>NC_092334.1:37552500-38177500 GCF_046630445.1 Rutidosis leptorrhynchoides
CAGTCATCCCGGAGTAATAGAAGAAGTCAACGATCTTCGCGCTCGAGTAGTGGCTTTGGAGAATATGGTGCAAAACTTAACAGCTCCAGCAACATCACCGGCACCAACAGTACCACCAACATCAACACCAGTACCACCAACAACCCAAGTTTTAACATCACATGCCTCAACATCTCATTCTGTACCTCGAGCATAATCATCATTCTACGTATCGTTCTATCTACTTTATCTTCATTCTACATATCGTTCTACATCGATTATCTTAGCTCGACATGGCGATTATGTAATTTCTAAAGTTTTAGAGATTATGTAATCTAGTACTAACGATAAATTAAATGAGTTTAATATCTTATTGACTCATTAAATCCATGACTACATCTGAAGAAAATATATATGTATGTATATTTTCATAAAGATTGTAATTAAAAATTCTTTTGTACAAACTGTTAATGATGAAAATATTTTAACGGGTAGGTAATACCCGAGGAATATTTAGATTTCACATTAATAAGTTACACTGTACATTCTTCGAATCTGATGCAATGGTCATTTACTATCCTATACATCCACAAATATACGAATCCGTTCACCACAGAATAACCATTTTTATTCAATTTCACATTCGGATTTTGACCTATCAGAATCCAACAAGTGGCATAATGAAGAAAACATTTGATAAAATAAAATTTGTTAGAAACAGACAAATTAATTATGAAGAATTTTGTTAAGAATCCACGCTAACTGTTCCTAGCTAACTGGTTACATTTTATTTATCGCAATTTAATTATCGCAATTTACATTCTCGCAATTTACATTCTCGCAATCTTATTTATCGTCATTTAATTTCTGTTATTTATTTTACGCACTTTAAATATCGGGACACGTATACAAAGTTTTGACATATCATATCGACGCATGTATATATATTATTTGGAATAACCATAGACACTCTATATACTGTAATGATCGAGTTCGCTATACAGGGTTGAGGTTGATTCTATAATAACATATATACTTTGAGTTGTGATCGAGTCTGAGACATGTACACGGGTCACGAGACGTATTAATTAATTCTAATATTATATATTAAACTATATATATATGAATTATTGGACTGTTAACTGTGGACTAATAACATTGAACAATTAAAATGAATTAAAATATTGATTATAACATATAAAACTAAACAATTCTTCAAGTTTGCCACTTGATATCATCTCCAACCTCATTTGTATCTTGACGATTACAATATACGTTCAAACCTTTCATGATTCTTGAAAACACCTCAAACGAGAGGATAAACCAACCACACCTCATCCACGAAAGGAAAGAATGATGCCTATAGTTTTGCATCTGAAAAACTTTCGAAAACTGAGTAAACATTTAAAACGTATCTGTGCTAGCTCCTTTGGCATTATTATTACCAAAAATCACTTTTCAATTCCTCTCCAAATTAGCCAATTTTGTCACAGCTCCAGCAAGACAATTTCGAATTTTCGTTCGAAACAACCTTAATATAACTTTGATATATATGCGTGCTCTTTTATTGTTACCGGGGAACCTTTTATATTCCATCATGTTACCACTAGCGTTTAATCATCTAAAAACACAATTCTCCTGAAACCACCTCGGATTGATAACCAATGATTCAGATATGGTAGCATTTAATGCAGAGGAAACAACCAAATTGTAGATGGTCTAAACGGCCAAAAGTTTGATGATAAAGAATAGTACGTTGGAAAAGCTCAGAAAAGTTGGAACTGGAAAACGGATTGAGCTAACCACGAAAGAGACCAAGGACAAATACAAGAACCATACCCTATATTTAAAGAATCCAGGTAATTCTGGATCCGATGAAATCTTTAGAGAATATCCTGCTCCAAAGTCATGTTAAAATCTTGCGGAAAATTTTTCCTTATCAACTTTCGAACTTAGAAATCCCAAAATATCATCATAAATATCTTCGATATTTCTGAAGATATTTTCATAAATATACTCGTCCGAAATTATATACCTCTTCGTACTATCTGTATTTCATTATATTGTAAATTTCTGTAAGATCTAAGTATAAATTATGAATGAATGGTGGAAAAGTGTTGGGAATTGAAGCATGGGTTAGTATAATATAATAACGCCTGGTCAACGTGATTATATTACAGTAAGTCATGCTGAGTTTCTAATGGAACGTGATAAAGGATCACAGATCATACCTTTATTATGAACCATGTTACATAACTCTTTCATTCTATTTAACTTCTGAACATATCAAGAAAATGTATTCTTGATGGTTCTATCTTCCGTGATGTTGATAAATTTGAAAATCAAATCGTGCTATCACGTTCCTTCCCGCATAGAACATTATAATCATTTGAAACTCTATATCTACGAATTCCAGACCATTATTCGCTTGATTTAGAACCGGGAAGAGAAAACAAGAGCATGGAGCTCCGAAACATAACAAGAAATATACAGCCGATCACAAACACAGAAATTACAAACCGTGTATATCAGTGTGTATAGCAATATAAAGACACGGGAGGATTAGAAATACTATAATCCCTAGAGCATAGTAAAAGTTAACAGATTCCTCCGGTGATAGATGAAAAAAGAGGAAGACAGAAGCGATTGTCAGAAGAAGGACAAGGATCAGAACTGGATTAAGCATTTTCAAAATCTTTTGAATTTGAGAATTGAGTATAGGAATGATAAAAATAATGGAACGGAAGAAGTTCATTTATAGTGGAAATATCCGACAGAGCAATCGAGGCAGATGATCGCATTTAATTAAAGAGGATCTTAATTTCCTTATTTACCGAAGAATCAAATCTTATATAGATTACGAAGATTTTCTTTAGTGTCCTTGATTTCCGGAAATTCACCGTAACTACGTTAAAAGTTAAATCTCTATCTCAATCTTTTGTGATAACTTCACCCGTACTCTCCATATAATCGAATCGTTTTATCTATATTATTCAATGATAATAAAACTCTAATTATCAACTCATATTCGTCATGAAAACACTTTTATTGTTAACCATGACCACCTCACTCAAATTTCGGGACGAAATTTCTTTAACGGGTAGGTACTGTGACGACCCGAAAATTTCCGATCAAATTTAAACTTAATCTTATATGATTCCGATATGATAAGAAAAGTCTGATATGTGGAGTCTCAAAATTTTTGAACTATTTTCATATATTAAATTACCCAGTGACGATATTCGATGATTCACGAACCTTTTATTGTAAATAGAAATTAGAAATGTATATATATAAATAAGAATATATGTAAATAAGTATATATTATAAATTAAACTATAATGCAATTTAATTATTATGAAATATAACTTAAGATAAACTAAAAACTGTTATTTAAAAATGTTTAATTAATTATTGAGAGTATATTGAATGATAATGTCTTTGAAAACATTTTTTCAACTTTAACAAAGTATTAAAGATATACTCTGAGATTATTGTTTCAATATATATAATTAATATATTTATGTTACTTGCTATCTAAAACATAATTAAATATGTACTAGTAGAAATATATATATATATATATATATATATATATATATATATATATATATATATATATATATATATATATATATATATATATATATATATATATATATATATAATCTATAGATACGAAATTGTTATATATAAATGATTGTAGTATTATTACTACTAATATTACTATTATTAGTTTCACTATTATTAACAAAATTAATATTAAAGATTAATACATGTATAATTAACATTATTATACTTTATTAATAAAATTAATACACAGATATAGAAATAAGCGATATACACTTATACAAGTACAGATATACCTAAATACATATACAAATACATATGTATATAAAAATATACATATAAATACTAGTATGTACATCTAAAATATTTATAAATACGTATATATGCATAAAGGATCAAATTCTGTTTCACATCTTAATCACCCACTGTATCTGATTTTTGTTTGAATCTTCTAAAGTGTTAAACAACAGAATCATTAGTACAAATCAGTGTAGATCATGTTCAGACTTTATTTTTTTTATTAAACTTCTGTACGATGGAAGATTATTTCCTGTCATCCAAGTTGCTACAAAACAAACAAATTTCTCAAAGACATTAACACATTCAACCTACTACCACTTCTATCAAATCACAAACAACTATCGATCACCACCACTTGCAACTATTGCTATACTTATATTCTTCATGTTTCAAACGAATTCGAACAAACACCTTGTCCGTAAAACCCACAACCACCGTGACTATTGTTGATGCTATTTTGTTGTGTACTTGTGTTCCTTTTATCGATTCGAATAACCAACATAACCAACCATCGAAACCCATTTAAAACTCTAAACTATTGCATTTTTTTTTGTTTTGTTTCTGCTATGTTAGAATCACAAACAAAAATCAATAACCACCACCTTCCACCGACCACCTCACCTCACAAACACAAACCATATCAACTACCGCTACTAAATCGCTGTACCTGTTGGAGTGTGATTAACGAGAACATGGTAGATAAAACTGCAGCTGCTAGGCTTAAAAACCCCACAAATCAATGAGCAAACTACTGCAATTTAATTACTGTAGCTTTACCATTCTATTTTTTTTTCTTTTTCGAACTTCATTGTTGCTACAAGTACTGACCAGCTGTGCTCCTATTTTCTGGTTTAAATAAAAATGAAAACCCATTTTGTTTATTCTATTTTGGGCCCCTGGTTGTCGAACAACAACAGTCGGAAGCTGCTGTTCTGCAACTACTACCACAGCGGTTTATATATTGAATAAAAGGAATATATTATGTTAATGAGCTGTAAAGAAGAATGAAGCTGCACCATATATTTATTCGGGTTTTGTCAACATGAATATATAAAATATTACATGTGGAACAAAGTGGAATTTCATGGGAGATCATAATGGGTCACAAAAATGACGTTTTGCTATCCTTTTAAAAATAATAGCGATAGTTAATAGGATAAAGATGATGATGACGTTAAAGAGGAGATGATGAAGTTTATTATGATGATTATGAAGTGTGTAATTTCCCTGTGACTGTCGGTTAAGAAAAAGAAGAAGAAAAGAACCGAACCCCACAAATAATTTCTAACTTTCCAACTGTTAATATTCACAAACCTAATGTACGTATTTTCCTGGAAATTGACAGTAGGCCTTTAATTCTATAGTTGGGCCTGAGATCGTGTTAATGGGCCGAGATCTTTTAATTTTTCAATGGGCTGAAAAATATTAGTTGGGCCGAAAAGAGTAGTTAATTATAAACGGGTTTCATATATTATCAGAAAGGCAGTAAATGGTTGAGTGGTTTAGGGTGTTATTGGGTGAGCGAGAGGTCTTGGGTTCAAACCTTGTCTGAGGCATTTATTTTTGGAAAAGCTCTTAAGGTAGTACGATATCTATTATTATTATTATTATTATTATTATTATTATTATTATTATTATTATTATTATTATTATTATTATTAAGATCAATATTATTATTATCATTATTATTAAAAATTATTATTATTAATAAAAAATAACATTTATTATTAAAGTTATCATTATAATTAAAATTATCATTTTAATTAAAAGTATCATCGAAAGTATCATTATTATTATTTCTATCACTGTTATTATTATTATTATTATTATTATTAGTAGTAGTATTATCATCATCATTTTAATATATTATTATTATCATTACTATTATTTTGACAATAATAATATTATCTTTATACTATTATTATTATTATTGTAAAATAAAACAACTTTTTATTTATTATTATTATCAATATTATTTTATCAAATAACTATTAGTTATATAAAACTATATTTACTACATATAACATAACTATATTAATACCTTTATAATAAATATAACTAATTAGGTTATTAATGAAACACATAATTAAAATAATAATTAAATCACTAATAATATATAAATTTGTTCGATTATAAATATATGTGTTAATATATATACTTGATATAGGTTCGTGAATCCGAGGTCAACCCTACACTTGTTAAATGACGTCATATGTATTTTTACTATAAAATACAGTATGGTGAGTTTCATTTGCTCTCTTTTTAATTGCTTTTGCAATATATATTTTTGGGCTGAGAATACATGCGCTGCTTTTATAAATGTTTACAAAATAGACACAAGTACTTAAAAATATATTCTACGTTGAGTTGTACCACTGGCATATTTTCCTGTAGCTTGGTAACTACTATTTACATGGGTATTGTAAACGCGAATCCTGTTGATAGATCTATCGGGCCTGACAACCCCAACCGGACTGGACGACCAGTATTCAACGGTTGCACAGTACTTCGTTTCGGTGACTACTCTTGGTACAGTGTAGTGAGATTTCATAATAAAGGGAATATGTGACGTTGATTAAATGTTAAGTATGGTTACCAAGTGCTCAACAACTTAGAATATTTTTATTAAAACGTTTGTGTATATGAAATCTTGTGGTCTATTAAGATATTGAAATGATTGTTATGATAAACCTATGAACTCACCAACCTTTTGGTTGACACTTTTAAGTATGTTTATTCTCAGGTATGAAAGAAACCTTCCGCTGTGCATTTGCTCATTTTAAAGATATTACTTGGAGTCGTTCATGGCATATTTAAGTCAACGCCTCAAAATGGGACCAAATGTTGATGACTTCGTCCAGGTGGATAAGGACGGGTCTTCACAACAGTTGACTTCTAATCCTAAACATTTTTTTTTATATAAATTTGTTCAATTATAAAAAATACACTGAATTTTTTTATATGAATTGACTTTACGAGCACTATTATTACAAAGAGTAAGATAATCCAATTATATTATAAGGGAATTGCATAAGAAGTTTTAGCTAAAAGTTTCAGGTCCATTGATAATGACTTATACTGTTATACAGACTACACTAAGCCTTATTATAGATTAACTTGACTAGATGGTCGCTGATAGCATAATAATGCATATGGTCATGAATGATGACTACTTCTTTACTTTCATTAGTAGTTAATATGTATTTAAAGTTCCTTTATAGCTGTTTTTTTTTTTTTATTTTTTTTTTTCAAATGACAATATCCGTGTCAAGTGCATAAATTGGAACCCATGTACAAACATCATATAATTTACTTTGAAATGTATATCACTTATGTGTTTGTGTTCGCGTGATTGTCTGTTTCTTCATTGTGATTTTATCACTATGAAAACTTGTTTAATGTACCCGCACGAGCGAAGCATCGAGAGTATAAATGTTTGAGAGAAACTTGTAAGTTAAATTAGTACAGTGTGAGTTAGATTCAAACTCAAGCACCTTACATTTCAGGATAATATCTAAGTTTTTCGACCCTCTTTCACATTGCTTAGTAGAATTATCACTCTCATATCCTCTCCCCAAGAAAGTCTCCTGTTGATATTACTATCAACTCTCTCATTTATGATTGTTACTGTTGTCAACTGAATAACAATGTACATATAGTGTATTCTTCTTAAATAAGATAAACATACACCTGCACCTACACTATTCAATCTTTGACATTATATTCTGCACATTCATGTGCACAACCAACACCCCTTAATTATTTGGCAAGACTATTGAACATGATATGTTCTATAGGTTCGTAGCTCTGTATCCTTTCCAAAACATGTGTATCGGCAAGGACATGTTAGTCCTGTGTTCTTATTCCTAAAAAAGACTATGGAATACTTATATTTGTCCATGCATTAAATGTGAGCCACTTTCTTGGACTATCGTCCAACAACCAGTGGAATCATACATTCATTGTGTTCGAGAATGTAACAACCCAACCTCGTTTTACCAATAACACGCCTTAAAAAAAATTCTGATTCAGTACATCTGGACGGCGTCCAGTTATCTGGACGGCGTCCAGTATCAAAGGCCAGGACGGCGTCCAATCAATTGGGACGGCGTCCAAATGAACTGTAAAATTCTGTCCCCGAGGTCCAACTTACGCGAACGGAAAACCCGCTTCCCGACACTTTTAAACGAAAAGACTTTCACAACACATCATATTAAGTAAAACTAAGATATTTTCACAATAAAAACAAGTTTTACTACACCGGGCCCACAACGACCCGTCTTACAATAATATAGCGATTTCGACCCATTTATATCTTTAGACACATTAGGACTCTACTGCCCAACCCGATACCAAGAGCATAATCCCGAGGGCTACCAAACCCCCAATCCGCATTAACATATCCAAAAGCTACCCCATCGAGCCCAAGCGCTCCTAAGTATCTAGTCTAACAACTAGTTAGCTTCAAAACACGATACCTGTAAAAAGGTAAACAACGAGAGGGGTAAGCATAAAGCTTAGTGAATGCAATAATTATACACATACATATATAACCTACTTACTTGAAATCACTTACACAATTACCGTATAAACGCTAGCAATATAATTAGCATACCATCGCAAAGTTTAACGCTACATCTCCAATACGCAAGCTAGCACAAACAATAGCATATAACTCGAACAATATAATATGCTACACTACAACACATAACCATGGTTAACCATACTCGCGTCATGGTGCTACCGGCTCTTTGGTTCACACCATACGCATCGGTTATCATGCTACCGGCTCTTTGGTTCACATCACAACCCGAGTCATACTCGCGCTAAAGTGCTACCGGCTCTTTGGTTCACACTCTAACAACTAGTGCCGTAGTGCTACCGGCTCTTTGGTTCACACTACAACACACGTACTATGACGCAACCGGCTCTTTGGTTCACATCATAGCACAAACGCACATACTATGGCACTACCGGCTCTTTGGTTCATACTATAGCATACAAATAAATACATTATATACATGCGCATATAATTATTCCACTCACCTCGAAATGCGCGCACAAGTCATATATGTAAATCGCCTCCAAACGCAACCGAGCAAACCTTTTACCTATAATGTGCATATAGATATACAAACAATCAACATACATTCTCTACAAGAGAATTCGACTTCAACACCCTTAACCAAGGGTTTGTACCTACCTCCACAAACCGCCCATTTAGACACCTAAAGTGGACTTCACCAATTACCACTACGGGTGGTAATTTCAACCCATCAAGCAAGTACAATTTAATCTAAATTATACTTGACACCATTTAAATCAAAATCACTTCCCATGATTACTTTCATTCGAAAACGCCACTTAATACTTAACAAAAGCGTTTAACATCCATTTGACCAAAACTAGTGTCATTACCAATTTTGACCCATCAAAGTCAACCCATTTTGACATAAGTCTCAAAAACATCTTTAATCACTAACGGCTAGTGATTTACTTTCCAAAACACCATTTAAACCAACCTAGGTATCAACACTAAATTACTAATTAGGTAGTAATCATTTCAAACGCCAATTACACCAAAACCCCAACACGTGCAATATTGACTCATATTGCTTTTGATCACGTTTGACTCCCATTGGCCAAATTAGGTTTAATTCACTCGACTTGTCAAATTACACCCAAGTACCTACAATCACTAACAACTAGTGATTGTATCTCAAAACCATCATTTGACACTAAACTTCAATAACACTTGACCCATTTCAACACAAAACTCATTTTGACCCATATTAGGGTTTACACCCCAAAATCAAGTCAACACAACACCAAAATCACTAGTACACAAGTGTTCTAAGTTTTAACCAACACATGCAAGCCCCAAACTTACAATTTCATCAATCAAAATCCTAAGTCACCAATTCGGGTTTACTTACATGAATCTTACTCAAAAACCTCCAAATTTCACAATAAGTGGGTTATAACTCTAACTAGCACAAACTCTAACTCAAACAATAATCTTAACAATGAAATTCGGATTTAGAACTTACCAACACTACCACAACGTAGCCGTGAACGAGGTGAACAACATTAACACTCGCGACTCGACCAGATTCACCCTTCTTCTTCCCCAAACCAAGCCCTCTCTCTCTCTAAAATGGTTCCTCTCTCTCTAGGAATGGATGAGAGTGTTTGGGAAGGTGGAAATGGGGATAAGAATGAATTTGAATCAGTTTTGATGGCCCAAACGACCCCCAAGTGAAAAGACCCAAATACCCTCTTTTAAAAACTTCAACATATCACAGCTGGCCCGTCAGGCCATTTGGACGACGTCCAAAATGGCTGGACGGCATCCCAATGAACTGAGATAGAAACTGGAACTTGTTTTGGTCGTAACTTTCAAACCGTAGCTCCGTTTTTGATGAATCAAATATTGTTGGAAACGTAATGAGATTTACTATCCAATGATAAGGTTTTAGAACCTCAAATCCAAATTTATTTGGGATCCAAATATACGCTTACATGCCTCGTATTTCGAATAACGTTCGAAATAACGCGTAACTGGAAAACGGGGTGTTACAGAGAACTTGAAAATTACGCAATACATGTAGAGTAATCAATATAATCTAGTAGAATGTAAAGTAAATAATGAGACACTACATACATACATAAAACATATGTACAGACGTTAATGAAATTAATATTTGTTTGGCAAAAAACGAAAATTAATATTTGTTTGGATAATTAAATCTTATGCATCTTATATATGTAACTTGTTCTTTAAATAATCAATGGGGCCATTGACCATGTGCATAATTCCCTACATCACATGCATAATGTCAACACTTCTTTCTCGACCTTTCTAACGAGGTGGATATTAAGTTAGCTAGAACCATTATTGTTAGTGTTACCTTGTACTCAGTGGCGATTCTAGGATCAAAATCCAATGGGGTCCTAAAATTTTATTTGATAACTTTTTGCACAAAATATTGAATTTGGCATAATCAAGAAAGTTACTTGCTACAATGTTATTGTAATTGTTTAATAGATGGTATGGTTGATCAATGTTACTCTCTCCGTCCCTAATTTTATAGTTCAATATTTTATTTTGGGATGTTTCAAATTAATTGTTCACCTTCATAAATAAAAATTAATAAGAAGATTAAGTTCTATTATGCCTTTAATGTATGTAGATAGAAATAGAAAAAGAAAATGTAAGGGTAAAATTGAAAAGTAAATAAAAAGTGTAACTTTTATGATATTTTCTTAAATTATATTTGTTTAATATATTCAATATTCATACTATAAAATTATAAGTAGGCTAATTTCAAATACTTTATTAGTCCAAACTATCAAATTATAATCTCTAAAAATTTATGGGGTCCCATTATTATATTTAGTGGTGTCCTATACCGAAAAAAATAAAATTTTTCAATAAATTTTGAAAAACTAGTGGTGTCACCGGACCCGTTGCTTCCTTACTAAACTCGCCACTGCTTGTACTAAACATTAACTGGCGCAAACCACTCTCAAACAAATTTTACTAGACCAATATAGAAATGGGATAAGAGGCCCAAAACTTGTAAACTGCCATTTGATAATGATATTTATATTTATATTTATCATCTCACTTTACATTCAATAACTATTTTTTCTATAATAAATTTTGAAAAACTAGTGGTGTCACCGGACCCGTTGCTTCCTTACTAAACTCGCCACTGCTTGTACTAAACATTAACTGGCGCAAACCACTCTCAAACAAATTTTACTAGACCAATATAGAAATGGGATAAGAGGCCCAAAACTTGTAAACTGCCATTTGATAATGATATTTATATTTATATTTATCATCTCACTTTACATTCAATAACTATTTTTTCTATATATTAAACAGTTGAATCTTTAGGCCTAACACCTAACATTTTTCTATTTGTATTTTTCTATACAAGATACAACTGGATCTAAGGACGAATGCAAATACATGAGTCCACGGGCTAGTGGGCTACTCGTATCATTATTCCAAGTCTTGTTACCCAAGTAGTTTGGCTGTATCAGGTGCATATGCAACTTATTAACGTGGACTTTGTACCTCGAGCATCATTTCTTTGATTGAGGTGGTGCTAACTATACTGAGTTACTGACCATAAGTATCACTATTAGGTATTAGAAGTACATGATAAAGATCCATATCTTGACTTTCAATCATTAAGCTGCTATTCTTGTTGTAGGAATTTTGACTTACCCAAAGATTCTTACCCAATTTTTTATTGTTTCAAGCTCCATGGTCACTTCTTTCATGCTTGGTCTGCTCACACCTACTGGTTAAGGCACCTGCATACCAAGTCACGTGTTGCTATTATTTGCTCCTTAGATGCCTCTTTTACAACGTCATGATCAACAATCTCAAACAATTGGTTTTCCATATTAGTCTTCACAAAATACGTTGCTAGATTCTATCTTTAGAGATCTTTCAATACTAAGGGGCTTTTCCCCTGTTAAGAGTTCCGCAAGAACTACACCAAAGCTATACACATCACTCTTAACCGTAAGTAGACCTGTATGGAAATATTCAGGATCCAAGTAATCAAACGTCCCTTGAACTAGCATAGTGACTTGATGATGACTTAACGGGACTAACCTAGAGGCACCAAAATATGCAATTTTTGCGGTGTAATTTTCATCCAACAAAATGTTAGTGAACTTCACATCTCTATGTATGATGGACATTCGAACATCTGTGTGAAGGTAAGCAAGTGCACTAGCCGATTCATGTGCTTGTTGGGTTTTTTATTTAAGTTTCCAAATATGAGGAAAGCTTAGCCCAAGCCCAACAAAATAGGCCCAAGATGCTTGTTGACTTGGTCAAGTGTCTTAGGCATTATTTGAATCAATTGTGCAGCTGTATTCAAGTGTGAGAGATTACAGAGAGTTGAGAGATCAAGAAAAAGAGTCAAAAAACTCCATTTCCGTCTACAGTGACAGCAGGACAGAAAAGAGACGATCCCCGGAGATCTAACCGTTGGATCTTCATCAAATTTGGGCTGTGTCTTCCTGACATCAGTGCCAAGGTTTTCAACCGTTGAATTCGTCTAAAGAGGTCTGTAGCTCAAGTTACAGCAGGTCGAACAGTAGCAGAATTTTAGGTGATGTTATTACTCTTTTGTCTTTAATTTCTTCGTATACTTGTTGATTATTGTTGTTCAAGAGTATGATGATGTTGTATACCTCTAGTTGATCTAGAGAAGGATTATTGTATTGCTCTCCTTGTTGATGATAGTGGAATTTAAGTGGCTTACGAGTCCCGTGGTTTTTGCTCTCGATTTTGAGGGGTTTTCCACGTAAAAAGTCTCGCGTGTATTGTGTGTGCTTGATTATTCGTTATTAGTTGATTTGCTACTGATTTGGGGACTGATTTGGGTTGGATTTGGTATAGCTTATTTGTTAGCATCCTCACGGTTTCATACGGGTCGGGAAAGTGTTGGTCAAACGGGTTTGTTTTCGCTTTGTAGATTATCCGTTGTGATTATTTTCCCATCAAATTGGTATCAAGAGCTAGGTTATTTGATTTGACTTGTGTGAAAGATGGAAGCTAATACAAGTAAAATGATTAGTTTAAATGGTTCAAATTATCATGTTTGGAAAGGCAAGATGGAGGATCTTCTTATGTGAAAGATTATTATTTGCCTGTTTTTACTGAGGATAAACCTGAGAAAAAATCTAATGCTCAATGGAAAATTTTGCATAGACAAGTATGTGGGTATATTCGGCAGTGGGTTGATGATAATGTTGTGAATCATATTACTGGGGAGACTGATGCTAAAGCCTTATGGAAAAAGCTTGAGCAGTTATATGAGCGAAAGACTGGGAATAACAAGTTGTTCTTAATTAAGCAGATGATGGCTTTGAAGTATCATGATGGAACTCCTATTACAGATCACCTAAATGCATATCAGGGTATTATAAATCAGCTTGCAGGTATGGGTATCAAGTTTGAGGATGAGATTCAGGGTCTCTGGTTACTTGGTACATTACCGGACTCTTGGGAGACTTTTAGGACATCTTTGTCCAACTCTGCACCGAATGGTACTATCACCATGGAATTGGCTAAGGGTAGTATTTTGAATGAAGAGATGAGAAGAAAGTCACAAGGTTCCTCTTCACAGTCAGATATCTTGGTCACAGAAACGCGGGGGAGAAGTCATAGTAGAGGTCAGGGTAAAAGAGGCAATCATCGTAGCAGCTCACGCAAAGGTAAATTTGCTAATGTTGAGTGTTATAATTGTCATGAAAAGGGGCACACAAAGTGGTATTGTCCAAAGTTGAAGAATGAGAAGAAAAAGGCATATGACAAGAATAAACAAAAGAAAAGTGATGGTGGTGATGATGATAAGGTTGAAGTTAACGCTATCACAGATGAGTTCTTTGTTTGTATTGATTATGATATGATCAATCTTACTCATGATGACACGAGTTGGATTGTTGATAGTGGTGCTACATGTCATGTTGCAATTTGTAGAGATCACTTCTCATCTTACACTCCAGGTGACTATGGATTTGCTAGGATGGGTAATGCCGGGTTATCAAAGATCGTTGGTATTGGAGATGTTTGTTTGAAATTTGACACGGGAATGGAGTTAGTTTTGCATAATGTAAAACATGTTCCGGATATGAGACTTAATGTTATTTCAACAGGCATTCTTGATGATGATGGTTATTATAACGGTTTTGGTAATGGTATTTGGAAACTAACTCTCGGTTCTATGATAGTGGGAAGAGGCAAGAAAGACTCAAGATTATACATCACGCGTCCTAAGATCATTCAGAACATTGTTAACGCAGTGGACAATGTTGATTCTACTGAGTTGTGGCATAAAAGACTTGGCCACATGAGTGAAAAGGGGATGTCTATCTTGTTCAAGAAGAATGTGTTGTCGGGTGTTAGTGGTATTGATTTGAGTAAGTGTTCTCACTGTTTGGCAGGGAAACAGACCAGAGTTGCGTTTAAGAGTCATTCTCCTTTTCGAATGGAGAACATACTTGATCTAGTTCATTCGAATGTTTGTAGGCCTATGAAGACTAGGACACTTGGTGGATGTTCCTACTTTGTTACATTCATCGATGATCATTCCAGGAAGGTGTGGGTTTATACCTTAAAGTCAAAGGATCAAGTATTTGAAAAGTTTAAGGAATTTCATACACTAGTTGAAAGGCAAACGGGGAAGAAACTCAAGTGTATTCGGACTGATAATGGTGGTGAATACATTGGCAGATTTGATGCTTATTGTAAGGAGAATGGTATTCGACATCAAAAGACTCCACCAAAGACACCTCAGTTGAATGGCTTAGCAGAGAGGATGAACAGAACTTTGGTTGAGAGAGTTAGATGTTTGCTTTCACATGCAGGGTTGTCCGATTCCTTTTGGGGTGAGGCTTTAAATATGTCAGTTCATATTATTAATCTAACCCCTTGTGTTCCTTTGCATTTTGATGTTCCTAACAGGGTTTGGAGCGGCAAAGATGTTTCTTACTGTCATTTACGAGTTTTTGGATGTAAAGCTTTTGTTCATGTTCCCAAAGATGAGAGGTCAAAGCTTGATATAAAGACTAAGCCATGTGTATTCCTTGACTATGGTAAAGATGATTTTGGGTACAGGTTATATGATCCAGTTCAGAAGAAACTTGTACGAAGTCGAGATGTTGTTTTTACAGAAGATCAGATGTTAAAAGATGTTGAGAAGACAGATTCAGTTCCTCAACCTAGTACTGATCTTGTTGATTTGGATCCAGTTACTCCACAACATGTTGGAGATGATGTTCAGAATGATAAACATGGTACTGATGTTGGTGATGCTCCGGAGCAGGTAGAGATTCCAGTACCAGATGTGCCCCCATTTGTCCCACTTAGGCGGTCTACCCGATACCGTCATCCTTCTGTTAGATATTCTGCTGATGAGTATGTATTAGTTACTGATGGGGGAGAGCCAGAATGTTATTCAGAAGCAATGAAAGATGAGCATAAGAAAGAATGGGGTGAAGCTATGCAAGATGAGATGAATTCTTTGTATGAGAACAATACTTATGACCTGGTGAAGTTACCTAAAGGCAAAAGAGCTTTGAGAAACAAATGGGTATTCAAAGTGAAGACAGATGAGCTTACTTCACAACCAAGGTACAAAGCTAGGTTAGTCGTTAAAGGATTCAGCCAGAAAAAGGGTATTGATTTTGATGAGATTTTCTCTCCGGTCGTGAAGATGGGATCTATTCGAGTGGTTCTTGGGTTAGCTGCTAGTCTTGATCTTGAGGTTGAACAGATGGATGTCAAAACTGCTTTTCTTCACGGTGATTTGGATAAGGAAATCTACATGATGCAACCTGAAGGTTTTCGGGTTAAAGGTAAAGAAAATTATGTTTGTAGACTTCAGAAAAGTCTATATGGGTTGAAGCAAGCACCGAGACAGTGGTATAAGAAGTTTGGGTCGGTTATAGGAATGCAAGGCTACCGAAAGACAACTTCAGATCATTGTGTTTTCTTTCAGAGGTTTGGTGATGATGATTTCATTATATTGTTGTTATACGTTGATGATATGTTGATTGTTGGTAAAAATATGAAAAGAATTGCGCAGTTGAAGCGAGAATTGAGCAAGTCTTTTGCTATGAAAGACTTAGGACCAGCAAAACAGATTCTTGGCATTCGGATTTTTAGAGATAGAGGTGCTAAGACGTTACATATATCACAAGAGCAATACATTGAAAAGGTGTTTAGTAGATTCAACATGGAGAATGCTAAAGTGGTTAGTTCTCCTCTTACTAACAACTTTAAGCTAACAGATAGAGATTGCCCTTCTTCAAAGGAGGATGTTGAGGAGATGGATAAAGTTCCATATGCTTCGGCGGTTGGTAGCTTGATGTATGCTATGGTGTGTACTAGGCCTGATATAGCTCATGCGGTAGGTGTTGTTAGTCGGTTTATGTCAAATCCGGGTAAGAAGCATTGGGAAGCAGTTAAATGGATTATGAGATACTTACGAGGTACTTCAAAGTTGGGTATCACATTTGGAAATGGAGAGCCGATGCTTGTTGGTTATACAGACTCAGATATGGCAGGAAACAAAGATAACATGAAATCCACTTCTGGGTATTTGATGACTTTCGCAGGGGGAGCAGTTTCATGGCAATCAAGGTTACAAAAGTGTGTTGCATTGTCTACAACCGAGGCTGAGTATATGGCAGCAACAGAAGCGTGCAAAGAACTATTGTGGATGAAAAGGTTTCTACAAGACCTTGGGTTTAAGCAATCACGATATGTGGTTCTTTGTGATAATGAGAGTGCGATTCATTTGGCTAGAAATTCTATGTATCATAAGCGGACAAAACATATAGATGTGCGGTATCATTGGATTAGAGAACGTCTTGAAGATGGTTCGTTTGAACTTGATAAAATTCACACCGTTGATAATAGTTCCGATATGTTTATAAAGGCTTTAGCAAGTGAGAAGCTTAAGGTATGTTGCTCGATCGCCAGGATGGCGATTCCTTCCTCATAATTGGAAAGGGGGAGATTTGTTGGGTTTTTTATTTAAGTTTCCAAATATGAGGAAAGCTTAGCCCAAGCCCAACAAAATAGGCCCAAGATGCTTGTTGACTTGGTCAAGTGTCTTAGGCATTATTTGAATCAATTGTGCAGCTGTATCCAAGTGTGAGAGATTATAGAGAGTTGAGAGACCAAGAAAAAGAGTCAAAAAACTCCATTTCCGTCTACAGTGACAGCAGGACAGAAAAGAGACGATCCCTTGAGATCTAACCGTTGGATCTTCATCAAATTTGGGCTGTGTCTTCCTGACATCAGTGCCAAGGTTTTCAACCGTTGAATTCGTCTAAAGAGGTCTGTAGCTCAAGTTACAGCAGGTCGAACAGTAGCAGAATTTTGGGTGATGTTATTACTCTTTTGTCTTTAATTTCTTCATATACTTGTTGATTATTGTTGTTCAAGAGTATGATGATGTTGTATACCTCTAGTTGATCTAGAGAAGGATTATTGTATTGCTCTCCTTGTTGATGATAGTGGAATTTAAGTGGCATACGAGTCTCGTGGTTTTTACTCTCGATTTTGAGGGGTTTTTCACGTAAAAAGTCTCGCGTGTATTGTGTGTGCTTGATTATTCGTTATTAGTTGATTTGCTACTGATTTGGGGACTGATTTGGGTTGGATTTGGTATAGCTTATTTGTTAGCATCCTCATGGTTTCATACGGGTCGGGAAAGTGTTGGTCAAACGGGTTTGTTTCCGCTTTATAGATTATCCGTTGTTATTATTTTCCCATCAGTGCTATCCTTAAACGACTATTCCATGATGATAAAGAGTGTTATGAAAACTTGCCTAATGCACTCGCACGAGCAGAAGCAGCGAGTATAATTATTTGAGACAAACTTGCGAGAAATAATATTAGAACTCTGTATAAGGTAACTGATAGACAAGTGTGGCAAAACCCTGCCTACATCTATCCCAATAGTATCATTTATTTTTATAATGAAATTGAAAACGATTCCGGAACAAAATAGTACGTTATGAGTTAACTCCACACTATGTGAAAACTGCATAAGAAAACAAATATACACCTGCACCCACACTATTCAATCTTTGACATTACATTTTGCACATTCATGTGCACAAACCAAAACCCCTCAATTATTAATTTGGCAAGACTATTGAAGAGTCTTATATATTTGTCCATGCATTAAATATGAGCCACTTACTTGGACTACCGTCCAATCATACCTTCATTGTGATCAACAACTTGAAAATTACACCAATACATACATAGAAATCGATATAATACAAGTGGAATGTAGCGTATATTATGATATACTACACACATACATAAAAATATATACAGACGTTAATGAAATTTATTTAGAAGATCTTATTCGTTCCTAATATCTTTAACGTGGACTTTGTACCCTGAGCATCGTTTCTTTGATTGCGGTGGTGCTACTTGAACTACCAAAAGTATCACTATTAGTTATTAGAGGAACGTGATAAAGATCCATATCTTTACTTTCAATCATTAAGCTGCTCTTATTGTTATAAGAATCTTCATTAACCCAAAGATTCTTACCCAATTTCCTTATTATTTCAAGCTCCATGGTCACTTCTTTCATGCTTGGTCTGTTCACACCTACTAAGTTAAGGCATCTGCATGCCAAGTCACATGCTGCCACAATCTGCTCCTCAGGTGCCTCTTTTGCGACTTCACGATCAACAATCTCAAACAATCGATTTTCCCTTTTCGCCTTCACAAAATATGTTGCTAGATTTCTTTCCTTTAGAGATCTTTCAACTCCAAGGGGCTTTTCCCCCGTTAAGAGTTCCGTAAGAACCACACCAAAGCTATACACATCACTCTTATCTGTTAGTTGGCCTGTATGGAAATATTCAGGATCCAAGTAACCAAACGTCCCTTGAACCATCGTAGTAACTTGATCATGACCTAAAGGGACTAACCTTGAAGCACCAAAATCTGCAATTTTTGCGGTGTAATTGTCATCCAACAAAATATTAGCAGACTTCACATCTCTATGTATGATCGACATTCGAGCATCTGTGTGAAGATAAGCAAGTGCACCAGCCGATTCATGTGCTATCCTTAAACGACTATTCCATGATAATCTCTCGATATCGCTTTTTTTATCATGAATATGATGATGGAGAGTGTCATTAGAAACAAATTCATAAGCTAGCAATGGAACATCAGTCTCCAAACAACATCCCAAAAGTTGCACAACATTTTGGTGATTAATTTGTGTAAGAATTACCATTTCATTTATAAATTGCTCCCTTTGTCCTTCGTCTAATCTTTGAGACTTTTTTATGGCTACTATGCGCTTATCCGGTAGTGTTCCTTTGTACACAATGCCGTTACCTCCTTTTCCAAGAATATTTTCTTTTGCATAATCATCCGTTGCTTCGTCAAGTTCTTCAACTCGGAAAATCTTCATGGAACCAACCCCAAGACCCCTATTGGCTTTTAGTTTATCTTCCAATAACATACCGCCATTTTGCTCAAAGAATTTTTGTCTTTGCAGAAGTAGCTGCCTCCTCTTGGCTGTATAGTAAATGACAGATGATCCAAGTAGAACTACAAAGAATCCAAATCCGATACCTAAATGTTTTTATGGACAAGTTATCATTGAATACCTAGTGTGGGATTGGGTATTGTTGTTGTTGTTGTTGTTGTTGTTATCATTGAATACCTAAAATCAATATTACTAGAAGCAATATATAAATATATATATATATATATATATATATATATATATATATATATATATATATAGGTTTTTGAGCCCGTGCGTTACACGGGTGTGTAAAAAATCGTGCAAAAAATGTAATTTGCAGTTCATATTGGTAGCTAAATAGCGATACTAAAAAAATTGAAAAAGTATAAGAATTATTTAAGAGTCCGTGGCGTTGACAAATTTTAAACATTCTTTTGAGTTTAAGAGTCCGTGGTCTTGACAAATTTTAAAAATTCCTTTTCAGTTTAAGAGCTCGTGGTGTTCACGAATTTTAAAAGTTATTTTGAGTTTAAGGGCACGTGGTGTTAAAAAATTTTAAAAGTGGTTTTGAGTGGTGTTATTAACTTAATGTCTACAATTTGTTTTCTCACCATTAATATCTTTTTAATATATAAATTATATACTACGTAATATTTAGAGTCCATTGAAAATTTATCATGGAACATAACATTAGTAAAGTATAAGTTATATTATTTTAGAATTATTATATATAATTATTTTTTGAATAAAAGTATAACACGCGAGTTTAATTATAGAAAAATTATTAGTCATTTCAGTAAAATAATGGTACTCGAGAGAGCCATCATATATAATTAATATCATAATAGTTATATTTGCGTGTTTATAAATATTTTAAGGACTTAAACTGTAAATTCAAATCACTTCCATATTTATTGCTAAAAAGAAATGCTCAATTAGTAGTGCATCGAAGCTCCATTTTGAATACAACTTATTACATTTTGTTCGTAAAATTAATTCGAGTTGAACGACGATGGCAGTAGAACCTAACTCGCGGTGAACATAAAGATAAATCCATTAAAAAAATTACCAATACCATCACTGGTATATATGTAAATTATCATTGTTGAAAATATGAAACTTTTGATATTAATTGTTTTGCTCGATTACTAATTTCCATATTACATCAACACTTTCCATCATACATTTATGGATTTGTCATACGGAGTACTTTCCATCATATATATTTAAGATTAATATTATATACATATATATATATATATATATATATATATATATATATATATATATATATATATATATATATATATATATATATCGAAATAGGGATGATTTTCTCTACTTTTGAAAGTATTTTTACTCTGAGTGGAGAAATGACTTGTCTTTATTCTCGGATAAGTGAATGATTGTCTACATCTCACCTCCTCCATACACCAATTATGTGGTATTGGATTTTGTTGTTGTTGTTATATATATATATATATACATATATATATATATATATATATATATATATATATATATATATATATATATATATATAAGCATCTATAAATAACTTTCAATCACAATCAATAAAAAAAAATTTGTTTATATATATGAATGTATGTATGTGTAACGACCCTGGAATTTCCAACATTTATTTATTAATAATTATTATTATTAATACGTGTGATTAAACGAATGTATGTTATTACATTTACATGTTGCCATGATTGCCCGTACTTGACTTTTAAGTGCCCGAAACGTCTTTGTGACACCCGGAACTTTCACGAATAATATTTTTAGATATTATTTACATTCATGATTAAATTTATTAATCATTTTAATTAACTAAGGCTATTAGTTAGTTACTTGGGCTTTAATTGGTTTAACTTGTGATTTATTTGAACTTGGGCTTTGTTAGTGTAATGGACTCATGTTATTGGACTTCCAAGCCCACCCTACACTACTAGTGGACTTAGTTAGCCCATGTCTTCAAGTGTAAGTATCATTTAGTGAGGTAACTAGTTAGTTTCAACACTTGGAATCTAGTTAACATACACTTCCCATGCATGCATCCTCATTATCCAACTTTTAAGCTTTTACACATGAAGAGCCATTAAACATTAGCCTTCCCTCTTTTTTTCTGCAGAATGCCGAAGGCCTATGGCCATGTGGGGATTCAAAAATTTTTTTTTACACTACTTGTTCACTAGTACTCACTTGCATCTCTCATTTCCAACTCACACTCTTACTTGCAACATTTCTTTTCTCTCTTTTCTCTAGTTCTTGTAAGTAATCTTGAAGACTTTTTCTCTTCTTCTTTTCTTCTTAAAACCAAATACATACATGCAAATCATCATCATCATTTGTTATTCTTTGTTGTTAATGTTACTTGTCTTGTTAATTGTTGTTATTTACTTACATGTTTCAAGAATCTAACTTTCTAGTTTGATTCATCTTTTATCTTGTTTTAACAAGAACAATCAAGAACTAAACTCTCTAGTTTACGTTCTACATATAATGTTTCAAAGATTATAAGTTCATTGTTGTTGAAATCATACTTGTAAGTCATGGAAGTAAACTTAAAGTTTACTTTACTTAAAGATCAACTTTGGTTGAATCTTTAAAGTATGAGCAACCTTTGAACTAATTACTTGTTTAATTAACTTGTTTCTTTATTTTATACACTTTAATTTCATGTAGTTAGTTTATATGGTCAAGTACTACAAGTTAGTCTTGATCTCATATCTCTTGAACAAATTAAGTTAACCTTGGAAGTTCAAGAACACACAAACAAGTTTTCTTTAAATATAACTTTGGATCTTGACTTTTGAGTCTTGGATCTTCAAGATCAAACTAAGAACTATGTTCTACTACTTATGATCTTGATTAGTTAGTTAACTTTCAAGTTTATAGTTCATGTATGTGTTAGATCTAAGACCTTGATGCAACTTTGGTTCATCAAACTTCATACAACTCTTAAGTGAGTTGTGCTTCATGTCTTAGACTTGCACATAGGTTATGATGGTCAAGACTTGGTTAAGATGATGTAGATACATCAATGAGTTGTACACTTGAAGCTATATGCATCAAGGATGAGAACCATGATGAACATCAAGCACCAAGACCACCGAAACCCTTTTAAACTCACTGTTCTGTCCAAAACCTACTGACCTGATGATTCTGGAACAGACCAGTAGACCTGGGCTGTTCTAACCTTGATTTTTAGATAGAACTTTTCGAGTAGATAACTTTTCATATAGGACTCGTCTTAATCCGAGTTACGGTTTAGGATTTATGGCCCTCCGATCGTTACTATGTCCTTTAACGTTGTGCAGAAATTTCTGACCTACTCGCACTTAGACCGTCTCCACGGTCAAACCAAGACGAGTTTGCTTCTGTAAATTTTACCACACTTAAGGGACTCATAGACGGAGCCGTGGCCACTGGTCTCACCTTAATTCAGTAAGGGTAGAGGCCGTGGTGACTGACAGAAGTCAGACTTTGTTTTAAACTACTTTCATAAACGAAACCTACCTTACGCCTTTTGTTTAATGATGAATGATGATGACCCTTAAGACCTAAATTACATACTTTTAAACCTATTAAGACGATTTACTAACTTAGTACTATTTGACTTAGGTTGAGGACTTCGGACCATTTACTTGCACACCTTTCCCGACTACTACTTTACCGCTACATATCATTGTGAGTTATAGCATTCCCTTTTTACTTTAACTTATTTTGGGAACTGAGAATACATGCAGATTTTATGTTTTACATACTAGGCACGAGTACTTAAACTTATATATGTGTGGGTTATACAACGGCATAAACATTCCCTTTAGCTCGGTAACGTTTAATCATTGGTTTTTGAACCGTGAACGCGAATCTTAGATATGGATCCATAGGGTTTGACATCCCCACTCGGGCTAGTCGCGCTAGCATTTAATGAGTGTTTAATACTTCGTAGACATACGCACTTGCCAAGTGTACTTTCAGGGGGTATAAACGTTAAGTTAGTTACCAAGTGCCCACGGTTAACATATACTTTATCATACTGTTTTGAAACGCTCTTTGTAGCACTGAAATCTCGTGGCCTACCTTACATACTGTTATACTTAAACTATAGCTCACCAACCTTTGTGTTGACGTTTTTAAGCATGTTTTTCTCAGGTGCTTGAGGTTAGCTTCCGCTGTGTACTAGTCGTGCCGTAGACACCCGCTGTTTAGAGTTGTCCACGCATGAACTACTTTACTTTGCATTCAAACATTAGTACTTTTGAATTATGACTTGTAACGACCATTTGGGGTCACGTACACTTATTTATTGCTTCTACTTAGTGAAGCATGCTTTTGAAATGTAAAACAGTTGGTGTCGGTTATGACATCACCTTTTTATCGTGAATGCAACTTCTTTAATTACAGCATATAGTACTTAACCTTGTAATGATCCTGTTGTTGATGATTCGTACACGATGGTTTTGTACGGGGCATCACATTTGATATCAGAGCATTGGTTGTAGGGAATTAGGTTGCATTAGTGAGTCTAAGACCGACCCGAGTAGGATTCACTAATAGGACTAATCTACAACTTGCTAGTTTACTTGTTTCCGCTGAACTTACTGCATGCTGCTGCTTACTGTTACTGCTATATGCCGTATGCTACTACATGATTTCACTACTGCATGCTATTACTTGCTTTCGATTGCATGCTAGTTTCGTACGATTACTGATATTGCCATGCTACTTATTGTTATACATGATTTAAACTGTTGGCCTATTATTTGCTTGCTTTATGACATACTGACATGGAAAATTTATTTTTCCTTGTTCAGATGTCGGATGTTCCACCTGCTGGCATTTCGGGCAGTACAGACTCAGACCCCGTCGCCCTACCTACTGCTACACCTGCTGCTGCTGCTACTGCCGATACACCGGCCCCGACACCCACTAGTGATCCCGGCGCTTCCACTTCCGGAGCTGGTACTAGTGCACCTGCCCCAGTGTCTGCTCCCGGACCCTCGAGGTCACAGCCCCGCATTGGTGGTATTGAGATCCCGCGGAGTTCGGGGAAGGGCCGTTTCGTAACCACATGCGCATGCCTTGCCGACGCACTCCCGACGGACGTTTAGTCGTGATTCCTCCAGGCAGACACAGACAGATGTTGGCCGCCTTCGGACGCTTCGGATTACCAGCTCAGCCACCAGTGTCACCACCACACGATTCGGATGACTCATCATCCGCCGATTCTTCATCATCAGACGACTCCAGCGATGATGAGGATCCTGCGGATAGACCTATTCAGGCACCCTCCACCCCGCCGAAGAAGCGGTACCGTTCCGACGGCACCGTCATTCCAGGGGTGAATGGAGGTCGTGCTTTTACTGACGCTTTTGGCCATCGTCGTAGGGTTACTGCTCGTAAACGAGTTGTGCCATACCCTGCCGACCCACAGATACGTAAGGTTCCCCGTTACGTATTGACTATTCCTGGAACCGTACCACCTAGATTTAGATACGGACCGCTTACATCTAGGGACGTACCGTCTACATCCGGAGCCGGACCATCTACATCAGCACCACCGGCACCACCCGCACCACCCGCCCTACCTGCACCGCCTGCCCCACCAGCTCCCTCTAACGAGGAACTGATGAGGGAGATTGAGACTCTCCGAGCTCGAGTCACTGAGCTCGAGGAGCAGTTGGCTCGAGGAGCAGTTGGCTCGAGGAGCAGTTCACCCGCCTTCACCGTAGGACTTTGTATTTAGATTTCATGATGTAATCTAGCTATAGTTTCATGTATTTCATATGTATTGTACGAACTTATTTAGATGTATGAAACTTATTATTATTAATGAATGGAACTTTGCGTTATTTAATTCTTGCACGATGTTCTATTTACATTGCTGTACGATGATTCTGTGGTATTTGTACCTAGATGCATTATTTAATGACATGTGATGTTTTGATTCCATGTTGGTTACTATGTACTATATTACTACATATCGAATGCTGGATTTTGACTTGGGTCAAAATTTTTGTTTAGAATATCGTGGCTAACAGAAGATCCACACCTACCGCCGCCCAGATTGAGGACATGATCAACGAACGGGTCGCTGCAGCCCTAGCAGAAAGAAATCTCGAAGCTCCACCGCCACCACCACCGGTTATTCCACCCGTTCGAAATGGGTGTACATACAAGGAATTCCAGAGCTGCAAACCGCATATCTTCAGCGGCACCGAGGGACCAGTTGGTCTCACCAGATAGTTCGAGAAACTTGAATCAGTATTCCAAGTTAGCAACTGTTCGGAGGATAATAAGACCAAGTTTGCATCTTGCACGCTATCTGACGGCGCGCTAACGTGGTGGAACACGTTAGCTCAAGCGAAACGTATCGATGAGGCGTATGCTACGCCATGGGAGGAATTCAAGGCGGCTATGATTGATGAGTATTGTCCGAGAACCGAAATTCAGAAGATGGAAATTGAATTCATGCAGTTGAAGGCCGTAGGGAACGACCTTAACAGTTACAACCGTAGGTTTTTGGAGTTGGCTCTTATGTGTCCGACCATGGTCACCCCCGAATTTAAGCGCTTGGAGA
Source organism: Rutidosis leptorrhynchoides (assembly GCF_046630445.1). Taxonomy (NCBI): domain Eukaryota; kingdom Viridiplantae; phylum Streptophyta; class Magnoliopsida; order Asterales; family Asteraceae; genus Rutidosis; species Rutidosis leptorrhynchoides. The sequence continues at coordinate 37,578,994 of NC_092334.1, forward strand.
AATACTTCTCGGGACTTCCTAAGTCCATCAAGGGTAATGTTACCTCATCCAAACCACCGAATGTTCCCGAAGCAATGCGCATGGCGCATACTCTCCTGAATCAAATCATCCTTGACGAGCCGGAGAAGGCTAAGTTTGAAGCCGGTAGTAGTGAAAAGAGGAAATGGGACAACAACCATAACAACCACAACAACAACAACAACAACAGGGGGAGAAACTACGATCAAACCCCCGCCAAGAGGCACAACAATGGTGGAAACCCTAATCCCAACAACAACACCAACACCAACCCGAACTACAAAGGAACCTTACCACAATGCAAACGGTGCTACAAACACCACACTGGTTATTGCAATGTTGTCTGTGAGAAGTGCCAACGGGCTGGGCACATCGGGAAGGACTGCAAGGTCACTACTTTGAATGGGAAGCCGAACACCAATGGACCTAAGAAGTGCTACGAATGTGGACAGACGGGCCATTTCAGAAACGCGTGCCCAAACAAGCGAAAAGACGGAGGACCACCCCGAGGTAGAGCCTTCAATGTTAATGCAAGGGATGCACGCGATAACCCCGACTTGGTGACAGGTATATTCACAATCAACAATCTTTTAGCTTCTGTCTTGTTTGATACTGGTGCGGATAGAAGTTATGTATGTAGACATTTTTGCGATAAGATTAATTGGTCATTAGTCCCGTTAAAAGAGAGTATGCTTGTCGAGGTCGCCAATGGAAAACTTGAAAAAGTTGACCACATTAGTCGAGGAGCTATTATCAACATAGCTGGTGCAGATTTCGAAATTGATTTGATACCTATCAAACTGGGAAGTTTTGACGTGATCGTCGGTATGGATTGGTTGAGCAAGATAAAGGCCGATATTATCTGTGGAGATAAAGCACTTCGCATACCACAAGGAGATGGCGAACCACTGGTTATCTATGGAGAGAGATGTACCTCGAAGTTGAACCTCATTAGTTGCGTGAAAGCGCAAAAGATTATGAAGAAGGGACGTTTTGCTGTCCTAGCACATGTGAAAGCGGTAGAAACTAAGGTGAAGAGCGTGAACGACGTTCGAATTGTGAACGAATTCTCCGATGTCTTCCCAGAGGAATTGCCTGGATTACCACCGCCGAGAGCCGTAGAATTTCAGATTGATTTAGTGCCAGGAGCTGCACCTGTAGCTCGCGCACCTTATAGACTCGCACCTTCCGAGATGCAAGAATTACAGAGTCAACTACAAGAGCTGTTAGATCGAGGGTTTATCCAACCAAGTTTCTCGCCTTGGGGCGCACCTGTTCTGTTTGTGAAGAAGAAGGATGGATCCTTCCGTATGTGTATCGACTACCGTGAACTCAACAAATTGACTATCAAGAATCGGTATCCTCTTCCACGAATTGACGATCTTTTTGATCAACTACAAGGATCGAGTGTCTACTCAAAGATCGATTTGCGATCCGGCTATCACCAGTTGAGGGTGAAGGAAAGTGACGTGATGAAGACTGCATTTAGGACCCGTTATGGTCATTATGAGTTTCTCGTGATGCCATTCGGTTTGACAAATGCACCTGCCGTGTTCATGGACCTCATGAATCGTGTCTTCAAGCCTTACTTGGATAAGTTTGTTATCGTCTTCATAGATGATATCCTCATCTACTCTAAGAGCGAAGAAGAACATGAGCAACACCTCCGATTAGTGCTTGAACTCTTAAGACAAGAGCAACTTTACGCCAAATTCTCCAAGTGTGAATTTTGGTTGAAGGAAGTACAGTTTCTGGGTCATGTTGTGAGCGACCAGGGTATCAAAGTTGATCCCGCCAAGATTGAAGCCATCAGCAAGTGGGAGACCCCCACTACTCCGACGCATATTCGCCAATTCCTAGGTCTCGCCGGTTATTATCGAAGGTTTATCGAAGGATTTTCTCTGATTGCGCGTCCTTTGACCGCACTGACTCACAAGGGCAAGAAGTTCATTTGGGAACCCGCACACGAATTAGCATTCCAAACTTTGAAGAAGAAGTTAACCTCCGCACCTATTCTATCGCTTCCCGAAGGCAGTGACGATTTCGTTGTTTATTGTGATGCATCGAAGAGTGGTTTTGGTTGTGTACTGATGCAACGATCAAAGGTTATTGCCTATGCCTCCCGCCAATTGAAGATTCACGAGCGGAACTACACTACGCATGATCTTGAACTTGGAGCCGTTGTCTTTGCACTCAAACTGTGGAGACATTATTTGTATGGAACTAAGAGCACTATTTTCACCGATCACAAGAGTCTCCAGCACATCTTTGATCAGAAGCAACTGAATATGAGACAGCGTCGATGGATCGAGACGCTCAACGACTACGATTGTGAACTCCGTTATCACCCTGGCAAGGCCAATGTTGTAGCTGACGCTTTAAGCCGAAAGGAGAGGACGACACCTCTTCGTGTTAGGGCTCTGAACATCACCATTCATTCGAACCTCAACAACCAGATCAGAGTAGCGCAAGTTGAGGCTCTCAAGGAGGAGAACATATCTCACGAACATTTGAACATACTTGTCTCTCGATTCGAGGTTAGGGAGTCTGGACTCCGATGTTATGCCGGAAGAATTTGGGTACCTTATTATGGAGATCTACGAAAACTGATACTTGATGAAGCACACAAATCGAGATATTCGATTCATCCTGGAGCGGGCAAAATGTACCACGACCTTAAAGAACAGTATTGGTGGCCGAATCTTAAGAAGGACGTTGCAACTTATGTTGGGAAGTGTTTGACTTGTTCGAAAGTTAAGGCCGAACATCAGAGGCCTTCTGGGTTACTTCAACAGCCGGAAATCCCACAATGGAAGTGGGAAAGGATCACAATGGATTTCATTACTAAGCTGCCGAAGACGGTGGGCGGATACGATACTATTTGGGTTATTGTTGACCGCCTTACCAAATCTGCACACTTCCTGGCGATGAAGGAAACTGATACAATGGAAAGACTTGCTCAGCTGTACATCAAGGAGGTTGTATCACGACACGGTGTACCTTTATCGATCATCTCAGATCGCGATCCCCGTTTTGCCTCTAGATTTTGGCGTTCCTTACAAGAAGCCATGGGAACTCGTCTCGACATGAGCACTGCTTATCATCCTCAGACTGGCGGACAAAGTGAACGAACGATTCAGACCTTGGAGGACATGCTGCGTGCATGTGTCATTGATTTTGGAAAGGCCTGGGAAAGACATTTGCCACTCGCCGAATTCTCGTACAACAACAGTTATCACTCTAGCATTAATGCTGCACCTTTTGAAGCATTGTATGGCTGTAAGTGCCGATCTCCTATTTGTTGGGCCGAAGTAGGCGAAAAGCAAATCACCGGACCCGAGGTAGTCCACGAAACGACGGAGAAGATTGCTCAAATTCAAGCTAGACTTAAGACTGCCCGTGACCGCCAAAAGAGTTATGCCGATCTTAAACGTAAGGACTTTGAATTTAATGTTGGTGATCGTGTAATGTTGAAGGTTGCACCTTGGAAAGGTGTGATCCGTTTTGGAAAACGTGGAAAGTTGAACCTACGATACATTGGTCCTTTCAAGATCTTGGAACGTGTTGGACCAGTTGCATACCGTTTGGATCTACCAACACAATTGAGCTCAGTTCATCCTACCTTCCATGTATCGAACTTGAAGAAGTGTCATGCTGCACCCGAACTTATCATACCATTGGAAGAACTTACTATTGACGACAAACTCCACTTTGTGGAAGAACCTGTTGAAATTATGAATCGTGAGATCAAAACTTTGAAACGCAACAAGATTCCGATCGTCCGAGTACGATGGAATGCCAAACGAGGACCTGAGTTTACTTGGAAACGAGAGGATCAAATGATGCGAAAGTATCCTCACCTTTTCCCGACTCCTCCATCTACCTCAGCTTAAATTTCGGGACGAAATTTTCTTTAACAGGTGGGTAATGTAACGACCCTGGAATTTCCAACATTTATTTATTAATAATTATTATTATTAATACGTGTGATTAAACGAATGTATGTTATTACATTTACATGTTGCCATGATTGCCCGTACTTGACTTTTAAGTGCCCGAAACGTCTTTGTGACACCCGGAACTTTCATGAATAATATTTTTAGATATTATTTACATTCATGATTAAATTTATTAATCATTTTAATTAACTAAGGCTATTAGTTAGTTACTTGGGCTTTAATTAGTTTAACTTGTGATTTATTTGAACTTGGGCTTTGTTAGTGTAATGGACTCATGTTATTGGACTTCCAAGCCCACCCTACACTACTAGTGGACTTAGTTAGCCCATGTCTTCAAGTGTAAGTATCATTTAGTGAGGTAACTAGTTAGTTTCAACACTTGGAATCTAGTTAACATACACTTCCCATGCATGCATCCTCATTATCCAACTTTTAAGCTTTTACACATGAAGAGCCATTAAACATTAGCCTTCCCCCTTTTTTTTCTGCAGAATGCCGAAGGCCTATGGCCATGTGGGGATTCAAAATTTTTTTTTTTACACTACTTGTTCACTAGTACTCACTTGCATCTCTCATTTCCAACTCACACTCTTACTTGCAACATTTCTTTTCTCTCTTTTCTCTAGTTCTTGTAAGTAATCTTGAAGACTTTTTCTCTTCTTCTTTTCTTCTTAAAACCAAATACATACATGCAAATCATCATCATCATTTGTTGTTCTTTGTTGTTAATGTTACTTGTCTTGTTAATTGTTGTTATTTACTTACATGTTTCAAGAATCTAACTTTCTAGTTTGATTCATCTTTTATCTTGTTTTAACAAGAACAATCAAGAACTAAACTCTCTAGTTTAGGTTCTACATATAATGTTTCAAAGATTATAAGTTCATTGTTGTTGAAATCATACTTGTAAGTCATGGAAGTAAACTTAAAGTTTACTTTACTTAAAGATCAACTTTGGTTGAATCTTTAAAGTATGAGCAACCCTTGAACTAATTACTTGTTTAATTAACTTGTTTCTTTATTTTATACACTTTAATTTCATGTAGTTAGTTTATATGGTCAAGTACTACAAGTTAGTCTTGATCTCATATCTCTTGAACAAATTAAGTTAACCTTGGAAGTTCAAGAACACACAAACAAGTTTTCTTTAAATATAACTTTGGATCTAGACTTTTGAGTCTTGGATCTTCAAGATCAAACTAAGAACTATGTTCTACTACTTATGATCTTGATTAGTTAGTTAACTTTCAAGTTTATAGTTCATGTATGTGTTAGATCTAAGACCTTGATGCAACTTTGGTTCATCAAACTTCATACAACTCTTAAGTGAGTTGTGCTTCATGTCTTAGACTTGCACATGGGTTATGATGGTCAAGACTTGGTTAAGATGATGTAGATACATCAATGAGTTGTACACTTGAAGCTATATGCATCAAGGATGAGAACCATGATGAACATCAAGCACCAAGACCACCGGAACCCTTTTAAACTCACTGTTCTGTCCAAAACCTATTGACCTGATGATTCTGGAACAGACCAGTAGACCTGGGATGTTCTAACCTTGATTTTTAGATAGAAATTTTTGAGTAGATAACTTTTCATATAGGACTTGTCTTAATCCGAGTTACGGTTTAGGATTTATGGCCCTCCGATCGTTACTATGTCCTTTAACGTTGTGCAGAAATTTCTGACCTACTCGCACTTAGACCGTCGCCACGGTCAAACCAAGACGAGTTTGCTTCTGTAAATTTTACCACACTTAAGGGACTCATAGACGGAGCCGTGGCCACTGGTCTCACCTTAATTCAGTAAGGGTAGAGGCCGTGGTGACTGACTGAAGTCAGACTTTGTTTTAAACTACTTTCATAAACGAAACCTACCTTACGCCTTTTGTTTAATGATGAATGATGATGACCCTTAAGACCTAAATTACATACTTTTAAACCTATTAAGACGATTTACTGACTTAGTACTATTTGACTTAGGTTGAGGACTTCGGACCATTTACTTGCACACCTTTCCCTACTACTACTTTACCGCTACATATCATTGTGAGTTATAGCATTCCCTTTTTACTTTAACTTATTTTGAGAACTGAGAATACATGCAGATTTTATGTTTTACATACTAGGCACGAGTACTTAAACTTATATATGTGTGGGTTATACAACGGCATAAACATTCCCTTTAGCTCGGTAACGTTTAATCATTGGTTTTTGAACCGTGAACGCGAATCTTAGATATGGATCCATAGGGTTTGACATCCCCACTCGGGCTAGCCGCGCTAGCATTTAACGAGTGTTTAATACTTCGTAGACATACGCACTTGCCAAGTGTACTTTCAGGGGGTATAAACGTTAAGTTAGTTACCAAGTGCCCACGGTTAACATATACTTTATCATACTGTTTTGAAACGCTCTTTGTAGCACTGAAATCTCGTGGCCTACCTTACATACTGTTATACTTAAACTATAGCTCACCAACCTTTGTGTTGACGTTTTTAAGCATGTTTTTCTCAGGTGCTTGAGGTTAGCTTTCGCTGTGTACTAGTCGTGCCGTAGACACCCGCTGCTTAGAGTTGTCCACGCATGAACTACTTTACTTTGCATTCAAACATTAGTACTTTTGAATTATGACTTGTAACGACCATTTGGGGTCACGTACACTTATTTATTGCTTCTACTTAGTGAAGCATGCTTTTGAAATGTAAAACATTTGGTGTCGGTTATGACATCACCTTTTTATCGTGAATGCAACTTCTTTAATTACAGCATATAGTACTTAACCTTGTAATGATCCTGTTGTTGATGATTCGTACACGATGGTTTTGTACGGGGCATCACAGTATGTATGTATATAATAACTTTCAACCACAATCAATAAAAAATTTTTGATTTATATATATGTATGTATGTATGTATGTATGTATGTATGTATGTATGTGTGTGTATATATATATATATATATATATATATATATATATATATATATATATATACTAGGTTTTTGAGCCCGTGCGTTGTCACAAGTGTGTAAAAAACCGTGCAAAAATGTAATTTGCAATTCATATTGGTATTTAAATAGCGATACTAAAAAAATATGAAAAGTATAAGAATTATTTAAGAGCCCATGGTGTTGACAAATCTTAAAAATTATTTTGAGTTTAAGAGCCCGTGGTGTTGACAAATTGTAAAAATTCTTTTGAGTTTAAGAGCCCGTGGTGTTGACAAATTTTTAAAGTGGTTTTAGGTGGTGTTCGTAAGTTAATGCCTACAATTTTTTTCTCACCATTAATATCTTTTTAATATATAAATTATATACTACATAATATTTAAAGTACATTGAAAATTTGTCATGGAACGTAAAATTAGTAAAATATAAGTTAGGGTTAAAGCCACAAATTGACTATATATTTTCTCAAATGTCCAGATGTCGCCCATATACCCATTTGCGTCCCACTGTCGTCTACAAACTTTCAAAAAATGTACCGATTTCGCCCACTATAATCTTTTCACCTGTAACGAAAAAAATTGATGACGTGGCTTCTAAGTAGTCATGACACGTCGGCGATACATTGGAAGAGAAACTGAAAGTATATGGGCGACATCGGAACACAACTGAAAGTATATGGGCGACATCGTGATATATAAAATGGAAAAAAATTAAATAATTAACTTTACCGGTTCAGCAGGTAACCGGTAACGAAATATTGACATTGGTACATTTTTTGAAAGTTTGTAGATGACAGTGAGACGCAAATGGATATATGGGCGACATTGTGACATTTGAGAAGAAAGTATGTAACAATTTGTGACTTTAACCCTATAAGTTATATTATTTTATAATTATTATATTTAATTATTTTTTGAATAAAAGTGTAACCCCCGAATTTAATAATAGAATAGTTGTTAGCCATTTCAGCAAAATAAAAGTACTCGAGGAAATGGTGATGTATAATTAATATTATACAGTGAAATAGCTCCATTTATGGCTTACAAAGCTCGCCGACAGCTTCACCGCCATCGAAGCACGAAAAGTTCTCCAGAACTCTGTTTTAGAAGACGAGGGAAAGGGAAAGTATGATTTTATCTATTTCAGTTGGTTTAAAGAAGTTTAAGAAAGTAGTAATCGGGTGTGTGAGGGTGTAGGTATTATTTTGGGACGTTGGTGATCGGACGGTAGGAAAATGATAATGGCTGTGTGGGGATGCAAAAAATGTTATACACAAGTTTTAAAGGGATACATAAAGTTTATATTTTAAATTTTGCTTTAAAAAAGTATAGATCGATGATTATAAAGGATTTTAAGTGTTGTTGTTAAAATCTTATGTATTATATTCCCATTTTCCAGGACTGGATTACGTACCTAATGAAAGTCGGAATATTGGGAATGATTCACGCCGGCAACCATCCTTATTCGCGTCATGACCAGAGTAACCGTCTTTACATTTGCAGTTGTAGCCCCCAATAGTATTAACACAAGTTCCATTGCAAGGATACTCGTCCAAACGTTCACATTCATTGATATCTACAATAATATATGGATCGACCATTAGATATATAGTCTTGGCAAATATAAGAAATTATAGTAGTAGTATATAATTTTCAAATATCAAAGATCTTATTGACTTGAGCTTACCCTCACAGTGATTAATTAGTGATTATTAATGTTAGTGAATAAATGTAAGTCCCTAGTTCATTGACATGTAAATTTTTTTTTTTTTTTTTTTTTTGAAAGGCAAGCTCATTTACATGTAATTAGACGTTTGCATTGTAATAGATACTAAGTGATACTATTAATGTTTGATTGTTCCGTGTAAGGCTTATCTATTAAGTTGACAATTGAACATGTATTGTTAAAGTCAAGTTACACAGGTTCTGTGCATCCGCGGATGCATCGACTGTTGAATATAAATGTGTGGTTTCGGGTTCTTTTTTAAGGTTACGAACCCTAACTCAACCCTAGCCGATCCTAAGTGTTTCCAGTCGATTTGCAATCATAATAATCGTTCCTAAACGTTTTCTAAGTGTTTAAGCGATCTAGTTTAAGTGTTTTTGACATAAAACACAATATCGAGGATTCCTTACTCGATATTGTTCATTAGAGAGATCGATTAATTCTGTTTAATCCAATCTTACAAGTAATTTAATTTGTTCAATTGTACAAGTTAAATCTTAGCGATAAGGTGTTGGTCATATAAAGCTAGGAAACTTACCCTGGCATCCTAGATACGGGTTGCCCTCGTAACCTTCAACGCATTGACAAAGATAGCCACCACCTAATTGCATATCAGTGCAGTTACTGTTTTCTTGGCATACATTAGCACCGGAACAAGTTTGGTCGGGTGAAATTACCCAATCTATTGCAACAAGGAGACTAGACTCTAGCCTTCCCGAGAACTCAGAATAATTAGATGCATTAGCGATACCGTCAAAATGAAAACTACTTTCTTCAGCAAGAAACGCATAGCCACATGGGTTGAAGGGCCAAACATCTTTATGAGACCGGTAGGTTTGAAGTGTAACAGAGTAAAATTTTAGACCTTTGGTTATAGATGTCTGACAGCACCCATCTCCTGAGCACTTGCCGTCATGTACTTCATGTGCTTCGCTACATAATCCAATACAACCGCTAGAATAGCTCTGTTCGTTTTGCCCTTTGATCAATGCAACATCATCACACCCAATGACAGTGAACTTGTTCTTTTCCGAAAAAGTGAATTGATCTACTATTGTAAAGTTCCATATAAGGCTGTCTTCAATAAAACCTTGTTGGTTGTAGCATATGTATGACAAGTGGGTGAAGATGCGCAAGTTTGAATTTGAAATATTAATGTCGTGTATTCTGATGTTGCTTGATTGGAAGAACAACTGCGGCCCTGGTTCAATTGTCGTGTTGCAAGTCACGTAGAATGAATCGTCTAGGGAACAACCGGTACCTTTTCCGATACCGAAAGGGTATGGAACTGTTATATTCCCACATTCGCTTGGACATCCTCTCTTTGATATGTTGTTATTCATACTCATTGTGCAAGGAAATGTAAACAAAAAGAGAATAATGGTATAAAGAAGCATCTTAATCTTAATTTCACCTTTCTTTTCTTGTTTTTGTGATAGATTTGGTTAGAAATATACTCCGTATGTTAGACTTTATAGAGATGCTCAAGGAAGCTCAAGTCCTTAAAAGATTCCAATTTCCAAGATGGTGGTCCATGGTTACATACTAAATTACAGTTACACCACTCCCTGGGAGCATTATCCGTAGTTATCCGTCACCACCCGTTCATTATTCGCATAATGCCATAAGCACCAATTCATTATAGACATTAGTTATAGGCTTTCACCATTGATTTAACTAGTGCCTCTTAATTCATTATAGGCATTAGTGGGGTATACTAGTACTTTTTTGTAACAAAAAAGATAAAGGGTGCGCGCTTCGCAGCTGAAAATTGTCAACGATTACTTTGCCGGCGATTCATTACAAACATAATCTACATATTAAAGTGTTTAACGGTTACACACATATCAACATTTTGAGTTGTAATTAAAAACATTAAAACATGTCATTCCGTTTTTTTTTCTTTCCAAACACTACTATTTGGGATTTCTACTATGCTACAGTGGACTTCGATTTTGGGTTATGAACAGTTGTCGAAAATGGGTCTCAACCAATGGGAGGGCTTCATTTAGTTGTGTCAATATAGAGTGGGAAATACCCCATTCAAGATATGTACAAGCATTAATGCATATTATACAACCTTTTTATATGAGCATTGTACAAGCATTAATCCATATTGTACAAGCATTCATATATATTTAACCGTATTTGTGTTTATTAATAAAAGTGTTGTTTTAAAAAAAATGTGATTATATGTACAATTAATGACGTAGCAATTAAGATGAAGATGTTTTAGCCATTATAGGCAGTGTGTAGTTATAGGATTTTATGAGTTAGTTATAGGATTTGGGTGTTGATGTGGCGCTGATGTGGAAGGTTAAGAGGATGAATAGTTTAGTTACGATAGGGAGTGGCAACCTCACATCACAAGGTTTATTTCTCTATTTGATTTGATAGGTTTATCTCGTTAGATAAGTGTTGTGGCTGTAATTCTTGTAGAAACAAGCTATAAGAAAAAAATCGTACGTAAGCGGAATTTTTTAACCATTATGATTCGACCAAGTAATAACATCGTCTACTAATTAATTAAACTAGGGAAAATTACAAAATCATAATTTTCTAATAAATGAAATATCTTTTTTCCTTTTTTAATAAAGTACTTTAATTTCAATTTAATATTTAATTTAAAAGGGTTTTTGATTTGAAAATTGTTGCAATTGAGATAATATGTATGTGATATATTTACTTGATGTAATTGCTGATTTATTAACTCCGTGAAATTTTATAAATTGGAAAATGATCTCGCTTTTTTCTCACATGTGACGTCAATCCTTCTGCCTTACCGCCGCTCTAGTCTTAACTGTCTAACGGAAATCAAATTTGAGATGAACAAATTAAGTACTCATTATGGGCGTTAAGGTACCAATTAAAAATAACTTTATTACCTTAGGTTACCTAGGGTAAATAAATTAACGACAACTTTTTCTTGTTTTAACTTGTTTTCGTGTGTATCGCCTTCAATCTTCAATTACCACCAAAACTAACATAATCATCTCGAAGTTAAACAAGATGACTATGTTAGTTTTGGTGGTAATTGAAAATTGAAGACGATACACGCTAAAACAAGTAAAAAACAACTAAACAAGTTAAAAACAAGAAAAAGTTGAGTCCTTAATTTGCATATAATAACCATTTCGTTTCATTATGAGCGATCATCGAATGCAAATCAAAGTGTCATTGACGTCACGGGTGAGAAAAAAGAAACAAAAATATTTAAGGATAAATTTGGAAAAAGAGATTTTCAAAAGACAAAACACAACCTTATAATGAAACGAAATGATTATTATATGCAAAGATAATATCAAAAGCATTGAAGCATATGTGTGTGGTGGTGCCAAGCTTATATATACCCGTCTTAATTGTAACATGCCACAAAATTTCATGGATTAAGATGTGTGAGCTCCACATAGAAATGTCTTCACCTGTCTTAGCACCTTATAATGAAACGAAATGATTATTATATGCAAAGATAATATCAAAAGCATTGAAGCATTTGTGTGTGGTGGTGCCAAGCTTATATGTACCCGTCTTAATTGTAACATGCCACAAAATTTCATGGATTAAGATGTGTGAGCTCCACATAGAAATGTCTTCACCTGTCTTAGCGGGAAGTGTCTTCGTCAAGACGAAACCAAGATTCCAAGGAGGTGCAGGGGCCATCTGTTGTCGGCAACATTGACGAAAGAAATTAAAGATGGTGTCAGCAACGAGTCGTTCACCCCGGTTATATAACCCAGTAACTACGCATGTCTTGACCAGTTCAAAATAAATTTTGAACGAAAGTTCATATGTAAAAATATGATATGTACACGTAACTTTTACAAAAACTTAATACAAGAGGGTCGTGTTAGAGATGGCATTAAAAATCCAAATCTGATGGGAAAATTCGAAACCAGACAATTTTGAGCCGGCTTATGGTTCGGATCTAGGGCCAGGTATGAAGATGATTTTATCTTTTTTGTAGGATCGGATCTGGGAACGGGTTTAGATAAAAACCAACATGCTTGACCCTATGGGGATTTCAATTGAAATTTTTTCTGACAAGTATTTATCCTCAACCCATTTGTTGAACCTATACGGTCAACAATTTTTTTACAAACAGGTATTTCCGGAACGTGGCACCCAAAAAGTGATTAGTTTGCCAAGCTGAAGTACAGGTCTGAACCATGTAAAGGTGTTGAGTGTGACACATCAGGGACCCCACCATCCCCAATTTTGGCACTTCTAGGACCCTCTGTTCCTTTTATGACACACGTGCAAGTGCTTGGGGAATCTGGGACATGGCAAGAAGATAGGGGGTTCTGACTTGTGCACTGTAAAGAATAGTAGATAAATAATTATTGTAGAGACAGAGGGTCCCGGATGTGCCAAAGTTGGAATCCCCTATCTTCATGCCACATCCTAGATTCCCCAACCACTTGCAGGTGCGTTAGAAAAGGGACAGGCGGTCCCGAAAGTGCCAAAATCGAGATGGTGGGGTCCAGATATGTCACACTCGGCACCCTTACATGGTTCAGACCTGTACTCCAGCTTGGCAACAAAAATACTCTTTGGGTGCCACATAGGGGTTCCTGGAAGTGGGACTTCCGGAAATACATGTCCCAAAAAAAAAAATTGTTGACCATACTAGTTCAACAAATGGGTTGAGGATAAATACTTGTTAGGAAAAATTTCCGATTTCAATTTCAATAATAACAATAATTGAATTTAATAATAATAACTAGTGAATTGCCCTCGCTACGCGTCGGGTTGGTTAGTTGTCGATATGGAATATTACATTACATATGAATATACCAAGCTAGATACTTACATTACGTGGATGTAGTTATTTTTCTGGGATTCATACAAAATATTAGTTGATATACTAAGTCAATTCAAAAGTTTGGACCATACCATCAATCTATCATCATAAGCTGCAGCAACTGCAACCATACCATTATCATGGGCTGCTTCTCCATAACTATTGTGGAAACTACTTCCAACAACTAAAATACAAAACATACATAGGTATGAGTAAATTCAGAACAAAGAAAGAGACAAAATAGATATGCCTTAAAAAAGAAAGTATTGTTAACTCACCATTTGAAGTTGCATTTTTTATACCAAATTACCAAATACACATCTGCGAATATGATGAAGGGTTGCTGGTATTATGATACAACATTGACTGCCTATTAGCTATATGTCTAGAAGTAACGGAGGTGCCTACCAAACCTGAAAGTTCATATCTATCAGGAACATCAACTTTTTTTGTCTCTTTTTAGGCCCCATATTAAAGAATCACATATATATAAAACATAACATAGATAATCACAAATAGATAAAAGCTAAACCATACCTGGATTACATTACAACCTGGGATCCAATTAATGTAGTCTCGTCAAAATACTTTTAATGGATATCATTTACTGGATTACATTACAACCTGGACGCAATTTATTCCAGTAAATTACGTAATCGCAGATAAATAAATTCTATTAGTAACCTACCTCAACAATTTTAAAGCATAGTTAAACAACAAAATAACATACCTTTTGCGTCTGCACGGATTCCAAACGACAATAATGGATCCATAATCGACCCAGCAAATAGCAATGACAATAGTGCAAACTGACGGTCGAATCCTGAACCTATCCAACAAAAAAAAAACAACAATAATTAAATAAATTACCAACATACTACCTCCGTCCCACTACAAGTGTCCACTTACTTTTTGCACACAGTTTTAGGAAATCTCACTAACTCCATTCTCAACCAATCAGAAATCTTCTCTCTCCAGAATAACCTCTTCTCATTGGTTGAAACACAAAGTGGACACTTGAAATGGGACATCCCAAAATGAAAATGTGGACACTTGTGGTGGGACGGAGGGAGTATTACAAAGTTTTACCATTCAAAACAAAATGAATAGCAACTTAACGAACATAATTGTATAAAGCAACACATTTGGCATGGTATAATTCATTTTTCATACCAAGAATGATGATGATAATAATAATAATAATAATAATAAACAGTAGCATACAACATAGTCATATATTCAAAGTTAAGCCTGCAACTAACGAAACTAACATACCTCGTCATGATCAACGCTCTCCTTTTTAAGACGGGTCGTACCACCTTCCCTACCAACTGTTAAAGTCATTCCTCATATACTTTTTACTGAAATACAAAATATTATGGATTATGGATTATTTTGTAACTGGCAAGATATATGATGTGTTGAAACTGAATTTACATTCACCCCCATTCACCTGCTGATACAGCTTTTTAATTTTATATTATTAGCATTTGGAGGTGACATGGCATCATCACTCTCGTCATATGCTTTGCTTCCTTTTACTACTATAAATCAAGCATAATTTAAAACAAATGGGTCATTGATATCTCTGTGAAATATGTATTTTTCAGAATGTTTTTAAGCAACAAATCACGTAGGTCTATTAGTGGTGAAGGTCATTGTTTTTTAGGGGTTATAATGAACCATCATTTACGATTTGAAATTAATTAAATTCAATTCACTCTTTCTTTGGGTGTTACAGCAAACAAGTGTGTCCCCAACTTGGGAATTTGTCTTTGATCAAGGAAGGAGACAACAGATATAAAACCCCATCAACAACATCACCACAATTCAATCTTCCCCGTTCCACACAACCCGTTTAGATTTCGCCATTAAAGCTTCACCAAGTTGTTTAAATTCGGAAGATGATTTAAATTAGACTTTAATTGAGCAGGTACTTTACAAATTGGTAAATAGTACTTTTGAGAATTACTACTACCGTCGATTTAGAGTTTCGGGAGCATCGATTACAGATCTGGGTTTTATAGCATCGATTCGAGGTTGTGTTCTTAATTGAATTCCTGACCGACTACAGATCTATGTGAAGTTTCAAGTTCCATCAATCTCGTATTTCTTTCTTTTCTAATCGATTGCTGTCCGATTTATGCCTCTAATTCTTGTCTCTGTATGTTTTTTCTTTTTCTTTTTCTCAAAATTAGGGTTTTCTTTTGATTTTCTTAAGTTCTCAAACCAAAATTAAGGTTTTTCTTCTACAGCGTTAAATTTCTTCTTTTTGTTTTGATTCTGGTGAAATTTTAGGGCTTTTCTTTTGATTTTGTTGAGTTTTTTGAAACTGGGTTGTCTATTCTTCTGTTATTTTCAAATTATCTAAATCCGGATTAAAAAAAAAAACCACCAGCTTCAACACCCTACGACCATCCATTCATAATCTTCTCCGGCCTATCTTCTGGCGGACGATGATGTAATCTCAATGTCGAAGCCAAACGGATTTTCGTTTTCAAAGTCGGTTGATATTCGTGTAACTTCGTTCCTGATCTTCAATTTTCCGGATACATGGTCTCGTGATGATTGCCGAAGAGTTTTCGAGAATTACGGGACTCTCAAAGACGTGTACTTTACACGTAAGAGATTGTCGAGTGGCCAACGATTCGGATATGTCCGTTTTAAAGGCATTTCAGATATTGATTCTTTTGCAAGAGTGTTAAACACCATTCAAGTCAATGGAAGATGGATTCGTGCTTACAAATCTTTGGAGAGGAATATAGCTAAACATTCATCGAGTAAGAATCGAGATTTCAAACTGAATATTGAAGGGTTCGAAGACTTCCCACCGGCTCCCTCGAATCATCAGGGATCATCGAAACCATCAAGATGGGAAGGGAAGAGCTTTGCAAAATCACTTGCACAGTTTAACCATAACCCCAAGGTGTCGCAGATTCCTAATTCTAATCTCATCGAGATAAAAGTCGGGGGTAAATGGATAGTTTTCGATCTACCTGATTCGGTAAGCAATCATAACCTCGTTTTTAGCTTCAACAATGACCGACTATCTTGGACTCTGGTTGAAGTGAACAAGCTTAAAGTTGATATCGCTGATGGAGGTTTTCAATCGGAAACGACCATAGATAAATTCGTGGGTAATAATGAACTGTCAGGTGAGGGTAAGGAGTCGTCAAGAGAGAATATGGAATCATTAAATATGGATGAGAGTAATCGATCATTTGTTGAAGAAAACAAAGGAAATCCTGTTGATGAACAAAGTAATTGTGTACCTGCAGAGGGTTTTGATGAGGTGGAAGAAGGGGAGATCAGGCCACCTGAAATCAATGATTATAGGGCTCCGTCCGACGATCCTCCGGCACCGGTATCCACATCAGAAGCAGACGTCGTTCAGTTGTCGGATGAAGTTCAAAAGCCGAGGGACCAGGTTACGTCTTCCAAGGTGGCATGTGTTAGTTCCGAGGATGATAACTGCACGCGTGATTCTAGTCCCTTGCAAGTCCCAATGAAAATTCAAAATCATGTCGGGCCAGATCAAACATTTGGGCCAGATTGTTCATTTGCTTCTGAAATGGACAAATTTTCTTTAAATGGGCCAGGCCTGGGCGAATGTGACGAGAATGCTCCTAGCTCATACGAAAAAGATTGTGTCGTGGCCTCTAATTAATCTCATACCGCGGTTGCTCGTTTTCGTGCTAAAGAAAAACAAGTCCATCCTCTGATTAAAAGTCACTTCATTAAGCATGTTTGGGGACGGAGAAATATGAAACGTAGCCGACGTAGGGATAATTTTCGATGGCACGAGAGATATTTTATCGAGAATGTGATAAAAGACTCGGAAGAGGACGATGTTTGTTGCTCATGTTGCTCCTCCTGCGCGTCATCGGATTCGGAAACATAGTTTTATTTAGATAGTCGCGATGCGTTGATTTTAGTGTCCTTGTGCTAGTGTGTTTTCCATTAGTTCGAGTCTCTAGTTTTGTTCGTGCGTATAATTGTGTGGATACGTGTGGTTGTGTCATATCTAGCTACTTGCTAGTTTGTTTCATGTACTTTTTATAATTTTAATAAAACTTACTTGCCTTTCAAAAAAAAAAAAAAAAAAATGAACCATCATTTTTTTCCCCTTAAACCCCAATGTGTTTTTGTATGAAATTATTCAGCAGAGATTTATGACTCTTTGGGTGTACTTATTAATGTCGATCCCGTGTTTTTAACACATTTCTCTTGTAAAGATTTGTTACGGGTGAAAAGAAATTTCAAGTTGATGATTTTTTATAATATTCTTGATGAATTTTGTATACATATATCCGTTCCCCTTCCTCTTTTTGACAGCTTCAAACCACAAATATTTGTTTCTATTCTATTCCTAAAAATCATTACTTTCTCAATTTACCCCAAATAAAACACCAAATCGAAATCTCATAATTAATACTAAAAACAAACAACAACAATGATACATAATCACGTAAATTCCACATCTCACAAATGAAATTAAAATATAGAAAAACATAAGATTAGTTGTATATATGTATGTATACATGGTTAATGTCACGAAGGGTACAAAGATTTGCCATCCCATGCGACATAATCACCGGAAGCACCACAAACAAACGCCATACCATCGAACGTTTCACCCTAATTAACAACAACATCCGTGAAACGACGGCTGAATACAAAAAGTACCGTCGATGAGTAACCAAGCTTAGATTAGATGAGTTAGTTGGAAATAAGACCAAAAAATAGAACAAACCTGGAAACACAACTGATTCACCTCATACCCTAATTTCTTTTAATGTTTGCTAGTCCCTAAGATATAAAAATATCTTTGACAATCTCCATGGTATTAGCATTAGTGGCAGCCTACAATTCAATAAAACTTCAGAGATAAGTGAAACTATTTTAATATATAATAAATGGAATGGATGAAAATAATAAAGTACAAAAATAAATTGTTCCTGCCAATACATAATAAAGAGTGATTAACTATGGAAAGCATCAAAGCAACTTATCAGAACAATGTCAATACAAATGAAAGACCATACAACATATAATATGCTACAATGTTCAGATACAAAGTTCAAACAACTGACAGTAACACAATATAACACATTAGCATGTAGATTTGATTTGAAAAGGTGGACACAACAATGATAAACAACCCAAAAGATATTAAAATGGGTATGAGCTGTGATTTTGAAATCCGATGATCATATGTTAACTTTAACTCTACTTTTGAAATTTACCAAAAGTAGAAACGTTTGAAGTTAAAAAATAAACGGTAGCTAAGTAGCGATAATGATAAAACTATCAATCTATTAATTAAATGATTATGGTACCTCCCTTTCAGTTGTCAAAACTACAGCTCCTTTCAGACAGCAAAAATGATATTGAGGGTTCCGATAAGTAGTTTTCAAACGCTCTTCATACCAACATAGAGCCTTACAATGAATACACACATAACTGCGTCACCTAGTCCTCTTAAAAAATAAAGACACCTGCATACCTAAAGATAATTTTACATATAAGAAAAACAACAACAAAGCTAAATAATGAGATGTAGCAAAAGAAAATATTGACCATATACATAACTTTTTATAAAGCTCGCGTGGGTAAATCTTTATCTTCATACCAACAATATAATATAAAGCAACAACATCATGTTCTTTAAATTTTCAGTTTGGAGCACAGTTTCCAGTTAGCAGCATTATAGATTATAATCATTTAATTATACAGAAACATTAATTGGAAGAAACAATATATATATATATATATATATATATATATATATATATATATATATATATATATATATATATATATATATATATATATAAAACACAAAACTTACGCAACAATCACTGTATGGAACATCAATTTTCCACATCCTTTACAAACAATGATGAAAGATATTATTCATAAAAAACAGCACTACAAACCTTCTTGTTCCAATTAAACAGCAATCAAACCGGATATCAGCAATCAGAAAACCCTAGCGACGATGATTATATCTATCCCTAATCTCTCTCTATCATCACTTCATCTTTTGATTTTGCCCTTTTGCCTACCTCAACAAACAACAAAAATAAAGAAAAATTGCAGGAAATCGGAAGATTGCGTACCTTTTATCAATCGAAGAAGAAGACCACATGCATGTAACTAAATGGAATCCTCACTTGTAAAACTTAGGGTTTGTAGATTTAAAATCGACCTCTTAATCGAAAATATCAACGGAGAACCTTTCGGATCGTTGGTCAGAGACGATCGTCTGGAAACCGGTCATGGTTTATCTCGAATAGATCAACCGATGATGTTGAGGATGATTTCTCTGATGAAGAATAAAGATGAAGAATAAGAAAGAAAAAAGAAGAAGAGAAAGGAGCGGGCGTTTGAATTTTGGGTTGGGCAAGTATAATGGAAGGATGTAGTAGCCTGGAGAATCTATATTATATTATAAATAGTGGTAAAAAAAGTAAAATGATCAAAATATTCCTGGCACTATTAATGAATAGTGCTACATGATTTTGTCTATTAGTTATCTAGAAACCGGTCATGGTTTATCTCGAATAGATCAACCGATGATGTTGAGGATGATTTCTCCGATGAAGAATAAAGATGAAGAATAAGAAAGAAAAAAGAAGAAGAGAAAGGAGCGGGCGTTTGAATTTTGGGTTGGGCAAGTATAATGGAAGGATCTAGTAGCCTGGAGAATCTATATTATATTATAAATAGTGGTAAAAAAAGTAAAATGACCAAAATATCCCTGGCACTATTAATGAATAGTGCTACATGATTTTGTCTATTAGTTATCTGGAAACCGGTCATGGTTTATCTCGAATAGATCAACCGATGATGTTGAGGATGATTTCTCCGATGAAGAATAAAGATGAAGAATAAGAAAGAAAAAAGAAGAAGAGAAAGGAGCGGGCGTTTGAATTTTGGGTTGGGCAAGTATAATGGAAGGATCTAGTAGCCTGGAGAATCTATATTATATTATAAATAGTGGTAAAAAAAGTAAAATGACCAAAATATCCCTGGCACTATTAATGAATAGTGCTACATGATTTTGTCTATTAGTTATCTGGAAACCGGTCATGGTTTATCTCGAATAGATCAACCGATGATGTTGAGGATGATTTCTCCGATGAAGAATAAAGATGAAGAATAAGAAAGAAAAAAGAAGAAGAGAAAGGAGCGGGCGTTTGAATTTTGGGTTGGGCAAGTATAATGGAAGGATCTAGTAGCCTGGAGAATCTATATTATATTATAAATAGTGGTAAAAAAAAGTAAAATGACCAAAATATCCCTGGCACTATTAATGAATAGTGCTACATGATTTTGTCTATTAGTTATCTTGATAAATATTAATAATTTAAATTTAAGCTACAATGTTGTAATATACTATTCGATATCTATATATAAACATTTAGATTTAGTACTCATTTTAATACCATTATTGAAGCAAAAATAGAAATTAGTGAAGGTGGATGAAAATGACTAAATGGAGATATTCGATATCATAAAGAAACCTGTTAACTCGAGAGTTAGTGATTAAATGGATATCTCCGTTTACTCACGAAAAAACTCGGTAACTCGACAATTAATAACTAAATGGAGACCCAATGGGTATGAATTCGAGTTTAAAACAAGGTTTCTTAATCAGTTTTCGCTTCGAATCCGATATTACCTAGACCCTGCATAAACCCAACCCGATGTCATCCCTAGGGTCGTGAATGATAAAAATAATTTAATTTAATTATAGTAATTAATAACTCATAACTTTTCAATTTTTGTATGTATAATACGAGTAATAAAATAGGGGCAAATAGCCCGAAATGTTAATGTAAGTTACCTAAATTTCCAATAAAAGTAACATTATTAATTTGGTAGTTAAAAAGTATTATAAATTCAAATTTGATGCAATTAGCCAATTATGTATTAAAAAAAATGATGCCATTTGAGGAGTGAATTACCTTTGACAAAATTGCTGAAATGGTCCCTGTGGTTTGTACTAAAATGCTGATTTAGTCCCTAAAGTTTTTTTTTATGAATTTCGTCCATGTGGTATGCAAATCGAACTGAAATAGTCTCTCACGCTAACGGTCGTTAAAAAATTCTATTAAATCAGGTCACGTGCTATGCACATGAGGGGATTTTAGGCATATTAATTAATTCTTTTATTTTATCCTTTAATTCATCATCTATCTTCATCTTCCCCAAATCAACACCATTAAAAACCCTAAAAACTAAAATCAAATTAAAATCAATAGATCCAAATTACAATCTGATCTTCCATTCATTATCACTTTATCATTCCAAACTCAAAGTACATTTACAACATCATTCAGTCTCCATCTTAAAAATCAAAAATAAAAAATAAAAAAATAAGTAAATAAAAATAACGAGAAACGAAGGAAAAAAAATACATCCCTTTCTTCATAACCCAACAAAAAACTCTGAAATCCAAGAAAAAGAATACGAGAGAGTTTATGAAAACCTTCGATTTTAGCCTTCGTTCTTCAAACCCCTAAATGGCTTTCATTCTTCAAGCTTATTGAACTCGAATTTGAATGATGCACCTGCTGTCATTTTTCATTTTTAGCTTTAGGAATTCTTTCAGCGAAGGAAGGTCGGTGGTGATGGTGGATGTTCGCTTGTTACCGGAATATTCAATGGTTGCCGAAATTGTTGAATGGTTGCCGGAATATTCGTGGTCACATGTTAACCACCAGATCTGGTCCGATCTTCTGGAGGTGGATGGTATTTATCTTTTAGCAAGAGGTTGAAACTATATAAATCCCCAGAATGTGATGTGTGCGAGGTGGGGTACGAAATACTATTATTGTTTACTACGAAATACGACGAAATATTACACAAGTTTTATCTAATTTATTTACGGATGGGATATACCTAAACCTTGCTACAACACTTATAGGAAGTGTACCTAATCATAGAGTAGTGTAGTTTTTAGTAAGTCCGGTTCGTTCTACAGGAAGCTAGTGATTACGTACTATATTTTTATAACTATATTTATATAAAATATATATATTTATATATAGTAATATTATTATTATAAAAGGGGGCGGTTTGTCGATTTTATATTTTAAGCGTAAAGATAAATGATGATAATTAAAGTGCGTAAAATAAATAACAGTATTTAAAAGTACGATGAGATATACAATAAAAGAATTATGCTTATTTAAACTTCCGTAATCATGATGTTTGATGTTTTGATTTTAATTCATTATTCTGAGTTAATTGTCCTTTGTCCTGGATTATTTGAAACCTATCTGATTTTTGCCCATAATAGTCCATCAGTCATAATTATAAAATGCTCGTCAAATTAACCTTATTTCCGAAGTCAAATATTCCAACTAATTAGGGATTCAAACTGTAACAAGGTTTTAATACTTTGTTAATAATTACACCAGGTTATTGACTGCGTGTAATTCAAGGTTTTAATACTTTGTTAACAATTACACCAATTACCCTTGTATGTAATTCACCCCTATTTTAATGAGATATGAATATTAATTTACCCACTTGATCAGTTTGAATAATCAATTACCCAACCCGAATAATTAATTAAATGATTGTAAAAGATGTCGTATAAACGTTACTAAATAGGACATGCATAATTATTTAATAATTATTAGATTAACTAATTTGAAGATAGGTTCAATAGATTCCAATGAGTTGTCATTCGATTAGACAATACCCCCACATCTATTAATAGTTAATAGTCCAATATCCACAAGTGTCGGTCTTTTGTCCAAACCCTAATTATGGTACAAAATCCAATAACCTCGTCTTTAATATTTTGTCTAACATCACGATTACTTCAGCTCAAATAAGCATAATAATAACTTAGTTACAAGACATTAATTTAAAAAGAAAGAACATAACTTACAGTGATTATTTATAGCGTAGCGTTACTCGACAGAGTTTCGACTTTAAAACCCGTAAAACATTTCTTACAATAACCTTATTTTTATTATTATTATTATTATTATTATTATTATTATTATTAACTTAAAATTAAAATTAAAATTATAAAATATAAATATACATATAAACTGAGAGAGAAAGAAAGAAATTGAGGTGTGCATCATTCATCTGAATTCGTTGGCTATTTATAGCACTTGGCCTGAGATTGGGTGTCATGCGATCGCATGGAAATAATGCTTCCAGGCCATGCGATCGCATGGCCAGCTGTGACAGCTCAATTTGATTCCAAAATGTGGGCGGCTCGATTATTTAATATATATAGTATAATATATATAATTTTATATAATCATATATATATTATATTATATTTTTGTGCAATGTTGACTTGTAATTTTAGCTCCGTTGACTCGCGCGTTGATGCTCGGTTTATGTGTCGGTTCCGGATTTTCGAACGTCCTTTCGTACACTTAGATATCTTGTACTTTGCGTTTCGCAATTTGTAATTTGCACAAAAAATTATTTTCCTTAACTCCCAAAATCCGCGCAAGTCTTTAACTCACTTTTAGTGGCGCTTTTGAGTGCATTATGGCTTTAGTGGCACTTTTCAAGCTTTAGTGGCACTTTTTCTTTAATTCTTTAATCTTCGTGCTTCGTCTTCACATTTATTTATTTAAACGATTACAACTTAAAAATAGAATAATTACAACTAAAAACTTTACATATTGGGATGATATTGCAACTAAATATATGTTCATTTGGAGCACTATCAAATATCCCCACACTTGAACGTTGCTTGTCCTCAAGCAATACAGATCTTGAAATTAAATCACAATTCACTCGAATCACTTTTTTATTCTCACACTTTATACATCAGTGATTTTGATACGGCGGTATATAAACAATGATAGTAACGATGTGGTTACAGTCCCACATGACTATAAAAATTTAGATCCTTTAAGAAAATTGGATTTTTATGAAAACATTTGATCTTTTGAAAATTCATTCTAGCTTTTACCCTAGATAAGTTTTCCAGAATAACCCTTCACCGGTGTTTGCAAAATATTTTTGTGGGTTTTGTGAGTTTTAAATTTGAAAATTTTAGCTCAAAACTTGCGGTTTTGTGTCACCCACTTGCTAACCTTGTATTAGGAAAGCAACACGTCCGGTATACTTGCTCCGTATATTACCTTTCGGTAAACTACCTTCCGGTTGTAAAGGAAAGCGTTGAACAAGAAACTGTTAAGGCAATGTCTAATGACATGTAGATGTTCATGGTCCACAACGTGTCAGATGCAATTACTATCCTTTGTAGGAGAAACAGTAAAGATCACCCTATAATTTTTCGGTCTAGTACAAGGTCCTGTCTTCGACCATGCTATGCAACCACCGTTCTTACGGTTGACACCCAATTTGGTTCAGGTGACCTAATGAATTCTTGATGAATTTTTAGGATTTTACGTTCAATGGTAATGAACGCATTGAAAATAGGTTTTCAGAAAACAAATCGATTTTAATTTTGATCAAAATATTTTCTCGTTCAAGCTCGAGTTTAGATATCATCGAATTTCATGATTTTGTAATTTTCAATCTTTAAGGTCAATCTCAAGGATTTAGTAATATCAGGCTTAAATGCTGATTTTTAATCTTTAAGGAGATTATCCTTTCTGGGGGTCTGATTCATTAGTCTTATCAAGCTAATTTGCACGACGCCCTCCCCATTTTACGAGACAGATCCTCTTATAGATAGGATAAGTCTGACCACTTGGCGACCCTGTTTGATGCTGAGGTCCGTGGATTTCCTGCTGATTTTAGAGATGACTTTTCTAGATTTTTCGTCAACCTACAGCTGGTCTGAACGACAATTTTTTGACCTAAATCAAGAAGCGCGTGTCTTTATCGGAAGACTTTACTTCCTTTTAATGATGGAATTGATACATCGTGTAGATCCATCTTTCTTTCATTTATATTATAGTATATTGGGTAAAACTAATTAGTTTAGTCCAAAACAAAAGTACCTGCAATAATCTTGTACAAAAATATGTGATATATGTTTTAAAGAACTTGATGCATTCTTCCCACACTTAGCTTTTATTTTATTTTTTTCTTTGCCTTTTTATTCTCCTTTATTCCATTTTAAATGAATTCAAGTGATTTTGGTTGTTTCTCAATTTATGTCCTTTCCGAGGTAACAATAATTTCGGTATTATCACCTAGTTTTATCATTCATAAATATGTATAAACATGATTTTGAGTTCATTTAGTTGAATTTTTTTTTTTAAATTTTCACAAAATTTTGCAATTAAACCAAGTGTAAACCCGAGAGAATTTATAACCCTTCACCACACTTGAGATCTTGCAATACCCTCATTTGCAAGAAATCAGTAAAAATTTAAATTCATGAGGGTGATTAGCGTAGAAAAATAATTAAAAATACCGAGTTTGCAAACATATTGTTTTAAATGGTGCACATCATTTGTTCATTCCGTCATTTGTTATATCACATTTTTTTTTCTTTTCATCAAAATTAGTAGCTTTTGCTGAACTTAATGCCAGTCTTTAAAAGTGCACTGTTTTACCATGTTTTGTACATAACATAAAATACAAACATATATATATATATATATATATATATATATATATATATATATATATACATAGCTTTGAAGTTTGGTATATATATAACATTTTTGGCATACTTTAGATTAATAATATTAAAATAATGATAACAAAATTTTTCGCCCCGTCCTTGGGTAAAGCAATTTCAGTTCTATGACCTAATGTTTAACTCACGACGAATTTTAGAAATCATTTTTTTAAACTTAATGAAATAAAGTAAATTTTGTTTTTAAATTCACACAAAACTTAAATTTAAAATGCATATTAATTTCATACAAAACCTACAAAACAAAAAAAATTCAGAATGGAGGGAGAAAACTTGTTCTTTAGTGTCTGCTAGTGGAAAACACCAATCGGATTCCATTCTCGAAACTACACGAGAACAGAACAACTAACTCTAGACAGCATTTTCTTTTTAGAACATTTGAATCTCCCCACACTTAGGTAGCTGTGGTGTCGAAATTGTGATTAACTTCATCGTCAATTTCTCTTGGATCATAATCAACTTGCATATCTGTGACTTTTGCTTTAAGCCATTGGTCAGATTCCTGCGTAATATCCACAAATTCAACTAGTTTCACCTTTTCTTTTGGCGATAGATTGGATACTAACCGGTTACATAACTTAAAGTTCCCCTTGGTTCTAGCATCGCTAATCCGTTTAATAAGTTTCTTCATTGAACTGTTAATAACGGGGTCATTTAATTTCGTATCAACAACGCGGTTCTTTGTTATCAAGTCATTATTAGGTGTTACTTCATCTTCCCCACACTTAGGCGTTTTATTATTGCTAAGCACTACCGTTGGAGTTGGTAAAACAATATGGTTCTTACCAATCGTCTTTATTGGTTCAACAGTTTTGGTTGGTGAAGATTTAGACTTTCGAATCACAAAGGTGATCGATTTTTCACCATTACTAAGTGTCATTCTACCTCTTGTACATTAATTAATGCCCTGGTGGACGCTAGGAATGGTCGACCTAAAATTAGAGGAATGTTTGAGTCCTCTTCTATGTCAATGACAATAAATTCGACTAAAAAGGTTAAATTACCACTTGAACGGGTAGGTTGTCAGAAATTCCAACTGGGTGCTTACTAGTTTGATTAAAGAGTTGAACACTCAATTCTGTTGGACTTAACTCACCTACTCCTAATCTCTTATATAATGAAAGAGGCATAACACTTACACTCGCACCTAAATCTGCTAGTGCATCATACATGACACAATCACTAAGTACACAAGGAACAATAAATTCATCCGGATCACCCAACTTGGGTGGAGGTTTTGGTGGAACTGTCTTCATCGGGTTTATTTTACGGTTTTTGTTTCTTGCACCTTCTTATTCTTCTTCTTCTTTCCAAAGGTATCACAAACTTTAGTACCTATCACTTGCTCATACTCAACTCCTTTTCTTGGAAACGGGATGGGTGGTCTGTATGGTGCCACCACTGGCTTTACATACTCGGGTGGTGGTGGTGTTGTAACTTCTTCATTATTACTCACATCTAAAACCTTCCCATCTTCTGGTGCTGGTTTTTCAGAATTTGTTGACACGATATTAACATTCTCATTCCGAGGATTTACTTTAGTATTACTCGGTAGCTTTCCTTGTTCCCTCTCACTCATCATTAGGGATGGCAATGGATGTCCGATCCATCAGATATCCATCCGATCCGATCCATTTAAATGGATATGGATGATCTAAATGGATGATAAACGGATATGGATATGGATGATGTGAAAAATTAGTGGATCGGGTATGGATGATATTTTCTCATCCATGGATATATCCATTTACCACCCGAGATACATATTTACATATAAATATATACATATTTACTTGAATATATGCGTTTACATTCACATTTCCCTATATATGTACACTA
Organism: Rutidosis leptorrhynchoides; assembly: GCF_046630445.1. Taxonomy (NCBI): domain Eukaryota; kingdom Viridiplantae; phylum Streptophyta; class Magnoliopsida; order Asterales; family Asteraceae; genus Rutidosis; species Rutidosis leptorrhynchoides. Next base: position 37,606,898 of record NC_092334.1, read on the forward strand.
TAAACTATTAAAATGTTATCGAAAATATAGACTGTGAAGATAAAACTATGTAAAGAGTATTAAATTTGTTTATCTTGCATATATTACATATCTGTGTTAAAAATACTTTGATGATTTCATTTCATAATTGGAATTTTATTATAAAAACTTAACATCCAACGGACATCCGTTTACCTGCTTCATCTAACGGATATGGATATGGATGGATGAATTATATTTAAATGGATATGGATATGGATATTGATTTTAAAAATTAAATGGATATGGATATGGATATAGGCTCACCCGATCCATATCCGATCCATTGCCATCCCTACTTATCATGCTAGCAAGAGTACCTACATGTTTTTCTAGATTCAAAATGGAAGCTTGTTGAGTTCTAAATGACTGATCAAACCTCTCATTCGTTTGGGTTTGAGTTGCAATAAATTGTATTTGAGATTCAACTAGCTTTTGTACCATTTCTTCCAGATTTGACTTTTTCTCTTCGGTTTGTTGTGGTGGTTTATACAAGCTAGGTCTTTGTTGATTGAAAGTGTTGTTTTGAGTTAGTTGATTATTCGGACCTTGTTGGTTATACGAGTTATTGTTGGGTCCATTTGAATTGTAAAGAATATTTTGATTTCGATTAAAGTTTGGCCTTGGCGGTTGATAATTATTTTGATAATTATTTCCCGGCCTTTGATTCATGTAGGACACATTCTCACGCTGTTCCGTCGTTTGTTCGATGTGACAATCTTTCGTTAAGTGTGGTCCACCGCATTGCTCACAACTGATTCATATTGTGTGAATATCTTTAGTCATATTTTCCATTCGTCTCTCGAAAACATCTATTTTTGTGGAAACAGAATCAAAGTCATGGCTAGAATCGGCTCTAGCCGCTTTAGATGAATGAAAGATATCTTTTTCCTGATGCCACTCATGAGAGTGGGAGGCTGTGTTATCAATGATCTTGTGAGCTTCTGAGAAGACCCGTCCTAATCCATAAGGACGAATACAATAACATATGGTTATATCGTGAGGTACTTGACCTCTACATGTTACATTTTACAAACATTGCATTCGTTTTTAAAAGACAAACTTTCATTTCATTGAAAGTTAACAGGCATGCATACCCTTTCATAATATATCCGATCTATAAATGACTTAATCTGTTATCTTCTTAATAATAATCTTTATTGAACTCAATGAATTGAATGCAACGTCTTTTGAAATATGCCATGAATGACTCCAAGTAATATCTCTAAATGAGCAAATGCACAGCAGAAGATTTCTTTCAAACCTGAGAATAAACATGCTTTCAAGTGTCAACCAAAAGGTTGGTGAGTTCATCAGTTTATCATAAATATTCATTTCCATCATTTTAAAAGACCACAAGATTTCAGATGTATAATTGTACACGTAACCCGAGTACAAAATAGTACGCCTAACCTGCGAATTAAAAATCATTCATATGGTGAACACCTGGTAACCGACATTAACAAATGCATCTAGAATATCTCCAATATACAGGTACACTCATCTGTATATAAAATCGAAGTACTAAAGCATCCATAACCTGGATGGGGTTTGTTAGGTCTAATAGATCTATCTTTAGGATTCGCGTCAATTTGGGGGTCCGTTCCCAAATTCTTAGGCTACCAAGCTAAAATGGGTGATATCCGGTATAATAATTCAACCATAGAATATAGTTTCAAGTACTTGTGTCTATTTCTTAAAACAGTTATAAAAGCAGCGCATGTATTCTCAGTCTCAAAATATATATATAAAAAGGGAGTAATAAAACTCACGATCCAATATTTTGTAGTAAAAATATTCATACTACGATACTGAACAATGCAGGGTTGACCTCGGATTCACGAACCTATATCAGTTATATATATATATATATATATATATATATATATATATATATATATATATATATATATATATATATATATATATATATATATATTAACACATATAATTGTAATCGAACAAATTTATACATTATTAGTGATATAATTGTTATTTTAATAAATTACATGTTTCATTAATAACTAATTTAAATATTTCTATTTTATGTACTTTAAATAAATAATTAGTATTTATTATAAAATGTTAATATAGATATGTTATATGTATTAACTATAGTGTTATGTAACTAAAAGTCATTTGATAAAATAATATTAATAATATTAATAATAGTAAATAAAAAGTTGTATTATTTTATAATAATAATATTAGTAAATATACTTAATAATGATAATAACAATAATTATGATACTAAAAATGATAATAATAATAATGATAATAATATTGATAATAATAATAATAATAATAATAATAATAATAATAATAATAATAATAATAAATATAATAATAGTAATAATAAAAATGATAAAAATAATAATGATACGATAAAAATAATAGTAATGGTAATAGAAATACTACCTCAAAGAAGTAGTCCTAAAAAAATGCCCAAGTCCGGGTTTGAACCCGCGACGTCCCGCTAACCCAATAACAACCTTAACCATTACGCTATCCTTGCTTTTCTGTTTAATTCTCTAACTTAAATATATTTACCCTTTCACTCTGTAATCTTCTTCTTCAATTGTTCACCATCGTCCTCGTATACCATCATCATTAACATCGTGTACTTCATCATCATCATTTCTATCTAGCCTCATCATCATAACATAATTAAATCATTATCATGATCATCAAATCATGTATGATCATTATAGTCTCCTAAACACGTCTCATCATTATCATAATCATTTTCGTTTTCATCGTCATACATACTCATCAATATTCTAAATACAACACCGCTGATCAAACTTTTCCATCATCATTTTTCGTTACTTCATCATCGCTCACCTATTCGATTATCATCATTAATCATATATCGTGGACATCATTCATCTTCATGGTTATCATCTTCAATCTATATCATCATAAAATCACCTTAAACTATTTCATTAACACGTTCATTCTTATAACTATAGAATCAGTCGTTTATCATCATTGCATCACGATTATCCCATCATCGATTTATCATCGTTAAAGCTTATCTATCATTTTATTTTAATCAAGACTATTAAAGTCCATTTAAAAGCCCAAGAAAGGAGCCCAATTATTAAAGCAAGAGGAGCCCAACATGATTAATTCTATTCCTATGTCGTGGGTTTGTGGTATGGTTCGATCAACAAAAAAATATATATATATATACCAACATCGTAGCAGTAATCATAACTCAGTCCATCAACGATTATTACCATTATTTATGCATTATCACTTAATCATCATGACCTAATTCCATTGTCATCAACCTTTATCATTCCTCATTATTATCATCAATATTGCCAACACAGTGACACCCTCATCATCATGATCACACATCACCATCATCGAGAAACATCATCATATTATCACCTCACCCTCATTGTCATTATTGTTGCTGTTTGAGGAACGAAGAGCGTAATAACTGGGGAACAAGATTTAGCAGCAACCAGACATGCGATCATACTTGTTACCACTTCAATATCTAGCTCATTTCTATTTCTATATTCTGGCCCAATAATTTTATCTAAACCCAATTAACAACTACTGGCCCAATAATTTAAACCATGGATTATGGCCCGATGCAAAGAGGATACTGTGAGTTTGATTTTTCGGTTCAATAAGTATAAAAACGGATGAGTTGTAGTACCACTAGTCCCTAATTATTATATTCATCCTTATCTTCTTAAAATATCTCTATCATTATAGTATACCTTAAAATCAAATGGGGTTTTGTTTATTTAGTATATGTCGGCCGCTAGGTAAAAGAACCAACAAACAATAAAGTATTCTTCTTCATTCCTTATATTTTGTTTAGAGAATAATGAAGAGATCAAGAAATAAAATAATAAATGGGTTTGCATATGGTTTTGCAGGTTTATGAAGAAGAAGAAGAAGAAGAAGAAGAAGGTGAAGGGGTGGTGACTAGTTGACAGTAATGAAGGTGGCTTGAGTGGTTTCATAATGGTGATGAAGTGGTGGCGATTTTAAATATCATAGTGGTGTTGTTTGTTTAACAGAAATAGTAAAGAAGCAGAAAACTTGTAGCATACTTGATTACTTAATAAGTGGTTTTGGTTTTGGGTCTCGATTAACACAGAAACAGTCTGATGGTGGTGGTGATCAAGATGAGTGGTGATTGTTGAAGTGGTTCGAATGGTTTATATTAAAGGATTATAGAGAGCGAGAGAAGAGAGAGCAAGAGGGTTTATGTTTTCTTGGGTGTTGGTTTGGGTTTCACGACATTAGCCAGAACAACAAGGGAGTGAGTTGGTTATTGGTTTCATTAATCTAAACGGAAAACAGTTAACAAAGTGTAGCAGAAAGATAGTAGTAAAAGAATGAGGGTTTGAAGTGGAAGGTGATTCATAATGGTCACGGTGGTGGTTGGGTGTGGGTATATTCGGATATAAACAGAAATTGTTAATAGTAAAGACGTTGAGTTTGATTTCGATAACAAGGAAAACACGGCAGATTTGTGGTTTGAAGGAAAAATAGAAAAGAATTTCTTCGGTTGAAAATAAAATTGGTTACAGTAGCTTACTTGATCGAATAATATACAGCATAGCAGTAACGTGGAATTGTAGTTCATAGGTTGTTCTTGCTTGATCAGAAACATATACGTTGAACAAAAGCAGTTTATTTAGTGATGGTTGTTATAGTGTTGGTGTTGGTACATGGTCATGTATGAAAAATAGTAAGAAGCAATAAACGTTTGATGATGATGATGACATTGATGGGTTTCGACGTGGTGATGGTTGTGGGGAAAAGTGATGAAAGATGGTTATAATGAAAAACAGAATAGAAGTGGGTTTATGTGTTCTACATCTATATGTATATATATATTATATAGAGATGATAGATGATAGATAGATAAAGTATGGCCAGCTCACTAGGAAGTTAAAGAAAATAATGAGGTGGTTTGATTGACATGAACTCACGGGCAAACAGAAATATAGAAAAGTAATATATCAGATTGTGATATATAACTGAATTTGTTATCTTCCTCTTTACTTGATTATTAATAATTATTTTAGATTAATACAATTAATAATAATAAATAATAATAATGATAACAATAATTATAAAAATGATAATAATAATATAATTAATGATAAAAAATAATAAATTGTATTATTTTATAATAATAATGATAACTATAATAATTATTATTATTTTTAATGATAATGGTAATCATAAAATAATAATAATAATAATAATAATAATAATAATAATAATCTTAATAATATCTAAAATCATAAATTTTTTTACAACTATACATAATAATACTGATATTAATAATCATAACAAAAATATTAGTAATTAGATGTATCCAGTTATATATTTATACACAGTTGTTCGTGAATCTTCAGAAATAGTTGAAGGTCAAATTAATATACGAAACAGCTCAAAATTTTTGAGACTTAACATTACAGACTTTGCTTATCGTGTCGGAAACATATAAAGATTAAGTTTAAATTTGGTCGAAAATTTCCGGGTTGTCACAGTACCTACCCGTTAAAAAAATTTCGTCCTGAAATTTGATTGGGGTCGTCATGGCTGACAATAAGTATATTTTCATGTCGAATATGAGTTGATAAATAGATTTTTATCATTATTGATTAATATAGATAAAACGATTCGATTATGTGAAGTGTACGAGTGAAGCTGTCACAAAAGATTGAGATAGAGATTTAACTTTTGACATAGTCATGGTGGATTTCCGGAATTCAAGGAATTTAGAGATAATCTTCAAAATCTATATGAGATTTGATTCTTCGGTAATAGAGGAGATTATGATCCTCTTTGATTAAATGCGATCATCTACCTCGATTTCTATGCCTGATATTTCGCTATAAATTTATCTCTTATGTTTCATTTTCTTCATCACTTCTATACTTTCTTCCTCATTTCATACTTCCAAAAGATCTGTGAAAATGCTCAATCCAGTTCTGATCCTTGACTTCATTCTGATTATCGCAACAATCATCCTTCTATTCTAACTCCCACCGGAGGAATCTGTTTACTTCTACTTCGCTCTAGGGATTGTTGTATTTATAATTTTTCCCGTGTATTTGTATTGATATACGCATTGATATACACGGTTTGTAATTTTTTTGATGCTGTTATCGGGCTTTATATTTTTCCTTATATTTAGAAGTTCCATGCTTTTGTTTTCTCTTTCCGACTTCAAGTCAAGCGAAAAATGATCCAGAATTCGTAGGTATGGAGTTTCAAATGATTATAATATATTAAGCAGAAAGGAACTGTAATAGCACGAATTGTTTTGTAAAATTACCAGAAGTTACGAAAAGATAGATTTATCAAGAAAATTTGTTCTTGATATGTTTAGAGGTTAAATAGAATGAAAGAGTTGTGTATCATAGCACACGATGAGGGTATGATCTGTGAACCATCATCACGTTCCATTAGAAATTCAGCATGACTTACTGTTATATAATCACGTTGATCAAGTGTCATTATATTATACTAACTCTTGCTTCAGTTCCCAACACTACTTCAATATCGTTCATATTTTAAATTTTAATCTTTCAGAATTTAGAAGCTAAAACAGTTTCCTTTCTGATGTAACACAGATAGCGTGAAGAGATAAATAATTTCAGATACGAATAGTTATGAAAATATCTTCAGAAATATCGAGAATATTTATAATGAAAGATACGATGATATCTTAGAATTTCTAATTTCAAGAATGATGAGGAAGTTTTGTCCGTAAAGGTGAAGAGTCAGGAGCAAGGTATTCGTTAATGACTTCAGCAAATACTGAATCATTTGGATTCTTTGAAGGCAGGTTTAGTCTTTGTGATTTGTCCACAGCCTCCTTCATGGTTTGTTCAATTCGTTTCTCAGTACCCAATTTTCTTTTGAGCTTTTCCAACGTATCCTTCTTTATCATCAAACTTCCGATTGTTAAAGTCGTTTACATTTTTTGTTGCTTCATTCAACTTTTCAATATTCAGAGTATTGATTCGCAGACTGAGTGCTTTTCAGAATTTCAGAATGGAAGGTCATAATTCTAAGAGATAAAGGTTATATGTATACATATATCTGTTGATGTAGAAACGTTGCGAGATTCGAAATAATGATTGATGATTTTCGATAGTTGGTATGGCAATTATTGTTACAATATGTAGATGAGCACATGATAGGGTTTCAATAAAGATAATAATTTTTCGGAAAGTCAAAGATCAATGAAGTTGCTGGTAAGTTTACTGAAAATGTGGTGGGATATAAATGGTTTCCCGGTAATGATGGCGAAAAGCAAACTTATATATCAAAGTTATAATAAGGCTTATTCGAAAGAAAGAGTCGAAATTGATTTGCTGAAGCTGTGACAAAATTGGCTACTTTGGAAAAGGGATTGCAAAGTGATTTTCAGTAATAACAATGCCAAAGGAGCTAGCATAGATACGTGTTAAACGTTTGCTCAGGTTCCGAGTGTTTTTAGGTGCATAACTATATGTATCAATCTTTTCTTCCATAAATGAAGTGCGGATGGTGAAATGTCCCGTTCTTATTGATTAAAAACGTTCCATATTAATTGATTTCGTTGCGAGGTTTTGACCTCTATATAAGACGTTTTTCAAAGACTGCATTCATTTTAAAACAAACCATAACCTTTATTTCATCAATAAAGGTTTAAAAAGCTTTATGTAGATTATCAAATAATGATAATCTAAAATATCCTGTTTACACACGACCATTACATAATGGTTTACAATACAAATATGTTACAACAAAATAAGTTTCTTGAATGCAGTTTTTACACAATATCATACAAGCATGGACTCCAAATCTTGTCCTTATTTAAGTATGCGACAGCGGAAGCTCTTAATAATCACCTGAGAATAAACATGCTTAAAACGTCAACAAAAATGTTGGTGAGTTATAGGTTTAACCTATATATATCAAATCGTAACAATAGACCACAAGATTTCATATTTCAATACACATCCCATACATAGAGATAAAAATCATTCATATGGTGAACACCTGGTAACCGACAATAACAAGATGCATATATAAGAATATCCCCATCATTCCGGGACACCCTTCGGATATGATATAAATTTCGAAGTACTAAAGCATCCGGTACTTTGGATGGGGTTTGTTAGGCCCAATAGATCTATCTTTAGGATTCGCGTCAATTAGGGTGTCTGTTCCCTAATTCTTAGATTACCAGACTTAATAAAAAGGGGCATATTCGATTTCGATAATTCAACCATAGAACGTAGTTTCACGTACTTGTGTCTATTTTGTAAATCATTTATAAAACCTGCATGTATTCTCATCCCAAAAATATTAGATTTTAAAAGTGGGACTATAACTCACTTTCACAGATTTTTTACTTCGTCGGGAAGTAAGACTTGGCCACTGGTTGATTCACGAACCTATAACAATATATACATATATATCAAAGTATGTTCAAAATATATTTACAACACTTTTAATATATTTTGATGTTTTAAGTTTATTAAGTCAGCTGTCCTCGTTAGTAACCTACAACTAGTTGTCCACAGTTAGATGTACAGAAATAAATCGATAAATATTATCTTGAATCAATCCACGACCCAGTGTATACGTATCTCAGTATTGATCACAACTCAAACTATATATATTTTGGAATCAACCTCAACCCTGTATAGCTAACTCCAACATTCACATATAGAGTGTCTATGGTTGTTCCGAAATATATATAGATGTGTCAACATGATAGGTCGAAACATTGTATACGTGTCTATGGTATCTCAAGATTACATAATATATAATACAAGTTGATTAAGTTATGGTTGGAATAGATTTGTTACCAATTTTTACGTAGCTAAAATGAGAAAAATTATCCAATCTTGTTTTACCCATAACTTCTTCATTTTAAATCCGTTTTGAGTGAATCAAATTGCTATGGTTTCATATTGAACTCTATTTTATGAATCTAAACAAAAAAAGTATAGGTTTCTAGTCGGAAAAATAAGTTACAAGTCGTTTTTGTAAAGGTAGTCATTTCAGTCGAAAGAACGACGTCTAGATGACCATTTTAGAAAACATACTTCCACTTTGAGTTTAACCATAATTTTTGGATATAGTTTCATGTTCATAATAAAAATCATTTTCTCAGAATAACAACTTTTAAATCAAAGTTTATCATAGTTTTTAATTAACTAACCCAAAACAGCCCGCGGTGTTACTACGACGGCGTAAATCCGGTTTTACGATGTTTTTCGTGTTTCCAGGTTTTAAATCATTAAGTTAGCATATCATATAGATATAGAACATGTGTTTAGTTGATTTTAAAAGTCAAGTTAGAAGGATTAACTTTTGTTTGCGAACAAGTTTAGAATTAACTAAACTATGTTCTAGTGATTACAAGTTTAAACCTTCGAATAAGATAGCTTTATATGTATGAATCGAATGATGTTATGAACATCATTACTACCTTAAGTTCCTTGGATGAACCTACTGGAAAAGAGAAAAATGGATCTAGCTTCAATGGATCCTTGGATGGCTCAAAGTTCTTGAAGCAAAATCATGACACGAAAACAAGTTCAAGTAAGATCATCACTTGAAATAAGATTGTTATAGTTATAGAAATTGAACCAAAGTTTGAATATGATTATTACCTTGTATTAGAATGATAACCTACTGTAAGAAACAAAGATTTCTTGAGGTTGGATGATCACCTTACAAGATTGGAAGTGAGCTAGCAAACTTGAAAGTATTCTTGATTTTATGAAACTAGAACTTTTGGAATTTATGAAGAACACTTAGAACTTGAAGATAGAACTTGAGAGAGTTCAATTAGATGAAGAAAATTGAAGAATGAAAGTGTTTGTAGGTGTTTTTGGTCGTTGGTGTATGGATTAGATATAAAGGATATGTAATTTTGTTTTCATGTAAATAAGTCATGAATGATTACTCATATTTTTGTAATCTTATGAGATATTTCATGCTAGTTGCCAAATGATGGTTCCCACATGTGTTAGGTGACTCACATGGGCTGCTAAGAGCTGATCATTGGAGTGTATATACCAATAGTACATACATCTAAAAGCTGTGTATTGTACGAGTACGAATACGGGTGCATACGAGTAGAATTGTTGATGAAACTGAACGAGAATGTAATTGTAAGCATTTTTGTTAAGTAGAAGTATTTTGATAAGTGTATTGAAGTCTTTCAAAAGTGTATAAATACATATTAAAACACTACATGTATATACATTTTAACTGAGTCGTTAAGTCATCGTTAGTCGTTACATGTAAGTGTTGTTTTGAAACCTTTAGGTTAACGATCTTGTTAAATGTTGTTAACCCAATGTTTATAATATCAAAATAGATTTTAAATTATTATATTATCATGATATTATGATGTACGAATATCTATTAATATGATATATATACATTAAATGTCGTTACAACGATAAACGTTACATATATGTCTCGTTTCAAAATCATTAAGTTAGTAGTCTTGTTTTTACATATGTAGTTCATTGTTAATATAATTAATGATATGTTTACTTATCATAATATCATGTTAACTATATATATAACCATATATATGTCATCATATAGTTTTTTTACAAGTTTTAACGTTCGTGAATCACCGGTCAACTTGGGTGGTCAATTGTCTATATGAAACCTATTTCAATTAATCAAGTCTTAACAAGTTTGATTGCTTAACATGTTGGAAACATTTAATCATGTAAATATCAATCTCAATTAATATATATAAACATGGAAAAGTTCGGGTCACTACAGTACCTACCTGTTAAATAAATTTCGTCCCGAAATTTTAAGCTGTTGAAGGTGTTGACGAATCTTTTGGAAATAGATGCGGGTATTTCTTCTTCATCTGATCTTCACGCTCCCAGGTGAACTCGGGTCCTCTACGAGCATTCCATCGAACCTTAACAATTGGTATCTTGTTTTGCTTAAGTCTTTTAACCTCACGATCCATTATTTCGACGGGTTCTTCGATGAATTGGAGTTTTTCGTTGATTTGGATTTCATCTAACGGAATAGTGAGATCTTCTTTAGCAAAACATTTCTTCAAATTCGAGACGTGGAAAGTGTTATGTACAGCTGCGAGTTGTTGAGGTAACTCAAGTTGGTAAGCTACTGGTCCGACACGATCAATAATCTTGAATGGTCCAATATACCTTGGATTTAATTTCCCTCGTTTACCAAATCGAACAACGCCTTTCCAAGGTGAAACTTTAAGCATGACCATCTCTCCAATTTCAAATTCTATATCTTTTCTTTTAATGTCAGCGTAGCTCTTTTGTCGACTTTGGGCGGTTTTCAACCGTTGTTGAATTTGGATGATCTTCTCGGTAGTTTCTTGTATAATCTCCGGACCCGTAATCTGTCTATCCCCCACCTCACTCCAACAAATCGGAGACCTGCACTTTCTACCATAAAGTGCTTCAAACGGCGCCATCTCAATGCTTGAATGGTAGCTGTTGTTATAGGAAAATTCTGCTAACGATAGATGTCGATCCCAACTGTTTCCGAAATCAATAACACATGCTCGTAGCATGTCTTCAAGCGTTTGTATCGTCCTTTCGCTCTGCCCATCAGTTTGTGGATGATAGGCAGTACTCATGTCTAGACGAGTTCCTAATGCTTGCTGTAATGTCTGCCAGAATCTTGAAATAAATCTGCCATCCCTATCAGAGATAATAGAGATTGGTATTCCATGTCTGGAGACGACTTCCTTCAAATACAGTCGTGCTAACTTCTCCATCTTGTCATCTTCTCTTATTGGTAGGAAGTGTGCTGATTTGGTGAGACGATCAACTATTACCCAAATAGTATCAAAACCACTTGCAGTCCTTGGCAATTTAGTGATGAAATCCATGGTAATGTTTTCCCATTTCCATTCCGGGATTTCGGGTTGTTGAAGTAGACCTGATGGTTTCTGATGCTCAGCTTTGACCTTAGAACACGTCAAACATTCTCCTACGTATTTAGCAACATCGGCTTTCATACCCGGCCACCAAAAATGTTTCTTGAGATCCTTGTACATCTTCCCCGTTCCAGGATGTATTGAGTATCTGGTTTTATGAGCTTCTCTAAGTACCATTTCTCTCATATCTCCAAATTTTGGTACCCAAATCCTTTCAGCCCTATACCGGGTTCCGTCTTCCCGAATATTAAGATGCTTCTCCGATCCTTTGGGTATTTCATCCTTTAAATTTCCCTCTTTTAAAACTCCTTGTTGCGCCTCCTTTATTTGAGTAGTAATGTTACTATGAATCATTATATTCATAGATTTTACTCGAATGGGTTCTCTATCCTTCCTGCTCAAGGCATCGGCTACCACATTTGCCTTCCCCGGGTGGTAACGAATCTCAAAATCGTAATCATTCAATAATTCAATCCACCTACGCTGCCTCATATTCAGTTGTTTCTGATTAAATATGTGTTGAAGACTTTTGTGGTCGGTATATATAATACTTTTGACCCCATATAAGTAGTGCCTCCAAGTCTTTAATGCAAAAACAACCGCGCCTAATTCCAAATCATGCGTCGTATAATTTTGTTCGTGAATCTTCAATTGTCTAGACGCATAAGCAATCACCTTCGTTCGTTGCATTAATACACAACCGAGACCTTGCTTTGATGCGTCACAATAAATCACAAAATCATCATTCCCTTCAGGCAATGACAATATAGGTGCCGTAGTTAGCTTTTTCTTCAATAACTGAAACGCTTTCTCTTGTTCATCATTCCATTCAAATTTCTTCCCTTTATGCGTTAATGCAGTCAAGGGTTTTGCTATTCTGGAAAAGTCTTGGATGAACCTTCTGTAGTAACCAGCTAGTCCTAAAAACTGGCGTATGTGTTTCGGAGTTTTCGGGGTTTCCCACTTTTCAACAGTTTCTATCTTTGCCGGATCCACCTTAATACCTTCTTTGTTCACTATGTGACCGAGGAATTGAACTTCTTCCAACCAAAATGCACACTTTGAAAACTTAGCGTACAATTCTTCCTTCCTCAATACTTCTAACACCTTTCTCAAATGTTCACCGTGTTCTTGGTCATTCTTTGAGTAAATAAGTATGTCATCAATGAAAACAATGACAAACTTGTCAAGGTATGGTCCACACACTCGGTTCATAAGGTCCATGAACACAGCTGGTGCATTAGTTAAACCAAACGGCATGACCATAAACTCGTAATGACCGTAACGTGTTCTGAAAGCAGTCTTTGGAATATCATCTTCTTTCACCCGCATTTGATGATACCCGGAACGTAAGTCAATCTTTGAATAAACAGACGAGCCTTGTAGTTGATCAAATAAGTCGTCGATTCTCGGTAGTGGGTAGCGGTTCTTGATGGTAAGTTTGTTCAACTCTCGGTAGTCGATACACAACCTGAATGTACCATCTTTCTTCTTGACAAACAAAACAGGAGCTCCCCACGGTGATGTGCTTGGTCGAATGAAACCACGCTCTAAAAGTTCTTGTAATTGGCTTTGCAGTTCTTTCATCTCGCTGGGTGCGAGTCTGTAAGGAGCACGAGCTATTGGTGCAGCTCCTGGTACAAGATCTATTTGAAATTCAACGGATCGATGTGGGGGTAATCCCGGTAATTCTTTCGGAAATACATCGGGAAATTCTTTTGCAATGGGAACATCATTGATGCTCTTTTCTTCAGTTTGTACTTTCTCGACGTGTGCTAGAACAGCATAGCAACCTTTTCTTATTAGTTTTTGTGCCTTCAAATTACTAATAAGATGTAGCTTCGTGTTGCCCTTTTCTCCGTACACCATTAAGGGTTTTCCTTTTTCTCGTATAATGCGAATTGCATTTTTGTAACAAACGATCTCCGCTTTCACTTCTTTCAACCAGTCCATACCGATTATCACATCAAAACTCCCTAACTCTACTGGTATCAAATCAATCTTAAATGTTTCGCTAACCAGTTTAATTTCTCGATTCCGACATATATTATCTGCTGAAATTAATTTACCATTTGCTAATTCGAGTAAAAATTTACTATCCAAAGGCGTCAATGGACAACTTAATTTAGCACAAAAATCTCTACTCATATAGCTTCTATCCGCACCCGAATCAAATAAAACGTAAGCAGATTTATTGTCAATAAGAAACGTACCCGTAACAAGCTCCGGGTCTTCCTGTGCCTCTACCGCATTAATATTGAAAACTCTTCCACGGCCTTGTCCATTCGTGTTCTCCTGGTTCGGGCAATTTCTAATAATGTGGCCTGGTTTTCCACATTTATAACAAACTACATTGGCATAACTTGCTCCGACACTACTTGCTCCGCCATTACTCGTTCCGACACCATTTGTTCCTTTCGTTCTATTAACCCCTGGTCCGTAGACCTCACACTTCGCCGCGCTATGACCATTTCTTTTACACTTGTTGCAAAATTTGGTGCAGAACCCCGAGTGATTCTTTTCACACCTTTGGCATAGTTGCTTCTGATTGTTGTTGTTGTTGCGGTTATTATTGTTGTTGGGATGATTGTTGTAGTTGCTGTTGTTGTTGTTGTTGTTGTTGTTGTTGGGCCGTTTGTTGTAGTTGCGATTGATGTTGCGATTGTTGGGATAATTGTTGCGATTATTGTTGTAATTGCTGTTGTTGTTGTATTGGTGATTCTTATCACCGTTTTCCTCCCACTTTCTTTTGACTTGCTTCACATTGGCCTCTTCAGCAGTCTGTTCTTTAATTCTTTCTTCAATCTGGTTCACTAGTTTGTGAGCCATTCTACATGCCTGTTGTATGGAGGCGGGCTCGTGTGAACTTATATCTTCTTGGATTCTTTCCGGTAATCCTTTCACAAACGCGTCGATCTTCTCTTCCTCATCTTCGAATGCTCCCGGACACAATAGGCACAATTCTGTGAATCGTCTTTCGTACGTGGTAATATCAAATCCTTGGGTTCGTAACCCTCTAAGTTCTGTCTTGAGCTTATTGACCTCGGTTCTGGGACGGTACTTCTCGTTCATCAAGTGCTTGAATGCTGACCACGGTAGTGCGTACGCATCATCTTGTCCCACTTGCTCTAGATAGGTATTCCACCATGTTAACGCAGAACCTGTGAAGGTATGCGTAGCGTACTTCACTTTGTCCTCTTCAGTACACTTACTTATGGCAAACACCGATTCAACCTTCTCGGTCCACCGTTTCAATCCGATCGGTCCTTCGGTTCCATCAAATTCCAAAGGTTTGCAGGCAGTGAATTCTTTGTAGGTGCATCCTACACGATTTCCTGTACTGCTAGATCCAAGGTTATTGTTGGTATGTAGCGCAGCCTGTACTGCGGCTATGTTTGAAGCTAGAAAAGTACGGAATTCCTCTTCATTCATATTCACGGTGTGTCGAGTAGTCGGTGCCATTTCCTTCAAAATAGTTAAATGGAACAAGTTAATCATACAGAATATTAAGAGTAGTTAATAGTATTTCGTAGCATAATATGAACTCATTTATAAAAGCTTTTTCTTCATATTAGCGTTTTATAAGTTTAAATTCGGGTAGTACCTACCCGTTAAGTTCATACTTAGTAGCTAATATACAATTCAACTACTACAATTCTATATGAAAAACTGATTATAATAATATTTCGCGTTCAAACTTTTATACAATATTTTACAAACTTACAATACCGCTTATTTTACATAAAGCATGAAATATAGCACACAATAACTTTGATACAAGATAGTTGTGAAGACAATTCTAGCTAGTACACAAGTCGTTCAGCAAAGGCAATAAAGACACGTAATTCATACGTCCAGAAACAAGTCATGCATTCTGGTTTTACTAGGACTACTTCCCATCCTTGGTCTTGTGCAACATAACCGTTATGGCCGTTGATAAGACAGCGTGTTGTAACGTCATCAAAGGGACGAGGGTTACGTAATGTCCAACAGTCCCGTAATAATCTAAAAACCTCATTTCTTACCCCAATTACCGACTCCGTCACTTGTGGAAACGTTTTGTTTAATAGTTGTAGCCCGATGTTCTTGTTCTCACTTTGGTGAGAAGCGAACATTACTAATCCGTAAGCATAACATGCTTCTTTATGTTGCATGTTAGCCGCTTTTTCTAAATCACGAAGTCCAATATTCGGATATATTGAGTCAAAATAATTTCTTAACCCGTTGCGTAAAATAGCATTTGGGTTCCCCGCAATATATGCGTCAAAGTAAACACATCGTAACTTATGGGTTTCCCAATGTGATATCCCCCATCTTTCAAACGAAAGTCTCTTATAAACCAAGACATTCTTGGAACGTTCTTCGAATGTCTTACAAACTGATCTCGCCTTAAATAGTTGTGCCGAAGAATTCTGGCCGACTCTAGACAAGATTTCATCAATCATGTCTCCGGGTAGGTCTCTTAAAATATTGGGTTGTCTATCCATTTTGTGTTTTTAAACTGTAAAATAGACAAGAGTTAGATTCATAAAAAAATACTTATTAATACAAGCAATTTTTACATATATCATAAAGCATAAGAACACTATATTCCATATATTACACCACACGAATACAACTATCTTATTTCGACCCGCTCATTTCTTCTTCTTCGGTTTTGGTTCGTTTTGCCAAGTTCTAGGGATATATGATGTTCCCCTAATACGAGCCGTCGTTGTCCACATTGGTTTAGAAAAACCTGGTGGTTTAGAGGTTCCCGGGTCATTGTTACAAGTTAAGGACTTCGGGGGTTGACGATACATATAAAGTTCATCGGGGTTGGAATTAGATTTTTCTATTTTTATGCCCTTTCCCTTATTATTTTCTTTTGCCTTTTTAAATTCAGTTGGGGTAATTTCTATAACATCATCGGAATTCTCGTCGGAATCCGATTCATCGGAGAATTGGTAATCCTCCCAATATTTTGCTTCCTTGGCGGAAACACCATTGACCATAATTAACTTTGGTCGGTTGGTTGAGGATTTTCTTTTACTTAACCGTTTTATTATTTCCCCCACCGGTTCTATTTCTTCATCCGATTCCGATTCTTCTTCCGGTTCCGATTCTTCTTCCGGTTCCGACTCTTCTTCCGGTTCCTCTTCGGGAACTTGTGAATCAGTCCACAAATCATTCCAATTTACATTTGACTCTTCATTATTATTAGGTGAGTCAATGGGACTTGTTCTAGAGGTAGACATCTATCACATAATATCAAACACGTTAAGAGATTAATATATCACATAATATTCATATGTTAAAAATATATAGTTTCCAACAAAAATGTTAAGCAATCATTTTTAAAGAAAACACGGTCGAAGTCCAGACTCACTAATGCATCCTAACAAACTCGATAAGACACACTAATGCAAATTTTCTGGTTCTCTAAGACCAACGCTCGGATACCAACTGAAATGTCCCGTTCTTATTGATTAAAAACGTTCCATATTAATTGATTTCGTTGCGAGGTTTTGACCTCTATATGAGACGTTTTTCAAAGACTGCATTCATTTTAAAACAAACCATAACCTTTATTTCATCAATAAAGGTTTAAAAAGCTTTATGTAGATTATCAAATAATGATAATCTAAAATATCCTGTTTACACACGACCATTACATAATGGTTTACAATACAAATATGTTACAACAAAATAAGTTTCTTGAATGCAGTTTTTACACAATATCATACAAGCATGGACTCCAAATCTTGTCCTTATTTAAGTATGCGACAGCGGAAGCTCTTAATAATCACCTGAGAATAAACATGCTTAAAACGTCAACAAAAATGTTGGTGAGTTATAGGTTTAACCTATATATATCAAATCGTAACAATAGACCACAAGATTTCATATTTCAATACACATCCCATACATAGAGATAAAAATCATTCATATGGTGAACACCTGGTAACCGACAATAACAAGATGCATATATAAGAATATCCCCATCATTCCGGGACACCCTTCGGATATGATATAAATTTCGAAGTACTAAAGCATCCGGTACTTTGGATGGGGTTTGTTAGGCCCAATAGATCTATCTTTAGGATTCGCGTCAATTAGGGTGTCTGTTCCCTAATTCTTAGATTACCAGACTTAATAAAAAGGGGCATATTCGATTTCGATAATTCAACCATAGAACGTAGTTTCACGTACTTGTGTCTATTTTGTAAATCATTTATAAAACCTGCATGTATTCTCATCCCAAAAATATTAGATTTTAAAAGTGGGACTATAACTCACTTTCACAGATTTTTTACTTCGTCGGGAAGTAAGACTTGGCCACTGGTTGATTCACGAACCTATAACAATATATACATATATATCAAAGTATGTTCAAAATATATTTACAACACTTTTAATATATTTTGATGTTTTAAGTTTATTAAGTCAGCTGTCCTCGTTAGTAACCTACAACTAGTTGTCCACAGTTAGATGTACAGAAATAAATCGATAAATATTATCTTGAATCAATCCACGACCCAGTGTATACGTATCTCAGTATTGATCACAACTCAAACTATATATATTTTGGAATCAACCTCAACCCTGTATAGCTAACTCCAACATTCACATATAGAGTGTCTATGGTTGTTCCGAAATATATATAGATGTGTCAACATGATAGGTCGAAACATTGTATACGTGTCTATGGTATCTCAAGATTACATAATATATAATACAAGTTGATTAAGTTATGGTTGGAATAGATTTGTTACCAATTTTTACGTAGCTAAAATGAGAAAAATTATCCAATCTTGTTTTACCCATAACTTCTTCATTTTAAATCCGTTTTGAGTGAATCAAATTGCTATGGTTTCATATTGAACTCTATTTTATGAATCTAAACAAAAAAAGTATAGGTTTCTAGTCGGAAAAATAAGTTACAAGTCGTTTTTGTAAAGGTAGTCATTTCAGTCGAAAGAACGACGTCTAGATGACCATTTTAGAAAACATACTTCCACTTTGAGTTTAACCATAATTTTTGGATATAGTTTCATGTTCATAATAAAAATCATTTTCTCAGAATAACAACTTTTAAATCAAAGTTTATCATAGTTTTTAATTAACTAACCCAAAACAGCCCGCGGTGTTACTACGACGGCGTAAATCCGGTTTTACGATGTTTTTCGTGTTTCCAGGTTTTAAATCATTAAGTTAGCATATCATATAGATATAGAACATGTGTTTAGTTGATTTTAAAAGTCAAGTTAGAAGGATTAACTTTTGTTTGCGAACAAGTTTAGAATTAACTAAACTATGTTCTAGTGATTACAAGTTTAAACCTTCGAATAAGATAGCTTTATATGTATGAATCGAATGATGTTATGAACATCATTACTACCTTAAGTTCCTTGGATGAACCTACTGGAAAAGAGAAAAATGGATCTAGCTTCAATGGATCCTTGGATGGCTCAAAGTTCTTGAAGCAAAATCATGACACGAAAACAAGTTCAAGTAAGATCATCACTTGAAATAAGATTGTTATAGTTATAGAAATTGAACCAAAGTTTGAATATGATTATTACCTTGTATTAGAATGATAACCTACTGTAAGAAACAAAGATTTCTTGAGGTTGGATGATCACCTTACAAGATTGGAAGTGAGCTAGCAAACTTGAAAGTATTCTTGATTTTATGAAACTAGAACTTTTGGAATTTATGAAGAACACTTAGAACTTGAAGATAGAACTTGAGAGAGTTCAATTAGATGAAGAAAATTGAAGAATGAAAGTGTTTGTAGGTGTTTTTGGTCGTTGGTGTATGGATTAGATATAAAGGATATGTAATTTTGTTTTCATGTAAATAAGTCATGAATGATTACTCATATTTTTGTAATCTTATGAGATATTTCATGCTAGTTGCCAAATGATGGTTCCCACATGTGTTAGGTGACTCACATGGGCTGCTAAGAGCTGATCATTGGAGTGTATATACCAATAGTACATACATCTAAAAGCTGTGTATTGTACGAGTACGAATACGGGTGCATACGAGTAGAATTGTTGATGAAACTGAACGAGAATGTAATTGTAAGCATTTTTGTTAAGTAGAAGTATTTTGATAAGTGTATTGAAGTCTTTCAAAAGTGTATAAATACATATTAAAACACTACATGTATATACATTTTAACTGAGTCGTTAAGTCATCGTTAGTCGTTACATGTAAGTGTTGTTTTGAAACCTTTAGGTTAACGATCTTGTTAAATGTTGTTAACCCAATGTTTATAATATCAAAATAGATTTTAAATTATTATATTATCATGATATTATGATGTACGAATATCTATTAATATGATATATATACATTAAATGTCGTTACAACGATAAACGTTACATATATGTCTCGTTTCAAAATCATTAAGTTAGTAGTCTTGTTTTTACATATGTAGTTCATTGTTAATATAATTAATGATATGTTTACTTATCATAATATCATGTTAACTATATATATAACCATATATATGTCATCATATAGTTTTTTTACAAGTTTTAACGTTCGTGAATCACCGGTCAACTTGGGTGGTCAATTGTCTATATGAAACCTATTTCAATTAATCAAGTCTTAACAAGTTTGATTGCTTAACATGTTGGAAACATTTAATCATGTAAATATCAATCTCAATTAATATATATAAACATGGAAAAGTTCGGGTCACTACAGATGGTTCATCCTCTCGATTGAGGTGTTTTCAAGAATCATGAAAGGTTTGGACGCAGATTGTAATTGTCAAGATACAAATGAGGTTTAAGATGAAATCAAGTGGCAAACTTGAAGAATTGTTTAGTTTCATATGTTATAATCAATATTTTAATTCATTTTAATTGTCCAATGTTGGTAGTCCACAGTTAGTAGTCCACAATTAGCAATTCAATAATTTATATATAGTTTAATATTTAATATTCGAATTAATTAATACGTATCGTGACCCATTGTATACATGTCTCAGACTCGATCACAACTCAAAGTATATATATTATTTTAGAATCAACTTCAACCCTGTATAGCTAACTCGAGCATTACTGCATATAGAGTGTCTATGGTTATTCCAAATAATATATATAGATGCGTCGATATGATATGTCAAAACCTTGTATACGTGTCCTGATATTTAAAGTGCGTAAAATAAATAACAGAAATTAAATGACGATAAATAAAATTGCGATAAATAAAATGCGATAAATAAAATGTAATCACTTAGCTAGGAACAGTTAGCTAGAAATAGTTAGCGTGGATTCTTAACAAAAAAATTTTCTCAAAGTTAATTTGTTTGTTTCTAACAAATTTTATTTGTCCATTGTTTTCTTCATTATGCCACTTGTTGGATTCTGATAGGTCAAAATCCAAATATGAAATTGAATGAAAATGGTTATTCTGTGGTGAACGGATTCATATATCTGTGAATGTAAGTGGGATAGTAAATGACCGTTGAATCAGGTTCGAAGAATGTACAGTGTAATTTATTAATGTGAAATCTAAATATTTCTCGGGTATTACCTACCCGTTAAAATATTTTCACCATTAACAGTTTGTACAAAAGAATTTTTAATTACAATCTTTATGAAAACATATATACATATATATTTTCTTCAGATGCAATCATGGATTTAATGAGTTTATATGATATTAATCTCATTTGATTTTCGGATGGAACTAGAATAAATAATCTCTAAAACTTTGGAGATTACATAATCGCTACAGAATGGTTCTCCAATGAAGTTATGAATTAATACTTCATCAGTTATTGTTATTGATACTCCTTGGTATTTATGGTGCGTATGACGTTGATGTTCGTGGGACATTTTGTGATGTTGAATCATGGGATGTGGATGTTGTGGATGGTGGTACTGGTTATGCTGCTGGTGCTGCTGATGGTGGTACTGTTGCTGCCGGTGCTGCTGCTGGTGCTTGTAACCTTTGCACCATATTCTCCAAAGTTACTACCCGAGCGCGAAGCTAGTTGAATTCTTCTATTACACCGGGATGATTGTCGGTTCGGACGAGCGGATGAATAAGATCTAGAATCTGAGATAGTATATAATCGTGATGAGATACTCTGGAAATGAGAGAGAAAATGGTATTACGAACAGGTTCGCCGGTAAGTGCTTCTGGTTCTTTGCCAAGAGGGCAATATGGTGGATGGAATCTCCTTCTTCTTGTCTCCATTGATTAAGTCGACTACGAACCCATTCCCAATTTCTCCAGATTTGGTGATGACTGAATGGTTGATCCATTCCGGTCACACTGCTTTTGGAGCTCGAGTGAAACTCTATATCAAAATCCGAGGGACTTGAACTAGTGGCAAGTTCCATTTCGTACGATTGAGTAAAGGGTTTTTCGGTATAAACTGATCTTCGGATATCGGATGATATTCTAATTACATAAAATACCTATATATAGTACAGAAGATCCCGTAGATTACGGAGGAATTTTCGGAAGCTGTCAGGAAAAGTTTACAATAACATATACGCTAAGATATGAATTTATCTATACACTATCTATGTAATAGAGGCAGTAAGACGTGTCTAGACTTTAAGGATGATAAGCAAGTAATTTTCAACACGAAATAATAAGCAAAACTTTTGACATGCAAACACAGTTGAAGTCCAAACTCACTAATGCATCCTAACAACTACCTGTTAGACACACTAATGCAAGACCTGGTCCTCTAAGACCACCGTTCTGATACCACATGAGATGACCCGTCCTAATCCATAAGGACGAATACAATAACATATGGTTACATCGCGAGGTACTTGAACTCTATATGATACATTTTACAAACATTGCATTCGTTTTTAAAAGACAAACTTTCATTTCATTGAAAGTTGACAGGCATGCATACCCTTTCATAATATATCCAATCTATAAATGACTTAATATGTTATCTTCTTAATAATAGTCTTTATTGAACTCAATGACTTGAATGCAACGTCTTTTGAAATATGCCATGAATGACTCCAAGTAATATCTCTAAATGAGCAAATACACAGCGGAAGATTTCTTTCAAACCTGAGAATAAACATTCTTTCAAGTGTCAACCAAAAGGTTGGTGAGTTCATTAGTTTATCATAAACATTCATTTCCATCATTTTAATAGACCACAAGATTTTAGATATATAATTGTACACGTAACCCAAGTACAAAATAGTACGCATAACATGCGAATTAAAAATAATTCATATGGTGAACACCTGGTAACCGACATTAACAAATGCATCTAGAATGTCCCCAATATACAGGTACACTCATCTGTATATAAAATCGAAGTACTAAAGCATCCATAACTTGGATGGGGTTTGTTAGGCCCAATAGATCTATCTTTAGGATTCGCGTCAATTTGGGGGTCTGTTCCCAAATTCTTAGGCTACCAAGCTAAAAAAGGTGATATACGGTATAATAATTCAACCATAGAATGTAGTTTCAAGTACTTGTGTCTATTTTGTAAAACAGTTATAAAAGCAGCGCATGTATTCTCAGTCTCAAAATATATATATAAAAAGGGAGTAATGAAACTCACGATCCAATATTTTGTAGTAAAAATATTCATACGACGATACTGAACAATGCAGGGTTGACCTCGGATTCACAAACCTATATCAGTTATATATATATATATATTAACACATATAATTGTAATCGAACAAATTTATATATTATTAGTGATATAATTGTTATTTTAATAAATTACATGTTTCATTAATAACTAATTTAAATATTTCTATTTTATGTACTTTAAATAAACAATTAGTATTTATTATAAAATGTTAATATATATATGTTATATGTATTAACTATAGTGTTATGTAACTAAAATTCATTTTATAAAATAATATTAATAATAGTAAATAAAAAGTTGTATTATTTTATAATAATAATATTAGTAAATATACTTAATAATGATAATAATAATAATTATGATACTAAAAATGATAATAATTATAATAATAATAATAATAATAATAATAATAATAATAATAATAATAATAATAATAATAATAATAATAATAATACGATAAAAATAATAGTAATGGTAATAGAAATACTACCTCAAAGAAGTAGTCCTAAAAAAATGCCCAAGTCCGGGTTTGAACCCGCGACATCCCGCTAACCCAATAACAACCTTAACCATTACGCTATCCTTGCTTTTCTATTTAATTCCCTAACTTAAATATATTTACCCTTTCACTCTGTAATCTTCTTATTCGATTGTTCACCATCGTCCTCGTATACCATCATCATTAACATCGTGTACTTCTTCATCATCATCATTTCTATCTAGCCTCATCATCATAACATAATTAAATCATTATCATGATCATCAAATCATGTATGATCATTATAGTCTCCTAAACACGTCTCATCATTATCATAATCATTTTCATTTTCATCGTCATACATAGTCATCAATATTCTAAATACAACACCGCTGATCAAACCTTTCCATCATCATTTTCCGTTACTTCATCATCGCTCACCTATTCGATTATCATCATTAATCATATATCGTGGACATCATTCATCTTCATGGTTATCATCTTCAATCTATATCATCATAAAATCACCTTAAACTATTTCATTAACACGTTCATTCTTATAACTATAGAATCAGTCGTTTATCATCATTGCATCACGATTATCCCATCATTGATTTATCATCGTTAAAGCTTATCTATCATTTTATTTTAATCAAGACTATTAAAGTCCATTTAAAAGCCCAAGTAAGTAGCCCAATTATTAAAGCAAGAGGAGCCCAACATGATTAATTCTATTCCTATGTCGTGGGTTTGTGGTATGGTTCGATCAACAACAAAAAAAATATATATACCAACATCGTAGCAGTAATCATAACTCAGTCCATCAACGATTATTACCATTATTTATGCATTATCACTTAATCATCATGACCTAATTCCATTGTCATCAACCTTTATCATTCCTCATTATTATCATCAATATTGCCAACACAGTGACACCCTCATCATCATGATCACACATCACCATCATCGAGCAACATCATCATATTATCACCTCACCCTCATTGTCATTATTGTTGCTATTTGAGGAACGAAGAGCGTAATAACCGGGGAACAAGATTTAGCAACAACTAGACATGCGATCATACTTGTTACCACTTCAATATCTAGCTCATTTATATTTCTATATTATGGCCCAATAATTTTATCTAAACCTAATTAACAACTACTGGCCCAATAATTTAAACCATGGATTATGGCCCGATGCAAAGAGGATATTGTGAGTTTGATTTTTCGGTTCAATAAGTAAAGAAACGGATGAGCTGTAGTACCACTAGTCCCTAATTATTATATTCATCCTTATCTTCTTAAAATATCTCTATCCTCATATTTTGTTCATTCCTTATATTTTGTTTAGTGAATAATGAAGAGATCAAGAAGTAAAATAATAAATGGGTTTGCATATGGTTTTGCAGGTTTACGAAGAAGAAGAAGAAGAAGAAGGTGAAGGGGTGGTGACTAGTTAACAGTAATGAAGGTGGCTTGAGTGGTTTCATAATGGTGATGAAGTGGTGGCGATTTTAAATATCATAGTGGTGTTGTTTGTTTAACAGAAATAGTAAAGAAGCAGAAAACTTGTAGCATACTTGATTACTTAATAAGTGGTTTTGGTTTTGGGTCTCGATTAACACAGAAACAGTCTGATGGTGGTGGTGATCAAGACGAGTGGTGATTGTTGAAGTGGTTCGAATGGTTTATATTGAAGGATTATAGAGAGCGAGAGAAGAAAGAGCAAGAGGGTTTATGTTTTCTTGGGTGTTGGTTTGGGTTTCACGACATTAGCCAGAACAACAAGGGAGTGCGTTGGTTATTGGTTTCATTGATCTAAATGGAAAACAGTTAACGAAGTGTAGCAGAAAGATAGTAGTAAAAGAATGAGGGTTTGAAGTGGAAGGTGATTCATAATGGTCACGGTGGTGGTTGGGTGTGGGTATATTCGGATATAAACAGAAATTGTTAATAGTAAAGACGTTGAGTTTGATTTCGATAACAAGGAAAACACGGCAGGTTTGTGGTTTGAAGGAAAAATAGAAAAGAATTTCTTCGGTTGAAAATAAAATTGGTTACAGTAGCTTACTTGATCGAATAATATACAGCATAGCAGTAACGTGGAATTGTAGTTCATAGGTTGTTCTTGCTTGATCAGAAACATATACGTTGAACAAAAGCAGTTTATTTAGTGATGGTTGTTATAGTGTTGGTGTTGGTACATGGTCATGTATGAAAAATAGTAAGAAGCAATAAACGTTTGATGATGATGATGACATTGATGGGTTTCGACGTGGTGATGGTTGTGGGGAAAAGTGATGAAAGATGGTTATAATGAAAAACTGAATAGAAGTGGGTTTATGTGTTCTACATCTATATGTATATATATATTATATAGAGATGATAGATGATAGATAGATAAAGTATGGCCAGCTCACTAGGAAGTTAAAGAAAATAATGAGGTGGTTTGATTGACATGAACTCACGGGCAAACAGAAATATAGAAAAGTAATATATCAGATTGTGATATATAACTGAATTTGTTATCTTCCTCTTTACTTGATTATTAATAATTATTTTAGATTAATACAATTAATAATAATAAATAATAATAATGATAATAATATTTATAAAAATGATAATAATAATATAATTAATGATAAAAATAATAAATTGTATTATTTTATAATAATAATGATAACTATAATAATAATTATTATTTTTAATGATAATGGCTGACAATAAGTGTGTTTTCATGTCGAATATGAGTTGATAAATAGAGTTTTATCATTATTGATTAATATAGATAAAACGATTCGATTATGTGAAGTGTACGAGTGAAGCTGTCACAAAAGATTGAGATAGAGATTTAACTTTTGACATAGTCGTGGTGGATTTCCGGAATTCAAGGAATTTAGAGATAATCTTCAAAATCTATATGAGATTTGATTCTTCGGTAATAGAGGAGATTATGATCTCTTTGATTAAATGCGATCATCTACCTCGATTTCTATGCCTGATATTTCGCTATAAATTTATCTCTTCTGTTTCATTTTCTTCATCACTTCTATACTTTCTTCCTCATTTCATACTTCCAAAAGATCTGTGAAAATGCTCAATCCAGTTCTGATCCTTGACTTCATTCTGATTATCACAACAATCACCCTTCTATTCCAACTCCCACCGGAGGAATCTGTTTACTTCTACTTCGCTCTAGGGATTGTTGTATTTATAATTTTTCCCGTGTATTTGTATTGATATACGCATTGATATACATGGTTTGTAATTTTTTTGATGCTGTTATCGGGCTTTATATTTTTCCTTATATTTAGAAGTTCCATGCTTTTGTTTTCTCTTTCCGACTTCAAGTCAAGCGAAAAATGATCCAGAATTCGTAGGTATGGAGTTTCGAATGATTATAATATATTAAGCAGAAAGGAACGGTAATAGCACGAATTGTTTTGTCAAATTACCAGAAGTTACGAAAAGATAGATTTATGAAGAAAATTTGTTCTTGATATGTTTAGAGGTTAAATAGAATGAAAGAGTTGTGTAACATGGCACACGATGAGGGTATGATCTGAACCATCATCACGTTCTATTAGAAACTCAGCATGACTTACTGTAATATAATCACGTTGATCAAGTGTCATTATATTATACTAACTCATGCTTTAGTTCCCAACACTACTTCAATATCGTTCATATTTTAAATTTTAATCTTTCAGAATTTAGAAACTAAAACAGTTTCCTTTCTGATGTAACACAGATAGCGTGAAGAGATAAATAGAATAGTTATGAAAATATCTTCAGAAATATCGAGAATATTTATAATGAAAGATACGATGATATCTTAGAATTTCTGATTTCAAGAATGATGAGGAAGTTTTGTCCGTAAAGGTGAAGAGTCAGGAGCAAGGTATTCGTTAATGACTTCAGCAGATACTGAATCATTTGGATTCTTTGAAGGCAGGTTTAGTCTTTGTGATTTGTCCACAGCCTCCTTCATGGTTTGTTCAATTCGTTTCTCGGTACCCAATTTTCTTTTGAGCTTTTCCAACGTATCCTTCTTTATCATCAAACTTCCTACTGTTAAAGTCATTTACAGTTTTTGTTGCTTTATTCAACTTTTCAATATTCAGAGTATTGATTCGCAGACTGGGTGCTTTTCAGAATTTCAGAATGGAAGGTCATAATTCTAAGAGATAAAGGTTATATGTATACATATATCTGTTGATGTAGAAACGTTGCGAGATTCGAAATAATGATTGATGATTTTCGATAGTTGGTATGACAATTATTGTTACAAGATTCAGATGAGCACATGATTTAGATAATCCAACCATAGAATGTAGTTTCGATTACTTGTGTCTATTTCGTAAAACATTTATAAAACTGCATATATTCTCATCCCAAAAATATTAGATTTTAAAAAATGGGACTATAACTCACTTTCACAGATTTTTACTTTGTCGAAAATAAGGCTTGGCCACTGGTCGATTCACGAACCTATAACAAATATATACATATATATCAAAGTATGATCGAAATATATTCACAACATTTTTATTACGTTTTAATGATTTAAGTTTGTTAAGTTAGCAGTCCAGCGTTAGTAATCTACAAATAATTGTCCGTAGCTAATAGTACAGAAATAAATTAATATATATTATATCGAATTAATCCACGACCCAGTGTATACAAGTCTCAGGCTAGATCACAACTCAAAGTATATATATTTTGGAATCAACCTCAACCATGTATAGCGAACTCTAGCATTACAGCATATAGAGTTTCTATGGTTGTTCCAAATAATATATATAGATGACGTCGATATGATATGTCAAAACATTGTATACGTGTCTATGGTCTATCAAGATTACATAATATGTTAGAGTACATGTATAATACAATATAAGTTAGTTAAGTTATGGTTAGAATAGATTTGTTACAAATTTCACGTAGCTACAACAAGCAAAAATATCCAATTTTGTTTTACCCATAACTTCTTCGTTTTAAATCCGTTTTGAGTGATTCAAGTTGCTATGATTTCATAATGAACTGAAATTTATGAAACTATACAGAAAAAGTATAAGTTTATAGTCGGAAATACAGGTTACAAGTCATTTTTGTAAGAGGTAGTCATTTCAGTCGAAAGAACAACGTCTTGATGACCATTTTGACAAACATACTTCCACTTTGAGTTTAACCATGATTTTTGGATATAGTTTCATGTTCATAAGAAAAATCATTTTCCTATAAGTACAATTTTTAAATCAAAGTTTATCATAGTTTTTAATTATCTAACCCAAAACTGCCCCCGGTTTTACTACGACGGCGTATGTCCAGTTTTACTGTGTTCTTCGCGTTTCCAGGTTTTAAATCATTAAGTTAGCATATCATATAGATATAGAACATGTTTTTAGTTGATTTTAAAAGTCAAGTTAGAAGGATTAACTTTGTTTGCGAACAAGTTTAGAATTAACTAAACTATGTTCTAGTTATTACAAGTTTAAATCTTCGAATAAGATAGTTATATATATATGAATCGAATGATGTTATGAACATTATTACTACCTCAAGTTTAGTAGGTAAACCTACTGGAATTGACAAGAAATGATTTAGCTTCAAAGGATCTTGGATGGCTTGAAAGTTCTTGAAGTAGAATCATGACACGAAAACAAATTCAAGTAAGATTCCTACTCGAATTAAGATTGTTATAGTTATAGAAATTAAATCAAAGTTGGAATATGAGTATTACCTTGAATTAGAATGATAACCTACTGTAAATAACAGAGGTTTCTTGATCTTAGATGATTACTTAGAATGGATTAGAAAGCTTGAAAGTAGACTTGCAAACTTGAAAGTGTTCTTGAAGTTTACTTGAGTAGTTGTTTTGAAAGTTGATCTAGGTTAGGATTTATGAACTAGATTGAGCTAGATTTTGTTCAAGATGATGAAGAACACTTAGAACACTACGAGAGAACTTGAGAGAGATAAGTTTGATGCATGAAAGTTGAAAAATGAAAGTGTTATGGTTGATGAAGAAAAACGTGATCCTACCCTTGAATATAAGGTTCCATTAGTTTGTATTTTTGTTAGATATTTCATGCTAGTTGCCAAATGATGGTTTCCACATATTTAGATGACTCATTAAGGCTGCTAAGAGCTGATCATTGAAGTGTATATACCAATAGTATATACATTTAGAGGTTGTGTATTGTATGAGTACGAATACGGATTGAATACGAGTAAATAGTGTTACTGTAGTAAATAGTATTTTACTGTAGTAACTAGTATTTTACTGTATCAAATAGTATTTTACTGTAGTAAATAGTATTTTACTGTAGCAATAGTGTTTACTGTAGTGAATAGTATTTTACTGTAGCAAAGCGAAAATTTACTGTAGCAATAGTGTTTACTGTTTGTCTGATGTATACATACATACATATATATAATAAAAACTTACATCATAAAAAAATAAAACGATTATATAATTATCACAAGTTATGACGTTCGTGAATCATCAGACAAACGGGGTGGTCAATTGTCTACATAAACTTATTTCAATTAATCAAGTCTTAACAAGTTTGATTGCTTAACATGTTGGAAACATTTAATCATGCAAATATAGTTTTCATTTAATATATAATCATGGAAAATTTAGGGTCACTACAGTACCTACCCGTTAAATAAATTTTGTCCCGAAATTTTAAGCAGTTGAAGGTGTTGACGCATCTTCTAGAAATAGGTGCGGGTATTTCAGCTTCATCTGATCTTCACGCTCCCAGGTGAACTTGGGTCCTCTACGAGCATTCCATCGAACCTTAACAATTGGTATCTTGTTTTGTTTAAGTCTTTTAACCTCACGATCTATTATTTCGACGGGTTCTTCAATGAATTGTAGTTTTTCGTTAATTGTAATCTTAGCTAATGGAATGGTGAGATCTTCTTTAATAAAGCATTTCTTCAAATTCGAGACGTGGAAGGTGTTATGTACACCCGCGAGTTGTTGTGGTAACTCAAGTCGGTAAGCTACTGGTCCGACACGATCAATAATCTTGAATGGTCTAATGTACCTTGGATTTAGTTTCCCCCGTTTACCAAATTGAACAACGCCTTTCCAAGGTGAAACCTTAAGCATGACCATCTCTCAAACTTCAAATTCTATATCTTTTCTTTTAATGTCCGCGTAGCTCTTTTATCGACTTTGGGCGATTTTCAATCGTTGTTGAATTTGAATGATTTTCTCGGTAGTTTCTTGGATTATCTCTGGACCCGTAATTTGTCTATCCCCAACTTCACTCTAACAGATCGGAGACCTACACTTTCTACCATAAAGTGCCTCAAACGGTATCATCTCGATACTTGAGTGGTAACTGTTGTTGTAGGAAAATTCTGCTAACGGTAGATGTCGATCCCAACTGTTTCCAAAATCAATAACACATGCTCGTAGCATGTCTTCAAGGGTCTGTATCATCCTTTCACTTTGCCCATCAGTTTGTGGATGATAGGCAGTACTCATGTCTAGACGAGTCCCCAATGCTTGTTGTAACGTTTGCCAAAACCTTGAGATAAATCTGCCATCCCTATCAGCGATAATAGAGATTGGTATTCCATATCTGGAGACAACTTCCTTCAAGTATAGTCGTGCTAACTTCTCCATTTTATCATCTTCTCTCATTGGCAGAAAGTGTGCTGACTTGGTGAGACGATCGACTATTATCCAAATAGTATCATAACCACTTGCAGTCCTTGGCAATTTAGTAATGAAATCCATGGTAATGTTTTCCCATTTCCATTTCGAGATTTCAGGTTGTTGAAGTAGACCTGATGGTTTCTGATGTTCAGCTTTGACCTTAGAACACTTCAAACATTCTCCTACGTATTTAGCAATATCGGCTTTCATACTCGGCCACCAAAAGTGTTTCTTGAGATCTTTATACATCTTCCCCCGCTCCGGGATGTATCGAATATCTGGTTTTATGTGCTTCCTTAAGTACCATTTCTTTCACATCTCCAAATTTTGGTACCCAAATTCTTTTAGCCCTATACCGGGTCCCGTCTTCCCGAATATTAAGATATTTTTCCGATCCTTTAGGTATTTCATTCTTCAAATTTCCCTCTTTTAAAACTCTCTGTTGCGCCTCCTTTATTTGAGTAGTAAGTTTAGTAAGAATAATTATATTCATAGCTTTTACCCGCATAGGTTCTCTGTCTTTTCTACTCAAAGCGTCGGCTACCACATTCGCCTTTCCCGGGTGGTAACGAATCTCAAAATCGTAATCATTTAACAATTCAATCCACCTACGCTGCCTCATGTTCAGTTGTTTCGGATTAAATATATGTTGGAGACTTTTGTGGTAGGTATATATAATACTTTTGACCCCATATAAGTAGTGCCTTCAAGTCTTTAATGCAAAAACAACAGCGCCCAATTCCAAATCGTGAGTCGTATAATTTTGCTCATGAATCTTCAATTGTCTGGACGCATAAGCAATTACCTTCATTCGTTGCTGATGTGCGTAGAGGTGTATATAAAATACTATTAATTTTTACAAGGAAATACTATTAAATACGATACAATTTTACACAAGATATTTATTTATTTATAGAATGGATATACCTAAACCTTGCTACAACACTTATAGGCAGTGTACCTAATCGTACAGTAGTGTAGTTTTTAGTAAGTCCGGTTCGTTCCACAGGGACCTTATAAACTAGTTCAACGCTATATTAGTTTTAACTTATAGTTGTAAAAATACAAAAATATATATAAGTAGTATTATTATTATAAAAGGGGATTTTACCATTTAATGAACGGTTTTCGATTTTAAAACTTTTAGTCGCAGTTAAAACCTAATGTAAAATATTAAAAATAAATATAACTTAATTTAAAGCGTAAAGTAAATAACGATAATGAAATTGCGATAAATAAAATTGCGATAAAATAAAATTGCTATAATTAAAGAGTACGATAATTAAAAATGCAATTAAATAAAATGACAATAAATAAAAGTGCGATAATTAAAAATGCAATTAAATATGAAATATATAAATTATGCTTATTTGAACTTCCGTAATCATGATGTTTGACGTGTTGATTTTAGTTTTATTACCATGGGTTAATCGTCCTTTGTCCTGGATTATTCGATATGTCCATACGGATTTGTCCATAATAGTCCATCAGTCATAATTATAAAGTGCAAAAGTCTTCGTCAAATTATTCTTATTCCCGAAGTCAAATATTCCAACTAATTGGGGATTCGAATTGTAACAAGGTCTTAATACTTTGTTTAATGAATACACCAGGTTATCGACTACGTGTAGACCAAGGTTTTACTACTTTGTTAACAATTACACCAATTACCCTTGAATGTAATCCACCCCTGTTTCAACAAGTCTATTAACTATTAATCCAGTTCCGTGTCCGGTAAAATGAACAATTATTGGTAGTTATAGATATCCCGCCCACCGTACCCAGTCAAGCGTATGTGGTTATATATAAATACATCAAATTATAAGTCTATATATTAAATCAACGAGGTATCATTTAGTTAATATAAAACCCATTAATAGCCCATAGTCTAATTTCTACAAGTGTCGTTCTTTTGTTCATACCCCAATTATGGTCCAAAGCCCAATTACCCAATTTTAATATTTAGCCCAACATCACGATTACTTCGGCATTAAATAAGCATAATAATAACTTAGCTATGAGACATTAATTTAAAAGGGTTGAACATAACTTACAATGATTAAAAATAGCGTAGCGTTACACGGACAGAATTTCGACTTACACCCTTACAACATTCGCTAACATACCCTTATTATTAGAATTAAAATTAAAATTAAAATTAAATTTAAATTATAATATATATATATATATATATATATATATATATATATATATATATATATATATATATATATATATATATATATATATATATATCGTTGAGTGATGGAAGAGAAAAAGATGGTGATGATATTCGATCAAAACTGCGCTTTTTATAGGAATGTGGCCCTCCACTGTACACCATGCGATCGCATGGAAAATGTACTTCCAGGCCATGCAATCGCATGGCCACTTTTTCCAGCTCACAAAACTTTTTTTCTTTCTTTGCCGACGGATTAATAAATAAATATAATATATAAATAATTTTAAGAATTATTTAAATATTATATTATATTTATATGCATAGTTAACTTGTAATTTTTAGTCCGTTGAGTCGAGCGTTGAGAGTTGACTTTGGTCCCGGTTCCGGATTTTCGAACGTCCTTGCGTACAATTTAATATCTTGTATTTTGCGTTTCGCGTCTTGTACTCTTGTAATTTTGAGAAGTTTCTCATCAATAATTGGAACCACTTTGATTGTATTTTGTACTTTTGAGCTTTTTGGTCGTTTGCGTCTTTAAATCGTCGAATCTGTCTTTTGTCTTCACCTTTTATTATTTAAACGAATATCACTTGTAAATAGAACAATTGCAACTAAAAGCTTATCTTTCTTGAGGGATAATGCTATGAAATATATGTTCGTTTTTAGCATTATCAAATATTCCCACACTTGAGCGTTGCTTGTCCTCAAGCAATATAGTCTTGAAATAAAAACATACTAAAATCACTTCTTTATTCTTCACACTTTGTACATCAGTGATTTCTATGCGGTGGTATAAACAATGATAGTAACGATGTGGTTTACAGTCCCACATGACTATAAAATTTAGATCCTTTAGGAAATTGGATCTTTATGAAAACATTTGATCTTTTTGAAAATTAAATCTAGCTTTTACCCTAGATAAGTTTTCCAGAATAACCCTTCACCGGTGTTTACGAAATTGTTTTTGTGGGTTTGGTGGGTTTCATATTTGAAAATTTTAGCTCAAAACTTGCGGTTTTGTGTCACCCACTTGCTAAGCTTGTATTGGGAAAGCAACACGTCCAGTATACTTGCTCCGTATATTACCTTTCGATAAACTACCGTCCAGTTGTAAAGGGAAGCGTTGAACAAGCAACTGTTAAGGCAATGTCCCCTGACATGCTTTTAATTATGGTCTATAATGTGTCGGATGCAATTACTATCCTTTGTAGGAGCAATAGTAAAGCTCACCCTATAGTTTTTCGGTCTGGCACAAGGTCCTGTCTTCGACCATGCTATGCAACCACCGTTCTTACGGTTGACACCCGATTTGGTTCAGGTGACCTAATGAATTCCAGGTGAATTTCTAGGATTTTACGTTCAATGGTAATGAACGCATTAAAAATGGGTTTTTCAGAAAACAAATCGGTTTGTAATTTTGATCAAAATATTTTCTCGTTCAAGCTCGAGTTTAGATATCATCGAATTCCATGAGTTTGTAATTCTCAATCTTTAAGGTCAATCTCTAGGATTGAGTAATATCAGGCTTAAAAGCTGATTTTTAATCTTTAAGGAGATTATCCTTTTCTGAGGGTCTGATTCATTAGTCTTATCAAGCTAATTTGCACGGCGTCCTCCCCATTTTACGAGACAGTTCCTCTCATGGTTAGGATAAGTCTAACCACTTGGCGACCCTGTTTGATGCTGAGGTCCGTGGATCTCCAGCTGATTTTCGAGAAAACTTTTCAAGGTTTTTCGTAGACTCTACAACTGGTATGGACGACAACTTCCTGAACTAAATCAAGAAGCGCGTTTCTTTTTCAGAAGACTTTACTTCCTTTTAATGATGGAATTGATTCATCGTGTAAATCCATCTTTCTTTCAAATATCTTACAATTTACCGGGTAAAACGGTTAATTTTGTCCAAAACAAAAGTATCTTCAATTATTTGTACAAAAATATGTGATATATGTTTTTAAATAACTTGGTAAATTTTTTCCACACTTGGCTTTTATTTTTCTTTTTATTGTCTTCTATTCCATTTTAAATGAATTCTAACATTTTGGTTTGTTTCTCAATTTATGTCCTTTCCGAGGTAACAATAATTTCGGTGTTAACACCTAGTTTTATCGTTCATAAATATGTATAAACATGATTTTGATTTCATTTAATTGAAAATTTTGAAAATTTTACTAGAATTGGGTAGTCACTATATAAGACTAGGGCTGTTCTTTATTATCAGAGAGCACTAGATTCTAATACAACTACTGCGTTACTAGTATTTTTTTAATGGTAACCAAGTGTTTAAATTAAAAAATTTTATAAATCTGAAAGAATTTTATCTCTTCCCACACTTAAGATCTTGCAATGCCCTCATTTGCAAGAAATCAGTAATAATTTAAATTATTGAGGGTGATTCGCGTAGAAAAATGATTAAATTTTACCAAAGTTTCCAAACATATTGGAGTTTGTTTGTTGAATGATAAATGGTGCACATCATTTGTTCATTCCGGCTTGTTGTTACATCACATTTGTTTTTCGTTTTGTCGTCAAATTTAGTAGCTTTTGCTGAACTTAATGCCAGTCTTTGAAAATGCGCTGTTTTACCCTGTTGTGTACAATTGACATACATAGAAATAATAACATGCATGGTAATTTGTAATAGGACTTAAAATCCCACTTTCAAATCAAATATGAAATATTAGTACAACAAATAAAAATATTAAACATTACAATAAAAGTATCAAAAAATAATGTGTTTAAACATAAATAATTAGAAATAATAAAAAGATAAAAATCATAGAAATCACCAACTGGGACTATATCAATCTGGATAGGGGTTCCAGTTCATGTTGTCGTCCGGGTTCCATGGTTGGTGATAGGTGTACTGGTAGGCATGGTTAGGGTCGTAGAGAGTATATGGTGGTCTCATCTCGGGCTGGTGTGGAGGATAGTAAGCGGGTCGGGTTGGGACGTAGTGATCCTGAGGTGACAGCCGGCTCATAATCTGACGCTGATGATAGTCCCATCTATCATGCTGTCGTTTCCTGGAATGCTCGTAATCATTCCGGGCTTGCCACTGCTCCATCCGACTAAATCTTTCCCCGTTTGTCATATCTACCTCGTCTACACGCTGGTAGACGTCAGTCATAGCCTCCCTAATGACATCCCTAATGTCATCTACTTCCTCCATTTCCTCATCTGAAACTCTCTCTACCTGAGGATGACTACCTTCATAGGGTACTGACTGGTTGCGTCTGCTCTTTAATACCTTAGCACCCTGATAGACCTTCAATCCTAAAGGCTCAACCTGTTCCCTACATTCTAAAAGTGGACCCCCTTAGTCCCTATCTACACCAAAATACTCTTCAATGAGAGTAACAAAGATACCTCCTCCTATTATTCC
Organism: Rutidosis leptorrhynchoides; assembly: GCF_046630445.1. Taxonomy (NCBI): domain Eukaryota; kingdom Viridiplantae; phylum Streptophyta; class Magnoliopsida; order Asterales; family Asteraceae; genus Rutidosis; species Rutidosis leptorrhynchoides. The sequence goes on from NC_092334.1 coordinate 37,644,194, forward strand.
CCCTTCCTGTATTCCTTCCACCATCTTAGACAAATAAAAACTAACACAGTAAGGGATATTAACAAAGCTTCTTGGGTCTCGAATACACTTTAGGTAAAATAAATCATGTAAGGTCATTTTCTCCTTGTTGTGACCTCTCTGTGTAATCGAGTTAGCCAGAAATCTATGAATTATATGAAGCTCAGCTTTGTTAATATGTAAGTAGGAGTGTTTTCCTCCCAGTGTAAAAACATTATAGTTTGACATACGCCTCCAAACGGCGTTCGCGTCAAAATTCCTATCTACCCTTTCACCACGATAAATCAAATTCATACAATCGGGTAGTAGCAATTCACTAGGAGTGTAAATCTGTAATGCCCTGGCCATGTCTAGCATGGACATCCTGTACATCCTACGGCCAAGTATAAACCTAAGAAAACTTCTATCATCTAACCTATCTACATCTACATTTAATGTTATAGTACTCATAAGCTCTATACACCATTCCTTATATACAGGTCTACGGATGGTGAATAAACGTTCTCAATTGTGAAAAGAAGTGCTGCCATACCTTTGGATCAAATGCTGTCTAACTGAGTTAGCAAGTTGGACCCTTTCCAAAGGATCCCAATCGATTACCCTTGGCACTTCTACATTTTTGGGTATCAGTTTGAATTTGTTACTTTGATATGCCGGGTAATCCCTCCAGCTTCTATCGAATCTCAGATTAGGATGCAACGTATGTTCAGGAATTGTTGGGTAATCTACTGGTGGATGTATCGGAAATACTATGAAGGCATCAACAAATTGTAGCGGATCATAATAAGGTACGTGTTGATTAGGTTGTTGTTGTGGTTCCTGTTGTTGCTCCGGTTCAGGTTCATATTTCATTTCTGGTTCAAGTTCTGAAGCAGGTCGTCTAGATGATGATGATGAACCTCCAGTTTCAGTATTAGTAAATCTCTGCAAAACACATTAAACACAAAATTTGTGCATCCAAATATGCATTAGTGTTAGCAAAATAACAAATTAACATAATTACAATTACATGTTAAATCAAACTTAAACTTATACGCATTTTCACAATTTTAACAATTCTACACTTTTTCAAATAAGCATAAATGAAAATGTTTACAAAGTTCATAAGCATTCAACTCAAATAACATGTTAAAACAACCATTACTAGCAATTAAACAAGTTTTAAATGGCATTTACATCAATTTAATCAAGTTCATGAATTTTATACCTAAAAAGTCCACTTTAATTCTCAAAAATCATGTTTAGGATCAAAGTTTGGATCATTTAGCTACCTAAACATGTTACACTACTTAATTTAGCAATAATTCATGACAAAAATCGGCCATAACCTGTTTATATCAAAAAGCCCCAAATTGCTCAAGAACACAAACCCTAGATTTTTAAAAATTTTGAAGTTTTTGGCTTCAAATCATGTTAAATAGCATCAATCTAGGTTATACATGCATAATATACTAACAATTTAACACTAATTACACTAGAAATTAACAAAATCAAATTAGGTAAAATATAGCTCAAGAACACTAAAAATTAAATTTAAAGAGATTTATGGGTGAAATTGTTACCCTTTTTGATAAACTCCTTATCAAATTCATGTTTAGAGCGGATTGTAGTGAGATATTTGGTGAAATTTGGTGAAAAAATGATGAAATTTGAGAGGTTTTGGGGTATTTTCGCGTATGTGTGTGTGTGTGGAGTGGCGCAGAGAACAGCTCGCTGGAGCTCTTGTATCTGGCCTGATTTCCAGCCTCATGCGATCGCATGAGGTTGCAGTGCAATTTTTTTTTTTTTTAAAGGTTTTTGGCTTACTTTAATTCAATAAGAATAAAAATAATGATAATAAAAGTTCTCGTCCATCCCTTGGGTAGAGCAATTTCGGTTCAATGACCTAGTTTTCAACTCACGACGAATTTTAAAAATCAAATTTTTAACTTAGCAAAATAAAGTAAATTTTTGTTTTTAAATTCACACCAAACTTAAATTTAAAATGCATAAAATTAAAAATTCATTTTATTAAAAATTAAAAATTCACACCAAACTTATATTATATTTTTATTTTTATACATACAAACTTATATTAAAAATATTAATTTTTCAAATATTTACAAATTTAAAAATATTGATTTTAAAAAGAAGTTTTCAATATTAATTTAATATTTATATATTAATTTTAAAAACAAAGTAAAAATAAAAATTAAAAATCTTTTTGGTCTTTTATCTCACTTTAATCAATCAAATATTATCAAAAATATACGCCCCTCTTTTCGGTAAAGTAATTTCGGCTATATTACCTAGTTTTACTCCTGACGAATTTTTGAAATATTTTGGGTTGATTGATTAAAGATATTTATACCTTAAGAATAAACGGTAAATTTCGCAGTGATGTAATAAATTTTTGTATGATATCAATAATTTCGGTTACGCATACCTAATTTTATTGAATACCAATTTAATACTTTATAGCGAACGATTTAGCTTTTATTATCAAAAGGTTAAAAATAATAAAAATAAAAATAAAAACTGTACAAACTTACCTGTGAGATAGAATTCTCAGTGACCTGCTTTAGCCCACTCATAGGATAGTCGGACTAATTGGTTTTCCATAGCTACATAGGCATAACCTCGAGCATTCAACGATTTTTCTTCGAAACATATGAACGGTCCTTCTCTACATAAAGTAACGAACTCGGTATTGGAATATGTCTGATTCGTCGAGCATTTTCCTTCGTGTGACCATTTTCCGTATTTGTGACATCTTTCAAGGTGTCGCGCTCTTCTTTTTGCTGCTGATTTTGATTTTCCTTTACCAAAATGTAACTTATTATGATCGTTCCTGAGTTCTTTTTTTACTCCGTCCAATTTGGCTCTTATTACTGATACCAGGTCACTCGAGAGTGTGTCATTATTACGTTTAGTGATCAAAGCGTGTAGCATTAGACCATGGTTCAGATCAAAGGAATTCTTCATCTCGTAAAACCTAAAAAAATAAAAATTTAGAATGGGGGGAGAAGACTAGTTCTTTAGGGTCTGCTAGGGAAAGACCATTCGGATACCATTCTCGAGAACTACACGAAAACAAAATATCTAACTCTAACAGAAATACATATTATCCTTTAAAGACTTGATTCTCCCCCCACTTAGTTAGCTGTGGTGTTGAAATTATGATTAACTTCGTTGTCAACTTCCATCGGATCATGTGCGTAATGTTTAACTCTGTGACCATTAACTTTAAATTCAATCCCATTTGAATTTATTAACTCTATTGTTCCATATGGGAAAACTCTTTTGACTATGAATGGTCCAGACCATCTTGATTTCAATTTTCCAGGAAATAGCTTGAATCGTGAATTGAAAAGAAGAACTCTGTCTCCTTCTTTAAATTCTTTTGAACTTCTGATTCTTTTATCATGCCATTTCTTCGTTCTTTCTTTATAGATTAACGAATTTTCGTATGCTTCATGTCATAATTCTTCTAATTCGTTTAGTTGACATAATCGTAGACGTTCGGCTTCATGTAAATCAAGATTACATGTCTTCAAAGCCCAAAATGCTTTGTGTTCAATTTTTACTGGAAGATGACATGCTTTTCCGTAAACGAGTCTAAAAGGTGTGGTTCCAATTAGAGTTTTGTAGGCTGTTCTAAAATCCCAGAGTGCATCCTCAAATTTCATGGACCATTCCTTCGGATTTGATCCTACGGTTTTCTCTAGAATACGTTTTAAAGCTCGGTTGGTATTTTCAACTTGTCCACTTGTTTGTGGATGATATACAGTGGAGATTTTATGAGTTACTCCATATCTTTTGAGAACTTTCTCAAGTTGATTATTACAAAAATGAGTACCCCGATCACTTATTAAAGCTTTCGGTGTTCCGAACCTTGCAAAAAGACGTTTTAAAAAGTTGACTACAACTCGTGCATCGTTAGTTGGGAGAGCTTGTGCTTCCGCCCATTTAGATACATAATCAATGGCAACGAGAATGTAGAGATTATTATGAGATTTTGGAAATCGACCCATAAAGTCAATACCCCAAACGTCAAATACTTCACATACTTGAATGACATTCTGTGGCATTTCATCACGTTGACTTATTTTTCCGGCCCTTTGACAAGCATCACAGGATTTGCAAAGAAGGTGTGCGTCTTTGAAAATTGTAGGCCAATAGAATCCAGCATCGTAAACTTTTCTTGCTGTGAGTTGAGGCCCATAATGCCCTCCTGTTGGTCCTGTGTGACAATGGTTTAAGATTTAACTAGCTTCATCTCCGAATACACATCGGCGTATTATTCCATCGGGAAAACTTTTAAACAAATGTGGATCTTCCCAGAAATAGTGTTTTATATCACTAAAGAATTTCTTTCGTTTTTGGTACGACAACCCTTTTTCAAGGAATCCACATACTAAGTAGTTTGCATAGTCTGCAAACCATGGAATTTTATTATAATCTATCTTCAATAGATATTCATCAGGAAAGTTGTCTTGTATTGCCGATTGATTTAGAACTTCTAATTCAGGATTTTCAAGACGAGAAAGATGATCAGCGGCGAGATTTTCTGCTCCCTTTTTGTCTCGGATTTCAATATCGAACTCTTGTAAGAGTAAGATCCAACGGATTAATCATGGTTTATCATCTTGTTTCAAAAAAAGGTATCTAAGAGCAGAATGGTCGGTATAGACCACTGTTTTAGCTAGAACGAGATATGAACGAAATTTGTCAAAAGCAAAAACAATAGCAAGGAGTTCTTTTTCAGTAGTTGTGTAATTTGTTTGTGCTCCTTGTAACGTCTTACTAGCATAATAAATAGGTTGAAATTGTTTTTCAGTTCTTTGTCCTAAAACGGCTCCCATTGCAAAATTACTTGCATCGCACATTAGTTCAAACGGTAGATTCCAATTTGGAGTTATCATAATCGGCGCATTAGTGAGTTTTTCTTTAAGAATATTAAAAGATTTGATGCATTCATCTGAAAAGATGAATGGAGCATCCTTTTCTAGGAGTTTATTCATAGGAGTGGCAATTTTAGAAAAATCTTTTATGAAACGTCGGTAAAAACCGGCATGCCCTAGAAAACTCCTAACTCTTCTAACATTGGTGGGATGTGGAAGTTTAGCAATTACATCTACTTTAGCTCTATCCACTTCAATTCCTTCTTTTGAAATTTTATGACCAAGAACGATGCCTTCTTTAACCATGAAATGGCATTTCTCCCAATTAAGAACTAGATTTGATTGTTCACATCTAATAAGGATTTGTTCAAGATTAACTAAACATGATTCAAATGTACACCGAAGACTGAAAATTCATCCATGAAAACTTCCATGCATTCTTCTATCATGTCGTGAAAAATTGCCATCATGCACCTTTGAAAGGTTGCAAGGGCGTTGCAAAGTCCAAATGGCATGCGTTTGTAAGCAAAAGTACCATAAAGGTACGTGAATGTGGTTTTCTCTTGGTCCTCGGGTGCTATTGGAATTTGAAAGTATCCGAAAAAACCATCAAGAAAACAATAGTAACTATTCCCGGCTAATCTTTCCAACATTTGATCAATGAAAGGTAAGGGAAAGTGATCTTTTCTGGTGGCGTCATTTAATTTTCTATAATCAATACAAACACGCCATCCTGTTACAGTCCTAGTAGGAATAAGCTCATTTTTCTCATTTGTGATGACAGTCATGCCACCCTTCTTAGGTACGCATTGAACTGGGCTTACCCATGGACTATCAGAAATTGGATAAATTAAACCTGCATCTAGCAGTTTAATAATTTCTTTCTTAACAACATCTTGCATATTAGGATTTTGTCTTCGTTGGCGTTGCACATATGTTTTATGACCTTCTTCCATAAGGATTTTATGTGTGCAATAAGAAGGACTTATTCCTTTAATATCATGAATTTTCCATGCAATAGCTGGTTTATGAGCTTTTAGCACAGTAATGAGTTGAGATTTTTCATTTTTCGTAAGAGAAGACGATATTATTACAGGTAATTCAGATTCACCATGTAAATAAGCATATTCAAAATGGTTTGGAAGTGGCTTTAACTCTAATGTCGGTGGTTCTTCTATCGATGATTTATATCTATATCTGTCTTCTTCTTTTAGCATTTGAATTTCTTCTGTTGTTGGTTCATATCCATTAGCCATAAGTGTAGCTAACATTTCAGTTTCATCAATTGGTTCAGTTCCTTTCCTAAAGAACATTCTCCCATTCCTTGTAATTCTGGAAATTCGTCTAATAATTCTGCATGTGAATCTATAGTTTGAATATAATAGCATGTATCATCTGCAGATTGCGGTTGTTGCATTGCTCTATCAACTGAAAAGGTAACACTCTCGTCCTCTATACTTAGGGTCAGTTTCTTACCAAACACGTCTGTTATTGCTTTAGCCGTGTTTAAGAATGGTCTTCCTAATATGAGAGGAACTCGAGAATCTTCTTCCATGTCCAGAATAACAAGATCTATTGAAAATACTAAAGTACCAACTTTAACTAGCATGTTTTCCATTATCCCTCTAGGATATTTTACTAATCGATTGGCTAGTTGTATACTTATTCGTGTTGGTTTCAATTCTCCAAGGTCTAGTTTATCGTATAGTGAATACGGCATTAAATTTATACTAGCACCTAAGTTTGCCAATGCTTCTATTGAACTAAGACTACCCAGAAAACATGGAATTGTGAAACTTCCTGGATCAGATAATTTTTCTGGTATCTTATTCAATAGCACTGCAGAACAATTAGCATTCATAGTAACAGCCGAGAGTTCTTCCATTTTCTTTCTATTTGTGATTAGATCTTTCAGAAATTTAGCATATCTAGGCATTCCTGAAATTACATCAATGAAAGGAAGATTTACATTTATTTGTTTAAACATATCCAAGAATTTGGATTGCTCGGCTTCAAGTCTCTCTTTTCTCATTTTACTCGGGTAAGGAAGTGGTGGTTGGTATGGTTTAACATAAGGTTTAGCTTTAACTATGTTATCTTCATTAACCTTTTCAACTACCAGTTCTGTTTCCTTATCTTGCTCGGACTGTGGTTCTTGTGGAGTAGGAATAGCTTCATCAGAAATTACAGGCATTTCAGGTGGTTTAAGTGTAATACCACTTCTTGTGGCAATGGCTTTAGCTGTTTCATTCCGGGGGTTAGCATTTGTATCACTAGGTAAACTTCCCGATTTTCTTTCACCTATCAACCTTGCTAGGTTACTCACTTCTTGTTCCAAATTTTGAATAGAAGCTTGTTGATTTCTAAATGCTTGAGCATTTTGTTCATTGGTTTGTTTCTGAGATGTGAAAAACTGAGTTTGAGATTCAACTAGCTTCGACATCATATATTCTAAATTTGGCTTTTTATCATCGGTTTGTGGTGGTTTATTTTGAAAAATAGGTCTTTGCTGATTGTAAGTATTGTTGGATACTTGTTGATTGCTTGGTCCTTGTTGGTTGTTGTATGGAACATTTCGGTTATAATTCTGGTTTTGATTGTAAATTGGTCTTGGCGGTTGATAATTATTCTGATAATTATTTCCAGGCCTTTGGTTTATATATGAAACATTCTCTCTTTGTTCCATTGTTAGTTCAATATTGAGACAATCTTTTGTTAAATGTGGTCCTTCACACTGCTCACAACTAATTCTTATTGAGTGTATATCCTTAGTCATCTTTTCCATTCTTCTCTCGACAGCATCTATCTTTGCAGAAATGGAATCTAAGTCATGGCTAGAATCGGCTCTAGCTGCTTTAGATGATCTAACGATATCTTTTTCTTGATGCAACTCATGTGAGTGGGAAGCAGTGTTATCAATAATTTTGTAAGCATCAGTTGCGATTTTCTTCATAATGGAACCACCAGCTGCTATATCGATGTCTTTTCTTGTAGTGATGTCGCATCCTTGGTAGAATATTTGTACTATTTGACAAGTGTCTAAACCATGTTGCGGACATCCTCTTAATAACTTTCCAAATCTTGTCCACGCTTCATATAGAGTTTCATTTGGTTTTTGTGTGAACGTAACAATTTCTCCTTGAAGTCTCACGGTTTTAGATGTCGGAAAGAATTGTTTAAGAAATTTTTCAACTAAAACATTCCATGTATCAATCGCCCCTTCAGGTAACGATTCTAACCAATCTTTGGCTTCTCCCTTTAAAGTCCAGGGAAACAACATGAGATAGATCTGTTCATCCTCAACTTCTCGGATTTTAAATAGAGTACAGATCCTATTAAAGGTTCGAAGATGTTCGTTTGGATCTTCCTTCGGCGTACCACTATATTAGCATTGATTAGTTACCATGTGTAGGATTTGTCCTTTAATTTCATAATCTGGCGCATTTATGTCAGGTTGAGTAATTGCGTGACCTTGGCCAGTGCGTTTAGCTCTCATTCGGTCTTCCATACTTAGAGGTTCCAGATTCTCCATGATTGAATTTGTTGAATCTGAATCACTAGAGGATTCTGATTTAATGGTTGGTTCCTCTACAATCTCTGTTTGAATGATTGGTGGTTCCAGAGAAAAGATTAATGGTTCAGGATCTATGAATTGTCCCTGAATATCCTCCGGATTCTCAATTGTGAGGTCGGGTTCAAAAAATGGATTATCGAAAATTTGAATTGGAGTACTTGGTCGACTGGATGACGATTCTAAAGAAAAATCAACGACGACAATATTTGCTAGATGTCTTGATCGAGTTACAGGTGGTGAACGTACAAAAGGTGGTGAACGTTTTGCTCAGTGCATTCACTGAATATCCTATTAGTTATAAAAAATAAAAATTATATAAGTTATCAGATTAATAGACTTTTCTGCTTTTGCCCACGTTTCGAATAGCCAATAGATGCAGCAGGGAGCCAGAACCCTTTAAATCGGAAGCTCACAACTCAGCCACTAACAAATCTAACTATTACTACGAAACAGAAAATTTGGATGTCTATCAATTTAACCGCTTAAAATAATTTTTCGTTGAAATTTAAAGAAATTTTAGAGAAGAAATAGAAAATTCTAAGTCCTAAAAACTAGAGTGTCGCGAAATAAGAAAGAAAAAGAGCGCGTCGAAAAAACGTCGAAAAATAAAAGATCGAAAAATAATAGGCGTCGAAAAATAAAAATAAGAAAGTAGCGCGTCGAAACTTAAAAAGGAACTAAAAACTAAGAATTAAAAGTTACGTCAAAAAATATTAAAGCTTAAAAGAAATACTATATCCCAAAATGGCAATAACTTAAAAAGGTACAAAAATATTAAAAACGGCGTCGCAAAATTCTAAAGCACCTAAATTTTAGTCTAAAGAAAAAGCACTTCAGGGATTTTACGGCAAAGCCTAAAAATCTTGAAATAAAAATAACTATGGCAAAAAACTATGTCTTAAAACTAAATACGAGCAAAAAATACAAATATTATGCTAAAACAAATAAAAAGATACAAAAAAATAAAATAAAAATAATCTTAAAGTTGCAAAAAGTACAATTTTTATAAAAATATATTATTTTTATATTATTTATTTTATAAAAGTATTAATTTTATAATTTATTAAAACTAATTAAACTAAATAAAAAAAATTAATTAAAACTTAAAATTAAATATTTAAATACATAACCCTAATTAGGGTTTTAATTAAATAATAATTATAATTATTACACAGTAATTATTACAGGAATCAGTCAACTGTGGCGTGTCAGGTATGTTCATGCGATCGCATGAATTTTTGCCTTCGGGCTCATGCGGTCGCATGAGCTAGGGTTTCGGGTCAGGTTATGGGCTGCTACAGTACCGGGCCTCGAGTGTTTTTATATTATTTTTTTCTTTCTGTTTTTCTGTTTTTAATATAAATAAATATTTATATAAATTAAATAAAAACTTAATTCTTAAAAACTAAAAATAAAGATAAAGAAACTTTATAATTATATATATATATATATATATATATATATATATGTAATAAACTCTTAAATATATATATATATATATATATATATATATATTTTGTTTTTCTTTTTATATATTTTTTATATATTTTTTTAAAAAAACGTTGATTTTTAATAAAAACTTAATAAAACTTTAATAAAATCTTTTTTTTATATAGCGTTGCGCTTCCGGCGTTTAAGCAAGAGTTGCCCGGCAGCGGCGCCGAAAATACTTGATGTGCGTAGAGGTGTATATAAAATACTATTAATTTTTACAAGGAAATACTATTAAATACGATACAATTTTACACAAGATATTTATTTATTTATAGAATGGATATACCTAAACCTTGCTACAATACTTATAGGCAGTATACCTAATCGTACAGTAGTGTAGTTTTTAGTAAGTCCGGTTCATTCCACAGGGACCTTATAAACTAGTTCAACGCTATATTAGTTTTAACTTATAGTTGTAAAAATACAAAAATATATATAAGTAGTATTATTATTATAAAAGGGGATTTTACCTTTTAATGGCCGGTTTGTCGATTTTAAAACTTTTAGTCGCAGTTAAAACCTAATGTAAAATATTAAAAATAAATATAACTTAATTTAAAGCGTAAAGTAAATAAAGAATAATGAAATTGCGATAAATAAAATTGCGATAAAATAAAATTGCTATAATTAAAGAGTACGATAATTAAAAATGCAATTAAATAAAATGACAATAAATAAAAGTGCGATAATTAAAAGTTCAATTAAATATGAAATATATAAATTATGCTTATTTGAACTTCCGTAATCATGATGTTTGACGTGTTGATTTTAGTTTTATTACCATGGGTTAATTGTCCTTTGTCCTGGATTATTCGATATGTCCATACGGATTTGTCCATAATAGTCCATCAGTCATAATCATAAAGTGCGAAAGTCTTCGTCAAATTATTCTTATTCCCGAAGTCAAATATTCCAACTAATTGGGGATTCGAATTGTAACAAGGTCTTAATACTTTGTTTAATGAATACACCAGGTTATCGACTGCGTGTAGACTAAGGTTTTACTACTTTGTTAACAATTACACCAATTACCCTTGAATGTAATCCACCCCTGTTTCAACAAGTCTATTAACTATTAATCCAGTTCCGTGTCCGGTAAAATGAACAATTATTGGTATTTATAGATATCCCGCCCACCGTACCCAGTCAAGCGTATGTGGTTATATATAAATACGTCAAATTATAAGTCTATATATTAAATCAACGAGGTATCATTTAGTTAATATAAAACTCATTAATAGCCCATAGTCTAATTTCTACAAGTGTCGTTCTTTTGTCCAAACCCCAATTATGGTCCAAAGCCCAATTACCCAATTTTAATATTTAGCCCAACATCACGATTACTTCGGCATTAAATAAGCATAATAATAACTTAGCTACGAGACATTAATTTAAAAAGGTTGAACATAACTTACAATGATTAAAAATAGCGTAGCGTTACACGGACAGAATTTCGACTTACACCCTTACAACATTCGCTAACATACCCTTAATATTAGAATTAAAATTAAAATTAAAATTATAATATATATATATATATATATATATATATATATATATATATATATATCGTTGAGTGATGGAAGAGAAAAAGATGGTGATGATATTCGATCAAAACTGCGCTTTTTATAGGAATGTGGCCCTCCACTGTACACCATGCGATCGCATGGAAAATGTACTTCCAGGCCATGCGATCGCATGTCCACTTTTTCCAGCTCACAAAACTTTGTTTCTTTCTTTGCCAACGGATTAATAAATAAATATAATATATAAATAATATTAAGAATTATTTAAATATTATATTATATTTATGTGCATAGTTGACTTGTAATTTTTTGTCCGTTGCGTCGAGCGTTGAGAGTTGACTTTGGTCCCGATTCCGGATTTTCGAACGTCCTTACGTACAATTTAATATCTTGTATTTTGCGTTTCGCGTCTTGTACTCTTGTAACTTTGAGACGTTTCTCATCAATAATTGGAACCACTTTGATTGTATTTTATACTTTTGAGCTTTTTGGTCGTTTGCATCTTCAAATCGTCGAATCTGTCTTTTGTCTTCACCTTTTATTATTTAAACGAATATCACTTGTAAATAGAACAATTGCAACTAAGAGCTTGTCTTTCTTGAGGGATAATGCTATGAAATATATGTTTGTTTTTAGCATTATCAGTTGCATTAATACGCAACCGAGACCTTGCTTTGAGGCATCATAATATATCACAAAATCATCATTCCCTTCAGGCAATGACAATATAGGTGCCGTAGTTAACTTTTTCTTCAACAATTGAAACGCTTTCTCCTGTTCATCTTTCCATTCAAATTTCTTCTCTTTATGCGTTAATGCAGTGAAAGGTTTTACTATTTTGGAAAAATATTGGATGAACCTTCTGTAGTAACCAGCCAGTCCTAAAAATTGGCTTATATGCTTCGGAGTTTTTGGGGTTTCCCATTTTTCAACGGTTTCAATCTTTGCTGGATCCACCTGAATACCCTCTTTGTTTACTATGTGACCGAGGAATTGAACTTCTTCCAACCAAAATGCACACTTTGAAAACTTAGCGTACAGTTTTTCTTTCCTCAGCAACTCTAGCACTTTTCTCAAATGTTCTTCGTGCTCTTGATCATTCTTTGAGTAAATGAGTATGTCATCGATGAAAACAATGACAAACTTGTCAAGGTATGGTCCACACACTCGGTCATGAGGTCCATGAACACAGCTGGTACGTTAGTCAACCCAAACGGCATAACCATAAACTCGTAATGACCGTAACGCGTTCTGAAAGCAGTCTTCGGAATATCATCCTCCTTCACCCGCATTTGATGATACCCATAACATAAATCAATCTTCGAATAAATAGACGAGCCTTGTAGTTGATCAAATAAGTCATCGATTCTCGGTAGTGGGTAACAGTTCTTGATGGTAAGTTTGTTCAACTCTCGATAGTCGATACACAACCTGAATGTACCATCCTTCTTTTTGACAAACAAAACAGGAGCTCCCCATGGTGATGTACTTGGTCGTATGAAACCACGCTCTAATAGTTCTTGTAGTTGGCTTTGGAGTTCCTTCATTTCACTAGGTGCGAGTCTGTATGGAGCAGCGAGCTATTGGTGCAGCTCCTGGTACAATATCTATTTGAAATTCAACGGATCGGTGTGGAGGTAGTCCCGGTAATTCTTTCGGAAATACATCGGGAAATTCTTTTGCGACGGGAACATCATTGATGTTCTTTTCTTCGGTTTGTACTTTCTCGACATGTGCAAGAACAGCATAGCAACCTTTTCTTATTAGCTTTTGCGCCTTCAAATTACTAATAAGATTTAGCTTCGCGTTGCACTTTTCTCCGTACACCATTAATGGTTTTCCTTTTTCTCGTACAATGCGAATTGCATTTTTGTAACATACAATCTCTGCTCTCTCCTTTTTCAACCAGTCCATGCCAATTATCACATCAAAACTCCCTAACTCTACTGGTATCAAATCAATCTTAAACGTTTCGCTAACCAGTTTAATTTCTCGATTCCGGCATATTTTATCTGCTGAGATTAAATTACCGTTTGCTAATTCGAGTAAAAATTTATTATTCATAGGCGTCAATGGACCACTTAATTTAGCACAAAAATCTCTACTCATATAGCTTCTATCCGCACCCGAATCAAATAAAACATAAGCAGGTTTATCGTTAATAAGAAACGTACCCGTAACAATCTCCGGGTCTTCCTGTGCTTCTGCCGCATTAATATTGAAAACTCTTCCATGGCCTTGTACATTAGTATTCCCTTGGTTCGGGTAGTTAGTCCAGAAGTAGCCCGGTTTCCCACATCCATAACAAATAATGGGGGCATTCTTTGTTCCGACATTATTTGTTCCTTTAATTATGTTGGTCATTGGTCAGTAGACTTCACACTTCGTCGCACCATGATCAGTTCTCTTACACTTGGTGCAAGTTGTCGTGCAGAACCTAGTCGGATGGTACTCTTCACACCTTTGGCATGACTTTTTCTGATTCTTGTTGTTGTTACGGCTGTTATTATTGTTGGGATGGTTGGTGTAGTTGTTGTTGTTGTAATGGTTGTTGTTGCGTTTGTTGTTGCGAAAAATGGTGCGATTGAAATTGTGATTGTTGTGTTGATTGTTGAAGCGATAGTTACTGTTATTGTTTTGGTGACCCTTGTCATTATTTTCTTCCCACTTTCTCTTGACTTGTTTCATTTTGGCCTCCTCGGCCGCCTGCTCTTTAATCCTTCCCTCGATCTGGTTTATAAGTTTGTGAGCCATTCGGCTTGCCTTTTGCATTGAGGTGGGCGCACTCGCACTCACATCCTCCTGAATTCTCTCTGGTAACCCCTTTACAAACACATTGATCTGCTCTTCTTCATCTTCGAACACTCTTGGACACAATAAACACAACTCGGTGAATCGTCTTTCGTACGTGGTAATATCGAATCCTTGCATTCGTAATTCCCTAAGCTCTGTCTTGAGCTTATTGACTTCGTTTCTAGGACGATACTACTCATTCATCAAGTGTTTGAATGCTGACCACGGTAGTGCGTAAGCAGCATCTTGTCCCACTTGTTCGAGATAGGTGTTCCACCATGTTAACGCGGTACCTGTGAAGGTATGCGTGGCGTACTTTACCTTGTCTTCTTCAGCACATTTGCTTATAGCAAACACAGATTCGACCTTCTCGGTCCATCGTTTCAGTCCGACTGGTTCTTCAGTTCCATCGAATTCCAGAGGTTTACAGGTAGTGAAAGCCTTGTAGGAGCATCCTACACGGTTTCCTGTGGAGTTAACTCCACTGCTATACCCTTAGTTATTGTTGTTGTTTTGCATTGCAGCTTGTGCTGCGGCTATGTTTGCTGTAAGGAAATCACAGAAGTTGATAGGTCAGATCATGTTGAGATTGAGAGAAATGATAAGATAGAATGAGATTCGGTATGTAAGAAGAAGACTTGGTACTAGAGAGAATCGGTACAAATTAAATTCCACAACTTCTAGAACTCAGTTACAATACAATGGCTATCTAATTAGGACTACATAGGTTCCTTATATAGCCCTCTTCTAAGGAACCTTCATTTAAGCTTAATTCACATTAACACTATACAACTTCGGGGTCCTAACAATCTCCCCCTTAGTGTTAAATGTGAACTTTACAATATAATACTATCCAAAACATCTAAAGGAACTTTGTTCCTCTGAAGTGAACTTTAGATTTGAATCCCTTGAGATTCTCATATCTTCATATATTCACTCTTGTTTTGAGACGACTTTTCAATCTTGTGAGAATGTACTTGACAATCTCATTATCTTCAGTTGAATAGCAGTTATTGATCAGTCTCCATCTCATGTATTTGAAAGCATACATCAACGTTCCGTCTGAGTATCTTCTGAAATCTGAGACTCTGATGAAGATCTTTGTATAGTGAGAATTGACAAATACAAACCCATATGGACAGTCACTCACTTCAAGTAAGGACATATATCTAAGCTCTTCAATCACTTGATTTGGCGGTTTGATTCCGAGCTTTTTGTGTCCAGATTCCAAACCCATTTGAAAATCATGAACAGACATCCATCTCACCGAATCAAGAATAAACCTGTAGACTGCCTTCATTGCAGTAGCATGATAAATTGTTGCAGATTCATTCAAGTTAATCAAATAATTGTAAATGAAAATAATGTCGTCCATCTTCAGTTTATCAAAATCTGCTTCTGAAAACTGATAATCCTCATCATCCATTCTTGTAACTTGAAACAATGGCATCTTCACTTCATCCTTATTAATCATCAAAATCTTATTTATGCTTTTGATCTTTGAATTCTGCTGAATTTGAAGTTTCTCTTCATTCTTCAATTTGAATTTATTGCGAACACGCAGATAAGCTTTGAGATATTCAGGCTTCTTATGATATTTCCATGCACCCAGAACACTCATTGATGCAGAAAGGACGAGATCAGAATCACCATAGATTCTATACGCTTGTTGTTCAATGAATGGTGAACGAAGAATCTTTTTCTCTTCATCCTCACTTAGTTGGCAATCAGCATCACGCTCAAGAACAATCTCTGCAGTTTGAAATGGAACATTCAAATCAGGAGGAGTTGTAGTATCTTCTTTGCCATTAGAGAAAATCTCCTTTTCGAAGTGAATTCCAAATTCATCAGTTGGAGAAATCAAGTTAACAAATTGATGATCATTAAATTCATTGGCGACACTTGATGACCCCTTCAAAATATCTTCAATGTTGTCAAAGTTTTAATTGTTCTCTTGAGATGACTTATTCTCTGATTGATCAGCTGTATCCATAATCATTAACATCCCTGAGTCACCCTCTCTCTGACTTTCTGATTCATCTAGAAAACTTTCACACTGGATTTCCTCAATTTCATCACTACCGGAATCAGATATATCAACAACATCTTTATTCTTCTGTTGACTAGATGTACCAGCTTCATAACCACTGGACCGATGACCACTTTGTCTATTCTCCCCCTCATGAAGATTGTCGGGATCGAAATCATCATGATCAGGCATGTGAATTGGTCCAGGTGACTTTCATGGAGAGAAAGGATACACTATCCTTGCTTGCTCAAGATAAATCATCATAGTCTCGCGAATTTCATCAAGATCAGTCCGTCTAGCGAACTCAACAAGATAGAGCTCCTCCACTTCATTGTCAGAGAGATACTGTAATCCATATCTATTTGAAATCCAAGAAGTTGACCCAGTTGGTGAAATAACAGTGTAACCATGAACAAAAGCAGCATCAGCAGCATCTGTTGAAGGCGATGTCGATGGAAGTATATGAGTTGCCGTGAGGGCAGGTAAGGATGATTGTGCGGTATTATTCTTATATGTAGGGCTGTACATACTACTAGTCAGATTCGTGATATCCCCTTCTGATGGAGGTTGGGTAACAACCGGAGTTGTCACCGGCGAAGTTTCTTTCGAATCATCCGCCTCCATGACTTTGGTCTCATGGGACTCTGAAAAAGTAGCAGAACTACCCGTCGGTTTAGCTCTCGCAGAGATATTGCTATCTCCGACTCCTGAAATCATTGATATACCATGAGGTGGTAAATCTCTTTCAGTTAAAGACTCTTCCTCCAGACCCTGAGATTTAGAATCCGGAAGAGAAGTGGTTTGATCCAATGAATCACTTTCATGAATCAAGGAATCAGTCTGCTGGAAGTCTGATAAATATCCCGAAGGATTGTCATGTTGACTCGTTTCCATGGGACGCGGCAGATCTTCCTCATCAAGATAAGCCGGACCTCGAGACCCTGTTGTACATTGAGGCACAGGAGGATTTCCAGCCGATACGCAGGGTGCCTTTTCAAGACTTTTTGGCTCCCCTTCGGCCATTCTGGACTTCAATGATTGAGTTTCCTCAATCGATTGAGTCAACGCAGACTTTACTGCAGAGGAAGACTTTACTTCCTTAGATGCCGAAGCACCTTGCTTTGTAGGATTTATTATTAAGTCCTGTTTAGATTGGATGGGCTTAGTGGCCTTTTTACCATCCGTGCATTTAGATCTCTTGCCTACCAAAACTTGCGCTTTATTTTGAAATGTCCCGTTCTTATTGATTAAAAACGTTCCATATTAATTGATTTCGTTGCGAGGTTTTGACCTCTATATGAGACATTTTTCAAAGACTGCATTCATTTTTAAAACAAACCATAACCTTTATTTCATAAATAAAGGTTTAAAAAGCTTTACGTAGATTATCAAATAATGATAATCTAAAATATCCTGTTTACACACGACCATTACATAATGGTTTACAATACAAATATGTTACATCGAAATCAGTTTCTTGAATGCAGTTTTTACACAATATCATACAAACATGGACTCCAAATCTTGTCCTTATTTTAGTATGCAACAGCGGAAGCTCTTAATATTCACCTGAGAATAAACATGCTTTAAACGTCAACAAAAATGTTGGTGAGTTATAGGTTTAACCTATATATATCAAATCGTAACAATAGACCACAAGATTTCATATTTCAATACACATCCCATACATAGAGATAAAAATTCATTCATATGGTGAACACCTGGTAACCGACATTAACAAGATGCATATATAAGAATATCCCCATCATTCCGGGACACCCTTCGGATATGATATAAATTTCGAAGTACTAAAGCATCCGGTACTTTGGATGGGGTTTGTTAGGCCCAATAGATCTATCTTTAGGATTCGCGTCAATTAGGGTGTCTGTTCCCTAATTCTTAGATTACCAGACTTAATAAAAAGGGGCATATTCGATTTCGATAATTCAACCATAGAATGTAGTTTCACGTACTTGTGTCTATTTTGTAAATCATTTATAAAACCTGCATGTATTCTCATCCCAAAAATATTAGATTTTAAAAGTGGGACTATAACTCACTTTCACAGATTTTTACTTCGTCGGGAAGTAAGACTTGGCCACTGGTTGATTCACGGACCTATAACAATATATACATATATATCAAAGTATGTTCAAAATATATTTACAACACTTTTAATATATTTTGATGTTTTAAGTTTATTAAGTCAGCTGTCCTCGTTTGTAACCTACAACTAGTTGTCCACAGTTAGATGTACAGAAATAAATCGATAAATATTATCTTGAATCAATCCACGACCCAGTGTATACGTATCTCAATATTGATCACAACTCAAACTATATATATTTTGGAATCAACCTCAACCCTGTATAGCTAACTCCAACATTCACATATAGAGTGTCTATGGTTGTTCCGAAATATATATAGATGTGTCGACATGATAGGTCGAAACATTGTATACGTGTCTATGGTATCTCAAGATTACATAATATACAATACAAGTTGATTAAGTTATGGTTGGAATAGATTTGTTACCAATTTTCACGTAGCTAAAATGAGAAAAATTATTCAATCTTGTTTTACCCATAACTTCTTCATTTTAAATCCATTTTGAGTGAATCAAATTGCTATGGTTTCATATTGAACTCTATTTTATGAATCTAAACATAAAAAGTATAGGTTTATAGTCAGAAAAATAAGTTACAAGTCGTTTTTGTAAAGGTAGTCATTTCAGTCGAAAGAACGACGTCTAGATGACCATTTTAGAAAACATACTTCTACTTTGAGTTTAACCATAATTTTTGGATATAGTTTTATGTTCATAATAAAAATCATTTTCTCAGAATAACAACTTTTAAATCAAAGTTTATCATAGTTTTTAATTAACTAACCCAAAACAGCCCGCGGTGTTACTACGACGGCGTAAATCCGGTTTTACGGTGTTTTTCGTGTTTCCAGGTTTTAAATCATTAAGTTAGCATATCATATAGATATAGAACATGTGTTTAGTTGATTTTAAAAGTCAAGTTAGAAGGATTAACTTTTGTTTGCGAACAACTTTAGAATTAACTAAACTATGTTCTAGTGATTACAAGTTTAAACCTTTGAATAAGATAGCTTTATATGTATGAATCGAATGATGTTATGAACATCATTACTACCTTAAGTTCCTTGGATAAACCTACTGGAAAAGAAAAAAAATGGATCTAGCTTCAACGGATCCTTGGATGGCTCGAAGTTCTTGAAGCAGAATCATGACACGAAAACAAGTTCAAGTAAGATCATCACTTGAAATAAGATTGTTATAGTTATAGAAATTGAACCAAAGTTTGAATATGATTATTACCTTGTATTAGAATGATAACCTACTGTAAGAAACAAAGATTTCTTGAGGTTGGATGATCACCTTACAAGATTGGAAGTGAGCTAGCAAACTTGAAAGTATTCTTGATTTTATGAAACTAGAACTTTTGGAATTTATGAAGAACACTTAGAACTTGAAGATAGAACTTGAGAGAGATCAATTAGATGAAGAAAATTGAAGAATGAAAGTGTTTGTAGGTGTTTTTGGTCGTTGGTGTATGGATTAGATATAAAGGATATGTAATTTTGTTTTCATGTAAATAAGTCATGAATGATTACTCATATTTTTGTAATTTTATGAGATATTTCATGCTAGTTGCCAAATGATGGTTCCCACATGTGTTAGGTGACTCACATGGGCTGCTAAGAGCTGATCATTGGAGTGTATATACCAATAGTACATACATCTAAAAGCTGTGTATTGTACGAGTACGAATACGGGTGCATACGAGTAGAATTGTTGATGAAACTGAACGAGGATGTAATTGTAAGCATTTTTGTTAAGTAGAAGTATTTTGATAAGTGTATTGAAGTCTTTCAAAAGTGTATAAATACATATTAAAACACTACATGTATATACATTTTAACTGAGTCGTTAAGTCATCGTTAGTCGTTACATGTAAGTGTTGTTTTGAAACCTTTAGGTTAACGATCTTGTTAAATGTTGTTAACCCAATGTTTATAATATCAAATGAGATTTTAAATTATTATATTATCATGATATTATCATGTATGAATATCTCTTAATATGATATATATACATTAAATGTCTTTACAACGATAATCGTTACATATATGTCTCGTTTAAAAATCATTAAGTTAGTAGTCTTGTTTTTACATATGTAGTTCATTGTTAATATACTTTATGATATGTTTTCTTATCATAGTATCATGTTAACTATATATATATATCCATATATATGTCATCATATAGTTTTTACAAGTTTTAACGTTCGTGAATCACCGATCAACTTAGGTGGTCAATTGTCTATATGAAACATATTTCAATTAATCAAGTCTTAACAAGTTTGATTGCTTAACATGTTGGAAACATGTAATCATGTAAATATCAATCTCAATTAATATATATAAACATGGAAAAGTTCGGGTCACTACAGTACCTACCCGTTAAATAAATTTCGTCCCGAAATTTTAAGCTGTTGAAGGTGTTGACGAATCTTCTGGAAATAGATGCGGGTATTTCTTCTTCATCTGATCTTCACGCTCCCAGGTGAACTCGGGTCCTCTACGAGCATTCCATCGAACCTTAACAATTGGTATCTTGTTTTGCTTAAGTCTTTTAACCTCACGATCCATTATTTAGACGGGTTCTTCGATGAATTGAAGTTTTTCGTTGATTTGGATTTCATCTAACGGAATAGTGAGATCTTCTTTAGCAAAACATTTCTTCAAATTCGAGACGTGGAAAGTGTTATGTACAGCCGCGAGTTGTTGAGGTAACTCAAGTCGGTAAGCTACTGGTCCGACACGATCAATAATCTTGAATGGTCCAATATACCTTGGATTTAATTTCCCTCGTTTACCAAATCGAACAACGCCTTTCCAAGGTGCAACTTTAAGCATGACCATCTCTCCAATTTCAAATTCTATATCTTTTATTTTAATGTCAGCATAGCTCTTTTGTCGACTTTGGGCGGTTTTCAACCGTTGTTGAATTTGGATGATCTTCTCGGTAGTTTCTTGTATAATCTCCGGACCCGTAATCTGTCTATCCCCCACTTCACTCCAACAAATTGGAGACCTGCACTTTCTACCATAAAGTGCTTCAAACGGCGCCATCTCAATGCTTGAATGGTAGCTGTTATTGTAGGAAAATTCTGCTAACGGTAGATGTCGATCCCAACTGTTTCCGAAATCAATAACACATGCTCGTAGCATGTCTTCAAGCGTTTGTATCGTCCTTTCACTCTGCCCATCAGTTTGTGGATGATAGGCAGTACTCATGTCTAGACGAGTTCCTAATGCTTGCTGTAATGTCTGCCAGAATCTTGAAATAAATCTGCCATCCCTATCAGAGATAATAGAGATTGGTATTCCATGTCTGGAGACGACTTCCTTTAAATACAGTCGTGCTAACTTCTCCATCTTTTCATCTTCTCTTATTGGCAGGAAGTGTGCTGATTTGGTGAGACGATCAACTATTACCCAAATAGTATCAAAACCACTTGCAGTCCTTGGCAATTTAGTGATGAAATCCATGGTAATGTTTTCCCATTTCCATTCTGGGATTTCGGGTTGTTGAAGTAGACCTGATGGTTTCTGATGCTCAGCTTTGACCTTAGAACACGTCAAACATTCTCCTACGTATTTAGCAATATCGGCTTTCATACCCGGCCACCAAAAATGTTTCTTGAGATCCTTGTACATCTTCCCCATTCCAGGATGTATTGAGTATCTGGTTTTATGAGCTTCTCTAAGTACCATTTCTCTCATATCTCCAAATTTTGGTACCCAAATCCTTTCAGCCCTATACCGGGTTCCGTCTTCCCGAATATTAAGATGCTTCTCCGATCCTTTGGGTATTTAATCCTTTAAATTTCCCTCTTTTAAAACTCCTTGTTGCGCCTCCTTTATTTGAGTAGTAAGGTTATTATGAATCATTATATTCATAGATTTTACTCGAATGGGTTCTCTGTCCTTCCTGCTCAAGGCATCGGCTACCACATTTGCCTTCCCCGGGTGGTAACGAATCTCAAAGTCGTAATCATTCAACAATTCAATCCACCTACGCTGCCTCATATTCAGTTGTTTCTGATTAAATATGTGTTGAAGACTTTTGTGGTCGGTATATATAATACTTTTGACCCCATATAAGTAGTGCCTCCAAGTCTTTAATGCAAAAACAACCGCGCCTAATTCCAAATCATGTGTCGCATAATTTTGCTCGTGAATCTTCAATTGTCTAGACGCATAAGCAATCACCTTCGTTCGTTGCATTAATACACAACCGAGACCTTGCTTTGATGCGTCACAATAAATCACAAAATCATCATTCCCTTCAGGCAATGACAATATAGGTGTCGTAGTTAGCTTTTTCTTCAATAATTGAAATGCCTTCTCTTGTTCATCCTTCCATTCAAATTTCTTCCCTTTATGCGTTAATGCAGTCAAGGGTTTTGCTATTTTGGAGAAATCTTGGATGAATCTTCTGTAGTAACCAGCCAATCCTAAAAATTGACGTATATGCTTTCGGAGTTTTTGGGGTTTCCCACTTTTCAACGGTTTCAATCTTTACCGGGTCTACCTGGATACCTTCTTTGTTCACTATGTGACCGAGGAATTGAACTTCTTCTAACCAAAATGCACACTTTGAAAACTTAGCGTACAGTTTTTCTTTCCTCAATACTTCTAGCACTTTTCTCAAATGTTCTTCGTGCTCTTGATCATTCTTTGAGTAAATAAGTATGTCATCGATGAAAACAATGACAAACTTGTCAAGATATAGCCCACACACTCGGTTCATAAGGTCCATGAACACAGCTGGTGCGTTAGTCAATCCAAACAGCATAACCATAAACTCTTAATGACCATAACGCGTCCTAAAAGCAGTTTTTGGAATATCATCCTCCTTTACTCGCATTTGATGATATCCAGAACGTAAATCAATCTTCGAATAAACCGAAGAGCCTTGTAGTTGATCAAATAAGTTGTCAATTCTCGGCAGTGGATAACGGTTTTTGATGGTAAGTTTGTTCAACTATCTGTAGTCAATACACAACCTAAATGTACCATCCTTCTTCTTGACAAACAAAACAGGAGCTCCCCATGGTGATGTGCTTGGTCGAATGAAACCACGTTCTAATAGTTCTTGCAGTTGGCTTTGCAGTTCTTTCATCTCGCTGGGTGCGAGTCTATAAGGAGCACGAGCTATTGGTGCAGCTCCTGGTACAAGATCTATTTGAAATTCAACAGATCGATGTGGAGGTAGTCCCGGTAATTCTTTCGAAAATACATCGGGAAATTCTTTTGCGACGGTAACATCATTGATGCTCTTTTCTTCAGTTTGTACTTTCTCGACGTGTGCTAGAACAGCATAGCAACCTTTTCTTATTAGTTTTTGTGCCTTCAAATTACTAATAAGATGTAGCTCCATGTTGCCCTTTTCTCCGTACACCATTAAGGGTTCTCCTTCTTCTCGTACAATGCGAATTGCATCTTTATAACATACGATCTTTGCTTTCACCTTCTTCAGCCAGTCCATGCCAACTATTACATCAAAACTCCCTAACTCTACTGGTATCAAATCAATCTTAAATATTTCGCTACCCAGTTTAATTTCTCGATTCCGGCATATATTATCTGCTAAAATTAATTTACCGTTTGCTAATTCGAGTAAAAATTTACTATCCAACGGCGTCAATGGACAACTTAATTTAGCACAAAAATCTCTACTCATATAGCTTCTATCCGCACCCGAATCAAATAAAACGTAAGCAGATTTATTGTCAATAAGAAACGTACCCGTAACAAGCTCCGGGTCTTCCTGTGCCTCTGCCGCATTAATATTGAAAACTCTTCCGCTGCCTTGTCCATTCGTGTTCTCCTGGTTCGGGCAATTTCTAATAATGTGGCCCGGTTTTCCACATTTATAACAAACTACATTGGCATAACTTGCTCCGACACTACTTGCTCCGCCATTACTCGTTCCGACACCATTTGTTCCTTTCGTTCTGTTAACCCCTGGTCCGTAGAACCTCACACTTCGCCGCGCTATGACCATTTCTTTTACACTTGTTGCAAAATTTGGTGCAGAACCCCGAGTGATACTTTTCACACCTTTGGCATAGCTGCTTCTGATTGTTGTTGTTGTTATTGTTGCGGTTGTTATTGTTGTTGGGATGATTGTTGTAGTTGCTATTGTTGTTGTTGTTGTTGTTGGGCCGTTTGTTGTAGTTGTGATTGATGTTGCGATTGTTAGGATAATTGTTGCGATTATTATTGTAATTGCTGTTGTTGTTGTATTGGTGATTCTTATCACCGTTTTCCTCCCACTTTCTTTTGACTTGCTTCACATTGGCCTCTTCAGCCGTCTGTTCTTTAATTCTTTCCTCAATCTGGTTCACTAGTTTGTGAGCCATTCTACATACCTGTTGTATGGATGCGGGCTCATGTGAACTTATATCTTCTTGGATTCTTTCCGGTAATCCTTTCACAAACGCGTCGATCTTCTCTTCCTCATCTTCGAATGCTCCCGGACACAATAGGCACAATTCTGTGAATCGTCTTTCGTACGTGGTAATATCAAATCCTTGGGTTCGTAACCCTCTAAGTTCTGTCTTGAGCTTATTGACCTCGGTTCTGGGACGGTACTTCTCGTTCATCAAGTGCTTGAATGCTGACCACGGTAGTGCGTACGCATCGTCTTGTCCCACTTGCTCTAGATAGGTATTCCACCATGTTAATGCAGAACCTGTGAAGGTATGCGTAGCGTACTTTACTTTGTCCTCTTCAGTACACTTACTTATGGCAAACACCGATTCGACCTTCTCGGTCCACCGTTTCAATCCGATCGGTCCTTCGGTTCCATCAAATTCCAAAGGTTTGCAGGCAGTGAATTCTTTGTAGGTGCATCCTACACGATTTCCTGTACTGCTAGATCCAAGGTTATTGTTGGTATGTAGCGCAGCCTGTACTACGGCTATGTTTGAAGCTAGAAAAGTACGGAATTCCTCTTCATTCATATTCACGGTGTGTCGAGTAGTCGGTGCCATTTCCTTCAAAATAGTCAAATGGAACAAGTTAATCATACAGAATATTAAGAGTAGTTAATAGTATTTCGTAGCATAATATGAACTCATTTATAAAAGCTTTTTCTTCATATTAGCGTTTTATAAGTTTAAATTCGGGTAGTACCTACCCGTTAAGTTCATACTTAGTAGCTAATATACAATTCAACTACTACAATTCTATATGAAAAACTAATTATAATAATATTTCGCGTTCAAACTTTTATACAATATTTTACAAACTTACAATACCGCTTATTTTACATAAAGCATGAAATATAGCACACAATAACTTTGATACAAGATAGTTGTGAAGATAATTCTAGCTAGTACACAAGTCGTTCAGCGAAGGCAATAAAGACACGTAATTCATACGTCCAGAAACAAGTCATGCATTCTGGTTTTACTAGGACTACTTCCCATCCTTGGTCTTGTGGAACATAACCGTTATGGCCGTTGATAAGACAGCGTGTTGTAACGTCGTCAAAGGGATGAGGGTTACGTAATGTCCAACAGTCCCGTAACAATCTAAAAACCTCATTTCTTACACCAATTACCGACTCCGTCACTTGTGGGAATGTTTTGTTTAATAGTTGTAGGCCGATGTTCTTGTTCTCACTTTGGTGAGAAGCGAACATTACTAATCCGTAAGCATAACATGCTTCTTTATGTTGCATGTTAGCCGCTTTTTCTAAATCACGAAGTCCAATATTCGGATATATTGAGTCAAAATAATTTCTTAACCCATTGCGTAAAATAGCATTTGGGTTCCCCGCAATATATGCGTCAAAGTAAACACATCGTAACTTATGGATTTCCCAATGTGATATCCCCCATCTTTCGAACGAAAGCCTTTTATAAACCAAGGCATTCTTGGAACGTTCTTCGAATGTCTTACAAACTGATCTCGCCTTAAATAGTTGTGCCGAAGAATTCTGACCGACTCTAGACAAGATTTCATCAATCATGTCTCCGGGTAGGTCTCTTAAAATATTGAGTTGTCTATCCATTTTGTGTTTTTATACTGTAAAATAGACAAGAGTTAGCTTCATAAAAAAAAATACTTATTTAATACAAGCAATTTTTACATATATCATAAAGCATAAGCACACTATATTACATATATTACACCACACGAATACAACTATCTTATTCCGACTTGCTTGTTTCTTCTTCTTCGGTTTTGGTTCGTTTTGCCAAGTTTCTAGGGATATATGATGTTCCCCTAATACGAGCCGTAATTTTCCACATTGGTTTAAAAAAACCTGGTGGTTTAGAGGTTCCCGGGTCATTGTTACAACTTAAGGACTTCGGGGGTTGACGATACATATAAAGTTCATCGGGGTTGGAATTAGATTTCTCTATTTTTATGCCCTTTCCCTTATTATTTTCTTTTGCCTTTTTAAATTCAGTTGGGGTAATTTCTATAACATCATCGGAATTCTCGTCGGAATCCGATTCATCGGAGAATTGGTAATCCTCCCAATATTTTGCTTCCTTGGCGGAAACACCATTGACCATAATTAACCTTGGTCGGTTGGTTGAGGATTTTCTTTTACTTAACCGTTTTATTATTTCCCCCACCGGTTCTATTTCCTCCTCCGGTTCCTCCTCTTCCGGTTCTGATTCTTCTTCCGGTTCTGATTCTTCTTCCGGTTCCTCTTCGGGAACTTGTGAATCAGTCCAATATATATTCGACTCTTCGTTATTATTAGGTGAGTCAATGGGATTTGTGCTAGAGGTAGACATCTATCACACAATATCAAACATGTTAAGAGATTAATATATCACATAATATATACATGTTAATAATATATAGTTTCCAACAAAAATGTTAAGCAATCATTTTTAAAGAAAACACGGTCGAAGTCCAGACTCACTAATGCATCCTAACAAACTCGATAAGACACTAATGAAAATTTTCTGGTTCTCTAAGACCAACGCTCGGATACCAACTGAAATGTCCCGTTCTTATTGATTAAAAACGTTCCATATTAATTGATTTCGTTGCGAGGTTTTGACCTCTATATGAGACGTTTTTCAAAGACTGCATTCATTTTTAAAACAAACCATAACCTTTATTTCATAAATAAAGGTTTAAAAAGCTTTACGTAGATTATCAAATAATAATAATCTAAAATATCCTGTTTACACACGATCATTACATAATGGTTTACAATACAAATATGTTACATCGAAATCAGTTTCTTGAATGCAGTTTTTACACAATATCATACAAACATGGACTCCAAATCTTGTCCTTATTTTAGTATGCAACAGCGGAAGCTCTTAATATTCACCTGAGAATAAACATGCTTTAAACGTCAACAAAAATGTTGGTGAGTTATAGGTTTAACCTATATATATCAAATCGTAACAATAGACCACAAGATTTCATATTTCAATACACATCCCATACATAGAGATAAAAATTCATTCATATGGTGAACACCTGGTAACCGACAATAACAAGATGCATATATAAGAATATCCCCATCATTCCGGGACACCCTTCGGATATGATATAAATTTCGAAGTACTAAAGCATCCGGTACTTTAGATGGGGTTTGTTAGGCCCAATAGATCTATCTTTAGGATTCGCGTCAATTAGGGTGTCTGTTCCCTAATTCTTAGATTACCAGACTTAATAAAAAGGGGCATATTCGATTTCGATAATTCAACCATAGAATGTAGTTTCACGTACTTGTGTCTATTTTGTAAATCATTTATAAAACCTGCATGTATTCTCATCCCAAAAATATTAGATTTTAAAAGTGGGACTATAACTCACTTTCACAGATTTTTACTTCGTCGGGAAGTAAGACTTGGCCACTGGTTGATTCACGAACCTATAACAATATATACATATATATCAAAGTATGTTCAAAATATATTTACAACACTTTTAATATATTTTGATGTTTTAAGTTTATTAAGTCAGCTGTCCTCGTTTGTAACCTACAACTAGTTGTCCACAGTTAGATGTACAGAAATAAATCGATAAATATTATCTTGAATCAATCCACGACCCAGTGTATACGTATCTCAGTATTGATCACAACTCAAACTATATATATTTTGGAATCAACCTCAACCCTGTATAGCTAACTCCAACATTCACATATAGAGTGTCTATGGTTGTTCCGAAATATATATAGATGTGTCGACATGATAGGTCGAAACATTGTATACGTGTCTATGGTATCTCAAGATTACATAATATACAATACAAGTTGATTAAGTTATGGTTGGAATAGATTTGTTACCAATTTTCACGTAGCTAAAATGAGAAAAATTATCCAATCTTGTTTTACTCATAACTTCTTCAATTTAAATCAATTTTGAGTGAATCAAATTGCTATGGTTTCATATTGAACTCTATTTTATGAATCTAAACATAAAAAGTATAGGTTTATAGTCGGAAAAATAAGTTACAAGTCGTTTTTGTAAAGGTAGTCATTTCAGTCGAAAGAACGACGTCTAGATGACCATTTTAGAAAACATACTTCCACTTTGAGTTTAACCATAATTTTTGGATATAGTTTCATGTTCATAATAAAAATCATTTTCTCGGAATAACAACTTTTAAATCAAAGTTTATCATAGTTTTTAATTAACTAACCCAAAACAGCCCGCGGTGTTACTACGACGGCGTAAATCCAGTTTTACGGTGTTTTTCGTGTTTCCAGGTTTTAAATCATTAAGTTAGCATATCATATAGATATAGAACATGTGTTTAGTTGATTTTAAAAGTCAAGTTAGAAGGATTAACTTTTGTTTGCGAACAAGTTTAGAATTAACTAAACTATGTTCTAGTGATTACAAGTTTAAACCTTTGAATAAGATAGCTTTATATGTATGAATTGAATGATGTTATGAACATCATTACTACCTTAAGTTCCTTGGATAAACCTACTGGAAAAGAAAAAAAATGGATCTAGCTTCAACGGATCCTTGGATGGCTCGAAGTTCTTGAAGCAGAATCATGACACGAAAACAAGTTCAAGTAAGATCATCACTTGAAATAAGATTGTTATAGTTATAGAAATTGAACCAAAGTTTGAATATGATTATTACCTTGTATTAGAATGATAACCTACTGTAAGAAACAAAGATTTCTTGAGGTTGGATGATCACCTTACAAGATTGGAAGTGAGCTAGCAAACTTGAAAGTATTCTTGATTTTATGAAACTAGAACTTTTGGAATTTATGAAGAACACTTAGAACTTGAAGATAGAACTTGAGAGAGATCAATTAGATGAAGAAAATTGAAGAATGAAAGTGTTTGTAGGTGTTTTTGGTCGTTGGTGTATGGATTAGATATAAAGGATATGTAATTTTGTTTTCATGTAAATAAGTCATGAATGATTACTCATATTTTTGTAATTTTATGAGATATTTCATGCTAGTTGCCAAATGATGGTTCCCACATGTGTTAGGTGACTCACATGGGCTACTAAGAGCTGATCATTGGAGTGTATATACCAATAGTACATACATCTAAAAGCTGTGTATTGTACGAGTACGAATACGGGTGCATACGAGTAGAATTGTTGATGAAACTGAACGAGGATGTAATTGTAAGCATTTTTGTTAAGTAGAAGTATTTTGATAAGTGTATTGAAGTCTTTCAAAAGTGTATAAATACATATTAAAACACTACATGTATATACATTTTAACTGAGTCGTTAAGTCATCGTTAGTCGTTACATGTAAGTGTTGTTTTGAAACCTTTAGGTTAACGATCTTGTTAAATGTTGTTAACCCAATGTTTATAATATCAAATGAGATTTTAAATTATTATATTATCATGATATTATCATGTATGAATATCTCTTAATATGATATATATATATACATTAAATGTCTTTACAACGATAATCGTTACATATATGTCTCGTTTAAAAATCATTAAGTTAGTAGTCTTGTTTTTACATATGTAGTTCATTGTTAATATACTTAATGATATGTTTACTTATCATAGTATCATGTTAACTATATATATATCCATATATATTTCATCATATAGTTTTTACAAGTTTTAACGTTCGTGAATCACCGGTCAACTTGGGTGGTCAATTGTCTATATGAAACATATTTTAATTAATCAAGTCTTAACAAGTTTGATTGCTTAACATGTTGGAAACATTTAATCATGTAAATATCAATCTCAATTAATATATATAAACATGGAAAAGTTCGGGTCACTACACATTTAGCGTAGGGCTTACTGTTATTATTGGATGTGATACGGAGATGGGTGAGGGTGACCTAATTAGTTCTAGGTCTTGGTCCGTATCACCAACGGTAGTAGTAACTATTTGGCGGACGATAGGTATCGAAGTCCTAGATCTAGTTACTCATTGGGTTGGCAGAGTCTGAATCATCTCATCAGGTATATATCGAGTTCTCTTAGGAGAATGTTCGGGAGACGATTCAGATGCTGTTGCTGAAGTGTTGGTGTCACTGCTCACTTCGGGTGTTGTGGAAAGGGTTGGTTCAATCCTAGTTGGACTAGGTTCCCTGATCCTCACGGGTTAAGCTTGGTGTGCTGCCCTAGATCGTTTAAGGTTCACCCTAAGTGGAGGATTAGCTGGCCCGGGTGGTTGAACTACAGGTTCCCCTACAACCTCTGGGACTGGAACCGCGGCGGGTTCAACTTGTTTTTGTTGTACCTGGTTCGAAAGAGGTATTCCTACAGCCTCAAAATAAGAATGCATACGAGCATCTTGGGGTTCAGCTATCCTCACTAGCCAATTTGGAATTGGCGCAGTGAATTGATTATCAGACACCATCGGGGTATTCATCTTCAGCTCCCTAAATCGTTTCATCTGTAATCCATGTGTACCTGGTACAAATATATTTGCATTTCTGCAAGCATTTATAGCGTCATGGATAAAGATACAGAAAAACCTTTCGCAAGGGATGTATGAACCCCTTGGCTTATCAACTTGTGCTTGAACCAGATCCCATAAAAGCTCAGCATAGTCAGGAGCCTCTACTCTTATGAAAGAGTAGAATACTTTCAGCATTGGCACAGTCAAGCTATCGAATCCACTCCTTGTCATCAGCAAGCATCTGTTGATGATTGAGAAGATCAAATACCACCTTGAGTGTAGATATTTCTTCTGAAACTTAGCTGGTGGAACATTGGTAGCTCCAACATAACCAAGATCAAAGACAGAAGTCATCATTTGCTGAGTAGCAGGAAAAGCAGGAGCATTCTGCACAACAGGAAGTCTGAATATCCTCCTGAAATCAGCTTTAGTGATACGCCTCCTCCCTTGAACTCCTCTCAGTTGAAATTCAAAACGAGCTTGTGTTCCCTCTGGATTTTCAGTAGTAGGTTGTGTAGCTTCCACAAACCTAATTGTTCGGTTAAGTAACTCCAGATCTGTTACAGCTACACTGGTAGTAGTACTGAGAGCAGGCTACAGTGTGTGCCTCTCTAGAATTGCTGTCCAGTAGTTGCAGGGAATACTGAT
Source organism: Rutidosis leptorrhynchoides (assembly GCF_046630445.1). Taxonomy (NCBI): domain Eukaryota; kingdom Viridiplantae; phylum Streptophyta; class Magnoliopsida; order Asterales; family Asteraceae; genus Rutidosis; species Rutidosis leptorrhynchoides. The sequence continues at coordinate 37,676,107 of NC_092334.1, forward strand.
TTCAGAGTTGATGAAGTGATTGTTCGCCATTTAGCTGTACAAATAAGAAATAGAAGACCACAAGATATTCAAAAAGCATATATCTCTATTCTTATTTGTCTTTGAAATCCTTTGTATATGTTTTATCTTTTCTATTTTAAAATTTTTATGGTTTTTCAAAAATATAAAAATGTTTTATTCTCAAATATGATCAAATAAATGACAATCATGACATTCATATGATATTTATCACAATACAAATTTATCATGCAAAGTCAATTATACTACACAAAGAATCAGAACAACACTTAGTCAATTTTTAAACACATTTCAAGCGGATTCGGTAGTCATGAAAACTTGAGATTCTGTAACCAAATAAGCTTGAGTTATCAGATCAGAAAGATATAGAATAAACAAGTGTTTGAAGATAAAAATCAGAAATTTTCAAGGTACCAAAAGTCAGATTCGGTATCAAGAGAAGAACAGATTCGGTATCTCCAAAATTAACATAAAGACACTCAAACATGCATATTCTATCATGTAAAATCACAACCATAATCAATTAACCAATCAATTAAATCATAGCAACATGTTAATTGTATGAACAGACTCGGTACAGTAGATAGAACATATTCGGTAGATACAGAATCCATCAAACAATCAATTAAACATGTAATCAAGCTTGGTCAAATGATAGATCAATCAATATAACTCAGATTAGACAAGAATTCATGTTAATTAACCAAATCAATTGAGTTTAATCAAGGATTAATAGAATACGACTCAGACTCGGTAAAATCAACAGAATTTCAAAATTGAGAGTTAAAATCCAGTTAATTTGATCTTTTCTGGTTGATAGACACATAATTATCTCAGATCTATAAGTATGTTAATTAAAATGAACATTTACCCAAGAATTTTAAGATACAGAGAGACGGACTCGGTAGATTAGGCAGATTCGGTATAATCAAGCAGACTCGGTAGGTAATTAACAACAGTAAATGAGTAAGTTTGAATTTAACCCTCCTTTTATAGATACCGAAGGTAAATACCGAATGGACTTTACAGAATGGGCCTATTATACCGAATTCAGTCCAATTTTCAAAACTTTATCAATTTAACTTCAAATCTTGACAAATTGACTTTTTCTCTCAATATTCATTTCAATCTTTTTATGAAAAATATTTTTGAGACAATTTTGAAAACTTTGAACTTACCGAATCTGTACTGTTGGATGTCAGATTCGGTATAATGCTAAAAATAGCATTTTATCCAGTAAAAAAAATATTTTTTGATTTTATCTTTTCCAATTTTTATGAATTTTCCAAAATAAGATTTGTACTTAAAAGAACTTTGAATTTTGTGAACAAAGTACAAATCTTCAGTGATACCAATTGTTAAAACGGGTTGCATACTGAGATGTATACAAGCCTTAGTGAATTATTTCAGATATAAAACAAAGAATTTATGAATTCACTTTTGAAAAACAATATTTTTGAGTAATTTTATCATTTTCTCCCTTTTTCTCCCCCTCAAAATGTGATATACAAGAACGTAAATCAGCATTTTGATAAATTACCCTAGAAAATGAATTAACTCCCCCTTGAAATATGATATCAATGAGTTACCTCCCCCTTACGTAACCATTGAACAATTATATCCAGGAAGTTATCATAAATCTAAAGGCTCCCCCTTAAAAGATGATATCCAAAGCATATGAAAGTAGTTGCTCCTCCTAGAAAGTATCTACTCCCCCTTAACACAAGATCTCAAGAATAAGTCCCAACAGATCTAAGAAATATCAAGCACTATACTCTACCATGCCAATCTCTTTGATCAAGAATTTTAGCCTAAGTTCATCTAAAGGCTTAGTGAACATGTCAGCTAATTGCACTTTGGTAGGCACAAAGTATAACTCTACATCCCCTTTCTCTACATGGTCCTTAATGAAATGATAGCGAATATCTATGTGTTTAGTCTTAGAATGCTGGACCGGGTTGCTTGTAATTACAATAGCATTTTGTGAATCACAGTAAATCGGGGTCTTAGAAATCTTAAAGCCATAGTCTAAAAGTTGAGTTTGCATCCGCAAAACTTGTGAACAACAATGAGCTGCAGCAATATACTCAGACTCAGCTGTTGATAAAGACACACAGTTCTGCTTTTTGGATGACCAACCAACTAGCCTATTCTCCAACATCTGAATTGATCCAGATGTGCTTTTTCTATCAACATGGCAACCGCCATGATCCGCATCAGTGTAAGCAGTGAGATTGAAATTGGATCCACGAGGATACCAGATCCCAAGGTTAGGTGTACCTTTAAGGTACTGAAAAATCCTAACAACCGCTTTGGAATGAGATTTCTTAGGGTTTGACTGAAAGCGGGCACAGACAGTTACAGCAAGTGTAATGTCGGGTCGACTTGTAGTCAGATACATTAAAGAACCAACCATGCTTCGATAAAATGTAACATCAAAGGGTTCCCCATTAGCATCAGCATCCAGTAAAGTCCTCATTGGGGTTGTCATTGGTTTTAAAGCAGTCATTTTAAAACGTTTTAGCATATCATTGATATACTTTGTTTGACTGAGAAAAATCCCGTTTGGTAATTGTTTTACTTGTAACCCCAAAAATAAATTTAACTGGTCAAGCATGCTCATTTCGAATTTGTTGGCCATAAGATCACCAAATTCTTTGCATAAGGCCGGGGACATGGAACCAAAAATAATGTCATCAACATAAATTTGAACCAAGAGAATGTGACCGTGGTTTTTACGGATGAATAGCGTTGTATCAATCGTTCCACGATAGAAGCCGTTGTCCAGCAAGTACTTTGTTAAGGTCTCGTACCATGCACGCGGTGCTTTCTTCAGACCGTATAAAGCTTTCTCCAAGAAGTAGACGTGATTTGGATGAATGGGATCGACAAAGCCTTCTGGTTGATCGACATAGACTTCCTCTTGAAGATGACCGTTCAGAAAAGCAGTTTTGACGTCTATTTGAAACACCGTGAACTTCATATGAGAAGCAAATGCAAGGAAAAGACGAATAGCCTCAATCCTAGCAACTGGAGCAAACGTTTCGTCATAATCAATACCCTTTTGTTATCGATATCCCTTAGCCACAAGACGTGCCTTATTTCGAACCACAATTCCATCAGAATCCTTCTTGTTCTTAAAAATCCACTTAACCCCTATTGGTCGTTGACCAGTTGGTCTTGGAACCAATCCCCATACTTTCAACCGTTCAAATTGATTGATCTCTTCTTGCATTGCAACCACCCAGTTCGGATCTAGTAAAGCTTGAGCAACCGTTGTTGGTTTAATGTTACTAAGAAAGGCAGTGTATAGACACATATTCTAAGTAGCCCTTCGAGTTGAGACTGGAGCAGATGCATCACCAATAATAAGATCTATTGGATGACTTTTAGTCCATCGGTTGTGTGGAAGAGGTTATACATCAGTGGTATCCATTGAAACATCAACCGTTGTTGACGTTGAGCCTTGATCCGCTTGATCTGATGTAACGTTATCTAATGGATTCAATTGAGTATCTGGAGAAACAGCTGGAGTTGTATCAACTGATGAATCTTGAATTGGTTCAAGATTATCAGTAACAGGAGGTGGTAGGGAGGATGAAGAAGCAACAGGTGAATCAGTTGGTGTTGTATCTTCATCAAAAAGACTTTGTTGAGTCTCCACAGTAGTTGACTGTCACGGTGTAACCGGTACGGTTTGAACATTTGAAATCCGTTGAGGAGCATAAAGACTATCAAACAAGATATCCAGTTCCTCTGATGTAACCGTAGGAACACCCTTCGTCGAGAAAATTGAGTTTTGCACGGAAGAAGAAGTAGCCAGGTTAGAATCAGGTTTTGAACTGAGTTGTTCAAAAGCCATTCCCGAAAATTCATCGAACTTGACATTGATGCTCTCTTTAATCGTTTTTGTCCGTTTGTGATAAACCCGATAAGCAACTTTGTTCGAAGAATAACCGAGAAATATGGCTTGATCGCCATTTGGATCAAACTTTCCGAGGCTGTTAAAATCATTAACCACATAGCATATACAACCAAAGACACGGAAATATTTGACATTCGGGCGTCTACCGTATAATAACTCATATGGAGTTTTATTAAAATGTTTATTAATAATACAACAATTTTGGGTATAACATGCAGTTGAAATGGCCTCCCCCCACATTTTTGGAGGTAGTTTGGAGTAAGCAAGCATCGTTCGAGCTGCTTCGTATAACGTACGATTACGTCGTTCGACTACTCCATTCTATTGGGGTGTCCGAGCAGCAGAGAACTGATGTTCAATGCCTTGGTCTTTTAAATAACTATCAAGCAGGTCATTCTTAAATTCCGTCCCATTATCAGTTCGAATGCTCTTAACATGTTTGTTAAAGAGTGTTGAGTCATTTTAATGAACTCAATGATAATGGCGGGGGTTTCTGACTTAGTTCGCAGAAGAAAAATCCATGTAAAACGAGTATAGTCATCGACAATGGCAAGCACATGTTTCTTGCCACCGAGGCTTGAAATACGCATGGGTCCACATAAGTCCATATACAATAGTTGCAAAGACGATGAAGTACTGGGGTTTTGCTTAAGCGGATGATTAGTCCGTTTCAGCTTACCCATCGCACATGATGAACACACATGATGCTTATCATAGTGAAAGGTAGGAATACCATCAACTAAGTCTTTGGAGACTAGTCGATTGATACCCTTGTAATTCAGGTGTGACATCCGATGATGCCATAACCATGAATTTTCTTTGGTAGAACGAGTGGCCAAACACATGGTTGTATGTGAAGGTGCATCATTGAGGTCAATAGTGTATAGTGAAGCACAACGTTTACCAACAAGAAGATCATTTCCTTCGGTGGATTGAACCGAGCATTGTCGATGTTCAAACAGAACTTTAAGATCTCCATCGCAGAATTGACTTACACTAAATAAACTGCACCCCAAACCTTCAACATATGAAACCCGTTTGATTGTTATGCCATTTTGCACAAAATCTCCGTAACCCATTATCGCTGCAATTTCATCATTTCCAAAAGTAACCGTTCCTAGGAATTTGTCAACGAAGTTGACAAGCAAGGATTTATCGTCCGTCATGTGTCGAGAACAACCGAAATTGATATACCAAACACAGACATCAAAACCCTGTAAATGTGAATTTCCTAGAGTTTAGGTACCCAAAGTTTCTTGGGTCCTCTACGGTTAGTACTAACAATAAACTTTGGATCAACGACAAGATAATCACGTAAAGCATCATGCAGTTTAGACAATAAATCATCATTTAAAAACACATTACATGAAGCATCATACGCAATATCAAGTTTTACATCATTATCAGAAGTCTTAACACACAACTTATTCCAAGTAGATGTTTTGTTCACAGAAGAAAATTGAAAAACATGAGATGATTTCCTAGGCCGACTAGCAGATTGCGTTGGTTTGGTTGCTACTTTCTTAGTCGTGAACTTAGGAACCCATACAGATTTGTAATTCAAGTTTGGATTATGACCTGTGACACGAGAAACACCTTTGTTAGTTAGACGTCCAAACTCTTCAGTTGACACATGAGATGATTGATTTTGCAAAATTTCCAATTTGATTTTACGTTCTTTTGCATCATACTCACTTAAATCAGGTTTAGGACTTGTGTGTTGTGTGGACTTAACTGATGTTGTTAAAAGACTCGCTTTTGAAGTTTTTGTCATTGGAATCATAGGAATCTTTTCAGTTGACACAGAACCATCAGGAGAATGAACCTTTTTGACAATAAATTGAGTTGTAGAAACAACTTTTGAACCACGATTGCCAAATTGAGAACGGAGAGGATTTTTAAGAATAGTAATGGATTTTACATCCTTAGATGTTGACATTCTCTTTCCCTTCTTAGTAATCCCACCAATACATTCAAGCACATTGGTTTCAACATTAGACGATTGCTTAAGTGTGTTAGCCTGTTTAAATTGAATTATCTTTTGTTTTAAGCTTTTAATCTCAAGACATAATTCTTCAGCAGAAACTATCACTTCACCCTCCTTAAAAGCATAGGAACATTCTTTCTTAGGCAGTGAAGGCAATTTATCACACAGGGCAAGCATTTGTTCTAATGATTGGCACTTAAGTTGCAAGTCAATATTCTCCTTTTCTAGTTGAGCTACTATACGATTAAAATTCTGTACAGCAGGTAAATGCAAATAATAATCGTGCAAAGGATCAAGTTGACTTTCAAAATCTATCAAAGGTTCAATGATCGGTTCAGTATGAGGTTCTACTTTTTCATCTAAAGAATTTTGACCTAGAGATTCTGTCTCAAAGAAAACAGTTAGTTCATGTGCTAGGTCTTCACGAAAAACATTATCAGAACATGCAGGTAAAGCAGGTAGAACTGGTTTCACATCAAAAGTTGGTTCATCAAACACCTCATCTATGTTAACAATGCTAGAACTAGGTTTGTTAAACACGTCATTCTCAAGCATTAAAATGTATTTCTCTAGCATGAGTGTAGGAATGTAAACCAATCTACGTGTCGGCACATAATTAGCACATTGCACATTCTTTTCTTTTTCAACAAGTTCCTTCAAGAAAGCAGGATTTGATTTACCTATTTTTGCATTAATTTTCTCATACATTAAGCTAATTTGATGGTATTTTTTAGATTTGCGATTAACAATAATATTATCAAAATCAGCATCAGAAGAATGCATAAAATGCGGTGGTAAACCAGCTTGAAAGTAATCAGAATGATATAACCCTGGAATCTTTTTGGAAGCTCCATCTAAGATCTTAGGATCTTCAAAACCTAACCCCCACTTTTCACCATGAATCGTTTTTGGTCTATTCATGAAAATTTTTTGTTTTGAAAGTTCCATATCCATGATAGCTTTGGATTTCTCTGTTCGATAGAGTTTTTCCTAATATCGAGCAAGTTGAGCTTTCATTAGAACAGACTCTTTTGACAATGAAGAGATTTCAGTGTCTTTTTCAATTATTGCGTTTTCCAAATGAATAATTTTCTTGTTTAGCTTTGAAAGTGTGGGTTCATATTGGTTTTTTAAATCAGAAAGATCTTTTTCTAAGAATTGAACTTTTTCTGCAAGTCGTTCAGATTTTAAACGATAATCAGTTCGTTCGACTTTAATCGGATGAATTGTCTTTTTAAGATTTTTCAACTCAGATTCCAAGGAGCTGAGTTGGACGGTCAACTTTTGCAATTCCGATTGTAATTTGGATGAAGATGGTTTGGTCTCAGAAAGTTTGATTTTGTCTTTTAAAACCTTGTTTTCAGATTTTAAGCCTTTGACTTCTTTTGACATTGAGACCAGATTCTTCATCAAGTCATTTTGCATTTTTATAAAATTAGGTGAGATTTCAGTTGATTGTACCTCATCATCGCCAGATGTTGAGTCAGAATTCTCCAATGCTTCCTTAGCTTTGATGAGCTTGGTCACCTTGCAAACATTTGCATGTTCCACCTCTGAGTCTGAATCATCAGTCCAGTTAAACCAAGTATCATCAACCGGTTTCAGCTCTCCCCCAGTTTCCACAATCTTAGCCATCAACATTTTCTTCTTGTAGTAAGCTGCGTCCTTCTTCTTAGGCATTTTGTACTCACGAGAGTAATGACCAGCTTTGCCACAATTGAAACTGATTGAATCTTCCTTCTTGGAATCATCAGCACGTTGTTGTTTGGATTAATCAGCTTTCTTGTAGTACGAGGAAGATGATGAGTGTTTGCGTTGATTGCTTGATTTGCCTTTAAACTTGTGTTTGTTCAAGGCGTTTCTAAACATGGCTGCCATCTTGACTAATTCAAGGTGTGAATCATCAACATCAGAAAGATTCAACTCTTCAGAATCAGTTGATTCTTCAACAAGCACTTTCTTGGACAAGCTTTTGGAAAATGATTTGCTCTTCTTTTTGGAAATTAGAGCAAGAGGATCACTTGGAGATGACTCTTTCCTTCCTTCTTGAAGTTTAGACACCTCAGGTTGGTAATGCATAAGAACTCCAACAAGCTCATGAATAGTCAACTTGTCAATCTCTTTGGTAGATCGAACAATGGTTCCATAAGGAAGCCAATCAGCATTGAGCTTTTTGAGGAATTTCATGTTGACTTCAGCATGTACTTTTACAATCTTACACCTTTTCAACTCATTGAGAACACCATTGAAATGACGGTAGGTATCCTTGAGTAGCTCTTCTGGTTCCTGCTTGAAATCTTCATACAATCCCAGAGCCTTATTCAATTTAGTAACGTCTGACATGTCATAACCTTCTTGTTGTCGTTTGATCTCATCCCATATATCTTTTGCAGTAGTGTTGCTATCAACATTTTCAAATAGCTCATATGGGATAGCTTGGATGATAATATTCTTAGCCTCTATGTCACCCTGAGCTCTTTCACGTTTATCACCAGAAAGTTTATAGACTGAAATTGGCATACCAGTATCCGGATGAAAATCAACAACTGGACCATCTCTCAGAGAAGCCCAAATATGTTTAGCTTTCTCACCCTTATAGTCTATGTACTGAGTAATACGATGAAGCCACTGAGTGTACTTGCCATCAAACAACACTGGAGGTCGGGACTCTGATCCAATGATAAGAGTATCTTGAGTAGACATCTTAAATTGAGGTAGATTCGGTATAGATTCGGTATTAAACACAATCTATGATCAGGGTTCAGTATAAAATCTAACAAGAATGTCAGATTCGGTAAAAATTTGGTACAGTAGCAGATTCGATAAGTGGTTCGGTACTGTAGCAGATTCGGTAACAATTCGGTATACCAGATTCTGTATCAGAAACTGATAAGAATCACAAGTAACACACCCAAATTCGGTATGGATTCGGTAACCACACAACTTGAAGCCTCAGAATACTTAAAACCAATGGATTAAGTGATACAGAAAATCAGATTCTATATCTGACTCGGTAGTCAGATTCTGTGTGAATTTGAAGTTCAAACTCAATTCAATCCCTTTGAATTAGATTCTGTAACCTTGCTGCACAAGGAAACAAGTTAGTATCACACAAAATATAAAAGATACCGAATGTATAGAATACCGAATGTCAACTGTAGCAGTTGACAATACCGAGTCTAAGTCTAAAACTTAGAAATATAACAGAATCATTTCTCAAACCACACCAATTAGCTGCGTATGATCAAACCGAATGTGATAGAATCACAAACACACCACAATCTGTAACACTTAAGATGAATTTCCAGTAATGAAGCAGATTCGGTATGACAGTTACGATACCGAATGTTGATCAAATCTTGAAGAATTGAAGAAATTGAACCGAAAGAAATGTGATTTAACACCTCACGAACACAACTGAATCTTTAAATCTTCACAAAACACCAGAATCAAGCTTGAATTAAGCAATACCGAGAGTTTTAGCCACAAACTCTAAAAATCAACTTGATTCTCCATAATTGAAGTTAAAAAGCTGTAATGATGATCGAAACTCTTTCTAATAGACCTAATACACCTTTGCTGAACTTATCACAAGAATCTGAACGTCAGATTATCAAATTCGATAATACCGAATCTGGTTCAATATACCGAGAGTGTTCAGATTCTGTAAACTACAATCTCTGGATCGATATAGTGATGTAGAATCACTTCCTGGTAGCTCTGATACCAAATGATAGGTCAGATCATGTTGAGATTGAGAGAAATGATAAGATAGAATGAGATTCGGTATGTAAGAAGGAGACTCGGTACTAGAGAGAATCGGTAAAAATTAAATTCCACAGCTTCTAGAACTCAGTTACAATACAATGGCTATCTAATTAGGACTACATAGTTCCTTATATATCCCTCTTCTAAGGAACCTTCATTTAAGCTTAATTCACATTAACACTATACAACTTCGGGGTCCTAACAGAAGTCTTCCTCGCTCATGTTCAAGTTCTGACGAGTTGTCAGTGCCATTTCCTTCAAAAATAGCCAAAAGAATTGAGTTAATCACATAGAATTTTTAAGAGTAGTCAATAGTATTTCGTAGCATAATATGAACTTATTTATAAAAGCTTTTTCTTCATATTAGCGTTTTAAAATTTTTCATTCGGGTAGTACCTACCCGTTAAGTTCATACTTAGTAGCTAACATACAATTCAACTACTACAATTCTATATGAAAAACTTATTACATTAATATTTCGCATTCAAACTTTTATACAATATTTTATAAACTTACAATACTGCTATTTTACATATAGCATGAAATATAGTACACAATAACTTTGATACAAGGCAGTTGTGAAGACAATTCTAGTTAATACGCAAGTCGTTCAGTAATGGCAATAAAGACACGTAATTCATAAGTCCAAAAACAAGTCATGCATTCGGGTTTTACTAGTATTATTTCCCATCCTTGGTCTTGTGGAAAATAATCGTTGTGACCGTTGGCTAGGCAGCATGTTGTAATGTTTTCAAAAGGACGAGGGTTAAGTAATGCCCAACAGACCCGTAATAATCTAAAAATCTTATTTCTCACCCTAACTACTGAATCCGTCACATGTGAGAATGTTTTATTTAGTAGTTGCAATCCTATGTTCTTTTTCTCGATTTAGTGAGAAGCGAACATTACTAACCCGTAGACATAACATGCTTCTTTATGTTGCATGTTTGAAGCTCTTTCTAAAGAATGAAGTCCCATGTTGGGATAGGTAGATTCAAAATAGGCTCTCAACCCGTAGCGTAAAATTACATCTGGGTTCCCCGCATTCAATGCTTTAAAGAAAACACGGCGTAACTTATGGTCTCCCCAATGTGATATACCCCATCTATTAAAGGAAAGCCTTTTATAAACTAAGGCATGCCTGTAACGTCTTTCAAATGTTTGACAAACTAATTTCGCCATAAATAATTGTGCCGATAAACTCTGACCGACTCTAGACAAGATTTCATCAATCATGTCCCTGGGTAGGTCTTCTAAAATATTCGGTTGTCTATCCTTAACGTCCATTGTGTGTTTTTATACTGTAAAATAGACGAGGATTAGATTCGTAAAAGATAATTAACAAACAATACAAGCAATTTTTACATATAACATGAAAATACAAGCACACTACAATACATATATTACACAACATGATTACAACTCTTTATTCCGACTCACTCATTTCTTCCTCTTCGGACTTAGTTAGTTTCGCTAATTTCCTAGGGATATATGGTGCTCCCCTAATACGAGCCGTTCTTTTCTCAAATGGTCTAGAAAAACCTGGTGGTTTAGATGTTCCCGAGTTATAGTGAAAGTTTAAGAAATACGGGTGTTTACGGTACAACCCATCAGGGTACATCATGTTAGCATAAAGTTCATCGATTTTGGGCTCGGGTTTTTCTATTTTGATGCCTTTTCCCTTATTGTTTCCTTTTGCTTTTTCAAATTGGGTCGAGGCAATTTCTATAACATCATCGAAATCCTCATCGGGATCCGATTCATCAGAAAACTGGTAATTTTCCCAATATTTTGCTTCCTTGGCGGAAACACCATTGACCATTTTTAACTTTGGTCCATTGGTTGAGGATTTTCTTTTATTTATTTGTTTTTCTATGGTTCCTAATGTTTCCCCCTCCGGAATCTCTTCTTCCGGTTCCTCTTCTTCCGGTTCCTCCTCTTCCGGTTCCTCTTCTTCCGGTTCCTCCTCTTCCGGTTCCTCTTCGAGAATTTGTGAATCTTCCCAATATATATTCGACTCTTCATTATTATTAGGTGAGTCGATGGGATTTGTACTAGAGGTAGACATCTATCACACAATATCAAACACGTTAAGAGATTAATATATCACATAATATTTACATGTTAACAATATATAGTTTCCAACGCTCGGATACCAACTGAAATGTCCCGTTCATATCGATTATAAACGTTTCATATTTATTGGTTTCGTTACGAGGTTTTGACCTCTATATGAGACGTTTTTCAAAGACTGCATTCGATTTTAAAAACAAACCATAACCTTTATTTTATCGATAAAGGTTTAAAAGCATAACGTAGATTATCAAGTAATGATAATCTAAAATATAACGTTTTACACACGACCATTACATAATGGTTTACAATAATATTACACATCGATTTAAATCTCCGAATACAGTTTTTAAACAATATTTTACAAGCATGCTGACTCTAATTCTTTTCCTTAATTTAGCATGCAACACCGGAAGCTCTTAATAATCACCTGAGAATAAACATGCTTAAAACGTCAACAAAATGTTGGTGAGTTATAGGTTTAATCTATATATATATATATATATATATATATATATATATATATATATATATATATATATATATATATATATATATACCAAATTGTAATAATAGACCACAAGATTTCATTTTTTTCATAGACATCCATCTCATATCAGGCATTTCGCAAATTGCATAGAGATAAAAATCATTCATATGGTGAACACCTGGTAACCGACATTAACAAGATGCATATAGAATATCCCCGAAACAGAATCCTCTTGTCTGTATAATAATAAATCGAAGTACTAAAGCATCCGTACCTCAGATGGGGTCTGTTAGGCCCATAGATCTATCTTTAGGATTCGCGTCAATTAGGGGTACTGTTCCCTAATTCTTAGGCTACCAAGCTAAAAGGGGCATATTCGATTTAGATAACCCAACCATAGAATGTAGTTTCGATTACTTGTGTCTATTTTGTAAAATATTTATAAAACTGCATGTATTCTCATCCCAGAAATATTAGATTTTAAAAAATGGGACTATAACTCACTTTCACAGATTTTTACTTTGCCGAAAATAAGGCTTGGCCACTGGTCGATTCACGAACCTATAAAAAATATATACATATATATCAAAGTATGATCGAAATATATTCACAACATTTTTATTACGTTTTAATGATTTAATTTTGTTAAGTTAGTAGTCCATCGTTAGTAATCTACAACTAATTGTCTGTAGCTAATAGTACAGAAATAAATCAATATATATTATCTCAAATCAATCCACGATCCAGTGTATACAAGTCTCAGGCTAGGTCACAACTCAAAATATATATATTTGGAATCAACCTCAACCATGTATAGCGAACTCTAGCATTACAGCATATAGAGTGTCTATGGTTGTTCCAAATAATATATATAGATGATAATGCTAAAAACGAACATATATTTCATAGCATTATCCTTCAAGAAAGACAAGCTTTTAGTTGCAATTGTTCTAATTTCAAGTAATTATCGTTTAAATAATAAAAGGTGAAGACAAAAGACAGATTCGACGATTTGAAGACGCAAATGACTAAAAAGCTAAAAAGTATAAAGTACAATTCAAGTGGTTCAATTTATTGATGAGAAACGTCTCAAAATTACAAAAGTACAAGTCGCAAAATGCAAAGTACAAGATATTAAATTATACGAAAAGGCGTTCGAAAATCCGGAACCGAGACATGAACCAACTTTCAACGCTCGACGCAACGGAGTTGAAAGTATAAGTCAACTATGCACAAGAATATAATATAATATTTAAATAATTCAAAATAAGAATAATAATAAATAATAAAAAGTTGTTAATTGAGCATAGTTAAAGGGTCATAAGTGAAAATTTCAAATCAATAATTCGCAACGAGATATTATTGATTCAACTTTGAATGGTAGCCAGCTAACATTCCACCTACAACAGTATCAATCATTTACCTATAAAAGCAAGGCACGGAGTAATGAAGAAACGACACCTTTTTCTTTTCCTTTCTCATATCATATATGATATATATATATATATATATTTATATTTTATAATTATAATTTTAATTTAAGTTTAATAATAATTGGGTTATTGTAAGAATGTTTTACGGGTTTTAAATTGAAACTCTGTCCGTGTAACGCTACGCTATAAATAATCATTGTAAGTTATGTTCTTCCTTTTTAAATTAATGTCTCGTAACTAAGTTATTATTATGCTTATTTAAGTCGAAGTAATCGTGATGTTTGACTAAATATTAAGACGGGGTTATTGAACTTTTTACCATAATTATGGTTTGGGCAAAAGACCGACACTTGTGGAAATTGGACTATTGACTATTAATAGATGGGGGTATTGTCTAATTGAGTGACAACTCATTGGAGTCTGTCGAACCTATCTTAAAATTAATTAACCTAATAATTAATAATGATTATGGTTGTCCTATTTAGTGACGTTCATATGGAATCTATTATAATCATTTAATTAATTATTCGGGTTGGGTAATTGATTATTCAAACTGATCAAGTGGGTAAATTAATATTCATATCTAATCAAAACAGGGGTGGATTACATACAATGATAACTGGTGTAATTGTTGACAAAAGTGATAACTGCGTCACAGTTTAAATCCTTAATTAGTGGGAATATTTGACTTCGGGTATAAGGGTAATTTGACGAGGACACTCGCACTTTATATTTATGACCGATGGACTATTATGGACAAAAACCAAATAGGTATCAAATAAACCAGGACAAAGGACAATTAACCCGGGTAACAATTAATTAAAATCAAACGTCAAACATCATAATTACGGAAGTTTAAATAAGCATAATCCTTTTATTTCATTTCTATCGCAATTTTATTTATTGTTATTTTATTTATCGTCATTTATTTATTTACGCACTTTAATTATTGTCATTTATCTTTACGCTTAAAAATATAAAATCGACAAACCGGTCATTAAACAGTAAATCCCCCCAAAGTTACCTATAATTACTATATATTACTAAATCTAGTTTAACTACTTAATTAACTAATTTGACCTAGTAAGACACCCAATAATAGTGTCCACGGATCGACCTCCCGGACTTTACCTTAGCTATATTATTACACGATAGGTATACTTGCCTTTTGTGTTTTAGTTTAATTTAGGTGATTTCCTGTAGTAAATAAATATAAAACTGATAGCCGTTTCATACACACCCTCTAGAACACATCAATAGATGACAAATAGTGTTTTACTGTAGCAAATAGTGTTTTACTGTAGCAAATAGTGTTTTAGTTGTACATCTTTGATTTAATTGTATTTCTTCTTTTATATATATATATATATATATATATATATATATATATATATATATATATATATATATATATATATATATATATATATATATATATATATATAAAATAAAAACTTACATCATAAAAAAATAAAACGATTATATAATTATCACAAGTTATGACGTTCGTGAATCATCAGGCAAACGGGGTGGTCAATTGTCTACATAAACTCATTTCAATTAATCAAGTCTTAACAAGTTTAATTGCTTAACATGTTGGAAACATTTAATCATGCAAATATAGTTTTCATTTAATATATAGTCATGGAAAATTTAGGGTCACTACAGTACCTACCCGTTAAATAAATTTTGTCCCGAAATTTTAAGCAGTTGAAGGTGTTGACGCATCTTCTGGAAATAGGTGCGGGTATTTCAGCTTCATCTGATCTTCACACTCCCAAGTGAATTTGGGTCCTCTACAAGCATTCCATTGAACCTTAACAATTGGTATCTTGTTTTGCTTAAGTCTTTTAACCTCATGATCCATTATTTCGACGGGTTCTTCAATGAATTGTAGTTTTTCGTTAATTGTAATCTCAGCTAATGGAATGGTGAGATCTTCTTTAGCAAGGCATTTCTTCAAATTCGAGACGTGGAAGGTGTTATGTACACCCGCGAGTTGTTGTGGTAACTCAAGTCGGTAAGCTACTGGTCCTACACGATCAATAATCTTGAATGGTCCAGTGTACCTTGGATTTAGTTTCCCCCGTTTACCAAATCGAACAACGCCTTTCCAAGGTGAAACCTTAAGCATGACCATCTCTCTAACTTCAAATTCTATATATTTTCTTTTAACGTCCGCGTAGCTCTTTTGTCGACTTTGGGCGGTTTTCAATTGTTGTTGAATTTGAATGATTTTCTCGGTAGTTTCTTGGATTATCTCTGGAACCGTAATTTGTCTATCCCCAACTTCACTCCAACAGATCGGAGACCTGCACTGTCTACCATAAAGTGCCTCAAACGGTACCATCTCGATACTCGAGTGGTAACTGTTGTTGTAGGAAAGTTCTGATAACGGTAGATGTCGATCCTAACTGTTTCTAAAATCAATAACACATGCTCGTAGTATGTCTTCAAAGGTCTGTATCGTCCTTTCACTTTGCCCATCAGTTTGTAGATGATATGCAGTACTCATGTCTAGACGAGTCCCCAATGCTTGTTGTAACGTTTGTCAAAACCTTGAGACAAATCTGCCATCCCTATCAGAGATAATAGAGATTGGTATTCCATGTCTGGAGACAACTTCCTTCAAGTATAGTCGTGCTAACTTCTCCATTTTATCATCTTCTCTCATTGGCAGAAAGTGTGCTGACTTGGTGAGATGATCGACTATTACCCAAATAGTATCATAACCACTTGCAGTCCTTGGCAATTTTGTAATGAAATCCATGGTAATGTTTTCCCATTTCCATTTCGGGATTTCAGGTTGTTGAAGTAGACCTGATGGTTTCTGATGTTCAGCTTTGACCTTAGAACACGTCAAACATTCTCCTACGTATTTAGCAATATCGGCTTTCATACCCGACCACCAAAAGTGTTTCTTGAGATCTTTGTACATCTTCCCCGCTCCGGGATGTATCGAATATCTGGTTTTATGTGCTTCTTTAAGTACCATTTCTCTCACATCTCTAAATTTTGGTACCCAAATTCTTTCAGCCCTATACCGGGTCCCGTCTTCCCGAATATTAAGATATTTTTCCGATCCTTTGGGTATTTCATTCTTCAAATTTCCCTCTTTTAAAACTCCATGTTGCGCCTCCTTTATTTGAGGAGTAAGGTTAGTACGAATAATTATATATGTAAAGACCCGTCCTAATCCATAAGAACGAATACAATAACATTTGGTTACATTACGAGGTACTTCACCTCTATATGATACATTTTACAAACATTGCATTCGTTTTTAAAAGACAAACTTTCATTACATCGAATGTTGACGGCATGCATACCTTTTCATAATATATCCAACTATAATTGACTTAATAATAATCTTGATGAACTCGATGACTCGAATGCAATTTCTTTTGAAATATGTCATGAATGACTCCAAGTAATATCTCTAATATGAGCAAATGCACAGTGGAAGATTTCTTTCATACCTGAGAATAAACATGTTTTAAAGTGTCAACCAAAAGGTTGGTGAGTTCATTAGTTTATCATAATCATTCATTTCCATTATTTTAATAGACCACAAGATTTTCATTTTCAGTTCTCATAAATACACGTCCCATGCATAGAGACAAAAATCATTCATATGGATTGAACACCTGGTAACTGACATTAACAAGATGCATATAAGAATATCCCCTATCATTCCGGGAAATCCTTCGGACATGATAAAAACAACATCGAAGTACTAAAGCATCCGCTACAACGGATGGGGTTCGTTAGGCCCAATAGATCTATCTTTAGGATTCGCGTCAATTAGTACACTGGTTTACTAATTCTTAGGTTACCAAGTAAAAGGGGTATATTCAGCTTCGATCATTCAACCATATAATGCAGTTTCGATTACTTGTGTCTATTTCGTAAAACATTTATAAAAGCGCATGTATTCTCAGTCCCAAAAATATATATTGCAAAAGCATTTAAAAAGGGAGCAAATGAAACTCACCATACTGTATTTTGTAGTAAAAATACATATGACGACAATTAACAATTGTAGGGTTGGTCTCGGATTCACGAACCTATATCAAGTATATGTGTATTAACACCTATAATCACATAACTCCTTCCATATAATATATATATATATATATATATATATATATATATATATATATATATATATATATATATATATATATATATATATATATATATATATATATATATATATATATATATATATATATATTTAAGTGTTATAGTTATATAGATATATGTACTTTATTTATATCAAATAATCAATAATTTGTTATATGACATTTCTATATAATTGATGTTAATATATTTAATATAATTTTATGTAATATTAATATAAATAATAATAATAATAATAATAATAATAATAATAATAATAATAATGATAATGATTCTGGTAATAATAAAAATGATAATAATAATAATAATAATAATAGTAATTTTAATGTTAAAAGTGCCAATGATAATAATAAATATTATGATATTAATATTAGTAATAATGATAATTAATCTACATATAATAACAATAATAATAATAATAATAATAATAATAATAATAATAATAATAATAATAATAATAATATTAATAATAATAATAATAATAATAATAATAATAATAATAATAATAATAATAATAATAATAAAAATAATAATAATAATGAGAAATAAGTAACTACCTCAAAGAATAAGTTCCAAAAGAATATAAGTGTCCTTGCCCGAACTCGAACCCACGACCTCTCGCTCAACAACAACAACCCTAACCATCGATCCATCTATTGCTTTTCAAATTTAAAACATAACAAGAAACTTAAAACCCTATAATTCGAATTTAGTATTTCTCCTCCAATATATAATCACTAAATTCTTTCTTAGTCTTCTCATATCATAATCATGATTATTCAGTATCATCATCACCATTTACGTTCCTTCACATCACCATTCTTGATGTTAAATCTCTCGGCCCAAAACATAAACCAAGATATGGCAGCCGAATATGCAATATGGTAGTTGTGTATCGGTCCACTAATTAACATAAGGCTCACGGCCTGAATTGATATTAGAATAAAGGTGGCCCAACAAGAACTAGTGACTATCGCTGATTAAAATTAAAAAAAAAATTCGGTCAGTTTGTACCAGCTGGATTCCATCGACATCATCTATCATCTAACAACTTTATACATCAACCTATTCTGTTTATTTAAATGGTTGCAACTTGTTTTGTGTGTGGTTCATGAAAAAGAAGAAAAAGATAACATAATTATCAATCATCTTCTTTGTTAACGTAAGTATATAAATGATACGCAGGTTGTTTTGTTGTAATTTTTGATTGAAACAGAAAAAGGAAACGAGGATCTAGCAGTAATAATTAACAGTAGCAGATAGTAGAAATATGATAATGGTGTTTGGGTTGTTGTGGGGATTACCGATGATGGAGATGATGAAGTGGTGGTTTTACAGCGAACAGTAACAGCAACCATGGTGGTTTACATCAGCAATTTAGGATCATGGTTAGCGGTTTTGATGGTGGTTCTTGGCTACAAGAGGGAGCCGAAAGTGATGGTGAGATTGGGTTGTTGATCATACGTTAACAGTAACAAGTTATAGGTTGTGTCTTGGGAGAGTTTTGGATAGAAACAGATGACATAAGTAGTCGTAACGATCACGAGTGGTGACGTTCTCAGCCAGCAAGAGCAAGATCACGATGTTCCATGGTGGTGATGGTTTACAAGAGGAAAGGTGGTTCTATAATGATTGGTGTTGGTTTTGTGGTGAACCAAAAGCATAACCAGAAACAATAGTGAGTTCGATGGTGTTGGTAGTAGGACAATAACAAAGGAGACAAGTCGTATAATTGATGATGGCTTTTGTTGGTGATGGCGGTTCAATGATGATTAAATGGTGGAGTTAGATGGTGAAAGTCATGTGGTGCTTGATAGAAAGAAAGAAATAAAAACACGATGGTGATGGGTTTTCGAATGGGTCTTAAATTCGAATAACAAGTCACAATGAATGGTTAGTCGAACAAGGTGATGATGTACATAAAATAGAAGCAGGTTATGAGTAGCAGCAATAATAGTTCAAGCATTAGACAGGAGATATTGTTAAGCAGTGATCAAAGAAGATGGTGGGGTGGTTCAGCTGTGGTAGTATTAAACCGAAAACGCAGGTGATGTTGAAGTAAAGGGTTGGTTGATTATGTGATGGTTTTGTGGTTTTGCAGTCTTGTAATATATATATATATATATATATATATATATATATATATATATATATATATATATATATATATATATATATATATATATATTTAAGCATATGTAGATAGGGATTAATAGATAGATAGATGGGTTTATTTTAAGTGGTGGTGTGATTAGTCATCATGTATGTATGTAGATATATACTCTGTGTGCATAAAATGGTGAGAGCAAGAAGACACAACAAACAATAACTTTATTTAATAGTTCATAACATGTGAATATATCTATGCAAGAAAACAAGGAAAAGATACTGTATTAATTTGATATTGATTTCAATCAATAACAGTATGATGTATAATATATATATAAAACCATAAAGTAAATTTATAACAATAATATACTAATACTAATAAGTTAATCATGAGAAAAGAATTGTGCAGGGAATCAAACTTTAAGAAACAGTAACGAAATAGTTAAGCAGCCTGTAATTTATCTACCGAGAGTTTTAACGTAGTACTATATCGTACTCTATTGTTAATCAGTAGCGGATAAAGTCTTTCAGATAAATTCCATATTTTTAAATTAAATGTCTTTATTTATTTTGGTCATTATGGTATAAAATTCGATCATAAATTATTAAATAAAACTTACATTAATTATTCACTCCCAACTCCCAAGTAAAATATAAAAAGTTTTAAAAAATTGACAAACAACTTCTAAATATATTATTAATAAGCCTAAAATTTATAAAACTCATTTTCGGATCGCCGTTTATTTTAAAATCATATAAGTTCGAATTAAACTTACTTAATATCACTAGGAACATCAATTGAATAGTACAATTATTTAATATTTATTTTTAAAATACATTATTTATATATATAGATATATTGTAGATAATTATTATTACAATATCCTATTTTTTATTAATTTTAATAACAACAACATATAATACTTCAAATTATATTTCCAATTATTATTTATATATATACATTTATACACACATATCTATTTACAATTAATTGTTCGTGAATCGTCTAGAGCAATCGAAGGTCAAATGAATATATATACATCGTTTCAAAATTTTCTAGACTCAACATTACATACTTTGCTTATCGTATCGAAATCATATAAAGATTAAGTTTAAATTTAGTCGAAAATTCCCGGGTCGTCACAGTACCTACCCGTTAAAGAAATTTCGTCCCGAAATTTGAGTGTGGTCGTCATGATTAACAATAAAAATGTTTTCATGACGCATATGAGTTGATAAATAGAGTTTTATCATTATTGGTTAATATAGATAAAACGATTTGATTACGTGGAGAGTATAAATGAAGCTATCACAAAAGGGTGAAATGAATAAATAAAGTTTCGTCTTAACTTTTGACGTTGTCTTGGTTGAATTCCGGAATTCAAGGGATTTAAAGAAAATCTTCGAAATCTAAAAGATTTGATTCTTCGGCGAGTAAGGAAATTAAGATCTTTATAATTAAATACGGTGATCTGCCTCGATTACTCTGTCAGATATTTCCATTATAAATTAAACTTTTTCCGTTCCATTATTCTCACCATTCCTATACTTTTTTTCTTAGTTCATACATCTAAAAGATTGTGAAAATGCTTAATCCAATTCTAATCCTTGATATTTTTCTAATTATCATTTCTGTCATCCTTCTTTTCAATCTTTCCACCAGAAAAATCTGTTTACTTCTACTATTACCTTGGGGTGATACTATTCTTAATTCTACCGTGTCCTTATATTGCTATTTATATTAATATCCATGGTTTGTAACCTCCGTGTTGTTATTGGGCTTTATATTTTCTCTTATATTTTGAATCTCTTTGCCTTTTTATTATCCTCTCGACCTCTAGTAAAGCGAGCAACGGTCCAAAATTCGTAAGTACGGAGTTTTCTAATGAACTTAATGTTCTAACCAAGAAAGAACGTAATCGTACGATTTGGTTTATCAAATTACCAGAATTCGAGAGATAAGATAGAACTATCAGGAAGATATATTCTTGATATGTTTGGAAATTAGGTAGAATGTAAGAGTCGTGTAACATGGCACATAATGACGTTATGGTCTGTGAATCATCACGTTTCATTAGAAACTCAGCATGACTTACTGTAATATAATCACGTTGATCAAGTGTCATTATATTATACTAACTCATGCATCAATTTCCAACACTACTTCAAAAACATTCATAGTTTAAACTTGAAAGTTTACAGAATATAGAAACTAACAGTTTCTTATATGATGTAACACTGATAGCGCGGAGAGGTAATTAATATCGGACAAGAATATTTATGAAGATATCTTCAGAAATATTGAGGATATATTGAAAGATACGATAATATCTTAGAATTTTTGAATCAAATTGTGATGCAGAAATTCATTCACGTTGATTTAGAGAGATTAAGGAGCAAGGTATTCGCTAAAGATTTCATCAGAAACAGAATCATCGGGATTCTTTATGTACAAGTTTAGTCCTTGTAATTTGTTCAGAGTTTCAGGATGAGAGATCATAATTCTAAGGGATAAATGTTATATGTATATATAACTTTTGATGTAGAAACACTACGAGATTCAAAATACTGATTGCTGATTTCCCGATACTTGGTATGGCAATTCTCGTTACAAGATGCCGATGAGTTCATGATAAGAATTTAATAGATAAATATAGTGATTTATCAAGATATTTAAGCCAAGGAGCAACGAGGTTGCTGGTACGTCTGCTGGTAATATGATGGAATATAAAAGGTTCCCCGGTAACAATAAAAGAGCACACATATATATCATGGTTATAATAAGGTTGTTTTGAACGAAAAGTCGAAGTTAACTTGCTGGAGCTGTGACAAAATTGGCTAATTTGGAAAGAGATTGCAAAGTTATTTTTGGTAATAGTAACGCTAATGGAATTATCACAGCTATGCGTTAAATGTTTACTTAGTTTCCGAGAGTTTTTCAGGTGCAATACTATATGCATAAATCTTTCCTTTCGTAGATGAAGTGCGGTTGGTTCATTCTCTCGATTGAGGTATTTTCAAGAATCATGAAAGGTTCGAACACGGATTATAATCGTCAAGATACAAATGAGGTTCAAGATGAAATCAAGTGGCAAACTTGAAGAATTGTTTAGTTTCATATGTTTTAATCAATATCTTAATTCATTTTAATTGTCCAATGTTGGTCGTCCTCAGTTGATAGTCCACAGTTAGCAATATATAATATTCGAATTAATTAATATGTATCGTGACCCGTGTACATATCTCAGACTCGATCACAACTCAAATTATATATATTATTTGAGAATCAACCTCAACCCTATATAGCTAACTCAATCATTACTGCATATAGAGTGTCTATGGTTATTCCAAATAATATATATAGATGCGTCGATATGATATGTCAAAACCTTGTATACGTGTCCCGATATTTAAAGTGCGCTAAATAAATAACATAAATTAAATGACGATAGATAAAGTGCGTAAAGTAAATAACAGAAATTAAATAACGATAAATAAAATTGCGATAAATAAACTGCGATAAATAAAATGTAATCAGTTAACTAGGAACAGTTAGCTGGAAACAGTTAGCGTGAATTCTTTACAAATTTTTTTTTTCATAGTTAATTTGTTTGTTTCTAACAATTTTATTTTGTCCAATATTTTCTTCATTATGCCACTTGTTGGATTTCTGATAGATCAAAATCCAAATATGAAATTGAATGAAAGTGGTTATTTTGCGGTGAACGGATACGTATATCGGTGGTTGTAAATAGGATAGTAAATGACTGTTGAATTAGATTTGAAAGAATGTACAGTGTACTTATTAATGTGAAATCTGAATATTCCTCGAGTATTACCTACCCGTTAAAATATTTTTACCATTAACAGTTTGTACAAAAGAATTTTTAATTACAATCTTTATGAAAATATATATACATATATATTTTCTTCAGATATAATCATGGATTTAAGGAGTTAATATGATATTAAACTCATTTGATTTACCGTTAGAACAAGAATATATAATCTCTAAAACATTAGAAATTATATAATTGCCTTGAAGAACGAAGATAATTGATGTAGAACGATACGTAGAATGATGATTATACTCGAGGTACAGAGTGAGATGTTGAGGCATGGGATGCAGATGTTGCTGTTGGTAGTACTACCGGTGCTGGTGATGTTGCTGAAGCTGGTATGTTTCGCACCATATTTTCCACATTGATTACTCGAGCACGAAGCTCGTTGACTTCTTTGATTACCCCGGAATGATTGGCGGTTTAAACAAACGATTGAATTAGGTTTAGAATTGTAGAAATTATGTGATCGTTGTGAGATATTCTGGAAATGAGAGGAAAAAAATGGTGTTTCGGATTGGTTCGCCGGTGAATGCTTCAGGTTCTTCGCCCAGAGGACAATATGGTAGATGAAAGGGATAGTTTCTTCTTGTCTCTAATGATTAAGTAGACTACGAACCCATCAGATGAATTGGGGATGGCTGATTGGTTGATTCATTCTGGTGACACTGCTTCCGGAGCTTAGGTGAATATCCATGTCGGAATAGTTGTCAGAATAACTATCGAAATACCTATCGGAATCTGAGGGACTCGGACTGGTTGAGGGATTCTGATGTTTTAGCAGAGTAGTATATAAAATAGCTTATATTTTTACAGAAAATACTATTAAATACGATACAATTTTACACAAGATATTTATTTATTTATAGAATGGATATACTTAAACCTTGCTACAACACTTATAGGCAGTGTACCTAATCGTACAGTAGTGTAGTTTTTAGTAAGTCCGGTTCGTTCCACAGGGAATCTTTTTAAACAAAGTTTAACGGTATATTAGTTTACTTTTATAAAAATACAAATATATATATATATATAAGTAATATTATTATTATAAAGGGGGGTTTTTACCGTTTAATGACCAGTTTGTCGATTTTAAAACTTTAGTCGCAGTTAAAACCAAATGTAAAATATTAAAAATAAATACAAGACTTAAATTAAAGCGGCAAGTAAATAATGATAATGAAATTGCGAATAATAAAAATGCGATAAAATAAACTTGCGATAATTAAAAAGTACGATAATTAAAAGTGCAATTAAATACAATAACAATAAAAATGCGATAATTAGAAGTGCAATTAAATATAAAATAAAGGAAATTAAATATGAAATAAAAGAATTATGCTTATTTAAACTTCTGTAATCATGATGTTTGACGTGTTGATTTTAGTTTTATGCCCATGGGTTAATTGTCATTTGTCCTGGATTATTTAATATGTCTATACGGATTTGTCCATAATAGTCCATCAGTCATAAATATAAAGAGCGAAAGCCTTCGTCAAATTATTCTTATTCCCGAAGTCAAATATTCCAACTAATTGGGGATTCGAATAGTAACAAGGTTTTAATACTTTGTTTAATGAATACACCAGGTTATCGACTGCGTGTAAACCAAGGTTTTACTACTTTATTAACAATTACACCAATTACCCTTGAATGTAATTCACCCCTGTTTCAACAAGTTTATTAACTATTAATCTAGTTCCGTATCCAGTAAAATGAATAATTATTGGTATTTAGAGATATCCCGCCCACCGTACCCAGTCAAGCATATGTGGTTATATATAAATACGTCAAATTATAAGTTTGTATATTAAATTAACAAGGTATTGTTTAGTTAATATAAAACCCATTAATAGCCCATAGTCTAATTTCCACAAGTGTCGTTCTTTTGTCCAAACCCCAATTATGGTACAAAGCCCAATTACCCAATTTTAGTAATTAGCCCAACATCATGATTACTTCGGATTAAATAAGCATAATAATAACTTAGCTACGAGACATTAATGTAAAAAGGTTGAACATAACTTACAATGATTAAAAATAGCGTAGCGTTACACGGACAGAATTTCGACTTACACCCTTACAACATTTGCTAACATACCCTTATTATTAGAATTATAATTAAAATTAAAATATAAATTATAAATATATATATATTTTACGTATGAATGAGGAGAAGAAAAAGATTCTTTTTTACGATCAGAATGCGCGAGCTTTATAGGGAGTTTCTGAAATTGGGGTTCCGCGACTCGCGGCCATTTTGGCCTTCAAACTCCGCGAGTCACGGAGTTTACTTTTACAGCTCACACAAGCTTGGCTCCTTGTTTACCGACGGTTTTAAATTTAAATATAATATATTAAATAATTATAAGAATTATTTAAATATTATATTATATTTATGTGCATAGTTGACTTGTAATTTTTAGTCCATTGCGTCGAGCGTTGAGAGTTGACTCTGGTCCCGGTTCCGGATTTTCGAACGTCCTTGCGTACAATTTAATATCTTGTACTTTGCGTTTTGAATCTTGTACTCTTGTAATTTCGAGACGTTTCTTATCAATAATTGGAACTTCTTTGATTGTCTTTTGTACTTTTGAGCTTTTTGGTCGTTTGCGTCTTCAATTCGTCGAATCTGTCTTTTGTCTTCACCTTTTATTATTTAAACGAATCTCACTTGTAAATAGAACAATTGCAACTAAAAGCTTGTCTTTCTTGAGGAATAATGCTATGAAATATATGTTCGTTTTTAGCATTATCAAATATTCCCACACTTAAGCGTTGCTTGTCCTCAAGCAATATCGTCTTGAAATACTAGAATCGCTTCTTTATTCTTCACACTTTGTACATCAGTGATTTCTATACGGTGATATAAACAATGGTAGTAACGATATGGTTTACAGTCCTACATGACTATAAAAATGTAGATCCATTAAGGAAATTGGATCTTTATGAAAACATTTGATCTTTTGAAAATTAAATCTAGTTTTTACCCTAGATAAGTTTTCCGGAATAACCCTTTACCGGTGTTTGCAAAATATTTTTGTGGGTTTGGTGGGTTTCAGATTTGAAAATTTTAGCTCAAAACTTGCGGTTTTGTGTCACCCACTTGCTAACCTTGTATTTGGAAAGCAACACGTCCAGTTTACTTGTCCCGTATATTACTTTTCGGTAAACTACCGTCCGGTTGTAAAGGAAAGCGTTGAACAAGCAACTGTTAAGGCAATGTCCCCTGACATGCTTTTAATTATAGTCTATAACGTGTCGGACGCAATTACTATCCTTGGTAGGAGCAATAGTAAAGCTCACCCTTATAATTTTTCGGTATGGCACAAGGTCCTGTCTTTGACCACTATGCAACCACCGTTCTTACGGTTGACACCCGTTTTAGTTCAGGTGACCTAATGAATTCCAGGTGAATTCCTAGGATTTTACGTTCAATGGTAATGAACGCATTGAAAATAGGGTTTTCAGAAAACAAATTGGTTTATAATTTGATCAAAATATTTTCTGGTTCAAGCTCGAGTTTAGATATCATTGAATTCCATGAGTTTGTAATTCTCAATCTTTAAGGTCAATCTCTAGGATTGAGTAATATCAGTCTTAAAAGCTGATTTTTAATCTTTAAGGGGATTATCCTTTCTGGGGATCTGATTCATTAGTCTTATCCAGCTAATTTGCATGGTGCCCCCCATTGTACGAGATAAATCCTTCTCATGGTTAGGATAAATCTGACCACTTGGCGACCCTGTTTAATGCTGAGGTCCGTGGATTTCCTGCTGATTTTAGTGATGACTTTTCTAGATTTTTCGTCAACCTACAGCTGGTCTGGACGACAACTTCATGACCTAAATCAAGAAGCGCGTTTCTTTTTTGGAAGACTTTACTTCCTTTTAATGATGGAATTGATTCATCGTGTAGATCCATCTCTTCTTTTCTTTCATCGGGTAAAACAGTTTAGTTTAGTCCAAAGCAAAAGTATTTTCAGTTATTTGTTACAGATATATGTGACATATGTTTAAGATAACTTGGCAAATTTTCCCACACTTGGCTTTTATTTTCCTTTTTATCGTCCTCTATTCCATTTTAAATGAATTTTAACATTTTGGTTTGTTTCTCAATTTATGTCCTTTCCGAGGTAACAATAATTTCGGTGTCAAAACCTAGTTTTATCGTTCATAAATATGTATAAACATGATTTTGAGTTCATTTAATTGAAAATTTTGAAAAATTTAACTAGAATTGGGTAGTCAGTATATAAGACTAGGGCTGTTCTTTATTATCAGAGAGCACTAGATTCTAATACAACTACTGCTTTACTAGTATTTTTAATGGTAACCAAGTGTATAAAGTAAAAAATTTTAAAATCCGAAAGAATTTAACCCCTTCCCACACTTAAGATCTTGCAATGCCCTCATTTGCAAGAAATCAGTAATAATTTAAATTATTGAGGGTGATTTGTGTGAAAATGATTAAATTTTTACCAAAGTTTCCAAATATATTGGCGTTTGTTTGCTGAATGATAAATGGTGCACATCATTTGTTCATTCCGTCTTGTTGTTATTTCACATATATTTTGCATCTTGTCGTCAAAATTAGTTGCTTTTGCTGAACTTAATGCCAGTCTTTGAAAATGCGTTGTTTTACCCTGTTGTATACATAAGATAAACTGCAAACATATATACATATTTTTGAAGTTTGGTATATTACCCCACATTCAAAAATTATTAAAATCTAAGAATAAAAGTTAGACAATTATAAAAACTATTACAATATTAACAAAAGTATTAAACGTATCAATCATTACAAATTACAAAATAAATAAAACTAAGTATACTAGGGATGATACTGGTACCAATAGGGGTTCCAGGCATAACCATAGGTGCTATAGAATGCTTCGGCAGGGTTATACGTAGGATACGGTGGTTGCATCTCTATAGACCAGGGAGGGAAGATGGGTTTCGGTGTAGGAATATAGTTTCTACCTATATGTTGGCAATGAGCTATGATTTGGTTCTAATGAACTTGCCAATCTTCAAATGCTCTCTATCTAGCATTTTCGTACTCCTGTAAAGCTATAAACCTTTGCATTTCTTGCATCTCATTTCCCCTTCCTACATTACCTTGCTGTTGGTTTCTCTCAACCTGTGGATGTCTACCATGGTATGGTACTGCGGCGTTATTTCGCCTTTTCAAAACTTTCGCACCATGGTATACATTTAAACCTATAGTATCGCGGGGTTCTGGTTCTTCTACTAATAATCCCCCCCGACTTATATCCACACCGAGATATTCACCAATCAAAGTAATAAAAATACCACCTCCTATTATGCTATGCGGTCTCATCCCCCTAACCATAGCTGATAAATAATAACCCACACAATACGATATACTTACAGCGCTTTGTGGGTCTCGAATACACATATGGTAAAACAAATTCTGTTCATTTACCTTTTCCTTGTTCTTACCCCTTTGTGTAATCGAATTAGCTAAAAACCTATGAATCACTCTTAATTCGGCTCTATCTATATCCAAATAAGAGTAATTTCCCCCTTTGAAACGGTGATGGCTTGTCATTTGACTCAACACACCGTGTGTATCAAAATTTTCATCTATCTTTCTACCGTTTAGTATCAACCCTCTACAATCGGCAGATGCTAACTCCTCAGGCGTATATATACGTAAAGCCTGAGCCATGTCCAGTAAAGACATGTGGCGCATCGAACCGCCTAACAAAAATCTAATAAAAGATCGATCGGTTAAACTAGTTACCCGATCATTCAACTCTATACTACACAATAATTCTTCACACCATACTTTATATACAGGTCTACGCATGGTGAATAAACGTACCCAGTCATTAAAAGTAGAATTACCATACCTCTGTACAAGTAATTCCCTAATTGGCCCGGCCAATTCTACAGCTTCTAAGGGTCCCCATTCTATGACCCTCGGTACCTCAACAACCTTAGAATGAAGAGTATGCAAACCCCTCTGGTATCTTGGATAATCTATCTAAAGTCTGTCAAATCTCAGGTTCGGGTGCAACTCTTCCAAGTGCATATCAGAAAATGTCATGACCGGATGAGGTATATCCTGCTTGTAGTAGTTATCCACCTCCTGTTGTTCCGCATTCTCAGCAGGAGCATTGCGAACTTGGGATGAAGATTCACCCCTTTCAGTCTGCAAAACACATCAAACACAATTTTTGTGCATCCAAATATGCATTAGTGTCAGCAAAATCATCAATCAAAATAATTACAATGACATGATCAATTTATATCAAACTTAAGCTCATTTTCATATTTTTATCAAATCTACACTTTTTCAAATAAGCATATACGAAAATGTTCGCCAAGTTCATAAGCATTCAATTCAAATAACATGTCAAAATAATCATTACTAGCAATTAAACAAGTTTCAAATGGCATTATCTCTCAAAAATCAAGTTCATGAATTTTAGACTTGAAAAAGTCCACTTTAATTCTCAAAATCATGTTTAGGCTCAAAGTTTGGATCATTTAACTACCTAAACATGTTACACTACTTAATTTAGCAACAATTCATGACAAAAATCGGCCATAACCTGTTTATATCAAAAAGCCCCAAATTTGCTCAAGAACACAAACCCTAGATTACTCAAAATTTGAAGTTTAAGGCTTCTAATCATGTTAAATAGCATCAATCTAGGTTATACAAGCATAATACATACACAATTTAAGCATAATTACACTAAAAAGCATCAAAATCAAATTGGGGAAAAAATTGCTCAAGAACACTAATTTCGGATTAAATGGTGTTTAGGTGTAGAAATTTACCGTTTTTCTTGAGTAATTCCTAGATAGCATCCTTCTCAACATGATTTTAGTGAAAGATTTGGTGATTAACGGTTAAAAATTGTGATTTTGGGGGTGTTTTTGGGGTTTTTCGCGTATATGTTCGCAGTATTTTTTTGGGTTGAGGTGTGGACTGATCAGTTGCAGCTCTTTTTATTTTTTCTGTATTTCGGTCCTCCCGCGACTCGTGGTGTTTGGACACTAAAAACTCCGCGAGTCGCGGAGTTTGCTAAATTTTTTTTTTTATATAATCTTTAACTTATAAAACAATTAAGTAATTAATTTTAAAATTTTGTTTCCCTTGTTATTTAGAACGAGGTCGTTTCGGATCGATGTCCTAGTCCGTCCTTCGATAAAATATTTACAATTTGTCTTTTTGTAGCGATTGTTTTAAAAGCTAAGATTTTTGGTTTTTTTTTTTTAATGTTTTTGGAATACTTTAATTCAATAAGATTAAAAATAATGATAATAAAAGTTCTCGTCCCTCCCTCGGGTAAAGCAATTTCGGTTCAAAGACCTAGTCTTCAACTTACGACGAATTTTAAAAATCATATTTTTAACTTAATGAGATAAAGTAAATTTTTGTTTTTAAATTCACACAACTTAAATATAAAATTCAAAATTAATATTAAAAATTCACACCAAACTTAAAATTTAAAATGCATAAAATTAAAAATTCATATTTTAAAAATAAATAAAAAAAAAATTCACACCAAACTTATATTAATTTTTCAAATATTTACAATTTTAAATATATTGTTTTTACAAAGTTTACAATATTAATTTAAGATTTATATATTAATTTTAAAAACATGGTAAAAATAAAATTAAAAATCTTTTTGGCTTTTTATCCCACTTTAATCAATCAAATATTATCAAAAATATGCGCCCCTCTTTTCGGTAAAGTAATTTCGGTTCCAAGACCTAATTTAACTCATGACGAAATTTTGAAATATTTTGGGTTGATTGATTAAAGATATTTATACCTTAAGAATAAACATTAAATTTCGCAGTGATGTAATAAATTTTTGAATGATATCAATAATTTCGGTCGCCAAACCTAATTTTATTCAATACCAATTTAATACTTTATAGCGAACAAATTAGCGTTTATTATCAAAAGGTTTAAAAATAAAAATAAAAATAAAAACTGTACAAACTTACCTGTGAAATAGATTTCTTAGTTATATGATCTATCCCATTCATAAGATAGTCGGTTTAATTGATTTTCCATAGCTACATAGGCGTAACCTCGAGCATTCAGTGTCTTTTCTTCTAAACATATGAACGGTCCGTCTCTGCATAAAGTAACAAATTCGGTATTTGAATAGGTTTGATTATTTGAACATTTACCTCCATGTGACCATTTTCCGCATTTGTGACATCTTTCTAGGTGTCGTGCTCTTCTTTTTGCTGCGGATTTTGATTTTCCTTTACCAAATTGTAACTTATTATCTTCGCATCTGGATTCTTTTCTAACTCCGTCCATTCTTTCTCTGATTACTGACACTATTTCACTCGGTAGTATGTCATTATTACGTTTAGTGATCAAAGCGTGTAGCATTAGACCATGGTTTAGTTCACAGGCAGTCTTCATTTCCTAAAAAAAATAAAAATTCAGAATGGGGGGAGAAGACTAGTTCTTTAGGGTCTGCTAGGGAAAGACCATTCGGGTTCCATTTTCGAGAACTACACGAAAACAGACAATCTAACTCTAACAGAAATACATATTATCCTTTAAAGACTTGATTCTCCCCACACTTAGTTAGCTGTGGTGTCGAAATTATGATTAACTTCGTTGTCGACTTCCATCGGACCATGTATGTAATGTTTAACTCTGTGACCATTAACTTTAAATTCAATCCCATTTGAATTTATTAATTCTATCGTTCCGTATGGGAAAACTCTTTTGACTATGAATGGTCCAGACCATCTTGATTTCAATTTTCCAGGAAATAGCTTGAATCGTGAATTGAAAAGAAGAACTCTATCTCCTTCTTTAAATTCTTTTGAACTTCTGATTCTTTTATCATGCCATTTCTTCGTTCTTTCTTTATAGATTAACGAATTTTCGTATGCTTCATGTCTTAATTCTTCTAATTCGTTTAGTTGACTTAATCGTAGACGTCCAGCTTCATGTAAATCAAGATTACATGTTTTCAAAGCCCAAAATGCTTTGTGTTCAATTTCTACTGGAAGATGACATGCTTTTCCATAAACAAGTTTAAAAGGTGTGGTTCCAATTGGAGTTTTGTAGGCTGTTCTAAAAGCCCAGAGTGCATCCTCCAATTTAATGGACCATTCCTTCGGATTTGATCCTACGGTTTTCTCTAGAATACGTTTTAAAGCTCGGTTGGTATTTTCAACTTGTCCACTTGTTTGTGGATGATATGCGGTGGAGATTTTATGAGTTACTCCATATCTTTTAAGAACTTTCTCAAGTTGATTATTACAGAAATGAGTACCCCGATCACTTATTAAAGCTTTCGGTGTTCCAAACCTTGCAAAAAGACGTTTTAAAAAGTTTACTACAACTCGTGTATCGTTAGTTGGGAGAGCTTGTGCTTCCGCCCATTTAGATACATAATCAATGGCTACGAGTATATATAGATTATTATGAGATTTTGGAAATGGACCCATAAAGTCAATACCCCAAATGTCAAATACTTCACATACTTGGATGACATTGTGTGGCATTTCATCACGTTGACTTATTTTTTCGGCCCTTTAGCAAGCATCACATGATTTGCAAAGAAGGTGTGCGTCTTTGTAAATTGTAGGCCTATAGAATCCAGCATCATAAACTTTTCTTGCTGTTAGTTGAGGCCCATAATGCCCTCCTGTTGGTCCTGTGTGACAATAGTTTAAAATTTTACTAGCTTCATCTCCAAATACACATCGGCGTATTATTCCATCGGGACAACTTTTAAACAGATGTGGATCTTCCCAAAAATAGTGTTTTATATCACTGAAGAATTTCTTTCGTCTTTGGTACGATAATCCTTTTTCAAGGAATCCACATACTAAATAGTTTGCATAGTCTGCAAACCATGGAATTTCTTTATAATCTATCTTCAATAGATATTCATCAGGAAAGTTGTCTTGTATGGCCGATTCATTTAGAACTTCTAATTCGGGATTTTCAAGACGAGAAAGATGATCAGCGGCGAGATTTTCTGCTCCTCTTTTATCTCGGATTTCAATATCAAACTCTTGTAAGAGTAAGAACCAACGGATTAATCTTGGTTTAGCATCTTGTTTTGAAAATAGGTATCTAAGAGCAGAATGGTCGGTATAGACCACCATTTTTGCTAGAACGAGATATGATCGAAATTTGTCAAAAGCAAAGACAATAGCAAGGAGTTCTTTTTCAGTAGTTGTATAGTTCGTTTGTACTCCTTGTAACGTCTTACTAGCATAATATATAGGTTGAAATCGTTTTTCAATCCTTTGTCCTAAAACGGCTCCCATTGCAAAATCACTTGCATCGCACATTAGTTCAAATGGTAGATTCCAATTTGGTGTTATCATGATCGGCGCATTAGTGAGTTTTTCTTTAAGAATATTAAAAGATTTGATACACTCATCTGAAAAGATGAATGGAGCATCCTTTTCTAGGAGTTTATTCATAGGAGTGGCAATTTTAGAAAAATCTTTTATGAAACGTCGGTAAAAACCGGCATGCCCTAGAAAACTCCTAACTCCTCTAACATTGGTGGGATGTGGAAGTTTAGCAATTACATCTACTTTAGCTCTATCCACTTCAATTCCTTCTTTTGAAATTTTATGTCCAAGAACGATGCCTTCTTTAACCATGAAATGGCATTTCTCCCAATTAAGTACTAGATTTGATTGTTCGCATCTAATTAGCATTCGTTCTAGATTAACTAGACATGTTTCAAATGTATCACCGAAGACTGAAAAGTCATCCATGAATACTTCCATGCATTCTTCTATCATGTCGTGAAAAATCGCCATCATACACCTTTGAAAGGTTGCAGGGGCGTTGCAAAGTCCAAATGGCATGCGTTTGTAAGCAAAAGTACCATAAGGGCACGTGAATGTGGTTTTCTCTTGGTCCTCGGGTGCTATTGGAATTTGAAAATATCCGGAAAATCCATCTAGAAAACAATAGTAACTATTTCCGGCTAATCTTTCCAACATTTGATCTATGAAAGGTAAGGGAAAGTGATCTTTTCTGGTGGCGTCATTTAATTTTCTATAATCAATACATACACGCCATCCTGTTACGGTCCTAGTAGGAATAAGCTCATTTTTCTCATTTGTAATGACAGTCATGCCACCCTTCTTAGGCACGCATTGAACTGGGCTTACCCATGGACTATCAGAGATTGGATAAATTAGACCTGCGTCTAGCAGTTTAATAATCTCTTTCTTAACTACATCTTGCATATTAGGATTTAGTCTTCGTTGGCGTTGCACATACGTTTTATGACCTTCTTCCATAAGGATTTTATGTGTGCAATACGAAGGACTTATTCCTTTAATATCATGAATCTTCCATGCAATGGCTGGTTTATGAGCTTTTAACACATAAATGAGTTGTGATTTCTCATTTTCAGTAAGAGAAGACGATATTATTACAGGTAATTCAGATTCACCATGTAAATAAGCGTATTCCAAATGGTTTGGAAGTGGCTTTAACTCTAATTTCGGAGGTTCCTCTATCGATGATTTGTATCGATATCTGTCTTCTTCTTTTAGCATTTGAATTTCTTCTGTTGTTGGTTCATATCCATTAGCTATAAGTGTAGCTAATATTTCAGCTTCATCAATTGGTTCATTAACTTCTCCTAAAGAACATTCTCCTGTTCCTTGTAATTCTGGAAATTCTTTTAATAATTCTGCATGTGCATCTATAGTTTGAATATAATAACATGTATCATCTGCAGATTGTGGTTGTTGCATTGCTCTATCAACTGAAAAGGTAACACTCTCATCCTCTATACTTAGGGTCAATTTCTTACCGAACACGTCTATCATTGCTTTAGCCGTGTTTAAGAATGGTTGATAATGCTAAAAACGAACATATATTTCATAGCATTATTCCTCAAGAAAGACAAGCTTTTAGTTGCAATTGTTCTATTTACAAGTGATATTCGTTTAAATAATAAAAGGTGAAGACAAAAGACAGATTTGACGAATTGAAGACGCAAACGACCAAAAAGCTCAAAAGTACAAAAGACAATCAAAAAGGTTCCAATTATTGATAAGAAACGTCTCGAAATTACAAAAGTAAAAAATTCAAAACGCAAAGTACAAAATATAAAATTGTACGCAAGGACGTTCGAAAATCCGGAACCGGGACCAGAGTCAACTCTCAACGCTCGACGCAACGGACTAAAAATTACAAGTTAACTATGTATATAAATATAATATAATATATAATTAATTATATTAATTATATATATATTATATTTATAAATAAAAACCGTCGGCAGAGAAAGACTCCAAAGTGTGAGCTGGAATTTCAAACTCCGCGACTCGCGGAGTTTGAAGGCCAAAATGGCCGCGAGTCGCGGAGCCCCCAGTTTTGAAACTCCCTATAAAGCACACCGAAATCTGATCATTTTCATCATCTTTTTTCTCCTCATTCATACGATATATTTATATTTATAATTTATATTTTAATTTTAATTTTAATTATAATTCTAATAATAAGGGTATGTTAGCGAATATTGTAAGGGTGTAAGTCGAAATTCTGTCCGTGTAACGCTACGCTATTTTTAATCATTGTAAGTTATGTTCAACCTTTTTATATTAATGTCTCGTAGCTAAGTTATTATTATGCTTATTTAAAACGAAGTAATCATGATGTTGGGCTAATTACTAAAATTGGGTATTGTACCATAATTGGGGTTTGGACAAAAGAACGACACTTGTGGAAATTAGACTATGGGCTATTAATGGGCTTTATATTTGTTTAACTAAATGAAAGTTTGTTAATGTTAATATAAAGATTTACAATTGGGCGTCCCTATAAATTACCATATACACTCGATCGGACACGATGGGCGGGGTATTTATATGTACGAATAATCGTTCATTTAACCGGACACGGGAATGGATTAATAGCCACTAGAATAATTAAAACAGGGGTGAAATTACATTCAAGGGTAATTGGTGTAATTGCTAACAAAGTAGTAAAACCTTGGTTTACACGCAGTTGATAACCTGGTGTATTCATTAAACAAAGTATTAAAACCTTGTTACAATTCGAATCCCCAATTAGTTGGAATATTTAACTTCGGGTATAAGGATAATTTGACGAGGACACTCGCACTTTATATTTATGACTGATGGACTGTTATGGACAAAAACCAGACGGACATATTAAATAATCCAGGACAAAGGACAATTAACCCATGGGCATAAAACTAAAATCAACACGTCAAACATCATGATTACGGAAGTTTAAATAAGCATAATTCTTTTATTTCATATTTAATTTCCTTTATTTTATATTTAATTGCACTTCTAATTATCGCATTTTTATTGTTATTGTATTTAATTGCACTTTTATTATTCGTAATTTCATTTATCGTTATTTACTTCATGCTTTAATTTAAGTCTTGTATTTATTTTTAATATTTTACATTTGGTTTTAACTGCGACTAAAGTTTTAAAATCGACAAACCGGTCATTAAACGGTAAAAACCCCCCTTTATAATAATAATATTACTTATATATATATTTGTATTTTATTAAAAGTAAACTAATATAGCGTTGAGCTTTGTTTAAAAAAAAGATTCCCTGTGGAACGAACCGGACTTACTAAAAACTACACTACTGTACGATTAGGTACACTGCCTATAAGTGTTGTAGCAAGGTTTAAGTATATCCATTCTATAAATAAATAAATATCTTGTGTAAAATTGTATCGTATTTAATAGTTTTTCCTAGTAAAATATAAACTATTTCGTATACCTTAGCTTTGACATCAAGTATTTTTGGCGCCGCTGCCGGGGAACTTTCTAAATGCCGGAAGCGCAACGCTCTATATAAAAAAAAAAAAAGTTTTAAATATTCGAAAATATAAAAAGAAAAACAAAAATATAAATATTTTTAGGAGTTTGATAAATATTTAAGTTTTATAAAGTTTCTTTGTTTTTATTTTATAAAAACATAAGTTTTATTTAAGTATTTTGTTTTTATTTAAAAACATAAAAAATATATATATATATATATATATATATAAATCTAGTTTTAAGATTTTTATTTATAAAATTATAAAGTAATTCTATTTTTATTTAAGTTTTAAATATAAAGTTTTATTAATACACATATTTAAAAACAGAAAATAAAAAATAAAAAAAATAAAAAAAAATAAAGAAAAACGCGTCGAATTTAAAATAACCTGTCAGCTGAATTTTGGAACCCAGCGAGTCGCGGGGTTTGAAGCCTTGAATACCGCAAGTCGCGGAGCCACTCTGACACGCTGACAGAACCCTAATTTCACATTAATTACGGATTATATTATAATTATTAATATAAAACCCTAATTAGGTTTTAATTAATTATTAATTTTAGTTTTTATTATTATTTTGTTTAATTAGTTTAATTAAAATATTAAATTAATAGTTTTAATAAATAAATAATATAAAAATAATATTTTTATAAAAATTGTAATTTTTACAACTTTTTGTATATTTTTATATTTTGTCCCTTTTTAATTGTTTTAGCGTAATATTTGTATTTTTAGCTCATATTTAGTTTTAAACTTAGATTTTGCCATAGTTATTTTTACTTCTAGATTTTTAGGCTTTGCCGTAGAATTCCTTAAGTGCTTTTTCTTTAGACTAAGATTTAGGTACTTTAGAATTTTGCGACACCTTTTTAAGTTTTAGTTTCTTTTTAAGTTATTTCCATTTGAGATTTAGTTTTTCTTGTAAGCTTTAATATTTTTAGACGACTTTTTACCTATGTATCAATTATCATTCCAATTAGTAATCTCAATTTGCGATTATAATTTTAAGTTAGTTGTAGTAATAAGGTTAGGTTAGTCAAGTATTTTTAAGTTTTTATAAGTTTCTTTTGTTTTTCCGTCACCTTTTATTTTTCAACCATTTTTCTTTTTCAACCTTTTTCCGACGAACTCTTTTTCTTTCTTATTTCTCGCTATTCTAGTTTTAGGACATAGATTTTTATTCTACTTCTTATCTAAATTTCTTAAAATTACGAAAATTTATTTTAAGTGGTTAAATTGATAGACATCAAAATTTTCTGGTTCGTAGTAATAGTTGGATTTGTACGTGGACCGGGTTATTGGAGCCAAACAGTCCTCAATTATATTGAGACCAAACGAATCCTGCCCCTCTGCTGCATCTTTTGGCTATTCGAAACGTGGGCAAAATCAGAAAAGTCTATTAATTGGATAACTTATTATAATTTTTCTTTCCTTTTTAAAACTAATAGGATATTCAGTGAATGCACCGAGCAAGACGTTCACCACCTTTTGTACGTTCACCACCTGTAACTAGATCAAGACATTTAGAAAATATAACCGCCGTTGATTTTTCTTTAGAATCGTCATCCAGTCAACCAAGTACTTCAGTTCAAATTTCCGATAATCCATTTTTTGAACCCAGCCTCACAATTGAGAATCCGGAAAATATTCAGGAACGGTTCGTAAATCCTGAACCACTAAACTTTCCTCCGGAGCCACCAATTATTCAAACAGAGATTGTTGAGGAACGAACCATTAAATCAGAATCGTCTAGTGATACCGATTCAACAAATTCAATTATGGAAAATCTGGAACCTTTAAGTATGGAAGACCGAATGAGAGCTAAATGCACTGGCCAAGGTCACGCAATTACTCATCCAGACATTAATGCGCCAGATTATGAAATCAAAGGACAAATTCTACACATGGTAACTAATCAATGCCAATTTAGTGGTGCGCCGAAGGAAGATCCAAATGAACATCTACGTACCTTTAATAGGATCTGCACACTATTTAAAATCCGAGAAGTGGAGGATGAACAGATATATCTCATGTTATTTCCCTGGACTTTAAAGGGAGAAGCCAAAGATTGGTTGAAATCGTTACCTGAAGGGGCGATTGATACATGGGATGTTTTAGTTGACAAATTTCTTAAACAATTCTTTCCTGCATCCAAAGCCGTAAGACTTCAAGCAGAAATTGTTACGTTTACACAGAAACCAAATGAAACTCTATATGAGGCATGGACAAGATATGGAAAGTTATTAAGAGGATGTCCGCAACATGGTTTAGACACCTGTCAAATAGTACAAATATTCTACCAAGGATGCGACATCACTACAAGAAAAGACATAGATATAGCAGCTGGTGGTTCTATTATGAAGAAAACCGAAACTGATGCTTACAAAATTATTGATAACACTGCTTCCCACTCACATGAGTGGCACCAAGAAAAAGATATCATTAGATCATCTAAAGCAGCTAGAGCCGATTCTAGCCATGACTTAGATTCCATTTCCGCAAAGATAGATGCTGTGGAGAGACGAATGGAAAAGATGACTAAGGATATTCACTCAATACGAATTAGTTGTGATCAGTGTGGAGGACCACATTTGATAAAAGATTGTCTCAGTATTGAATTAACAATGGAACAAAGAGAGAATATTTCATACATAAACCAAAGGCCTGGAAATAATTATCAGAATAATTATCAACCGCCAAGACCGATTTACAATCAAAACCAAAATTATAACCGAAATATTCCATACAACAACCAACAAGGTCCTAGCAATCAACAAGTATCCAATAATACTTACAATCAGCAAAGACCGAATTTTCAAAACAAACCACCACAACAAACCGATGATAAAAAGCCGAATTTAGAAGATATGATGACGAAGCTAGTTGAAACTCAAACGCAGTTTTTCACCTCTCAAAAACAAACTAATGAACAAAATGCTCAAGCATTTAGAAATCAACAAGCTTCTATTCAAAATCTGGAACAAGAAGTAAGTAACCTAGCAAGATTAATAGGTGAAAGAAAACCGGGAAGTCTACCTAGTGATACAAACGCTAACCCCCGGAATGAAACAGCTAAAGCCATTACCACAAGAAGTGGTACAACACTTAAACCACCTGAAATACCTGTAACTTCTGATGAAGCTATTCCCACTCCACAAGAACCACAACCTGATCATGATAAGGAAAAAGAACCGGTAGTTGAAAAGATTAATGAAGATAACACAGCTAAGGCTAAACCTTATGTTAAACCATATCAACCACCACTTCCTTATCCGAGTAAAATGAAGAAAGAAAAACTTGAAGCCGAGCAATCCAAATTCTTGGATATGTTTAAACAGATAAATGTAAATCTTCCTTTCATTGATGTGATTTCAGGAATGCCTAGATATGCTAAATTCTTGAAAGATCTAATCTCAAATAGAAAGAAAATGGAAGAACTCTCGGTTGTTACTATGAATGCTAATTGTTCAGCAGTGCTGTTGAATAAGATACCAGAAAAACTATCTGATCCAGGAAGTTTCACAATTCCATGTTTTCTAGGTAGTCTTAGTTCAATAGAAGCATTAGCAGATTTAGGTGCTAGTATAAATTTAATGCCGTATTCACTATACGCTAAACTAGACCTTGGAGAATTAAAACCAACCAGAATAAGCATACAACTAGCCGATAGATCAATAAAATATCCTAGAGGGATAATGGAGAACATGCTAGTTAAAGTTGGTACTTTAGTATTCCCAGTAGATTTTGTTGTTCTGGACATGGAAGAAGATTCTCAAGTTCCTCTCATATTAGGAAGACCATTCTTAAACACGGCTAAAGCAATGATAGACGTGTTCGGTAAGAAACTGACCCTAAGTATAGAGGATGAGAGTGTTACCTTTTCAGTTGATAGAGCAATGCAACAACCACAATCTGCAGATGATACATGTTATTATATTCAAACTATAGATGCACATGCAGAATTATTAGAAGAATTTCCAGAATTACAAGGAACAGGAGAATGCTCTTTAGGAGAAGGTAATGAACCAATTGATGAAGCTGAAATGTTAGCTACACTTATAGCTAATGGATATGAACCAACAACAGAAGAAATTCAAATGCTAAAAGAAGAAGACAGATATCGATACAAATCATCGATAGAAGAACCTCCGAAATTAGAGTTAAAGCCACTTCCAAACCATTTGGAATACGCTTATTTACATGGTGAATCTGAATTACCTGTAATAATATCGTCTTCTCTTACTGAAAATGAGAAATCACAACTCATTTCTGTGTTGAAGGCTCATAAACCAGCCATTGCATGGAAGATTCATGATATTAAAGAAATAAGTCCTTCGTATTGCACACATAAAATCCTTATGGAAGAAGGTCATAAAACGTATGTGCAACGCCAACGAAGACTAAAGCCTAATATGCAAGATGTAGTTAAGAAAGAGATTATTAAACTGCTAGATGCAGGTTTAATTTATCCAATCTCTGATAGTCCATGGGTAAGCCCAGTTCAATGCGTGCCTAAGAAGGGTGGCATGACTGTCATTACAAATGAGAAAAATGAGCTTATTCCTACTAGGACTGTAACAGGATGGCGTGTGTGTATTGATTATAGAAAATTAAATGACGCCACCAGAAAAG
This sequence comes from Rutidosis leptorrhynchoides, assembly GCF_046630445.1. Taxonomy (NCBI): domain Eukaryota; kingdom Viridiplantae; phylum Streptophyta; class Magnoliopsida; order Asterales; family Asteraceae; genus Rutidosis; species Rutidosis leptorrhynchoides. The sequence continues at coordinate 37,718,345 of NC_092334.1, forward strand.
ATCACTTTCCCTTACCTTTCATAGATCAAATATTGGAAAGATTAGCCGGAAATAGTTACTATTGTTTTCTAGATGGATTTTCCGGATATTTTCAAATTCCAATAGCACCCGAAGACCAAGAGAAAACCACATTCACGTGCCCTTATGGTACTTTTGCTTACAAACGCATGCCATTTGGACTTTGTAACGCCCCTGAAACCTTTCAAAGGTGTATGATGGCGATTTTTCAAGACATGATAGAAGAATGCATGGAAGTTTTCATGGATGACTTTTCAGTCTTCGGTGATACATTTGAATCATGTCTAGCTAATCTTGAACGAATGCTTCTTAGATGCGAACAATCAAATCTAGTACTTAATTGGGAGAAATGCCATTTCATGGTTAAAGAAGGAATCGTTCTTGGACATAAAATTTCAAAAGAAGGAATTGAAGTGGATAGAGCTAAAGTAGATGTAATTGCTAAACTTCCACATCCCACCAATGTTAGAGGAGTTAGGAGTTTTCTAGGGCATGCCGGTTTTTACCGACGTTTCATAAAAGATTTTTCTAAAATTGCCACTCCTATGAATAAACTCCTAGAAAAGGATGCTCCATTCATCTTTTCAGATGAGTGTATCAAATCTTTTAATATTCTTAAAGAGAAACTCACTAATGCGCCGATCATGATAACGCCAAATTGGAATCTACCATTTGAACTCATGTGCGATGCAAGTGATTTTGCAATGGGAGCCGTTTTAGGACAAAGGATTGAAAAACGATTTCAACCTATATATTATGCTAGTAAGACGTTACAAGGAGCACAAACGAACTATACAACTACTGAAAAATAACTCCTTGCTATTGTCTTTGCTTTTGACAAATTTCGATCATATCTCGTTCTAGCAAAAACGGTGGTCTATACCGACCATTCTGCTCTTAGATACCTGTTTTCAAAACAAGATGCTAAACCAAGATTAATCCGTTGGATCTTACTCTTACAAGAGTTTGATATTGAAATCCGAGATAAAAGAGGAGCAGAAAATCTCGCCGCTGATCATCTTTCTCGTCTTGAAAATCCCGAATTAGAAGTTCTGAATGAATCAGCCATACAAGACAACTTTCCTGATGAATATCTATTGAAGATAGATTATAAAGAAATCCCATGGTTTGCAGACTATGCAAATTACTTGGTTTGTGGATTCCTTGAAAAAGGATTATCGTACCAAAGACGAAAGAAATTCTTCAGTGATATAAAACACTATTTCTGGGAAGATCCACATCTGTTTAAAAGTTGTCCCGATGGAATAATACGCCGATGTGTATTTGGAGATGAAGCTAGTAAAATATTAAACCATTGTCACACAGGACCAACAGGAGGGCATTATGGGCCTCAACTAACAGCAAGAAAAGTTTATGAAGTTGGATTCTATTGGCCTACAATTTACAAAGACGCACACCTTCTTTGCAAATCCTGTGATGCTTGTCAAAGGGCCGGAAAAATAAGTCAACGTGATGAAATGCCACAAAATGTCATCCAAGTATGTGAAGTATTTGACATTTGGGGTATTGACTTTATGGGTCCATTTCCAAAATCTCATAATAATCTATATATACTCGTAGCCATTGATTATGTATCTAAATGGGCGGAAGCACAAGCTCTCCCAACTAACGATGCATGAGTTGTAGTCAACTTTTTAAAACGTCTTTTTGCAAGGTTTGGAACACCGAAAGCTTTAATAAGTGATCGGGGTACTCATTTCTGTAATAATCAACTTGAGAAAGTTCTTAAAAGATATGGAGTAACTCATAAAATCTCCACCGCATATCATCCACAAACAAGTGGACAAGTTGAAAATACCAACCGAGCCTTAAAACGTATTCTAGAGAAAACCGTAGGATCAAATCCGAAGGAATGGTCCATTAAATTGGAGGATGCACTCTGGGCTTTTAGAACAGCCTACAAAACTCCAATTGGAACCACACCTTTTAGACTTGTTTATGGAAAAGCATGTCATCTTCCAGTAGAAATTGAACACAAAGCATTTTGGGCTTTGAAGACATGTAATCTTGATTTACATGAAGCCGGACGTCTACGATTAAGTCAACTAAACGAATTAGAAGAATTAAGACATGAAGCATACGAAAATTCGTTAATCTATAAAGAAAGAACGAAGAAATGGCATGATAAAAGAATCAGAAGTTCAAAAGAATTTAAAGAAGGAGACAGAGTTCTTCTTTTCAATTCACGATTCAAGCTATTTCCTGGAAAATTGAAATCAAGATGGTCTGGACCATTCATAGTCAAAAGAGTTTTCCCATACGGAACGATAGAATTGATAAATTCAAATGGGATTGAATTTAAAGTTAATGGTCACAGAGTTAAACATTACATACATGGTCCGATGGAAGTCGACAACGAAGTTAATCACAATTTCGACACCACAGCTAACTAAGTGTGGGGAGAATCAAGTTTTTAAAGGATAATATGTATTTCTGTTAGAGTTAGATTGTCTATTTTCGTGTAGTTCTCGAAAATGGAACCCGAATGGTCTTTCCCTAGCAGACCCTAAAGAACTAGTCTTCTCCCCCCATTCTGAATTTTTATTTTTTTAGGTTTTTACAAAATGAAGACTGCCTGTGAACTAAACCATGGTCTAATGCTACACGCTTTGATCACTAAACGTAATAATGACATACTGCCAAGTGAAATAGTATCAGTAATCAGAGAAAGAATGGACGGAGTTAGAAAAGAATCCAGATGCGAAGATAATAAATTACAATTTGGTAAAGGAAAATCAAAATCCGCAGCAAAAAGAAGAGCACGACACCTAGAAAGATGTCACAAATGCGGAAAATGGTCACATGGAGGTAAATGTTCAAATAATCAAACCTATTCAAATACCGAATTTGTTACTTTATGCAGAGACGGACCGTTCATATGTTTAGAAGAAAAGACACTGAATGCTCGAGGTTACGCCTATGTAGCTATGGAAAACCAATTAAACCGACTATCTTATGAATGGGATAGATCATATAACTAAGAAATGTATTTCACAGGTATGTCTGTACAGTTTTTATTTTTATTTTTATTTTTAACCTTTTGATAATAAACGCTAATTTGTTCGCTAAAAAGTATTAAATTGGTATTAAATAAAATTAGGTTTGGCGACCGAAATTATTGATATCATTCAAAAATTTATTACATCACTGCGAAATTTAACGTTTATTCTTAAGGTATAAATATCTTTAATCAATCAACACAAAATATTTCAAAAATTCGTCATGAGTTAAATTAGGTCTTGGAACCGAAATTACTTTACCGAAAAGAGGGGCGCATATTTTTGATAATATTTGATTGATTAAAGTGGGATAAAAAGACAAAAAGTATTTTTTTAATTTTATTTTTACCATGTTTTTAAAATTAATATATAAATTTTAAATTAATATTGTAAACTTTGTAAAAACAATATTTTTAAAATTGTAAATATTTGAAAAATTAATATAAGTTTGGTATGAATTTATAATATGAATTTTTAAATTAAGTTTGGTGTGAATTTTTAATTTTTAAAATATGAATTTTTAATTTTATGCATTTCAAATTTTAAGTTTGGTGTGAAATTTTAATATTAATTTTGAATTTTATATTTAAGTTGTGTGAATTTAAAAACAAAAATTTACTTTATCTCATTAAGTTAAAAATATGATTTTTAAAATTCGGCGTAAGTTGAAGACTAGGTCTTTGAACCAAAATTGCTTTACCCGAGGGAGGGACGAGAACTTTTATTATCATTATTTTTAATCTCATTGAATTAAAGTATGCCAAAAACATTAAAAAAACCCCAAAAATCTTAGCTTTTAAAACAATCGCTACAAAAAGACAAATTTTAAAATTTTGTCGAAGGACGGACTAGGACATCAATCCGAAACGACCTCGTCCTAAATAACAAAGGAAACAAAATTTTAAAATTAAGTACTTAATTGTTTTATAAGTTATTGATTATAAAAAAAAAATATATATATATATATATATATATATATATATATATATATATATATATATATATATATATATATATATATATATCAAACTCCGCGACTCGCGGAGTTTGAATGGTTATTCACCGCGAGTCGCGGAGGGGCCGGATTACAGAAAAAAAATAAAAAGAGCTGAACGATCAGTTTCAGTCCACACACCCCCAACTCAAAAACACAGCGAAAAACACTCCGAAAATACACCCAAAAACATCCCCAAAATCACAATTTTTAACCGTTAATCTCCAAATTTTTTACTAAAATCATGTTTAGAAGGATGCTATCTAGGAATTACTCAAGAAAAACGGTAAATTTCTACACCTAAACACCATTTAATCCGAAATTTGGTGTTCTTGAGCAATTTTTTTTTTTGCAATTTGATTTTGATGCTTTTTAGTGTAATTATGCTTAAATTGTTTATGTATTATGCTTGTATAACCTAGATTGATGCTGTTTAACATGATTAGAAGCCTTAAACTTCAAATTTTGAGTAATCTAGGGTTTGTGTTCTTGAGCAAATTTGGGGCTTTTTGATATAAACAGGTTATGGCCGATTTTTGTCATGAATTGTTGCTAAATTGAGTAGTGTAACATGTCTAGGTAGTTAAATGATCCAAACTTTGAGCCTAAACATGATTTTGAGAATTAAAGTGGACTTTTTCAGGTCTAAAATTCATGAACTTGATTTTTGAAAGATAATGCCATTTGAGACTTGTTTAATTGCTAGTAATGATTATTTTGACATGTTATTTGAGTTGAATGATTATGAACTAGGCGAACATTTTCGTATATGCTTATTTGAAAAAGTGTAGATTTGATGAAAATATGAAAATGAGCTTAAGTTTGATATAAATTGATAATGTCATTGTAATTATTTTGATTGATGATTTTGCTGACACTAATGCATATTTGGATGCACAAAAAAATTGTGTTTGATGTGTTTTGCAGACTGAAAGGGGTGAATCTTCATCCCAAGCCCGCAATGCTCCTGCTGAGAATGTGGAACAACAGGAGGTGGATAACTACTACAAGCAGGATATACCTCATCCAGTCATGACCTTTTCTGATATGCACTTGGAAGAGTTGCACCCGAACCTGAGATTTGACAGACTTTGGATAGATTATCTAAAATATCAAAGGGGTTTGCATACTCTTCATTCTAAGGTTGTTGAGGTACCGAGGGTCATAGAATGGGGACCCTTAGAAGATGTAGAATTGGCCGGGCCAATTAGGGAATTACTTGTACAGAGGTATGGTAATTCTACTTTTAATGACTGGGTACGTTTATTCACCATGCGTAGACCTGTATATAAAGTATGGTGTGAAGAATTGTTATGTAGTATAGAGTTGAATGATCGGGTAGCTAGTTTAACCGATCGTTCTTTTATTAGATTTTTGTTAGGCGGTTCGATGCGCCACATGTCTTTACTGGACATGGCTCAGGCTTTACGTATATATACGCCTGAGGAGTTAGCATCTGCCGATTGTAGAGGGTTGATACTAAACGGTAGAAAGATAGATGAAAATTTTGATACACACGGTGTGTGGAGTCAAATGACAAGCCATCACCGTTTCAAAGGGGGAAATTACTCTTATTTGGATATAGATAGAGCCGAATTAAGAGTGATACATAGGTTTTTAGCTAATTCGATTACACAAAGAGGTAAGAACAAGGAAAAAGTAAATGAACAAGATTTATTTTACCATATGTGTATTCGAGACCCACAAAGCGCTGTAAGTATACCGTATTGTGTGGGTTATTATTTATCAGCTATGGTTCGGGAGATGCGACCGCATAGCATAATAGGAGGTGGTATTTTTATTACTTTGATTGGTGAATATCTTGGTGTGGATATAAGTCGGGGTGGATTATTAGTAGAAGAACCAGAACCCCGCGATACTATAGGTTTAAATGTATACCATGGTGCGAAAGTTTTGAAGAGGCGAAATAACGCCGCAGTACGATACCATGGTAGACATCCACAGGTGGAGAGAAACCAACAGCAAGGTAATGTAGGAGGGGGGAATGAGATGCAAGAAATGCAAAGGTTTATAGCTTCTCAGGAATACGAAAATGCTAGACAGAGAGCATTTGAAGATTGGCAAGTTCATCAGAACCAAATCATAGCTCATTGCCAACATATAGGTAGAAACTATATTCCTACACCGAAACCCATCTTCCCTCCTTGGTCTATAGAGATGCAGCCACCATATCCTACGTATAACCCTGCCGAAGCATTCTATAGCACCTATGGTTATGCCTGGAACCCCTATTGGTACCAATATCATCCTTAGTTTACTTATTTTTTTTTATTTTGTAATATGTAATGATTGATACGTTTAATACTTTTGTTAATATTGTAATCATTTTTATAATTATCTAACTTTTATTCTTAGATTTTAATAATTTTTGAATGTGGGGTAATATACCAAACTTCAAAAATATGTATATATGTTTGCAGTTTATCTTATGTACACAACAGGGTAAAACAACGCATTTTCAAAGACTGGCATTAAGTTCAGCAAAAGCAACTAATTTTGACGACAAGATGCAAAATATATGTGAAATAACAACAAGACGGAATGAACAAATGATGTGCACCATTTATCATTCAGCAAACAAACGCCAATATATTCGAAAACTTTGGTAAAAATTTAATCATTTTCACACAAATCACCCTCAATAATTTAAATTGTTACTGATTTCTTGCAAATGAGGGCATTGCAAGATCTTAAGTGTGGGAAGGGGTTAAATTCTTTCGGATTTTAAAATTTTTACTTTATACACTTGGTTACCATTAAAAATACTAGTAAAGCAGTAGTTGTATTAGAATCTAGTGCTCTCTGATAATAAAGAACAGCCCTAGTCTTATATACTGACTACCCAATTCTAGTAAAATTTTAAAAATTTTCAATTAAATGAACTCAAAATCATGTTTATACATATTTATGAACGATAAAACTAGGTTTTAACACCGAAATTATTGTTACCTCGGAAAGGACATAAATTGAGAAACAAACCAAAATGTTAAAATTCATTTAAAATGGAATAGAGGACGATAAAAAGGAAAATAAAAGCCAAGTGTGGGAAAATTTACCAAGTTATCTTAAACATATGTCACATATATCTGTAACAAATAACTGAAAATACTTTTGCTTTGGACTAAACTAAACTGTTTTACCCAATGAAAGAAAAGAAGAGATGGATCTACACGATGAATCAATTCCATCATTAAAAGGAAGTAAAGTCTTCCGAAAAAGAAACGCGCTTCTTGATTTAAGTCATGAAGTTGTCGTTCAGACCAGCTGTAGGTTGACGAAAAATCTAGAAAAGTCATCTCTAAAATCAGCAGGAAATCCACGGACCTCACAATCAAACAGGGTCGCCATGTGGTCAGATTTATCCTAACCATGAGAAGGATTTATCTTGTAAAATGGGGGGCACCATGCAAATTAGCTGGATAAGACTAATGAATCAGATCCCCAGAAAGGATAATCTCCTTAAAGATTAAAAATCAGCTTTTAAGACTGATATTACTCAATCCTAGAGATTGACCTTAAAGATTGAGAATTACAAACTCATGGAATTCAATGATATCTAAACTTGAGCCTGAACGAGAAAATATTTTGATCAAAATTACAAACCGATTTGTTTTCTGAAAACCCTATTTTCAATGCGTTCATTACCATTGAACGTAAAATCCTAGGAATTCACCTGGAATTCATTAGGTCACCTGAACCAAATCGGGTGTCAACCGTAAGAACGGTGGTTGCATAGTGGTCAAAGGCATGACCTTGTGCCATACCGAAAAATCATAAGGGTGAGCTTTACTATTTCTCCTACAAAGGATAGTAATTGCGTCCGACACGTTATAGACCATAATTAAAAGCATGTCAGGGGACATTGCCTTAACAGTTGCTTGTTCAACGCTTTCCTTTACAACCGGACGGTAGTTTACCGAAAGGTAATATACGGGACAAGTGAACTGGACGTGTTGCTTTCCAAATACAAGGTTAGCAAGTGGGTGACACAAAACCGCAAGTTTTGAGCTAAAATTTTCAAATCTGAAACCCACCAAACCCACAAAAATATTTTGCAAACACCGGTAAAGGGTTATTCCGGAAAATTTATCTAGGGTAAAAACTAGATTTAATTTTCAAAAGATCAAATGTTTTCATAAAGATCCAATTTCCTTAATGGATCTAAATTTTTATAGTCATGTGGGACTGTAAACCATATCGTTACTACCATTGTTTATACCGTCGTATAAAAATCACTGATGTACAAAGTGTGAAGAATAAAGAAGTGATTCTAGTATTTCAAGACGATATTGCTTGAGGACAAGCAACGCTCAAGTGTGGGAATATTTGATAATGCTAAAAACGAACATATATTTCATAGCATTATTCCTCAAGAAAGACAAGCTTTTAGTTGCAATTGTTCTATTTACAAGTGATATTCGTTTAAATAATAAAAGGTGAAGACAAAAGACAGATTCGACGAATTGAAGACGCAAACGACCAAAAAGCTCAAAAGTACAAAAGACAATCAAAAAGGTTCCAATTATTGATAAGAAACGTCTCGAAATTACAAAAGTAAAAAATTCAAAACGCAAAGTACAAAATATAAAATTGTACGCAAGGACGTTCAAAAATCCGGAACCGGGACCAGAGTCAACTCTCAACGCTCGACGCAACGGACTAAAAATTACAAGTTAACTATGTATATAAATATAATATAATATATAATTAATTATATTAATTATATATATATTATATTTATAAATAAAAACCGTCGGCAGAGAAAGACTCCAAAGTGTGAGCTGGAATTTCAAACTCCGCGACTCGAGGAGTTTGAAGGCCAAAATGGCCGCGAGTCGCGGAGCCCCCAGTTTTGAAACTCCCTATAAAGCAAACCGAAATCTGATCATTTTCATCATCTTTTTTCTCCTCATTCATACGATATATTTATATTTATAATTTATATTTTAATTTTAATTTTAATTATAATTCTAATAATAAGGGTATGTTAGCGAATATGGTAAGGGTGTAAGTCGAAATTCTGTCCGTGTAACGCTACGCTATTTTTAATCATTGTAAGTTATGTTCAACCTTTTTATATTAATGTCTCGTAGCTAAGTTATTATTATGCTTATTTAAACCGAAGTAATCATGATGTTGGGCTAATTACTAAAATTGGGTAATTGGGTTTTGTACCATAATTGGGGTTTGGACAAAAGAACGACACTTGTGGAAATTAGACTATGGGCTATTAATGGGCTTTATATTTGTTTAACTAAATGAAAGTTTGTTAATGTTAATATAAAGATTTACAATTGGGCATCCCTATAAATTACCATATACACTCGATCGGACACGATGGGCGGGGTATTTATATGTACGAATAATCGTTCATTTAACCGGACACGGGAATGGATTAATAGCCACTAGAATAATTAAAACAGGGGTGAAATTACATTCAAGGGTAATTGGTGTAATTGCTAACAAAGTAGTAAAACCTTGGTTTACACGCAGTTGATAACCTGGTGTATTCATTAAACAAAGTATTAAAACCTTGTTACAATTCGAATCCCCAATTAGTTGGAATATTTAACTTCGGGTATAAGGATAATTTGACGAGGACACTCGCACTTTATATTTATGACTGATGGACTGTTATGGACAAAAACCAGACGGACATATTAAATAATCCAGGACAAAGGACAATTAACCCATGGGCATAAAACTAAAATCAACACGTCAAACATCATGATTACGGAAGTTTAAATAAGCATAATTCTTTTATTTCATATTTAATTTCCTTTATTTTATATTTAATTGCACTTCTAATTATCGCATTTTTATTGTTATTGTATTTAATTGCACTTTTATTATTCGTAATTTCATTTATCGTTATTTACTTCATGCTTTAATTTAAGTCTTGTATTTATTTTTAATATTTTACATTTGGTTTTAACTGCGACTAAAGTTTTAAAATCGACAAACCGGTCATTAAACGGTAAAAACCCCCCTTTATAATAATAATATTACTTATATATATATTTGTATTTTATTAAAAGTAAACTAATATAGCGTTGAGTTTTGTTTAAAAAAAAAGATTCCCTGTGGAACGAACCAGACTTACTAAAAACTACACTACTGTACGATTAGGTACACTGCCTATAAGTGTTGTAGCAAGGTTTAAGTATATCCATTCTATAAATAAATAAATATCTTGTGTAAAATTGTATCGTATTTAATAGTTTTTCCTAGTAAAATATAAACTATTTCGTATACCTTAGCTTTGACATCAATGGTCTTCCTAATATGAGAGGAACTTGAGAATCTTCTTCCATGTCCAAAACAACAAAATCTACTGGAAATACTAAAGTACCAACTTTAACTAGCATGTTCTCCATTATCCCTCTAGGATATTTTATTGATCTATCGGCTAGTTGTATGCTTATTCTGGTTGGTTTCAATTCTCCAAGGTCTAGTTTAGCGTATAGTGAATACGGCATTAGATTTATACTAGCACCTAAGTCTGCCAATGCTTCTATTGAACTAAGACTACCCAGAAAACATGGAATTGTGAAACTTCCTGGATCAGATAGTTTTTCTGGTATCTTATTCAACAGCACTGCTGAACAATTAGCATTCATAGTAACAGCCGAGAGTTCTTCCATTTTCTTTCTATTTGAGATTAGATCTTTCAAGAATTTAGCATATCTAGGCATTCCTGAAATCACATCAATGAAAGGAAGATTTACATTTATCTGTTTAAACATATCCAAGAATTTGGATTGCTCGGCTTCAAGTTTCTCTTTCTTCATTTTACTCGGGTAAGGAAGTGGTGGTTGGTATGGTTTAACATAAGGTTTATCCTTAACTGTGTTATCTTCATTAACCTTTTCAACTACCGGTTCTTTTTCCTTATCTTGATCAGGTTGTGGTTCTTGTGGAGTAGGAATAGCTTCATCAGAAGTTACAGGTATTTCAGGTAGTTTAAGTGTTGTACCACTTCTTGTGGTAATGGCTTTAGCTGTTTCATTCCGGGGGTTAGCATTTATATCACTAGGTAGACTTCCCGGTTTTCTTTCACCTATTAACCTTGCTAGGTTACTTACTTCTTGTTCCAGATTTTGAATAGAAGCTTGTTGATATCTAAATGCTTGAGCATTTTGTTCATTGGTTTGTTTTTGAGATGTGAAAAACTGCGTTTGAGTTTCAACTAGCTTCGTCATCATATCTTCTAAATTCGGCTTTTTATCATCGGTTTGTTGTGGTGGTTTTTTTGAAAATTAGGTCTTTGCTGATTGTAAGTATTATTGGATACTTGTTGATTGCTAGGACCTTGTTGGTTATTGTATGGAATATTTCTGTTATAATTCTGGTTTTGATTGTAAATCGGTCTTGGCGGTTGATAATTATTCTGATAATTATTTCCAGGCCTTTGGTTTATGTATGAAATATTCTCTTTTTGTTCCATTGTTAATTCAATACCGAGACAATCTTTTGTCAAATGTGGTCCTCCACACTGCTCACAACTAATTCGTATTGAGTGAATATCTTTAGTCATCTTTTCCATTCGTCTCTCCACAGCATCTATCTTTGCGGAAATGGAATCTATGTCATGGCTAGAATCAGCTCTAGCTGCTTTAGATGATCTAACGATATCTTTTTCTTGGTGCCACTCATGTGAGTGGGAAGCAGTGTTATCAATAATTTTGTAAGCATCAGTTTCGGTTTTCTTCATAATAGAACCACCAGCTGCTATATCTATGTCTTTTCTTGTAGTGATGTCGCATCCTTGGTAGAATATTTGTACTATTTGACAGGTGTCTAAACCATGTTGCGGACATCCTCTTAATAACTTTCCATATCTTGTCCACGCCTCATATAGAGTTTCATTTGGCTTCTGTGTGAACGTGACAATTTCTGCTTGAAGTCTTACGGCTTTAGATGTAGGAAAGAATTGTTTAAGAAATTTTTCAACTAAAACGTCCCATGTATCAATCGCCCCTTCAGGTAACGATTCCAACCAATCTTTGGCTTCTCCCTTTAAAGTCCAGGGAAATAACATGAGATATATCTGTTCATCCTCCACTTCTCGGATTTTAAATAGTGTGCAAATCCTATTAAAGGTACGTAGATGTTCATTTGGATCTTCCTTCGGCGCACCACTAAATTGGCATTGATTAGTCACCATGTGTAGAATTTGTCCTTTGATTTCATAATCTGGCGCATTAATGTCTGGATGAGTAATTGCGTGTCCTTGGCCAGTGCGTTTAGCTCTCATTCGGTCTTCCATACTTAAAGGTTCCAGATTCTCCATAATTGAATTTGTTGAATCGGAATCACTAGAGGATTCTGATTTAATGGTTCGTTCCTCAACAATCTCTGTTTGAATGATTGGTGGTTCCGGAGGAAAGTTTAGTGGTTCAGGATCTACGAATCGTTCCTGAATATTCTCCGGATTCTCAATTGTGAGGTCGGGTTCAAAAAATGGATTATCGGAAATTTGAACTGAAGTACTCGGTCGACTGGATGACGATTCTAAAGAAAAATCAACGGCAGTAATATTTGCTAAATGTCTTGATCTAGTTACAGGTGGTGAACGTACAAAAGGTGGTGAACGTCTTGCTCGGTGCATTCACTGAATATCCTATTAGTTTTTAAAAGGAAAGAAAAATTATAATAAGTTATCCAATCAATAGACTTTTCTGATTTTGCCCACGTTTCGAATAGCCAAAAGATGCAGCAGAGGGGCAGGATTCGTTTGGTCTCAATATAATTGAGGACTGTTTGGCTCCAATAACCCGGTCCACGTACAAATCCAACTATTACTACGAACCAGAAAATTTTGATGTCTATCAATTTAACTACTTAAAATAAATTTTCGTAATTTTAAGAAATTTAGATAAGAAGTAGAATAAAAATCTATGTCCTAAAAACTAGAATAGCGAGAAATAAGAAAGAAAAAGAGCGCGTCGGAAAAAAAATCGAAAAAGAAAAAATGGTTGAAAAATAAAAGTTGACGGAAAAATAAAAGAAACTTATAAAACTTAAAAATACTTGACTAACCTAACCTTATTACTACAACTAACTTAAAATTATAATCGCAAATTGAGATTACTAATTGGAATGATAATTGATACATAGTAAAAGGTGTCTAAAAATATTAAAGCTTACAGGAAAAACTATATCCCAAATGGAAATAACTTAAAAAGAAACTAAAACTTAAAAAGGCGTCGCAAAATTCTAAAGCACCTAAATCTTAGTCTAAAGAAAAAGCACTTAAGGAATTCTACGGCAAAGCCTAAAAATCTAGAAGTAAAAATAACTATGGCAAAAACTATGTTTAAAACTAAATATGAGCTAAAAATACAAATATTACGCTAAAACGATTAAAAAGGGACAAAATATAAAAATATACAAAAAGTTGTAAAAATTACAATTTTTATAAAAATATTATTTTTATATTATTTATTTATTAAAACTATTAATTTTACAATTTAATAAAACTAATTAATACTATATACATAAATTAAATAAAAAGTAAAAGTTAAAATAAAACTAATTATAATAATAATAATAATTAGGGTTAAATAATAATAATAATAATTAATTACCCCGTAATTAATTCAGTTTAGGGTTTCTGTCAGCGTGTCAGGATTACTCCGCGAGTCGCGGTATTCAAAGCATCAAACCCCGCGAGTCGCTGGGTTCCAGTTTTCAACCGACAGGTTATTTAAATTCAACGCGTTTTTCTTTATTTTTTTTTATTTATTTTCTGTTTTTAATTTTTTCTGTTTATAAAAAAAATATGTGTATAATAAAAACTTATATTTAAAACTTAAATAAAAATAGAATTACTTTATAATTTTATAAATAAAAATCTTAAAACTAGATTTATATATATATTTTTTATATGTTTTTAAATAAAAACAAAATACTTAAATAAAACTTATATAAAAATAAAGAAACTTTATAAAACTTAAATATTTAACAAAATCTTAAAAATACATAATTTTTTTTTTTGTTTTTCTTTTTATATTTTCGAATATTTAAAACGTACTTTTATAAAAACGAATTTTAATAAAAGTAAAATAAAAATCTTTTTTTTTTCTATTAGCGTTGCGCTTCCGGCGTTTAAGAAGTTCCCCGGCAGCGGCGTCAAAAATACTTGATGTTTTAGCAGAGTAGAATATAAAATAGCTTATATTTTTACAGAAAATACTATTAAATACGATACAATTTTACACAAGATATTTATTTATTTATAGAATGGATATACTTAAACCTTGCTACAACACTTATAGGCAGTGTACCTAATCATACAGTAGTGTAGTTTTTAGTAAGTCCGGTTCGTTCCACAGGGAATCTTTTTAAACAAAGCTTAACGCTATATTAGTTTACTTTTATAAAAATACAAATATATATATATATAAGTAATATTATTATTATAAAGGGGGGTTTTTACCGTTTAATGACCGGTTTGTCGATTTTAAAACTTTAGTCGCAGTTAAAACCAAATGTAAAATATTAAAAATAAATACAAGACTTAAATTAAAGCGGCAAGTAAATAATGATAATGAAATTGCGAATAATAAAAATGCGATAAAATAAACTTGCGATAATTAAAAAGTACGATAATTAAAAGTGCAATTAAATACAATAACAATAAAAATGCGATAATTAGAAGTGCAATTAAATATAAAATAAAGGAAATTAAATATGAAATAAAAGAATTATGCTTATTTAAACTTCTGTAATCATGATGTTTGACGTGTTGATTTTAGTTTTATGCCCATGGGTTAATTGTCCTTTGTCCTGGATTATTTAATATGTCCATACGGATTTATCCATAATAGTCCATCAGTCATAAATATAAAGAGCGAAAGCCTTCGTCAAATTATTCTTATTCCCGAAGTCAAATATTCCAACTAATTGGGGATTCGAATTGTAACAAGGTTTTAATACTTTGTTTAATGAATACACCAGGTTATCGACTGCGTGTAAACCAAGGTTTTACTACTTTGTTAACAATTACACCAATTACCCTTGAATGTAATTCACCCCTGTTTCAACAAGTTTATTAACTATTAATCCAGTTCCGTATCCGGTAAAATGAATAATTATTGGTATTTATAGATATCCCGCCCACCGTACCCAGTCAAGCGTATGTGGTTATATATAAATACGTCAAATTATAAGTTTGTATATTAAATTAACAAGGTATTGTTTAGTTAATATAAAACCCATTAATAGCCCATAGTCTAATTTCCACAAGTGTCGTTCTTTTGTCCAAACCCCAATTATGGTACAAAGCCCAATTACCCAATTTTAGTAATTAGCCCAACATCATGATTACTTCGGATTAAATAAGCATAATAATAACTTAGCTACGAGACATTAATGTAAAAAGGTTGAACATAACTTACAATGATTAAAAATAGCGTAGCGTTACACGGACAGAATTTCGACTTACACCCTTACAACATTTGCTAACATACCCTTATTATTTGAATTATAATTAAAATTAAAATATAAATTATAAATATATATATATATATATTTTACGTATGAATGAGGAGAAGAAAAAGATTCTTTTTTACGATCAGAATGCGCGAGCTTTATAGGGAGTTTCTGAAATTGGGGTTCTGCGACTCGCGGCCATTTTGGCCTTCAAACTCCGCGAGTCGCGGAGTTTACTTTTACAGCTCACACAAGCTTGGCTCCTTGTTTACCGACGGTTTTAAATATAAATATAATATATTAAATAATTATAAGAATTATTTAAATATTATATTATATTTATGTGCATAGTTGACTTGTAATTTTTAGTCCGTTGCGTCGAGCGTTGAGAGTTGACTCTGGTCCCGGTTCCGGATTTTCGAACGTCCTTGCGTACAATTTAATATCTTGTACTTTGCGTTTTGAATCTTGTACTCTTGTAATTTCGAGACGTTTCTTATCAATAATTGGAACTTCTTTGATTGTCTTTTGTACTTTTGAGCTTTTTGGTCGTTTGCGTCTTCAATTCGCCGAATCTGTCTTTTGTCTTCACCTTTTATTATTTAAACGAATCTCACTTGTAAATAGAACAATTGCAACTAAAAGCTTGTCTTTCTTGAGGAATAATGCTATGAAATATATGTTCGTTTTTAGCATTATCAGATTCATCTCGTACGATCAGATGAAAGATTTTTGATAAGAAATAGATTATAGGATGCAGATTAGTACCCTGCAATACATAGTTTACATATGCATATATAATACTAAAATCCCATAAGTTACGGAGGAATCAACGGAAGTTGTCAGGCAAACGTAACAATTACAGATACGCTAAGATATGAATTTATCTATACACTTTCTATACAATAGAGGCAGTAAGACGTGTCTAGACTTTAAGGATGATAAGCAAATAATTTTTTACACTAAATGATAAACAAAACTTTTGACATGCAGACACGGTCGAAGTCCAGACTCACTAATGCATCCTAACGACTTATCAGTTAGACACACTAATGCAGACCTGGTTCACTAAGACCATCGCTCTGATACCACATGTAAAGACACGTCCTAATCCATAAGAACGAATACAATAACATTTGGTTACATCACGAGGTACTTCACCTCTATATAATACATTTTACAAACATTGCATTCATTTTTAAAAGACAAACTTTCATTAAATCGAATGTTGACGGCATGCATACCATTTCATAATATATCCAACTATAATTGACTTAATAATAATCTTGATGAACTCGAAGACTCGAATGCAACGTCTTTTGAAATATGTCATGAATGACTCCAAGTTATATCTCTAATATGAGCAAATGCACAGCGGAAGATTTCTTTCATACCTGAGAATAAACATGCTTTAAAGTATCAACCAAAAGGTTGGTAAGTTCATTAGTTTATCATAATCATTCATTTCCATTATTTTAATAGACCACAAGATTTTCATTTTCAGTTCTCATTAATACACGTCCCATGCATAGAGACAAAAATCATTCATATGGATTGAACACCTGGTAATCGACATTAACAAGATGTATATAAGAATATCCCCTATCATTCCGGGAAATCCTTCGGACATGATAAAAACAACATCGAAGTACTAAAGCATCCGCTACAACGGATGGGGTTTGTTAGGCCCAATAGATCTATCTTTAGGATTCGCGTCAATTAGAAGACTGGTTTACTAATTCTTAGGTTACCAAGTAAAAGGGGCATATTCAGCTTCGATCATTCAACCATATAATGTAATTTCGATTACTTGTGTCTATTTCGTAAAACATTTATAAAAGCGCATGTATTCTCAGTCCCAAAAATATATATTGCAAAAGCATTTAAAAAGGGAGCAAATGAAACTCACCATACTGTATTTTATAGAAAAAATACATATGACGACAATGAACAATTGTAGGGTTGGTCTCGGATTCACGAACCTATATCAAGTATATGTGTATTAACACCTATAATCACATAACTCCTTCCATATAATATTTATATATATATTTAAGTGTTATAGATATATAGATATATGTACTTTATTTATATCAAAAAATCAATAATTTGTTATATGACATTTCTATATAATTGATGTTAATATATTTAATATAATTTTATGTAATATTAATATAAGTATATAATATTTATTTGTTATATAAAAATAATACCATTAATAATAATAATAATAATAATAATAATAATAATAATAATAATAATGATTCTGGTAATAATAAAAATGATAATAATAATAATAGTAATTTTAATGTTAAAAGTACCAATGATAATAATAAATATTATGATATTAATATTAGTAATAATGATAATTAATCTACATATAATAACAATAGCAAATATAATAATAATAATAATAATAATAATAATAATAATAATAATAATAATAATAATAATATTAATAATAATAATAATAATAATAATAATAATAATAATAATAATAATAATAATAATAATAAAAATAATGAGAAATAAGTAACTACCTCAAAGAATAAGTTCCAAAAGAATATAAGTGTCCTTGCCCGGACTCGAACCCAGGACCTCTCGCTCAACAACAACAACCCTAACCATCGATCCATCTATTGCTTTTCAAATTTAAAACATAACGAGAAACTTAAAACCCTATAATTCGAATTTAGTATTTCTCCTCCAATATATAATCACTAAATTCTTTCTTAGTCTTCTCATATCATAATCATGATTATTCAGTATCATTATCACCACTTACGTTCCTTCACATCACCATTCTTGATGTTAAATCTCTCGGCCCAAAACATAAACCAAGATATGGCAGCCCAATATGCAATATGGTAGTTGTGTATCGGCCCACTAATTAACATAAGGCTCACGGCCTGAATTGATATTAGACTAAAGGTGGCCCAACAAGAACTAGTGACTATCGCTGATTAAAATTAAAAAAAATTAGGTCAGTTTGTACCAGCTGGATTCCATCGACATCATCTATCATCTAACAACTTTATACATCAACCTATTCTATTTATTTAAATGGTTGCAACTTGTTTTGTGTGTGGGTCATGAAAAAGATGAAAAAAGATAACATAATTATCAATCATCTTCTTTGTTAACGTAAGTATATAAATGATACGCAGGCTGTTTTGTTGTAATTTTCGATTGAAACAGAAAAAGGAAACGAGGATCTAGCAGCAATAATTAACCGTAGCAGATAGTAGAAATATGATAATGGTGTTTGGGTTGTTGTGGGGATTACCGATGATGGAGATGATGAAGTGGTGGTTTTACAGCGAACAGTAACAGCAACCACGGCAGTTTACAGCAGCAATTTAGGATCATGGTTAGCAGTTTTAATGGTGGTTCTTGGCTACAAGAGGGAGCCGAAAGTGATGGTGAGATTGGGTTGTTGATCATACGTTAACAGTAACAAGTTACAGGTTGTGTCGTGGGTGAGTTTCGGATAGAAACAGATGACATAAGTAGTCGTAACGATCACGAGTGGTGACGTTCTCGGCCAGCAACAGCAAGATCACGGTGTTCCATGGTGGTGATGGTTTACAAGAGGAAAGGTGGTTCTATAATGATTGGTGTTGGTTTTGTGGTGAACCGAAAGCATAACCAGAAACAATAGTGAGTTCGATGGTGTTGGTAGTAGGACAATAACAAAGGAGACAAGTCGTATAATTGATGATGGCTTGTGTTGGTGATGGCGGTTCAATGATGATTAAATGGTGGAGTTAGATGGTGAAAGTCATGTGGTGCTCGATAGAAATAAAGAAATAAAAACACGATGGTGATGGGTTTTCGAATGGGTCTTAAATTCGAATAACAAGTCACAATGAATGGTTAGTCGAACAAGGTGATGATGTACTTAAAATAGAAGCAGGTTACGAGTAGTAGCAATAATAGTTCAAGCATTAGACAGGAGATATTGTTAAGCAGTGATCAAATATGATGGTAGGGTGGTTCGGTGGTTCAGCTAGGGTGGTATTAAACCGAAAATGCAGGTGATGTTGAAGTAAAGGGTTGGTTGATTATGTGATGGTTTTGTGGTTTTGCAATCTTGTAATATATATATATATATATATATATATATATATATATATATATATATATATATATATATATATATATATATATATATATATATATATATATATATATATATATATATATATAGTAGATGGGTTTGTTTTAAGTGGTTGTGTGATTAGTCATCATGTATGTATGTAGATATATACTCCGTGTGCATAAAATGGTGAGAGCAAGAAGACACAACAAACAATAACTTTATTTAATAGTTCATAACATGTGAATATATCTATGCAAGAAAACAAGGAAAAGATACTGTATTAATTTGATATTGATTTCAATCAATAACAGTATGATATATAATATATATATAAAACCATAAAGTAAATTTATAACAATAATATACTAATACTAATAAGTTAATCATGAGAAAAGAATTGTGCCGGGAATCAAACTTTAAGAAACAGTAACGAAATAGTTAAGCAGCCTGTAATTTATCTACCGAGAGTTTTCACGTAGTACTATATCGTACTCTGTTGTTAATCAGTAGCAGATAAAGTCTTTAAGATAAATTGCATATTTTTAAATTAAATGTCTTTATTTATTTTGGTCATTATGGTATAAAATTTGATCATAAATTATTAAATAAAACTTACATTAATTATTCACTCCCAACTCCCAAGTAAAATATAAAAAGTTTTAAAAAATTGACAAACAACTTCTAAATATATTATTAATAAGCCTAAAATTTATAAAACTCATTTTCGGATCGTCGTTTATTTTAAAATTATATAAGTTCGAATTAAACTTACTTAATATCACTAGGAACATCAATTGAATAGTACAATCATTTAATATTTATTTTTAAAATATATTATTTATATATATAGATATATTGTAGATAATAATTATTATAATATCCTATTTTTTATTAATTTTAATAACAACAACATATAATACTTCAAATTATATTTCCAATTATTATTTATATATATATACATTTATACACACATATCTATTTACAATTAATTGTTCGTGAATCGTCGAGAGCAATCGAAGGTCAAATGAAATATATACATCGTTTCAAAATTTTCTAGACTCAACATTACATACTTTGCTTATCGTATCGAAATCATATAAAGATTAAGTTTAAATTTAGTCGAAAATTCCCGGGTCATCACAGTACCTACCCTTTAAAGAAATTTCGTCCCGAAATTTGAGTGTGGTCGTCATGATTAACAATAAAAATGTTTTCTTGACGCATATGAGTTGATAAATAGAGTTTTATCATTATTGGTTAATATAGATAAAACGATTTGATTACGCGGAGAGTATAAATGAAGCTATCACAAAAGGATGAAATGAATAAATAAAGTTTCGTCTTAACTTTTGACGTTGTCTTGGTTGAATTCCGGAATTCAAGGGATTTAAAGAAAATCTTCGAAATCTAAAAGATTTGATTTTTCGGCGAGTAAGGAAATTAAGATCTTTATAATTAAATACGGTGATCTGCCTCGATTACTCTGTCAGATATTTCCATTATAAATTAAACTTTTTTCGTTCCATTATTCTCACCATTCCTATACTTTCTTTCTTAGTTCATACATCTAAAAGATTGTGAAAATACTTAATCCAATTCTAATCCTTGATATTTTTCTAATTATCATTTCTTTCATCCTTCTTTTTAATCTTTCCACCAGAAAAATCTGTTTACTTCTACTATTACCTTGGGGTGATACTATTCTTAATTCTACTGTGTCCTTATATTGCTATTCATATTAATATCCATGGTTTGTAACCTCCGTGTTGTTATTGGGCTTTATATTTTCTCTTATATTTTGAATCTCTTTGCCTTTTTATTATCCTCTCGACCTCTAGTAAAGCGAGCAACGGTGCAGAATTCGTAAGTACGGAGTTTTCGAATGAACTTAATGTTCTAACCAAGAAAGAACGTAATCATACGATTTGGTTTGTCAAATTACCAGAATTCGAGAGATAAGATAGAACTATCAGGAAGATATATTCTTGATATGTTTGGAAATTAGGTAGAAATTAAGAGTCGTGTAACATGGCACATAATGACGTTATGGTCTGTGAATCATCATGTTTCATTAGAAACTCAGCATGACTTACTGTAATATAATCAAGTTGATCAAGTGTCATTATATTATACTAACTAATGCATCAATTTCCAACACTACTTCAAAAACATTCATAGTTTAAACTCGAAAGTTTACAGAATATAGGAACTAACAGTTTCTTATATGATGTAACACTGATAGCGCGAAGAGGTAATTAATATCGGACAAGAATATTTATGAAGATATCTTCAGAAATATTGAGGATATTAATATTGAAAGATACGATAATATCTTAGAATTTTTGAATCAAATTGTGATGCAGAAATTCATTCACGATGATTTAGAGCGATTAAGGAGCAAGGTATTCGCTAAAGATTTCATCAGAAATAGAATCATCGGGATTCTTTATGTACAAGTTTAGTCCTTGTAATTTGTTCAGAGTTTCAGGATGAGAGATCATAATTCTAAGGGATAAATGTTATATGTATATATAACTTTTGATGTAGAAACACTGCGAGATTCAAAATACTGATTGCTGATTTCCTGATACTTGGTATGGCAATTCTCGTTACAAGATGCCGATGAGTTCATGATATGACTTTAATAGATAAATATAGTGATTTGTCAAAAGAGATTTAAGCCAAGGAGCAACGAGGTTGCTGGTACGTCTGCTGGTAATATGATGGAATATAAAAGGTTCCCCGGTAACAATAAAAGAGCACACATATATATCAAGGTTATAATAAGGTTGTTTCGAACGAAAAGTCGAAGTTGACTTGTTGGAGCTGTGACAAAATTGGCTAATTTGGAAAGAGATTGCAAAGTTATTTTCGGTAATAGTAACTCTAAAGGAATTATCACAGCTACGTGTTAAACGTTTACTTAGTTTCCGAGAGTTTTTCAGGTGCAATACTATATGCATAAATCTTTCCTTCCGTAGATGAAGTGTGGTTGGTTCATCCTCTCGATTGAGGTATTTTCAAGAATCATGAAAGGTTCGAATGCGGATTATAATCGTCAAGATACAAATGAGGTTCAAGATGAAATCAAGTGACAAACTTGAAGAATTGTTTAGTTTCATATGTTATAATCAATATTTTAATTTATTTTAATTGTCCAATGTTGGTAGTCCTCAGTTGATAGTCCACAGTTAGCAATATATAATATTCGAATTAATTAATATGTATCATGACCCGTGTACATATCTCAGACTCGATCACAACTCAAATTATATATATTATTTGAGAATCAACCTCAACCCTGTATAGCTAACTCAATCATTACTGCATATAGAGTGTCTATGGTTATTCCAAATAATATATATAGATGCGTCGATATGATATGTCAAAACCTTGTATACGTGTCCCGATATTTAAAGTGCGTTAAATAAATAACATAAATTAAATGACGATAGATAAAGTGTGTAAAGTAAATAACAGAAATTAAATGACGATAAATAAAATTGCGATAATTAAATTACGATAAATAAACTGCGATAAATAAAATGTAATCAGTTAGCTAGGAACAGTTAGCTGGAAACAGTTAGCGTGAATTCTTAACAAATATTTTTTTCATAGTTAATTTGTTTGTTTCTAACAAATTTTATTTTGTCCAATATTTTCTTCATTATGCCACTTGTTGGATTTCTGATAGATCAAAATCCAAATATGAAATTGAATGAAAATGGTTATTCTGCGGTGAACGGATACGTATATCGGTGGTTGTAAATAGGATAGTAAATGACTGTTGAATTAGATTTGAAAGAATGTACAGTGTACTTATTAATGTGAAATCTGAATATTCCTCGAGTATTACCTACCCGTTAAAATATTTTTACCATTAACAGTTTGTACAAAAGAATTTTTAATTACAATCTTCATGAATATATATATATATATATATATATATATATATATATATATATATATATATATATATATATATATATATATATATATATATATATATTCTTCAGATATAATCATGGATTTAAGGAGTTAATATGATATTAAACTCATTTGATTTACCGTTAGAACAAGAATATATAATCTCTAAAACATTAGAAATTATATAATCGCCTTGAAGAACGAAGATAATTGATGTAGAACGATACGTAGAACGATGATTATACTCGAGGTACAGAATGAGATGTTGAGGCATGGGATGCGGATGTTGCTTTTGGTGGTACTACCGGTGCTGGTGATGTTGCTGAAGCTGGTATGTTTCGCACCATATTTTCCACATTGATTACTCGAGCATGAAGCTCGTTGACTTCTTTGATTACCCCGGAATGATTGGCGGTTTGGACAAACGAATGAATAAAGTTTAGAATTGTAGAAATTATGTGATCGTTGTGAGATATTCTGGAAATGAGAGGAAAAAAATGGTGTTTCGGATTGGTTCGCCGGTGAATGCTTTAGGTTCTTCGCCCAGGGGACAATATAGTGGATGAAAGGGATCGTTTCTTCTTGTCTCCAATGATTAAGTAGACTACGAACCCATCAGATGAATTGGGGATGACTGATTGGTTGATTCATTCTGGTGACGCTGCTTCCGGAGCTTAGGTGAATATCCATGTCGGAATAGCTGTCGGAATAACTATCGGAATACCTATCGGAATCTGAGGGACTCGAACTGGTTGAGGGATTCATCTCGTACGATCAGATAAAAGATTTTCGATAAGAAATAGATTATAGGATGTAGATTAGTACCCTGCAATACATAGTTTACATATGCATATATAATACTAAAATCCCATAAGTTACGGAGGAATCTACAGAAATTGTCAGGCAAAGGTAACAATAACAGATACGCTAAGATATGAATTTATCTATACACTGTCTATACAATAGAGGCAGTAAGATGTGTCTAGACTTTAAGGATGATAAGCAAATAATTTTCGACACTAAATGATAAGCAAAACTTTTGACATGCAGACACGGTCGAAGTCCAGACTCACTAATGCATCCTAACGACTTATCAGTTAGACACACTAATGCAGGCCTGGTTCGCTAAGACCACCGCTCTGATACCACATGTAAAGACCCGTCCTAATCCATAAGAACGAATACAATAACATTTGGTTACATCACGAGGTACTTCACCTCTATATGATACATTTTACAAACATTGCATTCATTTTTAAAAGACAAACTTTCATTACATCGAATGTTGACGGCATGCATACCATTTCATAATATATCCAACTATAATTGACTTAATAATAATCTTGATGAACTCGTTGACTCGAATGCAACGTCTTTTGAAATATGTCATGAATGACTCCAAGTAATATCTCTAATATGAGCAAATGCACAGCGGAAGATTTCTTTCATACCTGAGAATAAACATGCTTTAAAGTGTCAACCAAAAGGTTGGTGAGTTCATTAGTTTATCATAATCATTCATTTCCATTATTTTAATAGACCACAAGATTTTCATTTTTAGTTCTCATAAATACACGTCCCATGCATAGAGACAAAAATCATTCATATGGATTGAACACCTTGCAACCGACATTAACAAGATGCATATAAGAATATCCCCTATCATTCCGGAAAATTCTTCGGACATGATAAAAACAACATCGAAGTACTAAAGCATCCGCTACAACGGATGGGGTTCGTTAGGCCCAATAGATCTATCTTTAGGATTCGCGTCAATTAGTAGACTGGTTTACTAATTCTTAGGTTACCAAGTAAAAGGGGCATATTCGGCTTCGATCATTCAACCATATAATGTAGTTTCGATTACTTGTGTCTATTTCGTAAAACATTTATAAAAGCGCATGTATTCTCAGTCCCAAAAATATATATTGCAAAAGCATTTAAAAAGGGAGCAAATAAAACTCACCATACTGTATTTTGTAGTAAAAATATATATGACGACAATGAACAATTGTAGGGTTGGTCTCGGATTCACGAACCTATATCAAGTATATATGTATTAACACCTATAATCACATAACTCCTTCCATATAATATTTATATATATATATATATATATATATATATATATATATATATATATATATATATATATATATATATATATATATATATATATATATATATATATATATATATAAGTGTTATAGTTATATAGATATATGTACTTTATTTATATCAAAAAATCAATAATTTGTTATATGACATTTCTATATAATTGATGTTAATATATATAATATAATTTTATGTAATATTAATATTAGTATATAATATTTATTTGTTATATAAAAATAATACCATTAATAATAATAATAATAATAATAATAATAATGATTCTGGTAATAATAAAAATGATAAAAATAATAATAGTAATTTTAATGTTAAAAGTGCCAATGATAATAATAAATATTATGATATTAATATTAGTAATAATGATAATTAATCTACATATAATAACAATAGCAAATATAATAATAATAATAATAATAATAATAATAATAATAATAATAATAATAATAATAATAATAATAATAATGAAAAATAAGTAACTACCTCAAAGAATAAGTTCCAAAAGAATATTAGTGTCCTTGCCCGGACTCGAACCCACGACCTCTCGCTCAACAACAACAACCCTAACCATCAATCCATCTATTGCTTTTCAAATTTAAAACATAACGAGAAACTTAAAACCCTATAATTTGAATTTAGTATTTCTCCTCCAATATATAATCATTAAATTCTTTCTTAGTCTTCTCATATCATAATCATGATTATTCAGTATCATCATCACCATTTACATTCCTTCACATCACCATTCTTGATGTTAAATCTCTCGGCCCAAAACATAAACCAAGATATGGCAGCCCAATATGCAATATGGTAGTTGTGTATCGGTCCACTAATTAACATAAGGCTCACGGCCTGAATTGATATTAGAATAAAGGTGGCCCAACAAGAACTAGTGACTATCGCTGATTAAAATTAAAAAAAAATTCGTTCAGTTTGCACCAGCTGGATTCCATCGACATCATCTATCATCTAACAACTTTATACATCAACCTATTCTATTTATTTAAATGGTTGCAACTTGTTTTGTGTGTGGGTCATGAAAAAGAAGAAAAAGATAACATAATTATCAATCATCTTCTTTGTTAACATAAGTATATAAATGATACGCAGGCTGTTTTGTTGTAATTTTTGATTGAAACAGAAAAAGGAAACGAGGATCTAGCAGCAATAATTAACAGTAGCAGATAGTAGAAATATGATAATGGTGTTTGGGTTGTTGTGGGGATTACTGATGATGGAGATGATGAAGTGGTGGTTTTACAGCGAACAGTAACAGCAACCATGGCGGTTTACAGCAGCAATTTAGGATCATGGTTAGCGGTTTTGATGGTGGTTCTTGGCTACAAGAGGGAGCCGAAAGTGATGGTGAGATTGGGTTGTTGATCATACGTTAACAGTAACAAGTTATAGGTTGTGTCTTGGGAGAGTTTCGGATAGAAACAGATGACATAAGTAGTCGTAACGATCACGAGTGGTGACATTCTCAGCCAGCAACAGCAAGATCACGATGTTCCATGGTGGTGATGGTTTACAAGAGGAAAGGTGGTTCTATAATGATTGGTGTTGGTTTTGTGGTGAACCAAAAGCATAACCATAAACAATAGTGAGTTCGATGGTGTTGGTAGTAGGACAATAACAAAGGAGACAAGTCGTATAATTGATGATGGCTTTTGTTGGTGATGGCGGTTCAATGATGATTAAATGGTGGAGTTAGATGGTGAAAGTCATGTGGTGCTCGATAGAAAGAAAGAAATAAAAACACGATGGTGATGGGTTTTCGAATGGGTCTTAAATTCGAATAACAAGTCACAATGAATGGTTAGTCGAACAAGGTGATGATGTACATAAAATAGAAGCAGGTTATGAGTAGCAGCAATAATAGTTCAAGCATTAGATAGGAGATATTGTTAAGCAGTGATCAAAGAAGATGGTGGGGTGGTTCGGTGGTTCAGCTGAGGTGGTATTAAACCGAAAACGTAGGTGATGTTGAAGTAAAGGGTTGGTTGATTATGTGATGGTTTTGTGGTTTTGCAGTCTTGTAATATATATATATATATATATATATATATATATATATATATATATATATATATATATATATATATATATATATATATATATATATTTAAGCATATGTAGATAGGGATTAATAGATAGATAGATGGGTTTATTTTAAGTGGTGGTGTGATTAGTCATCATGTATGTATGTAGATATATACTCTGTGTGCATAAAATGGTGAGAGCAAGAAGACACAACAAACAATAACTTTATTTAATAGTTCATAACATGTGAATATATCTATGCAAGAAAATAAGGAAAAGATACTGTATTAATTTGATATTGATTTCAATCAATAACAGTATGATATATAATATATATATAAAACCATAAAGTAAATTTATAACAATAATATACTAATACTAATAAGTTAATCATGAGAAAAGAATTGTGCAGGGAATCAAACTTTAAGAAATAGTAACGAAATAGTTAAGCAGCCTGTAATTTATCTACCGAGAGTTTTCACGTAGTACTATATCGTACTCTGTTGTTAATCAGTAGCGGATAAAGTCTTTCAGATAAATTCCATATTTTTAAATTAAATGTCTTTATTTATTTTGGTCATTATGGTATAAAATTCGATCATAAATTATTAAATAAAACTTACATTAATTATTCACTCCCAACTCCCAAGTAAAATATAAAAAGTTTTAAAAATTTGACAAACAACTTCTAAATATATTATTAATAAGCCTAAAATTTATAAAACTCATTTTCGGATCGCCGTTTATTTTAAAATCATATAAGTTCGAATTAAACTTACTTAATATCACTAGGAACATCAATTAAATAGTACAATCATTTAATATTTATTTTTAAAATACATTATTTATATATATAGATATATTGTAGATAATAATTATTATAATATCCTATTTTTTATTAATTTTAATAACAACAACATATAATACTTCAAATTATATTTCCAATTATTATTTATATATATATATATACACATTTATACACACATATCTATTTACAATTAATTGTTCGTGAATCGTCGAAAGCAATCGAAGGTCAAATGAATATATATACATCGTTTCAAAATTTTCTAGACTCAACATTACATACTTTGCTTATCGTATCGAAATCATATAAAGATTAAGTTTAAATTTAGTCGGAAATTCTCGGGTCGTCACAATATTCATAGCTTTTACCCGCATAGGTTCTCTGTCTTTTCTACTCAAAGCGTCGGCTACCACATTCGCCTTTCCCGGGTGGTAACGAATCTCAAAATCGTAATCATTTAACAATTCAATCCACCTACGCTGCCTCATGTTCAGTTGTTTCTGACTAAATATATGTTGGAGACTTTTGTGGTCGGTATATATAATACTTTTGACCCCATATAAGTAGTGCCTCCAAGTCTTTAATGCAAAAACAACAGCGCCCAATTCCAAATCGTGAGTCGTATAATTTTGCTTATGAATCTTCAATTGTCTGGATGCATAAGCAATTACCTTCGTTCGTTGCATTAATACGCAACCGAGACCGTGCTTTGAGGTGTCACAATATATCACAAAATCATCATTCCCTTCAGGCAATGACAATATAGGTGCCGTAGTTAACTGTTTCTTCAACAATTGAAACGCTTTCTCCTGTTCATCTTTCCATTCAAATTTGTTCCCTTTATGCGTTAATGCAGTGAAGGGTTTTGCTATTTTGAAAAATCTTGGATGAACCTTTTGTAGTAACCAGCCAGTCCTAAAAATTGGCGTATATGCTTCGGAGTTTTTGGGGTTTCCCACTTTTCAACGGTTTCAATCTTTGTCGGATCCACCTGAATACCCTCTTTGTTTACTATGTGACCGAGGAATTGAACTTCTTCTAACCAAAATGCACACTTTGAAAACTTAACGTACAGTTTTTATTTCCTCAGCAACTCTAGCACTTTTCTCAAATGTTCTTCGTGCTCTTGATCATTCTTTGAGTAAATGAGTATGTCATCGATGAAAACAATGACAAACTTGTCAAGGTATTGTCAAGGTATGGTCCACACACTCGGTTCATGAGGTCCATGAACACAGCTGGTGCGTTAGTCAACCCAAACGGCATAACCATAAACTCGTAATTACCGTAACGCGTTCTGACAGCAGTCTTCGGAATATCATCCTCCTTCACCCGCATTTGATGATACCCAGAACGTAAAACAATCTTCGAATAAACTGACGAGCCTTGTAGTTGATCAAATAAGTCGTTGATTCTCGGTAGTGGGTAACGGTTCTTGATGGTAAGTTTGTTCAACTCTCGGTAGTCGATACACAACCTGAATGTACTATCCTTCTTTTTGACAAACAAAACAGGAGCTCCCCATGGTGATGTACTTGGTCGTATGAAACCACGCTCTAATAGTTCTTGTAGTTGGCTTTGGAGTCCTTCATTTCACTAGGTACGAATCTGAATGGAGCACGAGCTATTGGTGCAGCTCCTGGTACAAGATGTATTTGAAATTCAATGGATCGGTGTGGAGGTAGTCCCGGTAATTCTTTCGGAAATACATCGGGAAATTCTTTTGCGATGGGAACATCATTGATGTTCTTTTTTTCGGTTTGTACTTTCTCGACATGTGCAAGAACAGCATAGCAACCTTTTCTTATCAGCTTTTGCGCCTTCAAATTACTAATAAGATTTAGCTTCGCGTTGCTCTTTTCTCCGTACACCATTAATGGTTTTCCTTTTTCTCGTACAATGCGAATTGCATTTTTATAACATACGATCTCCGATCTCTCCTTTTTCAACCAGTCCATGCAAATTATCACATCAAAACTCCCTAACTCTACTGGTATCAAATCAATCTTAAACGTTTCGCTAACCAGTTTAATTTCTCGATTTCGGCATATTTTATCTGCTGAAATTAATTTACCGTTTGCTAATTCGAGTAAAAATTTATTATTCATAGGCGTCAATGGACCACTTAATTTAGCACAAAAATCTCTACTCATATAGCTTCTATCCGCACCCGAATCAAATAAAATATAAGCAGGTTTATCGTCAATAAGAAAAGTAACCGTTACAAGCTCCGAGTCTTCCTGTGCTTCTGCCGCATTAATATTGAAAACTCTTCCATGGCCTTGCCCATTAGTATTCCCTTGGTTCGGGATGTTAGTCCTGAAGTGGCCCGGTTTCCCACATCCATAACAAATAATGGTGGCATTCTTTGTTCCGACATTATTTGTTCCAACATTATTTGTTCCTTTAATTCTGTTGGTCATTGGACCGTAGACTTCACACTTCGTCGCACCATGACCAGTTCTCTTACACTTGGTGCAAGTTGTCGTGCAGAACTCAGTTGGATGGTACTCTTCACACCTTTGGCATGACTTTTTCTGATTCTTGTTGTTGTTACGGTTGTTATTATTGTTGGGATGGTTGTTGTAGTTGTTGATGTTGTGATGGTTGTTGTTGCGTTTGTTGTTGCGAAAAATGGTGCAATTGAAATTGTGATTGTTGTGTTGATTGTTGAAGCGATAGTTACTCTTATTGTTTTGGTGACCCTTGTCATTATTTTCTTCCCACTTTCTCTTGACTTGTTTCATTTTGGCCTCCTCAGACGTCTGCTCTTTAATCCTTCCCTCGATCTGGTTTATAAGTTTGTGAGCCATTCGGCTTTCCTTTTGCATTGAGGTGGGCGCGCTCGCACTCACATCCTCCTGAATTCTCTCTGGTAACCCCTTTACAAACGCATCGATCTGCTCTTCTTCATCTTCGAACACTCTTGGACACAATAAACACAACTCGGTGAATCGTCTTTCGTACGTGGTAATATCGAATCCTTGCATTCGTAATTCCATAAGCTCTGTCTTGAGCTTATTGACTTCGTTTTTGGGACGGTACTGCTCATTCATCAAGTATTTGAATGCTGACCACGGTAGTGCGTAAGCAGCATCTTGTCCCACTTGTTCGAGATAGGTGTTCCACCATGTTAACGCGGTACCTGTGAAGGTATGTGTGGCATACTTTACCTTGTCTTCTTCAGCACATTTGCTTATAGCAAACACAAATTCGACCTTCTCGGTCCATCATTTCAGTCCTACTGGTCCTTCAGTTCCATCGAATTCCAGAGGTTTACAGGCAGTGAAAGCCTTGTAGGAGCATCCTACACGGTTTCCTGTGGAGTTAACTCCACTGCTAGACCCTGAGTTATTGTTGTTGTTTTGCATTGTAGCTTGTACTGCGGCTATGTTTGCTGCAAGGAAAGCACGGAAGTCTTCCTCGCTCATGTTCAAGTTCTGACGAGTCGTCGGTGCCATTTCCTTCAAAAATAGCCAAAAGAATTGAGTTAATCACATAGAATTTATAAGAGTAGTCAATAGTATTTCGTAGCATAATATGAACTTATTTATAAAAGCTTTTTCTTCATATTAGCGTTTTAAAAATTTTCATTCGGGTAGTACCTACCCGTTAAGTTCATACTTAGTAGCTAACATACAATTCAACTACTACAATTCTATATGAAAAACTGATTACATTAATATTTCGCATTCAAACTTTTATACAATATTTTATAAACTTACAATACTGCTATTTGAAATGTCCCGTTCATATTGATTATAAACGTTCCATATTAATTGATTTCGTTGCGAGGTTTTGACCTCTATATGAGACGTTTTTCAAAGACTGCATTCATTTTTAAAACAACCATAACCTTTATTTTATCTATAAAGGTTTAAAAAGCATTACGTAGATTATCAAATAATGATAATCTAAAATATACCGTTTACGCACGACCATTACATAATGATTTACAATAAGAATATATTACATCAAAAATATGTTTCTTGAATGCAGTTTTTACATAATATCATACAAGCATGGACTCCAAATCTTGTCCTTATTTTAGTATGCAATAGCGGAAGCTCTTAATAATCACCTGAGAATAAACATGCTTAAAACATTAACAAAAATGTTGGTGAGTTATAGGTTTAACCTATATATTATCAAATCATAATAATAGACCACAAGATTTCATATTTCAATATACATCCCATACATAGAGATAAAAATCATTCATATGGTGAACACCTGGTAACCGACATTAACAAGATGCATATAAGAATATTCCCTATCATTCCGGGAAATCCTTCGGACATGATAAAAACGAATTCGAAGTACTAAAGCATTCGGTACTTTGGATGGGGTTCGTTAGGCCCAATAGATCTATCTTTAGGATTCGCGTCAATTAGTAGATCGGTTTACTAATTCTTAGGTTACCAAGCAAAAGGGGCATATTCGGCTTCGATCATTCACCCATATAATTTAGTTTCATTTACTTGTGTCTATTTCGTAAAACATTTATAAAACTGCATGTATTCTCATCCCAAAATATTAGATTTTAAAAGTGGGACTATAACTCACTTTCACAGATTTTTACTTCGTCGGGAAGTAAGACTTGGCCACTGGTCGATTCACGAACCTATATCAAATATGTACAAATATATCAAAGTATGTTCAAAATATATTTACAACATTTTTAATACGTTTTTAATGTTTTAAGTTTATTAAGTCAGATGTCCTCGTTAGTAACCTACAACTAGTTGTCCATAGTTAGATGTACAGAAAATAAATTGATATATATTATCTTGACCCAATCCACGACCCAGTGTATACACATCTCAGGCTAGATCACAACTCAAAGTATATATATTTTTGGAATCAACATCAACCATGTATAGCTAACTCCAACATTACTGCATATAGAGTGTCTATGGTTGTTCCAAATAATATATATAGATGGGTCGATATGATATGTCAAAACATTTGCATACGTGTCTATGGCATCCCAAGATTATATAATATATTAGAATACATGTATAATACAATATAAGTTAGCTAGGATATGATTAATATAGATTTGTTACAATATTTCCCGTAGCTACAACAATCAAAAAATATCCAATCTTGTTTTACCCATAACTTCTTCGTTTTAAATCCGTTTTGAGTGAATCAAATTGCTATGGTTTCATATTGAACTCTATTTTATGAATCTGAACATAAAAATTATAGGTTTATAGTCAGAAATATAATTTACAAGTCGTTTTTGTAAGAGGTAGTCATTTCAGTCGAAAGAACGACGTCTTGATGACCATTTTGAAAAACATACTTCCACTTTGAGTTTAACCATGATTTTTGGATATAGTTTCATGTTCATAAGAAAAATCATTTTCAAAGAAGAACAACTTTTAAATCAATGTTTATCATAGTTTTTAATTATCAAACCCAAAACAGCCCGCGGTGTTACTACGACGGCGTATGTCCGGTTTTACGGTGTTTTTCGTGTTTCCAGGTTTTAAATCATTAAGTTAGCATATCATATAGATATATAACATGTGTTTAGTTGATTTTAAAAGTCAAGTTAGAAGAATTAACTTTTGTTTGCGAACAAGTTTAGAATTAACTAAACTATGTTCTAGTGATTTCAAGTTTCAACCTTCGAATAAGGTAGTTTTATATATATGAATCGAATGATGTTATGAACATCATTACTACCTCAGGTTTTGTGGATAAACCTACTGGAAATGAGAAAAACAGATCTAGCTTCAAAGGATTCTTGAATGGCTTGAAAGTTCTTGAAGCAGAATCATGACACGAAAACAAGTTCAAGTAAGATTTCCACTCGAAATAAGATTGTTATAATTATAGAAATTGAATCAAAGTTTAAATATGAGTATTACCTTGTATTAGAAAGATATCTTACTGTAAATAATAAAAGATTTCTTGAGGTTGGATGATCACTTTACAAGATTGGAAGTAAGCTAGCAAACTTGAAAGTATTCTTGATTTTATGAAACTAGAACTTATAGAATTTATGAAGAACACTTAGAACTTGAAGATAGAACTTGAGAGAGATCAATTAGATGAAGAAAATTGAAGGATGAAATTGTTTGTAGGTGTTTTTGGTCGTTGGTATATGGATTAGATATAAAGGATGTGTAATTTTGTTTACATGTAAATAAGTCATGAATGATTACTAATATTTTTGTAATTTTATGAGATATTTCATGCTAGTTGCCAAATGATGGTTCCCACATGTGTTAGGTGACTCACATGGGCTACTAAGAGCTGATCGTTGGAGTGTATATACCAATAGTACATACATCTAAAAGCTGTGTATTGTATGAGTACGAATACGGGTGCATACGAGTAGAATTGTTGATGAAACTGAATGAGGATGTAATTGTAAGCATTTTTGTTAAGTAGAAGTATTTTGATAAGTGTCTTGAAGTCTTTCAAAAGTGTATGAATACATATTAAAACACTACATGTATATACATTTTAACTGAGTCGTTAAGTCATCGTTAGTCGTTACATGTAAATGTTGTTTTGAAACCTTTAGGTTAACGATCTTGTTAAATGTTGTTAATCCATTATTTATAATATATAAAGAGATGTTAAATTATTACATTATCATGATATTATGATATATTAATATATCTTAGTATGATATATATACAGTTAAATGTTGTTACAATGATAATCGTTACATATATGTCTCGTTTCGAAATTATTAAGTTAGCAGTCTTATTTTTACATATGTAGTTCATTGTTAATACACTTAATGATATATTTACTTATCATTTAACATAATTAACCAAGTGTATCAATATCTTAATATGATTCATATGTACTTAGTAAGACGTTGTTATAACGATAATCGTTATATATATCGTTTTTAGAGTTTCTTAATTTAATAGTCTCATTTTTATGTATATAACTCATTGTTAAAATACCTAATGAGATACTTACTTATCATAAAATCATGTTAACTATATATATAACCATATATATGTCATCATATAGTTTTTACAAGTTTTAACAATCACCGGTCAACTTGGGTGGTTAATTGTCTATATGAAACCTATTTCAATTAATCACGTCTTAACAAGTTTGATTGCTTAACATGTTGGAAACACTTAATCATGTAATTATCAAATTTCATTTAATATATATATAAACATGGAAAAGTTCGGGTCACTACAATATTTTACATATAGCATGAAATATAGTACACAATAACTTTGATACAAGGCAGTTGTGAAGACAATTCTAGTTAATACGCAAGTCGTTCAGCAATGGAAATAAAGACACGTAATTCATAAGTCAAGAAACAAGTCATGCATTCGGGTTTTACTAGTATTATTTCCCATCCTTGGTCTTGTGAAAAATAACCGTTGTGACCGTTGGCTAGGCAGCATGTTGTAACGTTTTCAAAAGGACGACGGTTACGTAATGCCCAACAGCCCCGTAATAATCTAAAAATCTAATTTCTCACCCCAACTACTGAATCCGTCACATGTGGGAATGTTTTATTTAGTAGTTGCAATCCTATGTTCTTTTTCTCGATTTGATGAGAAGCGAACATTACTAACCCGTAGACATAACATGCTTCTTTATGTTGCATGTTTGAAGCTCTTTCTAAAGAACGAAGTCCTATGTTAGGATAGGTAGAGTCAAAATAGGCTCTCAACCCGTAGCGTAAAATTACATCTGGGTTCCCCGTATTCAATGCTTTAAAGAAAACACTGCGTAACTTATGGTCTCCCCAATGTGATATACCATATCTATTAAAGGAAAGCCTTTTATAAACTAAGGCATGCCTGGAACGTCTTTCAAATGTTTGACAAACTAATTTCGCCATAAATAATTGTGCCGATGAACTCTGACCGACTCTAGACAAGATTTCATCAATCATGTCCCTGGGTAGGTCTTCTAAAATATTTGGTTGTCTATCCTTAACGTCCATTGTGTGTTTTTATACTGTAAAATAGACGAGGATTAGATTCATAAAAGATAATTAACAAACAATACAAGCAATTTTTACATATAACATGAAAATACAAGCACACTACAATACATATATTACACAACATGATTACAACTCTTTATTCCGACTCACTCGTTTCTTCCTCTTCGGACTTGGTTCGTTTCGCTAATTTCCTAGGGATATATGGTGCTCCCCTAATACGAGCCGTTCTTTTCTCAAATGGTCTAGAAAAACCTGGTGGCTTAGATGTTCCCGGGTTATAGTGAAAGTTTAAGAAATACGGTGTTTACGGTACAACCCATCAGGGTACTTCATGTTAGCATAAAGTTCATCGATTTTGGGCTCGGGTTTTTCTATTTTGATGCCTTTTCCCTTATTGTTTTCTTTTGCTTTTTCAAATTGGGTCGAGGCAATTTCTATAACATCATCGGAATCCTCATCGGGATCCGATTTATCAGAAAACTGGTAATTTTCCAATATTTTGCTTCCTTGGCGAAAACACCATTGACTATTTTTAACTTTGGTCCATTGATTGAGGATTTTCTTTTATTTATCTGTTTTTCTGTGGTTCCTAATATTTCCCCCTCCGGAATCTCTTCTTCCGGTTCCTCTTATTTCGGTTCCTCCTCTTCCGGTTCCTCTTCTTCCGGTTCCTCCTCTTCCGGTTCCTCTTCGGGAATTTGTGAATCTTCTCAATATATATTCGACTCTTCATTATTATTAGGTGAGTCGATGGGATTTGTACTAGAGGTAGACATCTATCACACAATATCAAACACGTTAAGAGATTAATATATCACATAATATTTACATGTTAACAATATATAGTTTCCAACAAAAAATGTTAAGCAATCGTTTTTCAAGTAAACACGGTCGAAGTCCAGACTCACTAATGCATTCTAACGAACTCGATAAGACACACTAATGCAAATTTCTGGTTCTCTAAGACCAACGCTCGGATACCAACTGAAATGTCCCGTTCATATCGATTATAAACGTTTCATATTTATTGGTTTCGTTACAAGGTTTTGACCTCTATATGAGACATTTTTCAAAGACTACATTCAATTTTAAAAATAAACCATAACCTTTATTTTATCGATAAAGGTTTAAAAGCATAACGTAGATTATCAAGTAATGATAATCTAAAATATAACATTTTACACACGACCATTACATAATGGTTTATAATAATATTACACATCGATTTAAATCTCCGAATGCAGTTTTTAAACAATATTTTACAAGCTTGCTGACTTTAATTCTTGTCCTTAATTTAGCATGCAACAGCGGAAGCTCTTAATAATCACCTGAGAATAAACATGCTTAAAACGTCAACAAAATGTTGGTGAGTTATAGGTTTAATCTATATATATATCAAATTGTAATAATAGACCACAAGATTTCATTTTTTTCATAAACATCCATCTCATATCAGGCATTTCGCAAATTGCATAGAGATAAAAATCATTCATATGGTGAACACCTGGTAACCGACATTAATAAGATGCATATAGAATATCCCCAAAACAGAATCCTCTTGTCTGTATAATAATAAATCAAAGTACTAAAGTATCCGTACCTCGGATGGGGTCTGTTAGGCCCATAGATCTATCTTTAGGATTCGCGTCAATTAGGGGTACTGTTCCCTAATTCTTAGGCTACCAAGCTAAAAGGGGCATATTCGATTTAGATAACCCAACCATAGAATGTAGTTTCGATTACTTGTGTCTATTTCATAAAATATTTATAAAACTGCATGTATTCTCATCCCAGAAATATTAGATTTTAAAAAATGGGACTATAACTCACTTTCACAGATTTTTACTTTGCCGGAAATAAGGCTTGGCCACTGGTCGATTCACGAACCTATAACAAATATATACATATATATCAAAGTATGATCGAAATATATTCACAACATTTTTATTACGTTTTAATGATTTAAGTTTGTTAAGTTAGCAGTCCATCGTTAGTAATCTACAACTAATTGTCCGTAGCTAATAGTACAGAAATAAATCAATATATATTATCTCGAATCAATCCACGACCCAGTGTATACAAGTCTCAGGCTAGATCACAACTCAAAGTATATATATTTTGGAATCAACCTCAACCCTATATAGCGAACTCTAGCATTACAGCATAGAGAGTGTCTATGGTTGTTCCAAATAATATATATATATATATATATGACGTCGATATGATATGTCAAAACATTGTATACGTGTCTATGGTCTATCAAGATTACATAATATGTTAGAGTACATGTATAATACAATATAAGTTAGTTAAGTTATGGTTAGAATAGATTTGTTACGAATTTCACATAGCTACAACAATCAAAAATATCCAATTTTATTTTACCCATAACTTCTTCGTTTTAAATCCGTTTTGAGTGATTCAAGTTGCTATGGTTTCATAATGAACTGAAATTTATGAAACTAAACAGAAAAAGTATAAGTTTATAGTCGGAAATAGAGGTTACAAATCATTTTTGTAAGAGGTAGTCATTTCAGTCGAAACAACGACGTCTTGATGGCCATTTTGACAAACATACTTTCACTTTGAGTTTAACCATGATTTTTGGATATAGTTTCATGTTCATAAGAAAAATCATTTTCCCAGAAGGACAAATTTTAAATCAAAGTTTATCATATTATCATAGTTTTTAATTATCTAACCCAAAACAGCCCCCGGTTTTACTACGACGGCGTATGTCCGGTTTTACGGTGTTCTTCGTGTTTCCAGGTTTTAAATCATTAAGTTAACATATCATATAGATATAGAACACGTGTTTAGTTGATTTTAAAAGTCAAGTTAGAAGGATTAACTTTGTTTGCGAACAAGTTTAGAATTAACTAAACTATGTTCTAGTTATTACAAGTTTAAATCTTCGAATAAGATAGTTATATATATATGAATTGAATGATGTTATGAACATCATTACTACCTCAAGTTTAGTAGGTAAACCTACTGGAAGTGACAAGAAATGATTTATCTTCAAAGGATCTTGGATGGCTTGAAAGTTCTTGAAGTAGAATCATGACACGAAAACAAATTCAAGTAAGATTCCTACTCGAATTAAGATTGTTATAGATATAGAAATTGAATCAAAGTTGGAATATGAGTATTACCTTGAATTAGAATGATAACCTACTATAAATAATAGAGGTTTCTTGATCTTAGATGATTACTTAGAATGGATTAGAAAGCTTGAAAGTAGACTTGCAAACTTGAAAGTGTTCTTGAAGTTTACTTGAGTAGTTGTTTTGAAAGTTGATCTAGGTTAGGATTTATGAACTAGATTGAGCTAGATTTTGTTGAATATGATGAAGAACACTTAGAATACCAAGAGAAAACTTGAGAGAGATAAGTTTGATGCATGAAAGTTGAAAAATGAAAGTGTTATGGTTGGTGAAGAAAAATGTGATCCTACCCTTAAATATAAGGTTCCATTAGTTTGTATTTTTGTTAGATATTTCATGCTAGTTGCCAAATGATGGTTCCCACATATTTAGGTGACTCATAATGGCTGATAAAAGCTGATCATTGAAGTGTATATACCAATAGTATATACATTTAGAAGTTGTGTATTGTACGAGTACGAATACGGATTGAACACGAGTAAATAGTGTACTGTAGTAAATAGTGTTTACTGTAGCAAATAGTATTTTACTGTAGCAAATAATTTTTACTGTAGTAAATAGTTTACTGTAGTGAATAGTTTTTTTACTGTAGCGAATAGTATTTTATTGTAGTAAAATGAAAATTTACTGTAGCAAATAGTGTTTTACTGTAGCAAATAGTGTTTTACTGTAGCAATAGTGTTTTACTGTAGCAAATAGTGTTTTAGTTGTACATCTTTGATTTAATTGTATTTCTTTTTATATATATATATATATATATATATATATAAACTTACATTATAAAAAAATAAAACGATTATATAATTATCACAAGTTATGACGTTCGTGAATCATCAGACAAACGGGGTGGTCAATTGTCTACATAAACTCATTTCAATTAATCAAGTCTTAACAAGTTTGATTGCTTAACATGTTGGAAACATTTAATCATGCAAATATAATTTTTATTTAATATATAATCATAGAAAATTTAGGGTCACTACACACTAGTCCCTAATTATTATATTCATCCTTATCTTCTTAAAATATCTCTATCATCATAGTATACCTTTAAATCAAATGGGGTTTTGTTTATTTAGTATATGTCGGCCGCTAGGTAAAAGAACCAACAAACAATAAAGTATTCTTCTTCATTCCTTATATTTTGTTTAGAGAATAATGAAGAGATCAAAAAGTAAAATAATAAATGGGTTTACATATGGTTTTGCAGGTTTACGAAGAAGAAGAAGAAGAAGAAGGTGAAGGGGTGGTGACTAGTTGACGGTAATGAAGGTGGCTTGAGTGGTTTCATAATGGTGATGAAGTGGTGGCGATTTTAAATATCATAGTGGTGTTGTTTGTTTAACATAAATAGTAAAGAAGCAGAAAACTTGTAGCATACTTGATTACTTAATAAATGGTTTTGGTTTTGGGTCTCGATTAACACAGAAACAGTCTGATGGTGGTGGTGATCAAGATGAGTGGTGATTGTTGAAGTGGTTCGAATGGTTTATATTGAAGGATTGTAGAGAGCGAGAGAAGAGAGAGCAAGAGGGTTTATGTTTTCGTGGGTGTTGGTTTGGGTTTCACGACATTATCCAGAACAACAAGGGAGTGTGTTGGTTATTGGTTTCATTGATCTAAACGGAAAATAGTTAACGAAGTGTAGCAGAAAGATAGTAGTAAAAGTGTGAGGGTTTGAAGTGGAAGGTGATTCATAATGGTCATGGTGGTGGGTGGGTGTGGGTATATTCGGATATAAACAGAAATTGTTAATAGTAAAGACGTTGAGTTTGATTTCGATAACAAGGAAAACACGGCAGGTTTGTGGTTTGAACGAAAACAGAAAAGAATTTCTTCGGTTCAAAATAAAATTGGTTACAGTAGCTTACTTGATCGAATAATATACAGCATAGCAGTAACGAGGAATTGTAGTTCATAGGTTGTTCTTGCTTGATCAGAAACATATACGTTGAACAAAAGTAGTTTATTTAGTGATGGTTGTTATAGTGTTGGTGTTGGTACATGGTCATGTATGGAAAATAGTAAGAAGCAATAAACGTTTGATGATGATGATGACATTGATGGGTTTCGACGTGGTGATGGTTGTGAGGAAAAGTGATGAAAGATGGTTATAATGAAAAACAGAATAGAAGTGGGTTTATGTGTTCTACATATATATGTATATATATTATATAGAGATGATAGATGATAGATAGATAAAGTATGGCCAGCTCACTAGGAAGCTAAAGAAAATAATGAGGTGGTTTGATTGACATGAACTCACGGGCAAACAGAAATATAGAAAAGTAATATATCAGATTGTGATATATAACTGAATTTGTTATCTTCCTCTTTACTTGATTATTAATAATTATTTTAGATTAATACAATTAATAATAATAAATAATAATAATGATAATAATAATTATAAAAATGATAATAATAATATAATTAATGATAAAAATAATAAATTGTATTATTTTATAATAATAATGACAACTATAATAATTATTATTATTTTTAATGATAATGGTAATCATAAAATAATAATAATAATAAAAATCTTAATAATATCTAAAATCATAAAAAATTTTACAACTATACATAATAATATTGATATTAATAAACATAACATAAATATTATTAATTAGATGTATCCAGTTATATATTTATACACAGTTGTTCGTGAATCTTCGGAAATAGTTGAAGGTTAAATTAATATATGAAACAGCTCGAAATTTTTGAGACTCAACATTATAGACTTTGCTTATCGTGTCGGAAACATATAAAGATTAAGTTTAAATTTGGTCGGAAATTTTCGGGTTGTCACAGCTTCAGTTACGGTTTTCTTCATAATGGAACCACCAGCTGCTGTGTCGATGTCTTTTCGTGTGGTGACGTCGACGCCTTTATAGAAGATTTGCATTATTTGAAAAGTATCTAAACCGTGTTGAGGACATCCTCTCAACATCCTTCCGAATCTTGTCCACGCCTCATATAATGTTTCATTTGGCTTTTGCATGAACGTGGCAATTGAACCTTGAAGTCTCACGGCTTTAGATGCTGGAAAGAATCTTTTAAGAAATTTCTCAACTAAAACATCCCATGTATCAATCGCTCATTCAGGTAACGATTCTAACCAATCTTTGGCTTCTCCCTTTAAAGTCCAGGGGAACAACATAAGATAAATAGTTTCATCCTCAACTTCTCGGATTTTAAATAGATTACAAATCCCATTAAAAGTTCGAAGATGTTCGTTTGGATCTTCTTTTGTTGTACCACTAAATTGGCACTGATTAGTGACCATGTGTAGGATTTGTCCTTTGATTTCAAAATCAAGCGCATTAACATCTGGCTGAATAATGGCGTGACCTTGGCCCGTGCGTATGGCTCTCATTCGGTCTTCCATACTTTGAGGTTCCGTTTTTTCCATATTTGAATTTGTTGAATCTGAATCACTAGAAGATTCTGATTTAACGGTTTGTGATTCAGGAGGAATGATTAGTGGTTCAGGATCTTGGAATTGTCCTTGAATATCCTCCGGGTTCTCAATTGTGAAGTCGGGTTCAAAAAATGGATTATCGAAAATTTGAGTTGGAGTACTTGTTCGACTAGATGATGATTCTAAAGAAAAATCAACGGCGACAATATTGGCTAGATGTCTTGATCGAGTTACAGGTGGTGAACGTATGAAAGGTGGTGAACGTTTTGCTCGGTGCATTCACTGAATATCCTATTAGTTATAAAGATAAAAATTATATAAGTTATCAAATTAATAGACTTTTCTGATTTTGCCCACGTTTCGAATAGCCAATAGATGCAGCAGGTAGCCAGGACCCTTTAAATCGGAAGCCCACAACTCGCCACTAACAAATCCAACTATTACTACGAACCAGAAAATTTTGGATGTCTATCAATTTAATCGCTTAAAATAATTTTTCGCCTAAATTTAAAGAAAATAAAGAAAATTCTATATCCTAAAAACTAGAGCGTAGAAATGAGAAAGAAAAAAAACGCGTCGAAAAATAAGAAGTCGAAAAAAAAAAGTCGAAAAATAATAATTAGAAAGTAAAGCGTCGAAACTTAAAAGTCTGAAAACTAAATCTAAAAAGTTGCGCCTAAAGGTATTAAGGCTTAAAAGGAATTCTATTTCGAAAACGGAAATAAACTTAATTTAGGCACTAAAATATATAAAAGGCGTCGCAAAATTCTAAAACGCCTAAATCTTAATTCTAAAGAAAAAGCACTTAAGGGATTTTACGGCAAAACCTACAAATCTAGAAATATAAAAATAACTACGACAAAACTAAACTTAAAACTATATATTACGAACGACAATTTATAAAAGTTACGAATTAATAAAAATAATATTTTAAATAAAAATATTTATTTTTATATATATATATATATATATATTTTTATATAAAAGTATTAATCTAAATATTTAATAAAAATAACAAAATATTAATATTAATATTTATTGTAAATCTTAAAATAATAACTAAACCCTAATTAATAATAATAATTAAATCTAACCCTAAAGATTAAATAATAAATATAAAATTAAAACCCTAGCTGCGTAATTAATGAGTCCGAGGTCCAGGCCTGTCAGCTCACCTCATGCGACCGCATGAGATTCTGCCTTCTGGGTCATGCGATCGCATGGCCCAATATTTCAGATGTGTTTCGGGCTTCTTAAACTGACTCGGCCCAAATTTATAATTTATACATATTTATTTAATTTTTAATTTTTATAAAATAATATATAGAAAATTTATATAAAATAAAAATAAACTTATATTTTAAAAACTTAATAAAAATACTTTTTAAAGACAAAAACTTATATATATATATATATATATATATATATATATATATATATATATATATATATATATATATATATATATATATATTTAATTTTTTAACACTTATTATAAATACAAAATATTTTTACGATATAAGAAATAATATATTTTTACAAAAATATAATTTTAATAAAATATAGCATTTTTCACCGAGATCCCCGGCAGCGGCGCCACAAACTTGATGTGTGCGAGGTGGGGTACGAAATACTATTATTGTTTACTACGAAATACGACGAAATATTACACAAGTTTTATTTAATTTATTTATGGATGGGATATACCTAAACCTTGCTAAAACACTTATAGGCAGTGTACCTAATCGCAGAGTAGTGTAGTTTTTAGTAAGTCTGGTTCGTTCCACAGGGAGCTAGTGATTACGTACTATATTTTTATAACTATATTTATATAAAATATATATATATTTATATATAGTAATATTATTATTATAAAAGGGGGTTTTACCGTTTAATGACCGGTTTGTCGATTTTATATTTTAAGCGTAAAGATAA
Source organism: Rutidosis leptorrhynchoides (assembly GCF_046630445.1). NCBI lineage: Eukaryota > Viridiplantae > Streptophyta > Magnoliopsida > Asterales > Asteraceae > Rutidosis > Rutidosis leptorrhynchoides. The sequence goes on from NC_092334.1 coordinate 37,763,321, forward strand.
ATGACGATAATTAAAGTGCGTAAAATAAATAACAATATTTAAAAGTACAATGAGATATACAATAAAAGAATTATGCTTATTTAAACTTCCGTAATCATGATGTTTGACGTTTTGATTTTAATTCATTATTCTGGGTTAATTGTCCTTTGTCCTGGATTATTTGAAACCTATCTGGTTTTTGCCCATAATAGTCCATCGGTCATAATTATAAAATGCTCGTCAAATTAACCTTATTCCCGAAGTCAAATATTCCAACTAATTAGGGATTCAAACTGTAACAAGGTTTTAATACTTTGTTAATAATTACACCAGGTTATCGACTGCATGTAATCCAAGGTTTTAATACTTTGTTAACAATTACACCAATTACCTTTGTATGTAATCCACCCCTGTTTTAATGAGATATGAATATTAATTTACCCACTTGATCAGTTTGAATAATCAATTACCCAACCCGAATAATTAATTAAATGATTGTAAAAGATATCGTATAAACGTCACTAAATAGGACATGCATAATCATTTAATAATTATTAGATTAACTAATTTGAAGATAGGTTCGACAGATTCCAATGAGTTGTAATTCGATTAGACAATACCCCCCATCTATTAATAGTCAATAGTCCAATGTCCACAAGTGTCGGTCTTTTGTCCAAACCCTAATTATGGTACAAAATCCAATAACCCCGTCTTTAATATTTAGTCTAACATCACGATTATTTCGGCTCAAATAAGCATAATAATAACTTAGTTACAAGACATTAATTTAAAAAGGAAGAACATAGCTTACAGTGATTATTTATAGCGTAGTGTTACTCGGACAGAGTTTCGACTTTAAAACCCGTAAAACATTTCTTATAATAACCTTATTATTATTATTATTAACTTAAAATTAAAATTATAATTATAAAATATACATATAAACTGAGAGAGAAAGAAAGAAATTGAGGTGTGCATCATTCGTCTGAATTCATTGGCTATTTATAGCACTTGGCCTGAGATTGGGTGCCATGCGATCGCATGAAAATAATGCTTCCAGGGCATGCGATCGCATGGCCAGCTGTGACAGCTCAATTTGATTCCAAAACGTGGGCGGCTCGATTATTTAATATATATAATATAATATATATAATTTTATATAATTATATATATATATTATATTATATTTTTGTACAATGCTGACTTGTAATTTTAGCTCCGTTGACTCGCGCGTTGATGCTCGGTTTAGGTCTCGGTTCTTCGAATTTTCGAACGTCCTTTCGTACACTTAGATATCTTGTACTTTGCGTTTCGCAATTTGTAATTTGCACAAAAAATTATTTTCCTTAACTCCCAAAATCCGCGCAAGTCTTTAACTCACTTTTAGTGGAGCTTTTGAGTGCACTATGGCTTTAGTGGCACTTTTCAAGCTTTAGTGGCACTTTTTCTTTAATTCTTAAATCTTCGTGCTTCGTCTTCACATTTATTTATTTAAACGATTACAACTTAAAAATAGAATAATTACAACTAAAAACTTTACATATTGGAATGATATTGCGACCAAATATTTGTTCATTTGGAGCACTATCAGAATGTAATTAGTTTGGTCCTCTCATTTTGTTAAAAAATTCCCAGAATCTAACTTTGAGTTTATATCATAGATGAGTATCATTGGGGTATCATATATCAATATCATATATTAATCTTTTAGAAAAAAATTCCTTATGATTTTAGTTTAAATTCAATGATGGTTAGGTGAATGTGTTTGTGAAAAAGACGATACACAGTCGCACATGAAAAAAGAAAATAAGGAGGTTAAAGTTTATTTTTTGTGGTGGGTGGGATGCCACCTCACACATCCACCTCAAAAATGAATGGAGATGGTAGCAATAATAATAAAAAGGAAAAAAAAGAAAAGGAAAAAGACAATAGTACCCTCACATGCACTGCACATGATTAGATTTAACGGTTAATTTAGACGTCCGTTACAAATAGAGACTAAATCAGCAACATTAACATACCACGGGGATGAAGTCCGTCAAAAAAAAACCATAGAGACTAAATCAGCATTTTAGTACAAAATACATGGACTATTTCAGCAATTTTGTCATTACCTTTTAGAAGGTAACAAATAACACTTCTATATCTTTTCTAGTTCAAAAGCAACAAATAATCTTCAAGTTAACATTATATCAAACACTTGGTGTGTACTAACTCAATTTTATTCACCATTCTACCGATAAACTCCATCATTTTCACAAAACCCACCTCTATTTATTTTTATCATTCATAATTTACAAGTTCTTCGCCTTAAAATTCGCTTTTGAATCAAATTCATAGCATACATATGTTCTATTACACTTACAAGGCATAACTAAACCACAACTTCATAGCTAAAAAGTAAAATATTCATACCTCACTTTCTAGGTTTTCAAAACCCTAAGTTTTGCTCATATTGGGGAAAAACGATGAAACAACTTGCTATAGGTTTTCAGTTTCACAATTGCATGAAAGATTTGGCCTTGATCTAGCTCTTTTCTCTCTTGCCCGATTTTCTCACCACCACACACCTAGACATGGAACTTTCTTGAGTTTGAAGGGAAATTAACACAAAATTTCAGCTTTTGGTCTTTAACATGGTCCAATTTACAGTTACTATCCTCTTTCACTATAAGTCTTTCATGAAAAGTCCTTTTCAGCTTTACACCACTAATCCTTAGTTAGTTCTTGCTGACTAACTTTTATTTTCTTAACTTATACGTAGTAATACTCAAAATATAATGAAAAATAATAATATAATACCTTAAATTTTGGGACGTTACAAAATGAGCTGCAACACAAAATATAAATGGGTTAAAATTTCCATGTCTAATTCGTTATCAAAAAAATAATGTTAGAAAAGATACAAACACCAATAGTGTTTAACTAGAGGCCGGCGGTGTCAGGCGACGGAGATTAAACCATCGTTGATGAGAGCTCAAGAGAACATCGGGTGGGTGAATGAGTGAAATGGGTCTCCTGAAACCCTAGGGATTATAAGTAGATGGAAAAGGGACGCAATATAACCAAAATACTCTGGTCAAGTGAAAGGACAGTTAACTCCAAAGGGAACAGTAACTCCCTCCGGAGCAGTAGGCAGTTTTTGAAATAGTAGTATTAGGATAATTGTTATTAACTAAAGTTATAAACATCCCTTACCTAGCAACACTTCTAATTAACAGCCCTTACCCAAGAGCAAATCTTGACTGAAGTTTCTTATACTGCTTTTCAAGTCAGAAAAGTTGAAGTGATTCAAGATTGGATCAATAAGTTTAAGATCCCCTGATATCGGCAATCCTAACGTTGACTGAGTCATTTCAAGTGTGGCTATACCGGACAGTTTTGGATGGTCCATGCTTCTAATGTGGCTGCTTTTAATTCTCATTCAAAGTTAGCAGACTAGTATTTATAAGACATCAGAATAGTTCCAATTTAGATAATTGTTGAGCTAATGGTATCGTAATTTTTAAGCATTTTACAATTATAACGAAATAAAATAAAAGAACGAAATGATTATAAGGAAAATTCAAGAACAGCAGTGTAAGTGAGCGAAATTTAAGTTGGTTTTCATTAGAGCCCGTATCCCCTGCTACCATGGTTCCATGGATAAGTCCAGAAACGTATTTGATCTAAATTGAAGCGTTGTCATGTTTGTGTTTATGGTTATCTTTGGACGTGTGCTTACGTTACTTGTTAGCCTAAAAAATTTGTTCCAAACTGTGGAGAACTTCTTCGCTTGAAGGCCTATCTTTAGGTAAGTTCTCAAGACATCTTAATGTAAGTGCAGCGTATCTAAAAGATCCTTCAAGAGGGTAATTTTGTTCGAGACGTGGATCTATTATTTTCTTTAGCTTTGTTCTTCTTTCTAGACTTGGACGTGCCCACTCGACCAATCTCTATTTCTCTTTCGGCCGAGACATATCCAATACTCGTAGGCCGGTTAGAGTTTCCAGCAACACCACTCCAAAACCGTAGATGTCACTCTTCACACAGAATTTACCTGTATAGTGGTATTGAAGCAATCATTCTTTTAAAGGTTGAAATTTGACACAAACAATGAGCAAACATAACATAACATATATTGTAAATGTAAATATTTATTTGAATAAATTGTTTGCAAGAATGGTCAATTTTTCTCAAAAGTGGGATACAACAGTTTTGTAACTTAATTGCTGATCATCAAAATGATAATATTACTTAATTATATAGTAATGTACCTGTGGCGATATACTCTGGGTCTACATAACCCCAGGTTACTGATGGGAAAATAATCACAACGGATAATCTACAAAGCGGAAACAAACCCGTTTGACCAACACTTTTCCGACCCGTATGAAACCGTGAGGATGCTAACAAATAAGCTATACCAAATCCAACCCAAATCAGTCCCCAAATCAGTAGCAAATCAACTAATAACGAATAATCAAGCACACACAATACACGCGAGACTTTTTACGTGGAAAACCCCTCAAAATCGAGAGTAAAAACCACGGGACTCGTAAGCCACTTAAATTCCACTATCATCAACAAGGAGAGCAATACAATAATCCTTCTCTAGATCAACTAGAGGTATACAACATCATCATACTCTTGAAAAACAATAATCAACAAGTATATGAAGAAATTAAAGACAAAAGAGTAATAACATCACCTAAAATTCTGCTACTGTTCGACCTGCTGTAACTTGAGCTACAGACCTCTTTAGATGAATTCAACGGTTGAAAACCTTGGCACTGATGTCAGGAAGACACAGCCCAAATTTGATGAAGATCCAACGGTTAGATCTCCGGGGATCGTCTCTTTTCTGTCCTGCTGTCACTGTAGACGGAAATGGAGTTTTTTTCACTCTTTTTCTTGATCTCAATCTGATCTCTCTCTCTCGTATCAATTGAAGATAGCGGGACACAATTCAAAATAATGCCCTCAAATGTTTGACCAAGTCAACAAACCATTTGGGCCTAAATTGTTGGGCTTTAGACTTTGGGTTAAAGCTTCATCATATTGGAAACCCACTAATAAACCCAACAAATCTCCCCCTTTCCAATTATGAGGAAGAGTTCGCCATCCCGGCGATCGAGCAACATACCTTGAGCTTCTCACTTGCTAAAGCCTTTGTAAACATGTCGGAACCATTATCATCGGTGTGAACTTTATCAAGTTCAAACGAACTATCTTCAAGACGTTCTCTAATCCAATGATACCGCACATCTATATGTTTTGTCCGCTTATGATACATAGAATTTCTAGCCAAATGAATCGCACTCTCATTATCACAAAGAACCACATATCGTGATTGCTTAAACCCAAGGTCTTGTAGAAATCTTTTCATCCACAGTAGTTCTTTGCACGCTTCTGTTGCTGCCATATACTCAGCCTCGGTTGTAGACAATGCAACACACTTTTGTAACCTTGATTGCCATGAAACTGCTCCCCCTGCGAAAGTCATCAAATATCCAGAAGTGGATTTCATGTTATCTTTGTTTCCTGCCATATCTGAGTCTGTATAACCAACAAGCATCGGCTTTCCATTTCCAAATGTGATACCCAGCTTTGAAGTACCTCGTAAGTATCTCATAATCCATTTAACTGCTTCCCAATGCTTCTTACCCGGATTTGACATAAACCGACTAACAACACCTACCGCATGAGCTATATCAGGCCTAGTACACACCATAGCATACATCAAGCTACCAACCGCTGAAGCATATGGAACTTTATACATCTCCTCAACATCCTCCTTTGAAGTAGGGCAATCTCTATCTGTTAGCTTAAAGTTGTTAGTAAGAGGAGAACTAACCACTTTAGCATTCTCCATGTTGAATCTACTAAGCACCTTTTCAATGTATTGCTCTTGTGATATATGTAACGTCTTAGCACCTCTATCTCTAAAAATTCGAATGCCAAGAATCTGTTTTGCTGGTCCTAAGTCTTTCATAGCAAAAGACTTGCTCAATTCTCGCTTCAACTGCGCAATTCTTTTCATATTTTTACCAACAATCAACATATCATCAACGTATAACAACAATATAATGAAATCATCATCGCCAAACCTCTGAAAGAAAACACAATGATCTGAAGTTGTCTTTCGGTAGCCTTGCTTTCCTATAACCGACTCAAACTTCTTATACCACTGTCTCGGTGCTTGCTTCAACCCATATAGACTTTTCTGAAGTCTACAAACATAATTTTCTTTACCTTTAACCCGAAAACCTTCAGGTTGCATCATGTAGATTTCCTTATCCAAATCACCGTGAAGAAAAGCAGTCTTGACATCCATCTGTTCAACCTCAATATCAAGACTAGCAGCTAACCCAAGAACCACTCGAATAGATCCCATCTTCACGACCGGAGAGAAAATCTCATCAAAATCAATACCCTTTTTCTGGCTGAATCCTTTAACGACTAACCTAGCTTTGTACCTTGGTTGTGAAGTAAGCTCATCTGTCTTCACTTTGAATACCCATTTGTTTCTCAAAGCTCTTTTGCCTTTAGGTAACTTCACCAGGTCATAAGTATTGTTCTCATACAAAGAATTCATCTCATCTTGCATAGCTTCACCCCACTCTTTCTTATGCTCATCTTTCATTGCTTCTGAATAACATTCTGGCTCTCCCCCATCAGTAACTAATACATACTCATCAGCAGAATATCTAACAGAAGGATGACGGTCTCGGGTAGACCGCCTAAGTGGGACAAATGGGGGCACATCTGGTACTGGAATCTCTACCTGCTCCGGAGCATCACCAACATCAGTACCATGTTCATCATTCTGAACATCATCTCCAACATGTTGTGGAGTAACTGGATCCAAATCAACAAGATCAGTACTAGGTTGAGGAACTGAATCTGTCTTCTCAACATCTTTTAACATCTGATCTTCTGTAAAAACAACATCTCGACTTCGTACAAGTTTCTTCTGAACTGGATCATATAACCTGTACCCAAAATCATCTTCACCATAGCAGAGGAAAACACATGGCTTAGTCTTCATATCAAGCTTTGACCTCTCATCTTTGGGAACATGAACAAAAGCTTTACATCCAAAAACTCGTAAATGACGGTAAGAAACATCTTTGCCGCTTCAAACCCTGTTAGGAACATCAAAATGCAAAGGAACACAAGGGGTTAGATTAATAATATGAACTGCCGTATTTAAAGCCTCACCCCAAAAGGAATCGGACAACCCTGCATGTGAAAGCAAACATCTAACTCTCTCAACCAAAGTTCTGTTCATCCTCTCTGCTAAGCCATTCAACTGAGGTGTCTTTGGTGGAGTCTTTTGATGTCGAATACCATTCTCCTTACAATAAACATCAAATCTGCCAATGTATTCACCGCCATTATCAGTCCGAATACACTTGAGTTTCTTCCCCGTTTGCCTTTCAACTAGTGTATGAAATTCCTTAAACTTTTCAAATACTTGATCCTTTGACTTTAAGGTATAAACCCACACCTTCCTGGAATGATCATCGATGAATGTAACAAAGTAGGAACATCCACCAAGTGTCCTAGTCTTCATAGGCCCACAAACATCCGAATGAACTAGATCAAGTATGTTCTCCATTCGAAAAGGAGAATGACTCTTAAACGCAACTCTGGTCTGTTTCCCTGCCAAACAGTGAGAACACTTACTCAAATCAATACCACTAACACCCGACAACACATTCTTCTTGAACAAGATAGACATCCCCTTTTCACTCATGTGGCCAAGTCTTTTATGCCACAACTCAGTAGAATCAACATTGTCCACTGCGTTAACAATGTTCTGGATGATCTTAGGACGCGTGATGTATAATCTTGAGTCTTTCTTGCCTCTTCCCACTATCATAGAACCGAGAGTTAGTTTCCAAATACCATTACCAAAACCGTTATAATAACCATCATCATCAAGAATGCCTGTTGAAATAACATTAAGTCTCATATCCGGAACATGTTTTACATTATGCAAAACTAACTCCATTCCCGTGTCAAATTTCAAACAAACATCTCCAATACCAACGATCTTTGATAACCCGGCATTACCCATCCTAGCAAATCCATAGTCACCTGGAGTGTAAGATGAGAAGTGATCTCTACAAATTGCAACATGACATGTAGCACCACTATCAACAATCCAACTCGTGTCATCATGAGTAAGATTGATCATATCATAATCAATACAAACAAAGAACTCATCTGTGATAGCGTTAACTTCAACCTTATCATCATCACCACCATCACTTTTCTTTTGTTTATTCTTGTCATATGCCTTTTTCTTCTCATTCTTCAACTTTGGACAATACCACTTTGTGTGCCCCTTTTCATGACAATTATAACACTCAACATTAGCAAATTTACCTTTGCGTGAGCTGCTACGATGATTGCCTCTTTTACCCTGACCTCTATTATGACTTCTCCTCCGCGTTTCTGTGACCAAGATATCTGACTGTGAAGAGGAACCTTGTGACTTTCTTCTCATCTTGTAACACCCTAGGCAAATCCCACATCGCCCACGGGCATGAGTGATCATGGGATTATAAGGTAATACTCACGCTTAAATGACACAACGCGTTTTGGGACCACAGGCTGAGCAGAAGTGCGAGTACGTTGTAGTTAAGCGTGCTCGAGCGAGAACACTACCAGGATGGGTGACCTCCTGGGAAAGTGCTTCTCGTGTGTGGTCGCCAAGAAAAATCCGTGCGCCTGCGGGCAAAGCGGACAATATTGTGGTCATGTTAAGCTGGGGTGTTACAGAATGGTATCAGAGCCACTCATGTGCCGTTGGGGGTGGTGGGGCAAACCTCATCGAGGACGATGAGTCCCTAAGGGGGGGTGAATGTAACACCCTAGGCAAATCCCACATCGCCCACGGGCATGAGTGATCATGGGATTATAAGGTAATACTCACGCTTAAATGACACAACGCGTTTTGGGACCACAGGCTGAGCAGAAGTGCGAGTACGTTGTAGTTAAGCGTGCTCGAGCGAGAACACTACCAGGATGGGTGACCTCCTGGGAAAGTGCTTCTCGTGTGTGGTCGCCAAGAAAAATCCGTGCGCCTGCGGGCAAAGCGGACAATATTGTGGTCATGTTAAGCTGGGGTGTTACAGAATAAATGTAACACCCTAGGCAAATCCCACATCGCCCACGGGCATGAGTGATCATGGGATTATAAGGTAATACTCACGCTTAAATGACACAACGCGTTTTGGGACCACAGGCTGAGCAGAAGTGCGAGTACGTTGTAGTTAAGCGTGCTCGGGCTAAAGCACTACCAGGATGGGTGACCTCCTGGGAAAGTGCTTCTCGTGTGTGGTCGCCAAGAAAAAGCCGTGCGCCTGCGGGCAAAGCGGACAATATTGTGGTCATGTTAAGCTGGGGTGTTACAGAATTGTAACACCCTAGGCAAATCCCACATCGCCCACGGGCATGAGTGATCATGGGATTATAAGGTAATACTCACGCTTAAATGACACAACGCGTTTTGGGACCACAGGCTGAGCAGAAGTGCGAGTACGTTGTAGTTAAGCGTGCTCGAGCGAGAACACTACCAGGATGGGTGACCTCCTGGGAAAGTGCTTCTCGTGTGTGGTCGCCAAGAAAAATCCGTGCGCCTGCGGGCAAAGCGGACAATATTGTGGTCATGTTAAGCTGGGGTGTTACAGAATGGTATCAGAGCCACTCATGTGCCGTTGGGGGTGGTGGGGCAAACCTCATCGAGGACGATGAGTCCCTAAGGGGGGGTGAATGTAACACCCTAGGCAAATCCCACATCGCCCACGGGCATGAGTGATCATGGGATTATAAGGTAATACTCACGCTTAAATGACACAACGCGTTTTGGGACCACAGGCTGAGCAGAAGTGCGAGTACGTTGTAGTTAAGCGTGCTCGAGCGAGAACACTACCAGGATGGGTGACCTCCTGGGAAAGTGCTTCTCGTGTGTGGTCGCCAAGAAAAATCCGTGCGCCTGCGAGCAAAGCGGACAATATTGTGGTCATGTTAAGCTGGGGTGTTACACATCTCTTCATTCAAAATACTACCCTTAGCCAATTCCATGGTGATAGTACCATTCGGTGCAGAGTTGGACAAAGATGTCCTAAAAGTCTCCCAAGAGTCCGGTAATGTACCAAGTAACCAGAGACCCTGAATCTCATCCTCAAACTTGATACCCATACCTGCAAGCTGATTTATAATACCCTGATATGCATTTAGGTGATCTGTAATAGGAGTCCCATCATGATACTTCAAAGCCATCATCTGCTTAATTAAGAACAACTTGTTATTCCCAGTCTTTCGCTCATATAACTGCTCAAGCTTTTTCCATAAGGCTTTAGCATCAGTCTCCCCAGTAATATGATTCACAACATTATCATCAACCCACTGCCGAATATACCCACATACTTGTCTATGCAAAATTTTCCATTGAGCATCAGATTTTTCCTCAGGTTTATCCTCAGTAAAAACAGGCAAATAATAATCTTTCACATAAAGAAGATCCTCCATCTTGCCTTTCCAAACATGATAATTTGAACCATTTAAACTAATCATTTTACTTGTATTAGCTTCCATCTTTCACACAAGTCAAATCAAATAACCTAGCTCTTGATACCAATTTGATGGGAAAATAATCACAACGGATAATCTACAAAGCGGAAACAAACCCGTTTGACCAACACTTTCCCATCCCGTATGAAACCGTGAGGATGCTAACAAATAAGCTATACCAAATCCAACCCAAATCAGTAGCAAATCAACTAATAACGAATAATCAAGCACACACAATACACGCGAGACTTTTTACGTGGAAAACCCCTCAAAATCGAGAGTAAAAACCACGGGACTCGTAAGCCACTTAAATTCCACTATCATCAACAAGGAGAGCAATACAATAATCCTTCTCTAGATCAACTAGAGGTATACAACATCATCATACTCTTGAACAACAATAATCAACAAGTATATGAAGAAATTAAAGACAAAAGAGTAATAACATCACCTAAAATTCTGCTACTGTTCGACCTGCTGTAACTTGAGCTACAGACCTCTTTAGACGAATTCAACGGTTGAAAACCTTGGCACTGATGTCAGGAAGACACAGCCCAAATTTGATGAAGATCCAACGGTTAGATCTCCGGGGATCGTCTCTTTTCTGTCCTGCTATCACTGTAGACGGAAATGGAGTTTTTTTCACTCTTTTTCTTGATCTCAATCTGATCTCTCTCTCTCTCTCATATCAATTGAAGATAGCTGGACACAATTCAAAATAATACCCTCAAATGTTTGACCAAGTCAACAAACCATTTGGGCCTAAATTGTTGAGCTTTAGACTTTGGGTTAAAGCTTCATCATATTGGAAACCCACTAATAAACCTAACAGTTCCATCAACACGGGTACTGAAACTAGTTTCTCCATTTAGTGGTAAAGATTTCGCAAGGCCGAAGTCAGTGAGTTTTGAATTGAAGTCCTGGATGAGAGATCATATATATATATATATATATATATATATATATATATATATATATATATATATATATATATATATATATATAGCTTTGACGGCTAAAAACTAATACCATTATAGGGGCTTGATCGCTACTATAAATCATATATAGAGTACCTCATCCAGTAATATACTATAGACTTTTACGTCACGGAAAATGACTTGAGACGAATGCAAATAAGTCAGTGCACGGGCAACTCCTATCATTATCGTAAGTCGTGTCCCCTAAGAAAGTGGTTCAGAAATATCTGTTGCACCAGACTAGTGTAGGTTACATTGATACTTGATTCCAATAATCCAAAAAAAATAATAATAATAAATGATGGTTTAGAGAGATCCTAATATAGTTTACTTTTGAATAAAACATCACCAAAACTTTTGGGCATGTACTCGTAAACAAGCAAGCGTTCGCATTCATCGCTGCAGTATCCCAAAAGACTAATAATATTTGGATGAGACAACAGTCCTAAGATGCTCACCTCTGCCTGAACACGCAATACTGAAGTTAAATTCCATAAAACAGAAAATCTAGTACGGTTCATGACATTATTACATGTAAGTCCGCTTTTCCATAGTCAAGCAGGATGGTTTCTGTGAAGTTTCGTAAATACTTGCTTTATGGTGGCTATTTATTCGATCAATTTGCTTAAAGTAGCTTATGTTATAATATATAAATATATATATATAAATGGATAGTCAATTATTGATACACAAAAGTAATATTATTGTATTACCTAAACTTGTGATATTTTTGCTATAAATAGCCATGAATGCAAGCATTAAACTTGCACCATTTCTCACACTTACAAAGTGTTTCTTTCTTTCTCTCCATTATCATCTTTGTTCTTACACTTCATTATTAGTATTCTAAATCAAGAATCAAATCACTAAAGGTAGTTATAAGCCTACTGAATTATAACATCAAGAATCAAACCACTAAAGGTAGTTATAAGCCTACTGAATTATAACACGTTATCAGCACGATAATCTTAATACTAATTATGGTTGGCTCTGCCACCTAAATGATATATGGTCGGTTATACCACCTGAATAATATATGGTCGACACTGTCGTCTAATTATCATTTATGTTACTAACATTTATATTTCAATTATCTAACATTTATATGGCCGACACTGTCGCCTAATTATCATTTATGTTACTAACATTTATATTTCAATTATCTAACATTTATATGGCCGACACTGTCGCCTAATTATCATTTATGTTACTAACATTTATATTTCTATTATCTAACATTTATATGGCCGACACTGTCGCCTAATTATCATTTATGTTTACTAATATTTATATTTATGTTATATAACATTTATTAATGATTGCTTACATATGGTCGACACTGTCACCTACTTATCATTTATGTTATATTAAATTTATGTTTAATTTTTATATACTTATGAATATAAAGTGACTATAATTTATCATATTGTTTGTTTTAATAGAAAATGTCGAATCTGGAAAAGCTTAAATTTACTCCTTTAGAATCAACTGGAAACAACTACATGCCATGGGTTATAAAAGTAAAAATGCATCTTAAATCAATGGGTATTCTTGAAGCCATAAATGAAAACAACACTTGTTCTGAAAAAGAACAAGCAACGGCATGTTGCTTTATTCATCAACATATTGATGAATGCTTACAAAATAATTATGTGACTGTAGAAGATCCCCATGTTTTATGGGAAGGTCTCAAAAGCAGATTCAATAATCAAAGAGAAATTTTACTTCCAGCTGCTATGGAACAATGGAGAACATTAAGGTTCCAAGACTTTAAGAAAGTAAATGAATATAGCTCAGCTCTGTATAATACATGTTCACAACTTAAATTCTGTGGACATGAAATAAGTGATGCAGACATGATGGAGAAAACTTTCTCCACAATGAATGCTGCAAACATCACAGTGCAAAGAAATTTGAGAATGCTAAAGTTCAAAACATATCCTGAACTTAATTCATATCTCTTAGTTGCAGAGCAAAATGATGAGCTATTAATGAAAAATCAGCAATCCCGTCCTACTGGTACACTTGCAATCCCTGAAGCAAATACTGCAAATAATTATAAACAGGGACAAGGACGCGGGCAAGGTCGTGGTTATAATAACCATCACCATCATCATGCCAAAAGCCATAACTATGGTAGAAACCATCCTTATGGTAATGGTAATGGGCGAGGACGTGGTCGTGGTCGTTGCCGTGGTGGTCAAAGAAATAATAATCCACGAAAATATAAATATCAACCACAAAACAAGCCCACTAAACAAGATGTTGAAGAAAATTCTTCTAAAAATTCTGAAGAATCTTGCTACAGATGTGGTAGAATGGGCCACTGGGCTAATACTTGCCGAACATCTAAACATCTTGTTAAGATGTATCAGGATTCGCTGAAAGATAAAGAAAAGGAAGTAAACTTTGTGGATAACGTCGATCCAACAGTCACTGAGAAACCATCTGATTTATATGAAGATTTCTTGAATGTTTAAGTTGTGTGTCTTTCGAAAAATAAACGATTTAATATCGTCTGTCTTTGTCATTATGTTTGCTAAATGTTTCAGTACTATCTATTTGCGTTTAAAATATTGTGTAATATTAATGTACTCACTATTTATTTCTTATATATGAAGTTCAATATGAATTTTGCAGGAATACAACATCAATCAAGTGGTGGAGATCTCTGTATAGCAGACAGTGGAACTACACACACTATACTTAAATCCGAGAAATATTTTATTGATCTAAAACCAACGGAAGGAACTATACATACAATATCAGGACCTGCTAACTTGATAAAAGGGATAGGAAAGGCAAATTTCATACTACCAAATGGTACAAAATTTTTAATAAATGATGCCTTATTTTCTCCCAAGTCAAGCAGAAATTTATTGAGTTTCTCCGACATATACCTTAACGGGTATGATTATCAGTCAGTGACAACAGAAAATGAGAAATATTTAAGTATCACTGACAAGAGTCATGTGGTTGAAAAACTGCCAAGACTTAGTTCTGGATTACATTATACACATATAAATGTACCAGAAATACATATGGTAGTTAACGAAAAATATATTGATCCTGGTGTATTCAGTTTATGGCATAACAGATTAGGCCATCCAGGATCAACAATGATGAAAAGGATTATTGAATGTACTCATGGACATCCACTAAAGGATAGAAAATCCATCATGATACAATGGTTCCATGTACATCTTGCTCTCTTGGAAAATTGATAACTAGACCCTCACCACTTAAGGTTGAGAAAGAATCACCAATGTTTCTTGAAAGAATTCAAGGTGATATATGTGGACCAATTCATCCACCATGTGGACCATTTAGATATTTCATGGTTCTAATAGACGCATCTAGCAGATGGTCTCATGTTTGTCTGTTATCAAGCCGTAATGTGGCATTTGCAAAATTTCTTGCCCAAATTATTAAATTGAGAGCTCATTTTCCTGATTACACCATTAAAAGGGTGAGACTTGATAATGCTGGTGAATTTACATCTCAAGCATTTAATGACTATTGCATGTCTATAGGAATTGTTGTTGAACATTCTGTTGCTCATGTGCATACACAAAATGGTTTAGCCGAGTCATTGATTAAACGTTTACAGTTAATCGCTAGACCATTGATAATGAGAACAAAACTCCCTGTATCTATATGGGGTCATGCAATTTTACATGCTGCTGCATTGATTCGCATCAGACCAAGTGCAAGTCATAAATATTCCCCCCTACAACTTGCTTTTGGTCAAGAGCCAAATATTTCCCATCTTAGAACATTTGGTTGTGCAGTGTATGTTCCAATTGCGACACCACAACGTACAAAAATGGGTCCTCAAAGGAGGTTGGGAATATATGTTGGATATGAAACATCTTCAATATTAAGGTATATTAAACCTATGACAGGTGACGTTTTTACAGCACGTTTTGCTGATTGTCATTTTAATGAAACATTGTTCCCTAGATTAGGGGGAGAAATGAAAAATAAAGAAAATGATGTTTCATGGTGTGAACCTCAATTAAAGTATCTTGATCCTCGCACAAAAGAATGCGAGACAGAAGTTCAAAAGATAATGCATATACAAGAACTTGCAAATCAATTGCCTGATGCATTTACAGATACAAAAACGGTGACAAAATCATATATACCAGCAGTAAATACTCCAGCTCGAATTGAAATTCCAAAAGCTGGCAATAACGTCACTCATGAATCTTTGCCACGTCAGAAACGTGGAAGACCAATTGGTTCAAAGGATAAAAATCCTCGAAAAAGAAAATCAGCTGATAATGAAGTAAAAGAAAGTGTTCAAGAAGAACCACAAATCAGTACTCCTACTGCAGAGGAGATTGATGATGTCAATACAGAAATTGCAATCAATTATGCATATTCAAAAATATTATGGAACCGAAATGAAATGAAAAATCTTGATGAGAAATTTTCATTTAATGTTGCATATGACATCATGAATAATGATGATGATCCAGAACCAACATCTATGGTTGAATGTCAAAATAGACATGATTGGGCTCAATGGAAAGAAGCAATACGAGCTGAATTAGAATCACTCAATAAAAGAAAAGTTTTCGGATCCATCATTCTCACTCCTAAAGATGTGAAACCTGTAGGATACAGATGGATTTTTGTCCGAAAAAGAAATGAGAAAAATGAAGTTACAAGGTATAAAGCTAGACTTGTAGCTCAAGGTTTTTCTCAAAGACCGGGAATTGATTATGAAGAAACTTATTCCCCTGTTATGGATGCAATTACTTTTAGGTACTTAATCAGTCTGGCAGTTTCTAAAAATTTAGAAATGCATCTCATGGATGTTGTGACTGCTTACCTATATGGATCACTTGATAGTGATATATATATGAAGATACCTGAAGGATTTAAGGTACCAGAAGCATCAAATGCAAAACCCAAAGAAATGTATTCGATTAAATTACAAAGATCTTTATATGGGTTAAAACAATCGGGACGTATGTGGTATAACCGATTAAGTGATTACTTGATAAGCAAAGGGTATACAAATAACCTTACTTGCCCTTGTGTTTTCATTAAGAAAACAACATCCGGATATGTGATCATAGCTGTTTATGTTGATGATCTTAACATCATAGGTACAAATAAAGAGATCTATGAAGCCATTCAACTTCTAAAGAAAGAATTTGAAATGAAAGATCTCGGAAAAACCAAGTATTGCCTTGGTTTACAAATTGAGCATATGCCTAATGGTTTACTTGTACATCAAACAACATATACTGAAAAGATTTTGAAACGTTTCAATATGGACAAGGCAAAACCATTAAGTACTCCTATGGTTGTTAGATCACTCAATGTTGAAACTGATCCATTTCGTCCATGTGAAGATCATGAAGATATTCTTGGACCAGAAGTACCATATCTTAGTGCAATTGGAGCTCTTATGTATCTTACAAATTGTACAAGACCTGACATTTCTTTTGCAGTTAATTTGTTGGCAAGGTTCAGCTCTGCTCCTACCAAAAGACACTGGAATGGGATCAAACACATATTTCGATACCTTCGAGGAACTACTGATTTAGGATTATTTTATTCTAACGAATCAAAACAAGATTTGGTTGGTTATGCTGATGCAGGTTATTTATCTGATCCACATAAAGCTAAATCTCAAACTGGATATGTATTCCTAAATGGAGGTACTGCAATATCATGGCGTTCTCAAAAACAAACACTTGTTGCTACATCATCAAATCATGCCGAAGTGATTGCATTACATGAAGCTACTCGGGAATGTTTTTGGTTGAGATCAATGACACAAATCATTACTGATTCTTGTGGACTAGAACGCGATAAAAGTCCAACAATTATCTATGAAGATAATGCAGCTTGCATAGCACAGATGAAAGAAGGGTATATCAAAAGTGACCGAACCAAACACATACCTCCTAGATTCTTCTCATACACTCAAAATCTCATTAAGGACAACGAGATTGAAATGAGATATGTTCAATACAGCAAAAACTCTGCTGATCTTTTCACGAAAGCACTTCCAACTGCTATTTTCAGAACACACGTTCATAACATTGGCATGAGACATGTTCAAAAGATGTAACAACCGAAGCGATGTCTACTTGAGGGGGAGTCAACTCCATGCTGCACTCTTTTTCCCTTAGCTAAAGTTTTTCCCACTGGGTTTTCTTTAGCAAGGTTTTTAACGAGGCAGTAACTTACAGTTGATCTTCAACAAACAAAATTGCTATCCAAGGGGGAGTGTTATAATATATAAATATATATATATAAATGGATAGTCAATTATTGATACACAAAAGTAATATTATTGTATTACCTAAACTTGTGATATTTTTGCTATAAATAGCCATGAATGCAAGCATTAAACTTGCACCATTTCTCACACTTACAAAGTGTTTCTTTCTTTCTCTCCATTATCATCTTTGTTCTTACACTTCATTATTAGTATTCTAAATCAAGAATCAAATCACTAAAGGTAGTTATAAGCCTACTGAATTATAACATCAAGAATCAAACCACTAAAGGTAGTTATAAGCCTACTGAATTATAACAGCTTATAAGAAGTTGAGCCAAATTATTATATCAAGATTTTAGATTAGATTTTGGGTGAAAATGCATAACGCTGTCACAAAAACAATACAAGATCTTATAGTTTAAACATCATATTATTGGTGTCTAAAAGATAGATTAAAATTCAAATGCACAAATATATCATTTCATTCGAGATTGGATTAAACACCTAACAAGTAAGCAGATATACTATGAATTAACGTGAGATGAAAAAATTATTTATATACCGTCTTTCCCATAAAGTTTATTAACTTGAGTTACATATTATATACTGTGATACTTGCCTGCCATTCAAATTCAAATTCAACCTGTCCTACATTAAGCCTTTTAACAGCAACAGCAACTCCATCATCGCATTTTGAAGGGGCATACGTATTTGGGTCAACCCAACCCAAGAAAACGGCTCCAAAACCTCCCACACCTAAGCGCAAATCTGCACTAAAGTTTCTTGTTGCCTTTTTTAAATCAGCAAACTGAAATATCATAATGAATGGATTGCCAGCAAAAACAGTACTATCTGGAATTCCATTGTTGGGCTTGCAATCACTTGATAACTTTGAATCACTTTTATCTGAGATAGATGAACACGAACAGATTATATAATAGCTATTTTTACTTTGCCACCACAATATAGGTATGTTTGGTAAAACTAGCTAGTAGCTGTTTGGTAGCTGGTAGCTATTTAGTATTTAGGTGTTTGACGGAGTAACTGGAGCTATTAAAAAAAGAGAGAAAAAGGCTAGGAGCTTTTTCTCAAACGCTAGTTGTAAGAGCTTCTAGCTTCTAGCGTTTTCCCTTAGTCTAAAAGTTTTAAGCTCTTTTAACCAAACGAAGCTTTTTATTAAATAAAAGTTTTTCCATAAAAGCTAGAAGCACCTAAAAGCTCCAAAACACTCTTTACCAAACATACCCATAATACATTCTTTAATTTACTTCAAGTTGCCACAATCTAAAATTGACTAGGGATGACAATGAGCGGAAAAAAACCCATGACCCGTGGGTATCTGTGCTCGTGATGGGCGTATAAGTTCAAAAAAGTTCACCCGCGGGTACGAGATGGGTAAATTCGCAGGTATAATCTACCCGTTGCGAATAATATCCGAACCGCGAACCCTTTTATACCCATTGAACAACCAGCGGATATACCCGTTTACTTGCATACATATATTTATTACTAACACATTAATATATTTTAATATTACTATAAATCTTTAATTATTTGCGGATTTACTCATCGGTTTATTCATGGGTCATGACTATCCGCAAATGGATATTGTTTTATTTTAATGCAAACAAGTGTAGTATTTTGTATTATATAACAAACTGTTACATAATTCAACCATGAATTTACATTTAGGCATATACAGCTATGCATGGCCATTCATATGAGAAGAATTGATAATGAGACTTCCTAACGGTATGCACAACATCAAGCAGATAATGTCATGAGCCTACATGATCTTTAACCAATACCAATCTAAATCCGAGATTAGAGATTCCCAACCTTGGATTGGAGATCTATAATAACACACATTTTCTAATAAGTACAGTTTTAATACCCGCAGGTTTGTCCGCGGATCTCGGGTATCCATGGATCACGGGTAAGAGCATAAAACATTACCCGTTGACGGGTAGACAGGCCCTGATGGGTAATGAAAAATCATGGTGGGCGGGTGTCGGGTTTAAAGGATCCATGCCCGTCGCCTGCGGGTGCCATCCTGTTTCAGTATTAACGATTATATAAAAAAAAGGTAACATAACATATGCTATAGGCCAAAGATGTGCACATATATGAACAAGGATCTTAAAATTTACCTAAATTTTCTGCATTGTACGAGAATGGAAACATATTCACAATTCTACCAAACATAGTTTTGCCTGCACGTTCCAACGAATCATTGAATTTCTGTTGTAAGACGTGCAGATTCAAGACTCACCAAAGCCTCAGCCATGGTAGGTCGTTTCTTAGATTCGCTATGCAAACATCTCTCTGCAACCCGAACAAACTCCTTCAAACATTTTGGTGATATTGAACCCTTATTTCTGAATCTATTATCTTCTTTATATTCCCTTCTTTGATACGTTCCTGACCCATCTTGCTAAATTCCATTGCTCTTCATCAAGACTACTATCCACTGCACGCTTCCGACACAAAACTTCTAACGATACCACCCCAAAAGCATAAACGTCCGACTTTCTTGTTAGGTTTCCAGTTGAGTAAAACCACTTGTAGTGGTTGGGGGCGTGGGTTGCTTTTTGATGACTAGGACGTGTGAGTTGTTTTTGTGGAGTAGTGGTTGTGTGGGTTTTTGGTGTTGGTTGGAAGTATTATGATGATGTGTTAAAATATAATTGGGTAAAGTATTAAAAAGGGGTATAAAATAATATTTTAAATTAATAAAAAATTAATTTAGATTGAACCATGGTATGGGTTGTTGCGTTGCAGGGCCACGTCCAAGCCCATTTTTACCATGAGCCACGCATTGATACTTCAAAAGGGGTGGTGTTTCCCCTTGCCACGTCATCCCCACGCCGTCCCAACATGACGGATACAACAAGTCTAATAATCAGGATCTAGATACCCAAATGTCCCTTTAACAACTGTCTTGACATAAGTTGATGGCTGATTTGTAGGGCCTATTTTTGACAACCCAAAGTCTGCAATTTTGGCTGCCCAACTTTCACGTAACAAAATATTGGAGCTCTTGACATCACGATGTATGACTCCAAACTCAATTCCTGTTCCCGTGTGAAGATAGTGTAACCCACGACCTGCACCTATGCAAATCTTGAGTCGTTGGATCCAAGAAAGAGGGGAACCAAGTTTATGTAAATGATCTTCAAGTGTTCCATTAGGCATGTATTCATAAACAAGAATCATTTCTTTTTCATGATTACAATAACCAAACAAAGTTACAAGATTATAGTGTCGTAACATAGAAAGAGTTTCAATTTCTGCCCAAAACTCAGCTGCTCCTTGATCAGACATAGAATCCAACCGTTTGATGGCAGCTTCAACAAGACTTGATCCATTGATAACTTTACCTTTGTAAACTTTTCCAAAACCTCCGTGGCCAATTACTAATGAGCCATTGAAGTTTTCTGTTGCGGTTTGAATCTCATGAAATTCAAAATGACGGCATGGTTGTTACCCGTGAACTGAGGAGGAAGAAGAGGGTTCATGTTCCTCTCCATTACTTGTAGAAACAAACATAACTACTGATGAATTAGAATCTGAAGTTGAAATGGATGAGAGCCGGTGATGAATGATTATAATTTGATAGTAAACGCAAATAGTCAACTTACAAAATGATGACAAGTCTTCTTCCAGGAATCAGAGATGGACCCTGCATGACATAATCAACTTCTATTGAAATAATCAAAACAGATAAATATATGTTAAATATATGTTGGAAAATACATATTTTATAAAAAATTAAAGTTAGAAAAGTTACAAACGCTAGTAATATTTAGACCATTTGTATCGCAAGCTCCTCAACGCTGTTGGCATCTAGGTGGCAAGCCCAAAACGCCGGAAGGTGGCCGTATCGCGGCGTTGGACCACCGCGTTTTGGACGCGTTCCGGTGGCTTCAACGATTCATTCAACATACGTTTTGGATTATTAAAATATAAATATAATCATATTAATAATAAAAATAAAATAAAACAAATAAATAAAACAAAAAAATACAAAATTAAATGCCACATCAGCATTCCACTAACACAACACCAACTCACAACACCAACTCACAACACCACCACTACTCCACTCAACAACACAACACGTCCTAGTCAACAAAAAAGTGCAAAAAGTGCACAACACGAACTCACAACACGAGTTACCACTACAAATGGTCTTACTTGTTATTAATTGTAGACAAAATTGCACAGAGTCCCTATAATTTATCTTGTATAACTAACCCAGCCCAAAAAGTACTTTTTAGCTCGCATAGTCATTTTCTTTACATTGGCTCTATTAATCGAGTCAACAGTAAGCGTCGATTTATTGGCGACTTGACTGTCGCTTAGAGCCTAAATTGAATTCCAGACAGGATTTAAAACCCATGGAAATTTGATTCTACCATTTTCATGACGTCTCATTTTTTTATTTTTATTTTTTATTTTTTCTATTTTTTAGAATTTTTCCTACTTATAGGCCGGAGGTCCTTTTGGAAGCAATCTCTCTATCCACAGAACATTGAGAGGGATGACTTTCTCTACTCTTGGGAGAGTTTCACTTCGGGTGGAGAAATGACTTGTCTTTTTTCTAGGATAGGGGAAGGATTGTCTACATCTCACCTCCCCCATACCTCGCATATGCGAGATTGGGTTTTGTTGTTGTTTCGTTGTTGTTGTAGTCATTTTCTTTACCTTAGTTACGTTGAAAGTCCATATCACTAACGGGTGTTATCATTTTCCATTAAATTCCCTCACATAACCATTGTACTACCACTATGTCATTTCCTCTTTCCCTATAGTGTACTGTAGCCCTGTTGATTAAGTTTCTTTCCCTAATTCTTCTCTTCTTTAATTAAATCTAACCTAATTTCACCATCATTTACACAGGGATCATCGTTCGAACTTACAAATTACTAAAAAGGTTTTAACAATCACACAGGGACCATTAAACCTAACCCTAATTTTGATCCCACTAAAAACTTACTAACAAATTACTTAAAAAACCCTAGATGCACCTTGTGAAATCGAAGCTGCAAAATTAATTCATGTACGAAACTTCATGAGCACCAAACATCCAATTTAACATCTAAACTAACCTGTGAATTCATGCGTTCGACGAGCGGTGATAGCGAATCCGACGGTGGCGATGGCGGTGAATGCGACATGGCGGTGGCGTTGGTGGTGAATGCGGCGTAGCGGTGGTGGTGGCGGTGAATGAGACGTGGCGGTGACGGTGGTGATCGATAAATTCTGGAGTAATCATTAATTTTACAATACAATTATTGTATTGTAATCCATCCAAAACGATATGGTCAATTGTTGATTTTTGGTCAAGTAGAGTTCTATTTCTGAACCTTAATGCTTGAAAATGTTTACTCATGCTTGGGGAGTAAATCTCTACGGAACACTTGAACATCTAGGGTTTTGATTTTTATAACATGTTAGAAAGATTCATATTTATTTATTTATTTATTTATTTATTTATTTTTAAAAACAAATTTGGGCTAAAAATAACCATAGCCATTTATTTATATTAAAACCGATATATTTTAGGTATTAAGTGAATTTAAACGCTAAAGTCATTTAATTTAATGAACCCGACGAATTCTGACTAAGACACTTCTCGTTAGTTTTACAAACACATTGATGTACTTAACTTGGTCGGAATAAATGAACTACATTTATTCTCTCACCATCATCTTCTAATTTTCATCACAATTACAATTTTCCTTGTCATAAAAGTCTAGATTAGAACTTTTTATTGAGACGTGTATTTCGCAAACATATAACGTAATTAATCTCGTAAAGAGAATTCATATTTGAATTTGAATAATAATATAATAATAATTAATAATTTATGAGAGTGAATTAAATAAATAATAAGTAGATTTAATTTAATTAGTCACTAATTAGATTAATGACATCACATTGAGAGCTTAGATTTTTTTCTTTTTCTTTTTGATTTTTTCTTAACTAATGAATTAACCTAATAATGAAATCGTCATTCTAGAATTTTAATAGAAACTATAGATTAGAATATCTTAATCAATAAATGAAAATTCTATAAACTGATACACAAACCGATGAACGTTATGGCTTGAAAAGACCTAAAACTCAACTAACTTAATCAGAGCTAAAACGAGTTCGGCTAATAAACACTAAACTACGACCAAACTAACAAACTATAACCAACTACAATCAAACTAAACAAAACGAAGTAAACCCTAAACAAAACTCAAATGAGAACCACAACAATCTAATTACACAACAAAATAAAAAAATAAAAATAAAAAAATAAGCCAACTACAAGGGATCCTTACCATTCCTTTTGTCCGGGCGTGAGGTTATTCCCTCGGTCTTATCAATATGAACCCCTTTGCCGCTTCAAAAAGAAAAATTACAAGTAATAACATTCGACGAGTTACTACTAATACGAATGCCTTCACTAGGTGTAATCACTCCTTGATCCACCAAGTATTGAAAAAAACCTTTTTGAGCACTAAAGTGACACGGTAGCAGGTTTCGAGCACACTATCAATGTTTTCGGGCAGGCTGTTTTGATGAAAAACACACTTTTTAAGTCCAAATACTTAATTTCTAGGTGTTCTAAGGTTATTTTGGTCACAAATGTTAAAACATTCCGAAAGGTTTAAGCAATTTAAACAACTTAGTTTATGATAACAAGTTGAATTAACACATGAATATGTCCTTTATCTTAACAAAGTTTAACAGTGACAAAAAGAAACAAGTTCAGGTTTGTGAAACAATCTTTTAGAACATATGTTAGATATAACAGTGATATGTATATATGTTTAAGATTGTGTTCAAGAGGTTTTAAAGACAAATATGTTACAATATGCAACAAAAACCAACAAGAACAACAAAAGAGTAATCAAGTGTACCTAAACCGAGAGAGAGCACAAACACTTCAAGAAACACGATGAGAGCTTCTAGCAACGGATCTTCTAAACGTGATTTCTAGATCCGCTCTGATACCAATTGTTAGTCCCAAATCAAGCTAAGCCGACGGTTTGTTAAGTGTTTGTCGGTTTAGTTTGTTATGAACAAGATAAGGTAGAGAGTTTCAGTGATACTTGCAAATAACAATAATAATGACTTGAATAACTAGATAGAAAAGTGGTGGGAAGGTTGCTTATATAGTGCAACCTCCCAAAGTTACAAGACATGGTAAATAACCTTTTACCATGGTAAAACTAACTAAATACAATATAATACATAATAAACCACATGCCATTAATATATTACAATTATCATTGTCAAATGTCAACATGATCCAATGATAACCTTACCTCTGTAAACTTTTCCAAAACCTCCATGACGTATTACTAAAAATTCATTGAAGTTTTCTGTTTCTATCTGAATCTCATCAAATTCAAAATGATGACATGGTTGTGACCCTTGAACTGAGGAGGAGGACTGGAAGAAAGTTCATACTCCCCTCTATCACAAGTAGAAAAGATCATGACTACTGATAAATTAGAAGCTGAAGGTGAAATGGATTAGACTCATTGAGGAATGATAATTTGATAGTAAAGACATCTAGTCAACTTATAAAATTACAAGTCTTCTTCCAGGAAACGGAGATGGACCCCTGCATGACTAAATCAACTTCTATACGCTTTGGTGCTATGAGTTTTCTCCCACCCTTGGTTCTCCATTTATTCTCACCCTATATATATATATATATATATATATATATATATATATATATATATATATATATATAACTGCATAAGAAAACAAACGTACACCTGAACCCACACTATTCAATCTTTGACATTATAATTTGCACATTCATGTGCACACCCAAAACCCCTCAATTATTTGGCAAGACTATTCCAAGACTATCCAATAGTCTTATACTAGTTATGGTGCCCCGCATTGCGCCGGGAACACGTTTGATAGATTTTATAGAAAAAAGAGAAAACAATAGAAACGAAAGTTGCGTCGAGAACACGTTTGATAGATTTTATACAAAAAAAAAAACAATAGAAGCAAAAGAAACAAATTAAAAACGGTCAAAACCCTAGGCCTTCTTTGCAGGCCTGATAGATTTATTAATATATTCTTCAGCGTTTTTCATTCAGGTTGTTTCAACTATATAGAAGTAATAATATAAAGCTTATAAATTTCGACGTTTTTAATATACATTAATAATAAATAAAAATGTTACGATGGGTCAAAGTAATACATTATACATGTACATGTGTAAAATTCGTTCATTCATTTATGTCTCTAACCATTCATTCATTAAATATGCATATCTTTAAAAAAAATATAAAATATACAATAAAACTAAATCTGCACATTTTATGTATTTTACCATTCATTTGTCCTTTAGCTTTTTTCTTACTACGTACTCCGTATTATTTTTCATCTTCAAGAAAACATAATAGTCAAACACAAAATCCCAAAATAAAATCAATTCAATTTAAAACTAATATACATCAATAGGGACAGGTTCAAGCCAGAACCACTAAAAAGGTGAGAACTGCAAGAACTATTTAATTTAATAGTTTTTATGCGTTTAAATGCAACAAATTATATGAAATGTTAATTAATGCACATATCATTACCAAACATATGTTCATTAGCTCAAATTACATGTTAAATTGTTAATTATATGAAACTGTTCATATGCACATGTGAACGAGAAACTATATATTTAATTATATAGGTCAAATATAAGGGTTTTTCAACTATTTTATGTTTATTCATCCTCTTCATCAAGGTTTATGTGTGATTCAATCTAGTTACATGTGAAAATCTTTATAAATTAAAAGTTCTCGCAGTTCTCGCTTTTTTTATGGTTCTTGTTTGAACTTTTGGCTACATCAATATTTATAAATCTAAGATCTAACACAAACTGAAAGCATAAAGGAACAAATTACAATAAAAATATATAAAATATCAAAATCTGGGTTTCACTTTTGATGGTGGTTTATATGTTTCCTTACCACAAACATATAAGAACACCCAAATCATTAGATAAAATTCTAATATATAGTTTTCATAATATAAAAAGCACCCAAATCGTTTTCCGATCCTAAGTGTCAAAAATTACCGGAATCATAGCTCCGTCGATGAACCACCATCCGCCGCTATTGCTACTGCTGTACCTAACCTCGATGTTGCACCGTCGCTACTCTGTACTCTCAGTTCTGTCATGGTAGATTTTTGTTCATTGGTTTTGGTGTGTATGTAACAACCCGACTTCGTTATACCAAAAATACGACAAAAAAAAAATTTATTATTTATTCAGCAAGTGGCGCGGCGCGCCATAATGGTCGCGCGGCGCGCCAAAACAGTCTGTCCGAAAATGTTTTAAATGCGAAAAAGATAGACCTCTTCCCGACATATTTAGACCAAACGCTTTTCACCACACATTCATATGTATAAAACTAACACGAACCAATCATTAAACGAGTTTTTACAAAATGGGGCCCACATTGGCCGTTTTACGACTTTCGTACAAAATACAAGTTTCTATCCCAATTTACATTTAGACGAGTTAGGACTCTAAAACCCAACCCGATACCAAGAGCATAATCGCGGGGACTACCAAATCCCCAATCCGCGTCCGCATATCCGAAAGCTACCCCCCATCGAGCCCAAGCGCTCCTACGCAACTAGTCTATCAACTAGCTAGCTTCACAACAATTCCTGTAAAAAGGTAAACAACGAGAGGGGTAAGCTTAACGCTTAGTGAATGCAATAATTATACATACACATATATAATCTACTTACTTGCATCACTTACACAACCTCATACGCGGGATCAATAATTCGACAATCATGCAACAATAATATGCATATACCAATATCCACATTCCACAAGTAGCTAATAATACAATAGCATACGATTCATAATTAAATACTTCAATACATAATTCACATAACCTTGGTTAACCAATTCGAACAAGGGAAACGGTACTTACAAGACCGTTGGAGTTCATAACATCCACTAGTGTTACTTACACACCGCGTAATCACTAGTCCCCCGGGTGATGTCTTGAACACCGCGACTAACTCACCCTTACGACAATGTGGCGTCTTAAACACCGCGACGAATCCACACTTCATTCAAAACAATGAGTGGTGTCTTAAACACCGCGACAATTCCACTCCCATGACACTGTGGTGTCTTAAACACCGCGACAATACCACACGTCAATCATACAATGAGTAGTGTCTTAAACACCGCGACAATACTACTCGTCAATCATACCATGAGTAGTGTCTTAAGCACCGCGACAATACTACTCGTTACCTAGAATGTGGTGTCTTAAACACCGCGACAATACCACATTCATGCAACACAAATAAATACATTATATACACATACGCATAATTATTCCACTCACCTTGACACAAGGATGATGATTATGCACTTCCGAACTTCAAAGCAATGTACCTAATACATTAAGTACACTTTCAATACACGAACTAGTGGAACTAGCCACATTACTTACACTTGAGCATTTGATGACCCAATTTGTATTAAATAACTCGACTACACAAAAACCGTCCTAACTTGGCCAAGACACATGTCAAATCACCAAAGCTAGTGATTTAAAGTCTACTAACTTAGATCAACACAACTTAGGGTAATTCATACCCATTTCACCCAAACTAGGTCAACATTACTATTTTGACCCATTTCAACGCTTAAACTTACAAACTTGGTCAACTTAACCCATTTACAATTCTTTCAACATTCAATAAGTGTTTAGTGCTTAACGACACAATTAACACTTGCAAATCTCATTTCATTTGACCAAAACTAGTGTCATTACCAACTTTGACCCATCAAAGTTAACCCATTTTGACATAAGTCCCAAAAACATCTTTAATCACTAACGGCTAGTGATTTACTTTCCAAAATACTAATTAACACTTTAATCAAGCTTTTAAATACTCGGTTCATCAATTCTTGACCTCATAACTTAGTTTGACACCAAATCAAGGTTAACACCCATTTGTCATACAAACATGTTCTTATAAACTTCTACACACTAACACACTTACCAACTAGTGATTAAACACCCAAACCATGACCAAATTCATCCTCAAACCCTAAACCCACAATAATCGGGTTTACATACACAATACATAAAGTAAAACCCCCAAATTCATGAGAAATAGGGTTTATAACCCAAACTAGTTCAATCCCTAAATATGAACAAGAATTTTAACAATTAGATTCGGAGTTAGAACATACCAACACTACTACAACGTAGCCGTGAACGAGGAGAACAATTTTAACTCTTGAGACCCGGCCCGAATCACTCTTCTTCTTGCCCAAACCTCCAATTCCCTCTCTAGAACCACTCACTCTCTCTCTAGGGTTTGATATGTGTGAGAGTGAAGAAAAGAGGAGGAAATGAGTTAGGATAAGGTTTTGGATCAGTTTTGATGACCCCAAACCGGCCCCAAGTGAAAAGACCAAAGTACCCTTCATTTACCCTTTAAAAAAGGCTGAAAAATTGCATCAGACCCATTCGGCGCGCCGCGCCAAATGGTGGAGCGCCGCTCCATTATGCAGGTCAGATTTCAGAAACTCGTTTTGGCCATAACTTTTCGACCGTAGCTCCGTTTTCGATGAATCAAATATCGTTGGAAACGTAATAAGATTTCCTTTCCAATGGTAAGGTTTTGAAACATCAACTCAAACTTTATTTGGGGTCGAAAAGGTACGTACACTTCTTGTTACTCCAAACAACGTCCAGTTTTTCTTCGACGTTCGAGCAATCAACACGTACATGCTTCGTACACTTCATACACACATCGTACACCATAAATACATTATGTGCAATAAATATTTGGGTCTTACAACTCTCCCCCACTTAAACTCGATCACGTCCTCGTGATCTTCGCCACTTAACCAATCCGGACCTACACTCTACGGTCTTTTGACATGTATCCAACTCGATGTCCGCAATAATTCCAATAACGATTTCCATTAATCCGAAGTTTCACCACACGCTATTAATCACTAGCGTGCATTACCGCAACAAGCGATATCCCACGCGCCCAATTTTCAAACTACCCACTTAGGAAATATTGAAAACACCATACATTCCTTCGAGTTCTCTCGGCTACAACTCGCAACAAGCTACATTCCTTCAACGAAGAAATCTCGGTATCGCCCACTAATCACACTAGGGGCACAACTTTCCCATAAATTAATCCGCACACGACCATCCGCCACTGGATTAATCCAGGACGACGATAATACACCATGAGTTAGACGAAACATCAACACTCGACACAGAGTTTCTCCCCTAAACCTTCAACACGACCACACAAAACGGCCCCTAGTACTAGCATGGAAACTATTTGCGTACTAGAATCCTGTCAACGGTGAATTATTACCCCAACAATTCGCAATTCGTCACGCGACCTTCAAAAATATTCACCAACGCCGGGTGAACCCTTCTACCTAAACCGCCCGTTAAGGATGGTCTTGACATTATAATACAACTAACGGGTCGCATTACTAGGGAAAACACCCTCGCAAACAAACAACAACCGCGCGTCTCTATGTGAGACAATCGGAACCGGCACTCCCCACCTCACAATCATCCATAAAGTGGAATAATCTACTGACAATATCCACAATCACGTTTCCCGACAGGGAAAATACAGTACCCACCACCATGCATAACTCGTACTCACTCAACAATACTATCCAAGTTTCGCACCAACCCAAGTTTATATCACGAGAGCACCTGCAACGACAGTTACATTCTCCCACGTCCATCATCTCAAGCTTCACACTTGGTCTCATACCGCACTTGGTACTGCACGACCACCTCATACAAGAAGACTTACGCTTCACTTGACCTAACACCACCGGAGATTCCTTGGGCGGTAGTAAAAACTCCCCCACTTAGGATTTAGCTCCGCATTCTTACCGCAAAGATGATAACATCCCGCGGAACTGCCATTCCACAACACACATGATCATTCCCTTCACTAATCATAAACACTGAATCACTGCAAATTCACTCTAGGCTCTCAGAGCCGTCATACAAAAATTACCAGAGATGTCGTACACGCGACGACTTCGCGCCTTCATACCCCAAATCACAATCGACTGCCTTAATCGTTCGCAAAGCGAACTCCACCAAGTCCCACATACGTCTCTATGCCTAAGCATACGTCACTACGATAAATCAGTCGTGCATCTCAGTCGAGATCACCAGACCATTCACTCAACGAACCTTTACCGACAATTGTTCACTCTCATGGAGAAGAGTGACCAATCTGACACAATAATTGCATCGACCGCAATATCAACACTTCATCCTAATCCTTCGGTTTAACTGACCCTTAAGTCCGTCACCAGCTCACCGGTCGTCTCCACTTGTCTAACACTTAAGAGCAACAAGATTTCGCTCATCCGTCACTTCCCAAGAAGTATTTACCAAAATGCTCTTAAACTTCGACTTTCATAACCGTCGAATTACAATCACACGTCGATCACTATTGTAATCTCCACTGCTTCCAAGGGCATCTCACGGTCACCCTAAGCACCAAGTGATCACACCACTAACGGAGTTTGACATTACACTAGCAGGTATAAAGAGGCACCTGACGCAGTGTCATGCAGACTCCCACCACAATCTACCGAAATTAGAAACTCGATCTTTGGGTTTCATACACCCGACGTCACCCATTTCACCACAACAATGACCCGAAGTCATACCTACCCGAAAAAACCTTACGGTTTATTGTCTTATAGAAAGTTTCTACCGATCACATGCTACCCGCAATTTCCACAAGGCCAAACGATATAGCCTAACGAAACCTTTCATCTAACACTAAAGAGATGCTCGGGAACACCAAGTCTTACTCCCTTTCACACATCGGCGCAACCACTACAACAAGGAATATTCCGTTAGGAATGTTACCCTATAATCTATAACACGCTAACGCACTACATGATCACCGTCACACGGGTCCCACTCCCATGAGTTTAATGACCTAAAGATTCATCGATTCGCCAATTCCAAGGCGACATACAACAAGAATCCTAACGCGATTCTCTAACCACACACTCTACCGAGTGTAACTCAAACTACAATCATTAGACTTGTCGTATTCCATTACGGAATTTAAGTCCTCGTCGCACACACGCACACGTAAATCGGTCATCCTAGTTACGATGGGTAACTAAAACCAATAACAATCTCAACAGTGCACCCACTACTTAGGGTGACTAAGCACGCACCAAACTCGTGAGTTGGCTCACTCACTTAACTAACCGAATCCACCGTAACACTTCTCGACTCGCAACGAACCCGATGTGACTACAAGCACATCACCCGAGACACTATCAACTAGGAACCAATAAAGATTCCTCATTTATCCCGAATCTACCCCAACCATGCCACGTTTTCTCCGTTCGGTACTCGTCATGTCATGCTTGATGTCAAGATACACTTTCGTAATAATGGTGATCGGTCATTATTACAAATGCGTACCTTACCATTTTCACATGTCCACGCAAAGTACCTTACCCGGACTGACGCAACATTCACACAAAATAACACGCGATAACTCCTAGTACCCGAATGACCAACGTCCTTACCGCGAACTTGATCACTCAAAACCGCCAATTATTCGAATCTCTCCAATAGATTCGTCCCTAGGACACCGCACAACTAGATCCCTGTATATATATATACACATATATACAATATAATAATTAATATACACAAGTACACCGCAACACAAGTCAACCTACAACCTAGGTGACTATCACTAACAACATTCAAGTTCGCCTACTTACATTAGGCACTAGTTATCTAAGGCACTAATTTACACACGAAATAAGGCCCCACATAATCACGCTTTGGATAATCACAAGTCCTAGTTAGTCACCTACTCTAAGGCACTAACAAATCTCAAACCGACCCGTATTCCTACAAGTCCCGCAAATAACGCACATCCGTCAAATGTCTAAGACTAGGCACCTATTCCAAGGTCACCTAATTCCCTTAGACTATGCTCTGATACCACTTGTAACAACCCGACTTCGTTATACCAAAAATACGACAAAAAAAAAAAATTTATTATTTATTTAGCAAGTGGCGCGGCGCGCCATAATGGCCGCGCGGCGCGCCAAAACAGTCTGTCCGAAAATGTTTTAAATGCGAAAAAGATAGACCTCTTCCCGACATATTTAGACCAAACGCTTTTCACCACACATTCATATGTATAAAACTAACACGAACCAATCATTAAACGAGTTTTTACAAAATGGGGCCCACATTGGCCGTTTTACGACTTTCGTACAAAATACAAGTTTCTATCCCAATTTACATTTAGACGAGTTAGGACTCTAAAACCCAACCCGATACCAAGAGCATAATCGCGGGGACTACCAAATCCCCAATCCGCGTCCGCATATCCGAAAGCTACCCCCCATCGAGCCCAAGCGCTCCTACGCAACTAGTCTATCAACTAGCTAGCTTCACAACAATTCCTGTAAAAAGGTAAACAACGAGAGGGGTAAGCTTAACGCTTAGTGAATGCAATAATTATACATACACATATATAATCTACTTACTTGCATCACTTACACAACCTCATACGCGGGATCAATAATTCGACAATCATGCAACAATAATATGCATATACCAATATCCACATTCCACAAGTAGCTAATAATACAATAGCATACGATTCATAATTAAATACTTCAATACATAATTCACATAACCTTGGTTAACCAATTCGAACAAGGGAAACGGTACTTACAAGACCGTTGGAGTTCATAACATCCACTAGTGTTACTTACACACCGCGTAATCACTAGTCCCCCGGGTGATGTCTTGAACACCGCGACTAACTCACCCTTACGACAATGTGGCGTCTTAAACACCGCGACGAATCCACACTTCATTCAAAACAATGAGTGGTGTCTTAAACACCGCGACAATTCCACTCCCATGACACTGTGGTGTCTTAAACACCGCGACAATACCACACGTCAATCATACAATGAGTAGTGTCTTAAACACCGCGACAATACTACTCGTCAATCATACCATGAGTAGTGTCTTAAGCACCGCGACAATACTACTCGTTACCTAGAATGTGGTGTCTTAAACACCGCGACAATACCACATTCATGCAACACAAATAAATACATTATATACACATACGCATAATTATTCCACTCACCTTGACACAAGGATGATGATTATGCACTTCCGAACTTCAAAGCAATGTACCTAATACATTAAGTACACTTTCAATACACGAACTAGTGGAACTAGCCACATTACTTACACTTGAGCATTTGATGACCCAATTTGTATTAAATAACTCGACTACACAAAAACCGTCCTAAATTGGCCAAGACACATGTCAAATCACCAAAGCTAGTGATTTAAAGTCTACTAACTTAGATCAACACAACTTAGGGTAATTCATACCCATTTCACCCAAACTAGGTCAACATTACTATTTTGACCCATTTCAACGCTTAAACTTACAAACTTGGTCAACTTAACCCATTTACAATTCTTTCAACATTCAATAAGTGTTTAGTGCTTAACGACACAATTAACACTTGCAAATCTCATTTCATTTGACCAAAACTAGTGTCATTACCAACTTTGACCCATCAAAGTTAACCCATTTTGACATAAGTCCCAAAAACATCTTTAATCACTAACGGCTAGTGATTTACTTTCCAAAATACTAATTAACACTTTAATCAAGCTTTTAAATACTCGGTTCATCAATTCTTGACCTCATAACTTAGTTTGACACCAAATCAAGGTTAACACCCATTTGTCATACAAACATGTTCTTATAAACTTCTACACACTAACACACTTACCAACTAGTGATTAAACACCCAAACCATGACCAAATTCATCCTCAAACCCTAAACCCACAATAATCGGGTTTACATACACAATACATAAAGTAAAACCCCCAAATTCATGAGAAATAGGGTTTATAACCCAAACTAGTTCAATCCCTAAATATGAACAAGAATTTTAACAATTAGATTCGGAGTTAGAACATACCAACACTACTACAACGTAGCCGTGAACGAGGAGAACAATTTTAACTCTTGAGACCCGGCCCGAATCACTCTTCTTCTTGCCCAAACCTCCAATTCCCTCTCTAGAACCACTCACTCTCTCTCTAGGGTTTGATATGTGTGAGAGTGAAGAAAAGAGGAGGAAATGAGTTAGGATAAGGTTTTGGATCAGTTTTGATGACCCCAAACCGGCCCCAAGTGAAAAGACCAAAGTACCCTTCATTTACCCTTTAAAAAAGGCTGAAAAATTGCATCAGACCCATTCGGCGCGCCGCGCCAAATGGTGGAGCGCCGCTCCATTATGCAGGTCAGATTTCAGAAACTCGTTTTGGCCATAACTTTTCGACCGTAGCTCCGTTTTCGATGAATCAAATATCGTTGGAAACGTAATAAGATTTCCTTTCCAATGGTAAGGTTTTGAAACATCAACTCAAACTTTATTTGGGGTCGAAAAGGTACGTACACTTCTTGTTACTCCAAACAACGTCCAGTTTTTCTTCGACGTTCGAGCAATCAACACGTACATGCTTCGTACACTTCATACACACATCGTACACCATAAATACATTATGTGCAATAAATATTTGGGTCTTACAGTGTATTTCTACACGATGGAAAAGAAGAAGAAGAAGAAAAGAAAAGAGAGCTACATGTTGAAGAAGGAAGTGGAAGAAATGTTAGTATGTGATATACAGTTTAATGTTTTAAGCTTGGTGGTTTAGTATTTTGGTTTAAGGAGGTTGGTGAAGAAAGTTGGAGAGGTGTGAGGTTGAATAGGTTGTAGAATAGAAATGGAGTTGGGAAGACTCTTCTGGAGGGTTTGAGAAGGTAGAAGGGAATTATAGGTAAGTAAAAGGACGAAAATGCCTTTGATACTATTCATCATTTTTATCTATTAGATAGTCTTATGTTTGTCCATGCATTAAATGTTAGCCACTTTCTTGGACTACCGTAAAAACAACCACTTGAATCATACCTTCATTGTGATCGAGAACTTAAAATTACACCAATACATCATACAGGTAATCGATATAATACAGTGAAATGTAAAGTATATTAGGAGATAGTACATACATACATAAAAAATATATACAGACATCAATGGAACTTCTTTAAAAGATCTTATTAATTCCTAATATTTTTATCGTGGATATTGTTCCTCCAGCATCATTTCTTTGATTGCGGTGGTTCCCGTGGATATTGTTCCTCCAGCATCATTTCTTTGATTGCGGTGGTTCCAATTGAACTACCAAAAGTATCACTATTAGGTAATAGAGGAACATGAAAGAGATCCATACTTTCACTTTCAATCATTAAGTTGCTCTTGTAGGAATCTTGACTTACTCCAAGATTCTCACCCAATTTCCTTATTGTTTCAAGCTCCATGGTGACTTCTTTCATGCTTGGTCTGCTCACACCTACTAGGTTAATGCATCTGCATACCAAGTCACATGCTGCTACTATCTGCTCCTTAGATGCATCTTTTGCGACTTCACGATCAACAATATCAAACAATCGGTTTTCCCTTTTCGCCTTCACAAAATATGTAGCTAGATTTCTATCTTCTAGAGATCTTTCAATTCCAAGGGGCTTTTCCCCCGTTAAGAGTTCTGCAAGAACCACTCCAAAGCTATACACGTCACTCTTATCTGTTAGTTGACCTGTATGGAAATATTCAGGATCCAAGTAACCAAGCGTCCCTTGAACTAGCGTAGTGACTTGGTCATGACCTAAAGGGACTAACCTTGAAGCACCAAAATCTGCAATTTTTGCGGTGTAATTGTCATCCAACAAAATGTTAGTAGACCTCACATCTCTATGTATGATGGACATTCGAGCATCTGTGTGAAGATAAGCAAGTGCACCAGCCGATTCATGTGCTATCCTTAAACGAATATTCCATGATAATCTATCCATACCATTTGTTTTATCATGAATATGATGATAAAGAGTGTCATTAGATATAAATTCATAAGCTAGCAATGGAGGATCAGTCTCTAAACAACACCCCAAAAGTTGCACTACGTTTTGGTGATTAATTTGTGCAAGAATTACCACTTGCTTCCATTGTCCTTCGTCTAATTTTTGAGAATTTTTAATGACTACTCTGCGCTTATCACGTAGTATTCCTTTGTACACAACGCCGTTAACACCCTTTGCAAGAATATTTTTTTCTGAATAAATATCAGTTGCTTCTTCTAGTTCTTCAGCTCGGAAAATCTTCATGGAACCAACACCAAGACCACTATTGGCTTTTAGTTTATCTTCCAATAATTTACCTCCACTTTGCTCAAATAATTTTTGTCTTTGCCTCCTATTCTTGGCTGTATAGTAAATGACAGATGATCCAAACCCGACACCTATATATATTTACGGACAGATTACCATTGATTACCTAAATATGACTAGAAGTACTATATATATAAAAGGATAGAAATAATCAACATCATAATTGATATGAATAGAAGCACCTAATATTGGTCAAAATTGCCTCACCTAGCAAATTGTGTCTTCCACTCTATTAGTGGGACCGTTTGCTTTAGGGCTTGTTAGGTTTGGGATTTCATATTGTATAGGTTGTACTTCTTAATTTTCGGATTCGTTATATGTTATTACGTTTTTCGTAAAAAAATTCAATGAAAAATAGTAAAGAATCCCAAACACGATAATATACGTGAAAACACCAAAATGGAAAGGAAAAAAGTCCTCCAAAGAAAGAAAAGTTGGGTGTAAACCCATGTTCCACGCCGAAATATAAAAGAATTGGGTTTAGAGTACTTGAACCCACTAGACATATAGTTTGAACATGTTGATGGGCTAAAGAATTGAACGAAGCTTTTCATTAAATAACAGCTTTTTCATAAAAGCTAGAAGCACCTAAAAGCCAAATATACCCATTATGTTTTTTCCAATTTACTTCAAGTTACTTCAATCTAAAATTGTTTTTCAGTATTAACGATTGTGTAAAAAAAAGGGTAACAGAGCATACGCTCTAGGCCGAAGATATGCACCTATATAAAAAAGGATCTTAAAATTTACCTGAATTCTCTGCACTGGAGGAGAATGGAAACATATCTGCAATTCTACCAAATATTGTTTTGCCTGCACCTTCCAACGAACCGTTGAATTTCTCTTGTAATATGAGTGCAGACTCAAGACTCACCAAAGCCTTAGCCATGGTAGGTCGTTGCTTTGGATCGCTATGCAAACATCTCTCTGCAACCCCAACAAACTCCTTCAAACATTTTGGTGATATATGTCCCCTTATCTCAGAATCTATTACATGCTTTAATTGCCCTTCATTGATACACCATCTTGCTAAATTCCATTGATCTTTATCAAGACTACTATCTACCGCGCGTTTCCGACACAAAACTTCTAACAAAACCACCCCAAAAGCATAAACGTCTGACTTCCTTGTCAATTTCCCAGTCGCGTAATAATCAGGATCTAGATACCCAAATGTCCCTTTAACAACTGTCTGGACATAACTCGATTGCTGATTTATAGGGCCTATTTTTGACAACCCAAAGTCTGCAATTTTGGCTGCCCAACTTTTATGTAACAAAATATTGGAGCTCTTGACATCACGATGTATTACTCCAAACTCAATTCCTGTACCCGTGTGAAGATAGTGTAACCCACGACCTGCACCTATGCAAATCTTGAGTCGTTGAAGCCAAGAAAGAGGGGTACCAAGTTTATGTAGATGATCTTCAAGTGTTCCATTTGGCATGTATTCATAAACAAGAATCATTTCTTTTTCATATTTACAGTAACCAAACAAAGATACAAGATTACAGTGTCGTAACATAGAAAGAGTTTCAATTTCTGCCCAAAACTCAGCTGCTCCTTGACTAGACATGGAATCCAACCGTTTAATGGCAGCTTCAACAAGATTTGGTCCATTGAAAACTTTACCTTTGTAAACTTTACCAAAACCTCCATGACCAATTACTAATGATTCATTGAAGTTTTCTGTTGCTATTTGAATCTCATCAAATTCAAAACGACGGCACGGTTGTGAACCTTGAACTGAGGAGGAGGAAGAGGGTTCATTCTCCTCTCCATTACTAGTAGAAAAATACATAACTATTGATGAATCAGATCCAGAAGTTGGTGGATGATGATAATTTGATAGTAAAGGCATCTAGTCAACTTACAAAATGATGACAAGTCTTCTTCCAGGAAACAGAGATGGACCCCTGCATCACTAAAGCAACTTCTATCTTCGGAGTAAATTGTAAATTCACCATCAGGACTATTATTATTAAAATGTTCAAAACCCAAACTGAAAATTAACTTTGAATTCTGTTCACTTTACGGTAAAAACCAAGAAACTAAAATAATCATAAAGTAACTAAAATAATCATAAAATATGTAACAAGTTTTGATTTAAAATCAATATGTGATCTTATATTCTAATAATTTAATATTTAATCAGTTGAATTCGGTAAACGGAATTCAAAAAAGTAAAATCACAATTTAAATTTGAAAACCAAAACCGGTTTTCACCTAATTTACTTTTTTCAATTACTACATTTTTTTTTTTTTCAATTAATACATTAAGCGGTTTATAAATGCTAGTCTACTATGAATGCGAATTTAAAGACATGTAGTATAGCCACATTAGAGGCATAAACCATCCAAAACAGTTTGTTCTGTTTTTTGCATCAATAAACTCTTGATGGATCAAACAAAGAAGCCCAATAATAACTTCTATTTTGATCCAGCCCATTAAGCAATTCAAGAAGGTCATAAACTTCCCCAGATCAAACCTGACCCACTGCCAGGGCTTTTATCGAGGCCTCAAAATTTTATCCCCTGCTGCTACCATGGTTCCATGAATGAGTCATCAATCTTTTAGATCAGCTCCTCTACACCAGTCATCATCTACTTCTTTGAAAATGTGTAATGCATGTTCTAGTCTTTACCATTTAAATATGATATCACTATAAGGCAAGTTCTAGTCTTTATGATTAAACAAATGATCTCTGACACAAATCAACAGAATATTATATACATTGAAGCGTTGTGATGTTTGCGTTTATGATCGTCTGGACGCGTGCTTCCATTGCTTAGCCGAATAAATTTGCTCCAAACATTGGAGAACTTCTTCACTTGAAGGCCTATCTTTAGGTAAGTTCTCAAGACATCTTAATATAAGCGCAGCGCATCTGAAAGCTCCTTCGAGAGGGTAATTTTGTTCGAGGCGTGGATCCATTATTTTCTTTAGCTTTTTTCTTCTTTCTAGACTTGGACGTGCCCACTCCACCAAATTATGTTGCTCTTCCGTCCGATTGGTATCAATTACTCGTAGGCCTGTTAGAGTTTCCAACAACACCACTCCGAAACTGTAGATGTCACTCTTCACACACAAATGGCCTGTATATATTGGTAGTAAAGCAACCATTCTTATTCTT
This sequence comes from Rutidosis leptorrhynchoides, assembly GCF_046630445.1. NCBI lineage: Eukaryota > Viridiplantae > Streptophyta > Magnoliopsida > Asterales > Asteraceae > Rutidosis > Rutidosis leptorrhynchoides. The sequence continues at coordinate 37,803,617 of NC_092334.1, forward strand.
ATGATGGAAATTGAAATTTGACAAAGAATAAAATGACTAAACATGATATCATCTTAAATGTTTAATTGTTTGCAAGAATGGTCTATTTTTTCTCATAAATTGAATAAAAACAGTGTTAAAACTAATTGCTTATCATCAAAATGATAATATTACTCAGGGTCGGATTTTTTATAGGGCAGGGAGGGGGCAACCGCCGGAACTAAATTTCGAGTAACTAGTGAAATTTGTATTTCTTTTGGTTACGAACGCTTGAGATTTTAAATCAACTAAATCGGAGTCCGTATGAAGGAGATATGATCAAAATGGTGAAGGCCCGCACAATTTGCATTTATCATCAATATACTAATCTTTTCCGTATCTCTCGATCATTTGTCAACTAAAATCAGTTATAGACTAAACAAGTAACGTTAAGTTCGAAAAATTAACTTAGATGATCTACATTAAGGATCGATATTGTTATGTAAATATGTATATATAAATTTTCCGCCCCCTAAAACTTATGTTCAAGTTCCGCCACTGATATTACTTAATTAGATGGTAAAGTACCTGTGGCTATATACGCTGGGTCTGCATAACCATAGGTTCCAACAACACCTGTACTAACATGAGTTCCTCCATCTACAGGTATAAATTTCGCAAGGCTGAAGTCAGCAAGTTTTGAATTGAAGTCCTAAATAAGAGATCAAATATATGGTTAACTTTGATGGCTTGAAATTGATACAATTATAGTGGCCTGATCACCACTATCAATCAAATATAAATATAAAGTACTTCATCCAACAGTATCTTAGATCCTTGTAGGCCACGGAAGATGACATCTGACGAATGCAAATAAGCCAGTCCACGGGCAAGTCCTACCATTATCGTAAGGCGTGTCCCCCAAGAAAGTGGTTCGGCAATATCTGTTGCACCAGAATAGTTTAAGTTACATAGATACTTGATTGTAATAATTCAAATTAAAGAAGGAAAAAAAAAACATGTAAATGGTGGTTTACTTCTGAATAAAATATCCTCGAAACTTTTTTTGGGCATGTACTCGTAAACCAGCAAGCGTTCATTTTCATTGTTGCAGTATCCCAAAAGACCAATAATATTTGGATGTGACAAGTTTCTTAAGAAGCTCACCTCTGCCTGAACACAATTTTGAAGGTAAGCTCAGTAACAACAACAACAACAAAAGAAAAAGAAAAAAAGCATATAACAAAAAAATTAGTACGGTTCGTGACATTATTACAAGCAACTCCCCTTTCCCATAGTCCAACAAATATGTTTCATTTCCATTTCAATAAATATACATGCAGCATGATGCTTTCTGCGAAGTTCTCTTAAATATTTGCTTGATGGTAGTAATTCATTCAATCAATTAGCTAACGGTAGCCTAAGAGAAGTTGAGACAAAATATTACATTATTTATAGATATAAGATACGGAGAAGTAGATTAGATGTTAAGCAAAACTACATAACGTTGTCATAAAAACAATACAATATTTAATAGTTTAAACATCATATAGGTGTATAGAGAATAATACATTAGATTCAAATGCTCTAATCCAAAAACTAAAAAATCCATGGTTTCCCGGTAGAACCCTATTTCGCCCAAGTTGTTTCAGAACAGGAAAACAATCTTTTTTTTTTTTTATTTCGAAAAAAAAAATTCATGGTGGATTCTCATTTTATTTGAGATTAGATTAAACACCTAAAGAGTAAGTAAGCACACGTACTATGAATTGATGTGAGAGGAAACCATTATTTAGAGTCCTAGTGTCTTTCCAGTTTCCATCTAAGTTTAAAAGTCAAGAATTCATTGAAGGTTAACTTTATTTACATACTTGCCTGCCATTCAGCCTGTGCTTGAGTACTTTCTACTTTATGCCTTATAACAGCAACAGCAACTCCATCATCGCAATCTAAAGGGGCGTACGCGTTTGGGTCAAGCCAACCCAAGAAAACGTCTCCAAAACCTCCCCTACCTAAGCACAAATCTGGACTGAAGTTTCTTGTTGCCTTTTTCAAATCAGCAAACTGAAATATCACAAGGATTGGACTGCTGGAATCAGCAGAACTTTCTCTTGTCTCTGGTAACACTGTGTTACTTGCAAGAACAGTACTATTTGCAATTCCATTGTTGGGCTTGCAATCACTTGTTAACCTTTGAATTACTTTTATCTGAGATAGATGAACAAGAACAAAATAAATAATTGCTATTTTCACTTTGCCACCACAATATAATTCTTTTTTGAAATTTACTTCAAGTTGCCACACTCTAAAATTTGTGCTTCAGTATTAATTAATGACTATGTAAAGAAAAGGTCACACGTTCGAGTGGAAGCTGGGCCCGCTATGTAGAAGCCTTTACCAAAATGGCCGTACCTTCAAGCCCACTCTTGGTAAGGATTTACGACCCTTGACAAAGTGGGATGATACTCGATCCAGCCACATGAGGGGTATTCTGTGGAGGTATTTTACAGGCATCTGAATCTTACGGGGTGAGTCTGGTGTGTTTCTTTTACACCTTTTTCCAAAAAAAGGTCCCAGAACATATGTTTTAGGCCGAGATGTGCACCTATATACAAGGATCCTAAAATTTACCTGAATTATCTCCATTGGAGGAGAATGGAAACATATCCGCAATTCTACCAAATATTGTTTTTCCTGCACCTTCCAACGAATCGTTGAACTTCTCTTGTAATATCAGGGCAGACTCAAGACTCACCAAAGTCTCAGCCATGGTAGGTTGTTGCTTTGGATTGCTATGCAAACATCTCTCTGCAACCCTAACAAACTCTTTCAAAGATTTTGGCGATATTAGACTTCTTATATCAGAATCTATTATTTGCTTTAATTTTCCCTCTTTGATTCGTTCCTGGGCCCATCTTGCTAAATTCCACTGCTCTTCATCAAGACTACTATCTACCGCACGTTTCAGACACAAAACTTCTAACAATACTACTCCAAAAGCATACACGTCGGATTTTCTTGTTAGTTTCCCAGTTGCATAATAATCAGGATCTAGATAGCCATGCATAATAATCAGGATCTAGATAGCCAAAAGTCCCTTTAACAACTGTCTTGACATAAGTCGATGGTTGATTTGTAGGCCCAATTTTCGACAACCCAAAGTCTGCAATTTTAGCTGCCCAACTTTCATGTAATAAGATATTGGAGCTCTTGACATCACGATGTATGACTCCAACCTCGATTCCCGTACCCGTGTGAAGGTAGTGTAGCCCACGACCCGCACCTATGCAAATCTTGAGTCGTTGAATCCAAGAAAGAGGGGTACGAAGTTTATGAAGATGATCTTCAAGTGTTCCATTAGGCATATATTCATATACAAGAATCATTTCTTTTTCATGATTACAATAACCAAGCAAAGATACAAGATTACAGTGTCGTAACATAGATAGAGTTTCAACTTCTGCCCAAAACTCAGCTGCTCCTTGATCGGACATAGAATCCAACCGTTTGATGGCAGCTTCGTCAAGACTTGATCCATTGATAACTTTACCTTTGTAAACTTTACCAAAACCTCCATGACCAATTACTAATGATTCATTGAAGTTTTCTGTTGCGGTTTGAATCTCAAGAAATTCGAAATGACGGCATGGTTGTGACCCCTGAACTGAGGAGGAGGAGGAAGAGGGTTCATATTCCTCTCCATTACTAGTAGAAAAAAACATAACTACTGATGAATTAGAAGCTGAAGTTGAAATGGATTAGAGCCAGTGATGGAAGATGATAATTTGATAGTAAAGGCATCTAGTCAACTTACAAAATGATAAGTCTTCTTCCAGGAAAGAGAGATGGACCCCTGCATCACTAATAAATCATTTTTTGTTTGAATAATATTTAAGTTGGACCCCTGCATTGACGTCCTTGTCACTTGTGGTTTCCAACTTCAACAATTTCGTTCCCAAATTGAAAACGAAATTCAGTTTGAGTTACTTTCAAATCATAATTGCCATCTTCAATTTGTACAATTAAAATCACTAATTTCATTTTTTTGTTCATAAAACCAAACATCAATGAATGGATTATTAAAAAAGAGGTTTTATCGTGATCACAACACCGATCACCGCCGGCGGTGGGATTCGTAAAATCACATCTGAAATTACGGCGTCAATGGATACCCCGTCAGTTTCGTGTTGTTCTTCATCTTCTCCTCGAACAACAGGGGCGTAGGGATTTTCGTTAAACCGTCACGATGCTGTGGCGATAGACAACTTTGTTCGTTAATTATAATGAGAAAGACGACAAATGAGTGTTGAAATACTTCACGTGAGATCAATGCGGAATGATAATACGGAGTAGTAGATATGGGCAGATTAGGGTTTCGTTTGGAGAAGAATGAACCCTAACATGGTGATTTGAAAAAAAAAAAAAAAAAAAAAAAAGGAAATAGAAATTAAATTAAATTGAAAATTCTGTTAGCATGTACGAAGTAAATAGTTAACGAAATTTTTAACCTCGAGAGCTAACATTGGTGTAACAAGTAACAAGTTACCTCAAGAGATAACTGCTGTAAATAACATGCATACATTATACAGGCTACAAGTATTATATGTGAACAAAACATTTTTGTTTTATTAAAATAGTAAGAGTAATCGGATTTTCAAAAGTTAAGGTTAGAAGGATATGTTATCCCAACAGCATATCAGCAATTCTACCGGATATTGTTTTGCCTGCACCTCCCAACGCTTGTAACATCAGCGCAGACTCAAGACTCAACTGATGAATTTAACAAGTTCATGACAACATCTTCTTATAGTTAACTTAATTACAAAACTAATTTGAATTAGAGTTAAAGTAAGCGGAAGCATAATGTTAAGTTCATGTTTATATGTTTACCCATTTAGTTAAATTCCGTGTTAATATCAAGTCTTTAATATATGCTTACATATAAGAACGAAAAGAGAAGATTCGTACCTCCTCAAGCTAGTTGAGGGTTGTTTTCAAATGAGCAAGATGATGATGAAGATGATGAAGAATGGAGCTTCTAACTTGAAGCCTCAAGCAAGTAATACCCCAAGCCTTTAATGACCAACACCACCAATAATTTAGTTAGGATTTTAGACACTTGATAGACTAAATTACCAAGCAAAAGAACCTCCTTCTTGCCTTCAAATAGTTCGGCCAGCAGGCTGCTCAAAAGGAGGAGAGAAATTTTTATTTTGCTAGTCACTTGATCTTGTTTGAATGCATGCATGTGTGTTTTCCCAACAAGTCTTGGTTAAGCACTTAAGCATGCACATTGTGATCTCAAAAGTAACAAAAGGGAGAGCATGGGTGGTTCCCTTGGAGTCCCCAAAACCGCCACCCTAGGGGTTTTTTTTATAACCAAAATGTAATTATATAAAACTAGATATATAAATGCATGTAGTTATTAAGTTACTTACATATTTTATAAACCAATTTATAAAATATAACACAACATAATTATTTAAACTTATAAATAATTAAATATAAATTATCCAAATAATTTATCTCAAGTGATAATATTTTAGAAAACCGATTTTCTAAAGTCCAAGTGTCGCGTATTTATTTAATGATCCAATCGTCAAGATTAAATACGTATAAGGTGTCGATAAGCTTGTTATTGGGTATGACCCGACTTGGATCATAACGTATTAGCCACATTAATTTAATATGTCTCTCGGGCATACGAAATACCTTCAATCTCCCACTTGCACGAGAAACATAAGAAATTAATGCAAGTGATAGATACCACCTAACGACCGTCCATTACCCCCAATATGTTATGACTTTGTGCCATTCAATAACATCATCCCTTTCGAGTTCCATCTCGAATATGAATAGGTGAATCTTTCATTATATCCTTTCATCCTAGATGTCATGTTAAATCTAAGAGACACAGAATGGTCACTCTCTTTTAGATTTAACTTTATCAGGCCTTAGACATCTGACTCTCAACGAATAAGAGGGACAAATTCCATCTTGACTACATACGTCCTAAATATATACCTTGCGTTATATCTGAGCTCTTCCTTATGAACTACCATATTTCAGAATAGCGAAGGAAAGAATCAAGGCACAATACTTTGTAATTATCCGAACCCAATATGTATCTCAGGTCAGAGGATACAATGATATTCGCCTTTACTCAAGATTACATGTTATCAACCACAAAGGCTCCATTTAGTAAATCTTGAGAGCGGGTCTTCCAATATTTGTATCCCACAAATATCTATGAACCTTGGTTGCAACCTTGCCCCACATTCAGCCTGTGAATGTATACCAATCTAAGTTCATAATAATCTAGACCTCACACTTGTTCCCACAAATGTGATCGACTACAGAATTTAGAATAATTACTTATTCATGGATAAAATATGCAAAATAGGAACATGACTCAAGATTAATAAATTAACACCATAATTATATTAATGAGTTTGAACCACTTCGTTCCGTTACAATACATAAAACAGATCACAACCAATCACTAGAATATCGAAGCCCTAACGCACTAACATGCCCTTGATGTTTTGCCCCATGTAAGAGCTTCGTGAGTGGGTCCGCTATATTAAGATCTGTGTGAACTTTGCGAATACATATCTTTCCCTTTTCAACTTCATCCTTTATGTAGTTGAATCTCCGCTCAATGTGACGGGTCTTTTGGTGAGCACGAGGTTCCTTGATTTGAGCAATCGCACCCTCGTTGTCACAAAAGATCTCAAGAGGGTCCTGAATAGAAGGGACTACTCCTAAGTCGTCGATGAATTTCTTCATCCATGCAGCTTCCTGAGCTGCCAATGAGGCGGCAATGTACTCCGACTCTGTAGTGGATAAAGCAACAACATCCTGTTTTGAACTCTTCCAGGAGACCGCACCTCCATTTAATGTGAAGACATAACCGGATTGTGATCGAGAATCATCTCGATCAGTTTGGAAACTCGCGTCCACGTAACCTTTTACAGCGAGTTCCTCTTCACCAGACCCATATATTAGAAACATATCCTTAGTCTCCTAAGGTATTTCAATATACTTTTAACCGTAATCCAATGACTGTTTCCTGAGTTATTCTGGTATCTACTTGTCAAGCTTAGAGCGCATGACACATCTGGTCTAGTGCATATCATTGCATACATGATTGACCCAATAGCAGACGCATATGGGACATTCTTCATTCTTTCATGTTCATCTTTCGTGGGGGGCACTGAGATGAACTAAGGAGCGTTCCTCTTTGAAAAGGTACCAAATTGTGACGATCGCTCCAAATCCATATGGACGAATACGTCATTCATCGATTTCATTGCAAGGTATTTGACCTCTATATGATACGTTTTACAAACATTGCATTCTTTTGAAAAGACACACCATAAATGAATATTTAAATCCAAGGTTTTCAACATCTGCTGATTTCTACATATAGATAATTACCGTAAATAATAGTTTACACTAATACTTCCGTTGACAATGCAGTCAAAATAGATACATGGTGATGATTTTGTGAATGCAACATTTTCTCGAATAAATCATGTATGACTCCATGCACATAGCTTGTATAACATATAAGCAAACAGCGGAAGACTTCTAGGAACCTGAGAATAAACATGCTTGAAAGTGTCAACACAAAGGTTAGTGAGTTCATAGTTTTAATATTGCGCATAATCTGTATATAAAGGTGGATCACAAGATTTCAGTTGTTTCATCCAGAAACGTTTATCAAAATATTCTACGAAATTGAGCACCCTGGTAACTAAACTTTAACGTTATAATAAGTACCCCTGTTTTAACATACATGCAACCAACATGTACAATACACGCAAACTAACGTATACTAACCTCAAATAGCATACGTCTGTTTTATAGTTTAGGCTAGGGTTTCTATACCTGGAATAGACGGGGATGTCAAGCCCTATGAATCCATATACAACTATTCGCGCTCACCAGTTCTTATAACCGGCAGTTACTAGTTATCAAAGCTAAGGGATTTTCGGTTCAAACTCGGTGTAGAATTTAGTATGTACTTGTATCCATTGCGTTTAAAATAAAGTGCATGTATTCTCAGCCCAAAAATATAGATTGCAAAAGCAATTAAAAAGGGAGCAAATGAAACTCACCTTAGCAGCACATAAAGTCGTTCACCGAAATGTGACCGAAACTCGGAATACCAAATAACCGTAGATCTTAACCTAGAGAACATATGTTGGTCAATAAATGTCTATCAAGCTAGGTCAGGTCATAGTGTATCACAATCCTAATGCTCGAGATCGACATACAAAAGTTATCAAAAGTCGTTTCAACAAGTTAATCTGACTCAATACTATAGTTGAATGATCATGGCAATCGAAACATTTTAACATTTCACATAGTTTCTCAATACTTGTAAAATTAGACTATAGTTTTTATAAGGCTTTAAAATATGATTAAAGCAGTCAATTGACAATTGTTCAACAAAACGAGACGTGCCTTATATAAGGATTCATTTACTCGGCTGGTAATATTTAAAAATCCACTTTATCAATCTCATAACCAAGTTGTTTAAATCTTAATTGCAGATTCAAAAGCAATTTCAATTAACGTTAATCATAATTCAGTTGATCATATCTTTTAATTCGTTCATCGAAATTACGCAATTTCTAAATGAAAGGTTGTTGATTTTTCGCCAGCTTTCCAAAAACATGCATATCATATACTTTTTATTAGTAGTATATGTATTAAATTCGTGATTCATCATAAACTATCAAATGACAAAATGAAGTATACAAGCATGCATAAACATATATACTCGAGCACTTAGACATGGATACACTATTAATATATAAAAGATAAGATATGAATGCTCACGTATCAATATTGTGATTCAATATTTCAGGAAAGTACGTACACGTAACGGAGATGATAAACACTAGGTTTGACTTGCGAACAATACCCACGAACATTACCCATAACCTCCATAGCTATAACCCATTATTTCCTTAGCTCTATTCCGCTCAAAACTCGTTTTGAAAATAACCCTCTAATAACCTCGTCGTAATATTTTATGTATATTACTAATAATAATAAGATTAATAATAATAATATTAATCTTAATAATAATAATAATAATAATAATAATAATAATAATAATAATAATATAAATATAAATATATTAGAGACAGAGAAATTAAAAGAGTGTAAAACATTCGGCAAAAACTGGAGCATTTATAGGACTTTTGCTGAAATTGGATCCCATGCGATCGCATGGGCTTCCAGTGCAAATGCCATGCGATCGCATGGCCTATCTGGACAGCTCACTTTCTTTTGTTTTCTAGTTTGTCGACATTTTATTATATAATATATATAATATATTTAATTTATATATCTATTTATATATTATATTAAATTCTCGTGCATAGTTGACTTGTAATTTTTGTTTCGATAAGTCGTACGTCATCACTCGACTTATGTCCCGGTTTCGGTTTTTCAAACGTCCTTTCGTACACAGAGAAAACTTGTACTTTACGTTTCGTGACTCGTACCTTTGTCAAAATATAGACTTAAATTATCCATAAACTATATCACTCGAAATATAACTTATACATTTGAGTGTTTTGGTCATTTACTTCTATAAATCATCTTCTCGTTATTTACAACAATAATAGTATTATCAAACGTTTTATAACCAAGTTAATATATATTCGATAAATACGTTTTAAATACACGTCGCAAGTTATTCATGAAATTAATATTCCAACCTATCATAAATATTCAAATAGATATTTAAACCAATAAGTTTAATGTACGGTATCATACAATTAAAACTTGTTACGCTTTCAAGTTATAGTATATATATGTATCTATTTACATATAATTGTTCGCGAATCGTCGAGAACAGTGGATGGGTAATTGAATATATGAAACTATTTCAAAAAATTTGAGATTCAGTTTTACAGGCTTTGTTTATCGTGTCGGAAACGTTAATCATACAAAGATTAAGTTTAAATTTGGTCAGAAATTTCCGGGTTGTCACACAAACCTTTCTTAGAGTTCTCTATCTTGAACCTTTTCAAGACCTTTTCAATGTATGCACTTTGATTCAAATCTATCAGTTTCTTGGATCTATCCCTGTAGATCCTAATCCCCAAAATGTATTGTGCTTCTCCAAGATCCTTAATGAAGAAGCATCTACTTAGCCAAGTCTTAACACCTTGCATTGTCGGAATATCGTTTCCAAATAACAATATGTCATCCACATATAGTACAAGGAACATGATAGTGCTCCCACTAGCTTTCTTGTATACACAAGCTTCATCACCATTTTTAATGAAGTCAAATTTCTTGGCCTCCTCATTAAAACGATGATTCCACATTCTAGATGCTTGTTTCAATCCGTAGATTGACTTCTTTAACTTGCATACCTTTTTAGGATATTTCAGATCAACAAAACCTTCAGGTTGAACCATATAGACATCTTCCTCAAGATATCCATTTAGAAAAGCGGTCTTGACATCCATTTGCCATATTTCATAATCATAATGAGCAGCAATGGCAAATAATATCCTAATAGACTTTAGCATTGCCACAGGCAAAAAAGTTTCATCATAGTCAACCCCTTGAGTTTGAGTAAAACCTTTTGCTACAAGTCTAGCTTTATATGTATCCAAGTTTCCATGTATGTCGGTTTTCTTCTTGAAAATCCACTTACAATCAACTAGCCTGGAGCTAGTAGGTTGTGCAACCAGTTCCCAAACTTGGTTGTCATACATGGATTGCATCTCAGCATTCATGGCTTCCTGCCATTTATCTTTATCAATCCTTGATAAATCATCTTGGTAGTTTGTCGGTTCATCCAAATCAACCACATAGCAATCATCTATGAGATACCCATATCTCTCAGGAGGATTACTAATCCTACCAGATCTACGAACATTTTGTATACTTTGATCATCCATTTGATCATTCTCAACATTTTCATGTTGAGTGCTAGTGTCAACCAATTGTGTATCATCTACTTGATCTTGAACCTCTTCAAGATCTATCTTCCTTTCACTATTACCTTCCATTAGGAACTTAGTTTCAAGTAATTCAGCCTTCTGAGCAACAAATACATTTTGCTTGGATGGATCATAGAAATAGTATCCCATATCATCCTTGGGATATCCTATGAAGATACACTTCGTGGATCGAGCATTCAACTTATTAGGGACGTAACGCTTAGGATAAGCTTCACATCCCCATACTTTTAAGTATGATAGAGATGGAGGTTTTCCAAACCACATCTCATGAGGAGTTCTTTCCACTTTCTTGGTTGGGGCCATATTTAGAATATGAGCCGCGGAGCATAGACAATAACCCCAAAATGATAGAGGTAACGAGCTTCTTGCCATCATAGATCGAACCATATCCATTAGGGTTCGGTTCCTCCTTTCGGATACACCATTAAGCTGTGGTGTCCCTGGTGGAGTAAGTTGCGAGATAATCCCACAACTTCTAAGATGATCTTGGAAAGCATCGCTTAGGTATTCACCTCCTCTATCGGTACGAAGTACCTTGATTGTTTTGTTGAGTTGATTTTGTACTTCGTTTTGATATTCCTTGAATGCTTCAAAAGTTTCGTCCTTGTGTCTCAATAAGTAGACATATCCGAAACGACTGAAGTCATCAATGAAAGTAATGAAGTATCTTTCACCATTCCTAGTCATGGGCTTAAAGGGTCCACATACATCCGAATGTATTAATCCCAATAAGTCTTTAGCCCTTTCATAGGTCCCTTTGAAAGGTGCTTTAGTCATTTTGCCTTGTAAACAAGATTCACATACATCATACGAGTCTAGTCCATTTGATTTCAAAAGGCCATTCTTTTGAAGTGTATGCATTCGATTCTTGTTTATGTGACCAAGGCGACAATGCCATAAGTAGGAATCACTCAAATCCCTTTTGAGTTTTTTGGTGTTTGCATGGAACATTGAGCTATTGTATGATGTGTCATCATGAACCAATTCATAAATACCATTCAAAGGCGAAGCCTTAAAATAGAACACATTATTTAAAGAAATATGGATATCATCATCAATAAAATTAAAATCAAAACCACATTGTCTTAAACAGGAAATAGAAATAATGTTTCGAGTCAAATCAGGAGCATACAAAACATTTTTCAAAACAAGCTCCAAACCAGTTTGTAGCTTCAAAACAAAGTCTCCTTGAGCTTCTACGTGCACCTTCGCACCATTTCCCATGAAGAGACTTGTTGTTCCCGCTTCTTGTTTACTTCTTTTGAACCCCTGCAAAGAATTGCAAATGTGAGTTCCACATCATGTTTCTAATACCCATGTATTAGAAGAAGTAATACTAAGCTTAATGTATACCATATATACATTACATGAGGTTTTCCCTGCATCCCTCTTTTCATTCAACTCCTTTAGGTAGATCGGGCAGTTGCGCTTCCAGTGACCCATCTCACCGTAACCAAAGCACGGATCTTCCTTGGGGTTAGCTTGACCGGCAACCTTTTGCTTCTTGTTTTTGTTGGTTGGGGTAACCATCTTCCCTTTTCCCTTACCATTGCCTTGGTAGGCGGGTCCTTTCCTCTTAGCCACCTTTGGCTTAGAAGTGGAATTGTTCTTGGACCCACATTCATTGATCATAAGCACGGGTGAAGCCCTTTTACCCATGCTTGATTCGGCCATCCTAAGCATGGCATGTAATTCGTCAATGCTCTTATCCCAACCATTCATGTTGTAATTCATTACGAATGTGTCAAACCTTTTTTGACAAAGAGTTGAGGATAAGGTCCGTGGCTAATTCATTAGACACGTTGCAATTTAGACGGTGTAATCGATCAATAAGGATTTTCATCTTAAGGACATAAGATGAAACGGATTGGGAGTCGTCCATCCGACATGCATGAAGTGCTCGAACCGTTTCAAAGTGCTCGACACGAGCTTGTTGAAATAACATCTCCTTCAATTGTGTGATCATATCAAATGCACTATGATGCTCGAAGTCCTTTTGAAGTTCGGGGACCATGGTACCAAGCATAAGGCAAGAAACTTGCACCGAATCGGCACAATATTTCTCCCAATATGCCATACCTTCGGCATCATCCTCCTCGAGTTGGTCGGGAATGGGGTCCTCCAACACATACGCCCTATCCTCAAGCTTGAGGACAATTCTTAGATTGCGGTACCAATCAATGAAATTCGTATGGTTGAGTTTTTTCTTTTCAAGTAAGGACCTTAAAGATAGGTTATTAAAGTTGATTGGTGCGTTTGGAATGTTTTTGTTATTGGCGGCCATCTACAAAATTTAACAAAGTTCGTTTAAGTATCAATTTTAATTTAACAATCAATACCCTTTTAAATCCAATTAAATTTCAGAATCCAACGGTAAACCAAATTTCGGTTAGGTGACCTTTATCCCGTCATTTGATTTAGCTAGGTAGTTATTTTATGACAATTGCAATCCTTTTGCAACTTCTAAGTTATGGGATCATGCAATCCTTTTGCATGGCATATTTATCCCATCAACGCCTATTTGTTCTTCATGCTTCGGTGACCCTAAGTTCATGATTCCCAAATTAAGTCATCCTACTTGTATAGACGCGTAAATATAACATACAAGTGGTTAGGTGACCTTTATCCCACAAGCGTGTGAAATTTACCTTAATCATATTAGTTTGCTCATAATGGTTAGGTGACCTTTATCCCATTGTAAGTTCCCTGATATGTCTAAGTGTCATACAAAAGGATGGCGTTAAACTTGTTAACCTAGTGTGTAAAGGGTTTTAAGTTTTCATTAATTCTAGTTTGAGAAAACTTTTATACCATACACCAACATGCATTTAGCGTATGGTTCATTTGAAATCCATTTTCATGTCATGTAATAAAGTCAATTTTATTACTTTGATATAAACCATTTTATACGTGTAAACTTTTTCTTGTTCTTAATAACCATTTATTAACGACCTTTTGCCATTTCAATTTAACCATTTAGATTGTCGTTTTACTTGTTTTTAACTTGTGTGATTAACTTGTAGCATGCAAATATGCAATCCACAATCAAACAATAAACAACCATGCATGCAAAACAAATATGTTCACAATCAAGCCAATTTAGTAGACATTTGTTTAGCCGAAAACAAATGTCACCGGTTAAAGGGTCAAAACACAAAGTAGGAGATTTTATATCTCCCACTAAATCTTGCATCCAAATGCTTCTTCTTGTGTTCTTCCAAGTCATCATCATCTTCATCTTTTTACAAAATATATCCTAATACATTTTGTCTAGAAAATGAAATACAACCTAATCTATTTTACATACCAAATATAAAATAAATTACATGACTAAATAAACATTATTACAAACCAAATGAATAAATATATTACAAACCAAATGAATGAATAATACAACCATATTGAATGATCAATAAATCAACCAAACAAGCATGCATTCAAACATAAGGTCAAGGCATTGATTGTGAACATTAATATATCAACAAATATGAACCAAATGGCAAGTCCAAAACCAACCCCTAATAATTCGGCCAAAACCATAACCCACCCAAACCAGAACATTTTTACATTCTACTTTCATGCATGTTAATAGAATCCAAAGTTAGTGGGTTTTAAAGACCATATATAAGAAGCATATTTCATAGACTTCGGCTCTAGATACCATTGATGGAATTTAACAAGTTCATAACAACATGTTCTTATAGTTAACTTAATTACAAAACCAATTTGAATTAGAGTTAAAGCAAGCGGAAGCATAATGTTAAGTTCATGTTTATATGTTTAGCCATTTAGTTAAATTCCGTGTTAATATCAAGTCTTAAATATATGCTTACATATAAGAACAAAAAGAGAAGATTCGTACCTCCTCAAGCTAGTTGAGGCCTGTTTTCAAATGAGCAAGATGATGATGAAGATGATGAAGAATGGAGCTTCTAACTTGAAGCCTCAAGCAAGTAATACCCCAAGCCTTTAATGACCAACACCACCAATAATTTAGTTAGGATTTTAGACACTTGATAGACTAAATTACCAAGCAAAAGAACCTCCTTCTTGCCTTCAAACAGTTCGGCCAGTAGGCTGCTCAAAAGGAGGAGAGAAATTTTTATTTTGCTAGTCACTTGATCTTGTTTGAATGCATGTATGTGTGTTTTCCCAACAAGTCTTGGTTAAGCACTTAAGCATGCACATTGTGATCTCAAAAGTAACAAAAGGGAGAGCATGGGTGGTTCCCTTGGAGTCCCCAAAACCGCCACCCTAGGGGTTTTTTTATAACCAAAATGTAATTATATAAAACTAGATATATAAATGCATGTAGTTATTAAGTTACTTACATATTTTATAAACCAATTTATAAAATATAACACAACATAATTATTTAAACTTATAAATAATTAAATATAAATTATCCAAATAATTTATCTCAAGTGATAATATTTTAGAAAACCGATTTTCTAAAGTCCAAGTGTCGCGTATTTATTTAATGATCCAATCGTCAAGATTAAATACGTATAAGGTGTCGATAAGCTTGTTATTGGGTATGACCCGACTTGGATCATAACATATTAGCCACATTAATTTAATATGTCTCTCGGGCATACGAAATACCTTCATCAACAAGGCCTCGGACATGGTAGGTCGTTGCTTTGGATTGCTGTGCAAACATCTCTCTGCAACCCGAACAAACACCTTCAAAGATTGTGGTGATATTTGACCCCTTATCTCAGAATCTATTTTCTGCTTTAAATTTCCTTCTTTTATGCGTTCCTTAACCCATAATGCTAAACCCCATTGATCCTCATCTAGACTACTATCCACAGCATGCTTCCGACACAACACTTCTAACAATACTACCCCAAAAGCATACACGTCCAACTTTCTTGTTACCATTCCATTTTCGTGATAATCAGGATCTATATATCCAAATGTCCCTCTAACATGGTTTTCAACATAAGTCGATGGTTTATTAGTAGGAATTATTTTTGACAATCCAAAGTCTGCAATTTTGAAATGTCTCGTTCTTATTGATTAAAAACGTTCCATATTAATTGATTTCGTTGAAAGGTTTTGACCTCTATATGAGACGTTTTTCAAAGGCTGCATTCATTTTAAAACAAACCATAACCTTTATTTCATCAATAAAGGTAAAAAAAACTTTACGTAGATTATCAAATAATGATAATCTAAAATATCCTGTTTACACATGACCATTACATAATGGTTTACAATACAAATATGTTACAACAAAATAAGTTTCTTGAATGCAGTTTTTACACAATATCATACAAGCATGGACTCCAAATCTCGTCCTTATTTAAGTATGCGACAGCGGAAGCTCTTAATAATCACCTGAGAATAAACATGCTTAAAACGTCAACAAAAATGTTGGTGAGTTATAGGTTTAACCTATATATATCAAATCGTAACAATAGACCACAAGATTTCATATTTCAATACACATCCCATACATAGAGATAAAAATCATTCATATGGTGAACACCTGGTAACCGACATTAACAAGATGCATATATAAGAATATCCCCATCATTCCGGGACACCCTTCGGATATGATATAAATTTCGAAGTACTAAAGCATCCGGTACTTTGGATGGGGTTTGTTAGGCCCAATAGATCTATCTTTAGGATTCGCGTCAATTAGGGTGTCTGTTCCCTAATTCTTAGATTACCAGACTTAATAAAAAGGGGCATATTCGATTTCGATAATTCAAACATAGAATGTAGTTTCACGTACTTGTGTCTATTTTGTAAATCATTTATAAAACCTGCACGTATTCTCATCCCAAAATATTAGATTTTAAAAGTGGGACTATAACTCACTTTCACAGATTTTTACTTCGTCGGGAAGTAAGACTTGGCCATTGGTTGATTCACGAACCTATAACAATATATACATATATATCAAAGTATGTTCAAAATATATTTACAACACTTTTAATATATTTTGATGTTTTAAGTTTATTAAGTCAGCTGTCCTCGTTAGTAACCTACAACTAGTTGTCCACAGTTAGATGTACAGAAATAAATCGATAAATATTATCTTGAATCAATCCACGACCCAGTGTATACGTATCTCAGTATTGATCACAACTCAAACTATATATATTTTGAAATCAACCTCAACCCTGTATAGCTAACTCCAACATTCACATATAGAGTGTCTATGGTTGTTCCGAAATATATATAGATGTGTCGACATGATAGGTCGAAACATTGTATACGTGTCTATGGTATCTCAAGATTACATAATATACAATACAAGTTGATTAAGTTATGGTTGGAATAGATTTGTTACCAATTTTCACGTAGCTAAAATGAGAAAAATTATCCAATCTTGTTTTACCCATAACTTCTTCATTTTAAATCCGTTTTGAGTGAATCAAATTGCTATGGTTTCATATTGAACTCTATTTTATGAATCTAAACAGAAAAAGTATAGGTTTATAGTCGAAAAAATAAGTTACAAGTCGTTTTTGTAAAGGTAGTCATTTCAGTCGAAAGAACGACGTCTAGATGACCATTTTAGAAAACATACTTCCACTTTGAGTTTAACCATAATTTTTGGATATAGTTTCATGTTCATAATAAAAATCATTTTCTCAGAATAACAACTTTTAAATCAAAGTTTATCATAGTTTTTAATTAACTAACCCAAAACAGCCCGCGGTGTTACTACGACGGCGTAAATCCGGTTTTACGGTGTTTTTCGTGTTTCCAGGTTTTAAATCATTAAGTTAGCATATCATATAGATATAGAACATGTGTTTAGTTAATTTTAAAAGTCAAGTTAGAAGGATTAACTTTTGTTTGCGAACAAGTTTAGAATTAACTAAACTATGTTCTAGTGATTACGAGTTTAAACCTTCGAATAAGATAGTTTTATATATATGAATCGAATGATGTTATGAACATCATTACTACCTCAAGTTTAGTAGGTAAACCTACTGGAAGTGACAAGAAATGATCTAGCTTCAAGGGATCTTGGATGACTTGAAAGTTCTTGAAGTAGGATCATGACACAAAAACAAGTTCAAGTAAGATTTTTACTCGAATTAAGATAGTTTATAGTTATAGAAATTGAATCAAAGTTTGAATATGAATATTACCTTGAATAAGAAAGATAACCTACTATATATAATAAAGGTTTCTTGATCTTAGATGATTACTTGGAATGGATTAGAAAGCTTGGAAGTAAATTAGTAAACTTGAAGGGATTTTTGAAGTGTTCTTGAAGTGTTCTTCCTATGATGATTATAGCTTGATTCTTGAAGTGATTTTTGATGAAGATGATGATTAACTACTGGAAAAATACGTTCATAATAGTGTGTGTGTGTGTGTGTGTTGAGAGAGAATTAGAAAGAGAATTGGAAGTGAAATGGAGTGAATGATGAGTGGTAATTGGTGAGTGGTGAGTGGGGTTAAAAGGAGTTCTAGTTAGTTGACTAGCTCATGGTAGAAGTTAAAATTGATTAGTCATACATGACATAATCAAGAGTGGAATCCCATGCTAGTTCATATTGGTATATACCCATAGTAAGTACGTTTTGAAGCTGTGTATAATACGGGTAAGAATACGACTAGAATTCTTGATGAAAGAAAAGAATGGGAAAGTAACTGTAACCATTTTTGTTAAGTATGAGTGTTTTGATATATGTCTTGAAGTCTTCCAAAAGTATTTTAATATATCTAAATACACTACATGTATATACATTTTAACTGAGTCGTTAAGTCATCGTTAGTCGTTACATGTAAGTGTTGTTTTGAAACCTTTAAGTTAACGATCTCAATTAATGTTGTTAACCCATTGTTTATCATATCTAATGAGATGTTAAATTATTATATTATCATGATATTATGATATATTAATATATCTTAATATGATATATATACATTTAAATGTCGTTACAACGATAATCGTTACATATATGTCTCGTTTCGAAATCCTTAAGTTAGTAGTCTTGTTTATATGTATATAACTCATTGTTAATATACTTATGGAGATACTTACTTATCATAATCTCATGTTAACCATATGTATATCCATATATATATATCGTCATGTCATTTTTACAAGTTTTAACGTTCGTGAATCGCCGGTCAACTTGGGTGGTCAATTGTCTATATGAAACATATTTCAATTAATTAAGTCTTAACAAGTTTGATTGTTTAACATGTTGGAAACATTTAATCATGTAAATATCAATCTCAATTAATATATATAAACATGGAAAAGTTTGGGTCACTACAGTACCTACCCGTTAAATAAATTTCGTCCCGAAATTTTAAGCTGTTGAAGGTGTTGACGAATCTTCTGGAAATAGATGCGGGTATTTCTTCTTCATCTGATCTTCACGCTCCCAGGTGAACTCGGGTCCTCTACGAGCATTCCATCGAACCTTAACAATTGGTATCTTGATTTGCGTAAGTCTTTTAACCTCACGATCCATTATTTCGACGGGTTCTTCGATGAATTGAAGTTTTTCGTTGATTTGGATTTCATCTAACGAAATAGTGAGATCTTCTTTAGCAAAACATTTCTTCAAATTCGAGACGTGGAAAGTGTTATGTACAGTCGCGAGTTGTTGAGGTAACTCAAGTCGGTAAGCTACTGGTCCGACACGATCAATAATCTTGAATGGTCCAATATACCTTGGATTTAATTTCCCTCGTTTACCAAATCGAACAACGCCTTTCCAAGGTGCAACTTTAAGCATGACCATCTCTCCAATTTCAAATTCTATATCTTTTCTTTTAATGTCAGCGTAGCTCTTTTGTCGACTTTGGGCGGTTTTCAACCGTTGTTGAATTTGGATGATCTTCTCGGTAGTTTCTTGTATAATCTCCGGACCCGTAATCTGTCTATCCCCCACTTCACTCCAACAAATCGGAGACCTGCACTTTCTACCATAAAGTGCTTCAAACGGCGCCATCTCAATGCTTGAATGGTAGCTGTTGTTGTAGGAAAATTCTGCTAACGGTAGATGTCGATCCCAACTGTTTTCGAAATCAATAACACATGCTCGTAGCATGTCTTCAAGTGTTTGTACCGTCCTTTCGCTCTGCCCATCAGTTTGTGGATGATAGGCAGTACTCATGTCTAGACGAGTTCCTAATGCTTGCTGTAATGTCTGCCAGAATCTTGAAATAAATCTACCATCCCTATCAGAGATAATAGAGATTGGTATTCCATGTCTGGAGACGACTTCCTTCAAATACAGTCGTGCTAACTTCTCCATCTTGTCATCTTCTCTTATTGGCAGGAAGTGTGCTGATTTGGTGAGACGATCAACTATTACCCAAATAGTATCAAAACCACTTGCAGTCCTTGGCAATTTAGTGATGAAATCCATGGTAATGTTTTCCCATTTCCATTCCGGGATTTCGGGTTGTTGAAGTAGACCTGATGGTTTCTGATGCTCAGCTTTGACCTTAGAACACGTCAAACATTCTCCTACGTATTTAGCAACATCGGCTTTCATACCCGGCTACCAAAAATGTTTCTTGAGATCCTTGTACATCTTCCCCGTTCCAGGATGTATTGAGTATCTGGTTTTATGAGCTTCTCTAAGTACCATTTCTCTCATATCTCCAAATTTTGGTACCCAAATCCTTTCAGCCCTATACCGGGTTCCGTCTTCCCGAATATTAAGATGCTGCTCCGATCCTTTGGGTATTTCATCCTTTAAATTTCCTTCTTTTAAAACTCCTTGTTGCGCCTCCTTTATTTGAGTAGTAAGGTTATTATGAATCATTATATTCATAGATTTTACTCGAATGGGTTCTCTGTCCTTCCTGCTCAAGGCATCGACTACCACATTTGCCTTCCCCGGGTGGTAACGAATCTCAAAGTCGTAATCATTCAACAATTCAATCCACCTACGCTGCCTCATATTCAGTTGTTTCTGATTAAATATGTGTTGAAGACTTTTGTGGTCGGTATATATAATACTTTTGACCCCATATAAGTAGTGCCTCCAAGTCTTTAATGCAAAAACAACCGCGCCTAATTCCAAATCATGCGTCGTATAATTTTGCTCGTGAATCTTCAATTGTCTAGACGCATAAGCAATCACCTTCGTTCGTTGCATTAATACACAACCGAGACCTTGCTTTGATGCGTCACAATAAATCACAAAATCATCATTCCCTTCAGGCAATGACAATATAGGTGCCGTAGTTAGCTTTTTCTTCAATAACTGAAACGCTTTCTCTTGTTCATCCTTCCATTCAAATTTCTTCCCTTTATGCGTTAATGCAGTCAAGGGTTTTGCTATTCTGGAAAAGTCTTGGATGAACCTTCTGTAGTAACCAGCTAGTCCTAAAAACTGGCATATGTGTTTCAGAGTTTTCGGAGTTTCCCACTTTTCAACAGTTTCTATCTTTGTCGGATCCACCTTAATACCTTTTTTGTTCACTATGTGACCGAGGAATTGAACTTCTTCCAACCAAAATGCACACTTTGAAAATTTAGCGTACAATTCTTCCTTCCTCAATACTTCTAACACCTTTCTCAAATGTTCACCGTGTTCTTGGTCATTCTTTGAGTAAATAAGTATGTCATCAATGAAAACAATGACAAACTTGTCAAGGTATGGTCCACACACTCGGTTCATAAGGTCCATGAACACAGCTGGTGCATTAGTTAAACCAAATGGCATGACCATAAACTCGTAATGACCGTAACGTGTTCTAAAAGCAGTCTTTGGAATATCATCTTCTTTCACACGCATTTGATGATACCCGGAACGTAAGTCAATCTTTGAATAAACAGACGAGCCTTGTAGTTGATCAAATAAGTCGTCGATTCTCGATAGTGGGTAGCGGTTCTTGATGGTAAGTTTGTTCAACTCTCGGTAGTCGATACACAACCTGAATGTACCATCTTTCTTCTTGACAAACAAAACAGGAGCTCCCCACGGTGATGTGCTTGGTCGAATGAAACCACGCTCTAAAAGTTCTTGTAATTGGCTTTGCAGTTCTTTCATCTCGCTGGGTGCGAGTCTGTAAGGAGCACGAGCTATTGGTGCAGCTCCTGGTACAAGATCTATTTGAAATTCAACGGATCGATGTGGGGGTAATCCCGGTAATTCTTTCGGAAATACATCGGGAAATTCTTTTGCAATAGGAACATCATTGATGCTCTTTTCTTCAGTTTGTACTTTCTCGACGTGTGCTAGAACAGCATAGCAACCTTTTCTTATTAGTTTTTGTGCCTTCAAATTACTAATAAGATGTAGCTTCGTGTTGCCCTTTTCTCCGTACACCATTAAGGGTTTTCCTTTTTCTCGTATAATGCGAATTGCATTTTTGTAACAAACGATCTCTGCTTTCACTTCTTTCAACCAGTCCATACCGATTATCATATCAAAACTCCCTAACTCTACTGGTATCAAATCAATCTTAAATGTTTCGCTAACCAGTTTAATTTCTCGATTCCGACATATATTATCTGCTGAAATTAATTTACCATTTGCTAATTCGAGTAAAAATTTACTATCCAAAGGCGTCAATGGACAACTTAATTTAGCACAACAATCTCTACTCATATAGCTTCTATCCGCATCCGAATCAAATAAAACGTAAGCAGATTTATTGTCAATAAGAAACGTACCCGTAACAAGCTCCGGGTCTTCCTGTGCCTCTGCCGCATTAATATTGAAAACTCTTCCGTGGCCTTGTCCATTCGTGTTCTCCTGGTTCGGACAATTTCTAATAATGTGGCCCGGTTTTCCACATTTATAACAAACTACATTGGCATAACTTGCTCTGACACTACTTGCTCTGCCATTACTCGTTCCGACACCATTTGTTCCTTTTGTTCTATTAACCCCTGGTCCATAGACCTCACACTTCGCCGCGCTATGACCATTTCTTTTACACTTGTTGCAAAATTTGGTGCAGAACCCCGAGTGATACTTTTCACACCTTTGGCATAGCTGCTTCTGATTGTTGTTGTTGTTACGGTTATTATTGTTGTTGGGATGATTGTTATAGTTACTGTTGTTGTTGTTGTTGTTGTTGTTGGGCCGTTTGTTGTAGTTGCGATTGATGTTGCGATTGTTGGGATAATTGTTGCGATTATTGTTGTAATTGTTGTTGTTGTTGTATTGGTGATTCTTATCACCGTTTTCCTCCCACTTTCTTTTGACTTGCTTCACATTGGCCTCTTCAGCAGTCTGTTCTTTAATTCTTTCTTCAATCTGGTTCACTAGTTTGTGAGCCATTCTACATGCCTGTTGTATGGAGGCGGGCTCGTGTGAACTTATATCTTCTTGGATTCTTTCCGGTAATCCTTTCACAAACGCGTCAATCTTCTCTTCCTCATCTTCGAATGCTCCCGGACACAATAGGCACAATTCTGTGAATCGTCTTTCGTACGTGGTAATATCAAATCCTTGGGTTCGTAACCCTCTAAGTTCTGTCTTGAGCTTATTGACCTCGGTTCTGGGACGGTACTTCTCGTTCATCAAGTGCTTAAATGCTGACCACGGTAGTGCGTACGCATCGTCTTGTCCCACTTGCTCTAGATAGGTATTCCACCATGTTAACGCAGAACCTGTGAAGGTATGCGTAGCGTACTTCACTTTGTCCTCTTCAGTACACTTACTTATGGCAAACACCAATTCGACCTTCTCGGTCCATCGTTTCAATCTGATCGGTCCTTCGGTTCCATCAAATTCCAAAGGTTTGCAGGCAGTGAATTCTTTGTAGGTGCATCCTACACGATTTCCTGTACTGCTAGATCCAAGGTTATTGTTGGTATGTAGCGCAGCCTGTACTGCGGCTATGTTTGAAGCTAGAAAAGTACGGAATTCCTCTTCATTCATATTCACGGTGTGTCGAGTAGTCGGTGCCATTTCCTTCAAAATAGTCAAATGGAACAAGTTAATCATACAGAATATTAAGAGTAGTTAATAGTATTTCGTAGCATAATATGAACTCATTTATAAAAGATTTTTCTTCATATTAGCGTTTTATAAGTTTAAATTCGGGTAGTACCTACCCGTTAAGTTCATACTTAATAGCTACTATACAATTCAACTACTACAATTCTATATGAAAAACTGATTATAATAATATTTCGCGTTCAAACTTTTACACAATATTTTACAAACTTACAATACCGCTTATTTTACATATAGCATGAAATATAGCACACAATAAATTTGATACAAGATGGTTGTGAAGATAATTCTAGCTAGTACACAAGTCGTTCAGCAAAGGTACTAAAGACACGTAATTCATACGTCCAGAAACAAGTCATGCATTCTGGTTTTACTAGGATTACTTCCCATCCTTGGTCTTGTGGAACATAACCGTTATGGCCGTTGATAAGACAGCGTGTTGTAACGTCATCAAAGGGACGAGGGTTACGTAATGTCCAACAGTCCCGTAACAATCTAAAAACCTCATTTCTTACCCCAATTACCGACTTCGTCACTTGTGGGAACGTTTTGTTTAATAGTTGTAGCCCGATGTTCTTGTTCTCACTTTGGTGAGAAGCGAACATTACTAATCCGTAAGCATAACATGCTTCTTTATGTTGCATGTTAGCCGCTTTTTCTAAATCACGAAGTCCAATATTCAGATATATTGAGTCAAAATAATTTCTTAACCCATTGCGTAAAATAGCATTTGGGTTCCCCGCAATATATGCGTCAAAGTAAACACATCGTAACTTATGGATTTCCCAATGTGATATCCCCCATCTTTCGAACGAAAGCCTTTTATAAACCAAGGCATTCTTGGAACGTTCTTCGAATGTCTTACAAACTGATCTCGCCTTAAATAGTTGTGCCGAAGAATTCTGACCGACTCTAGACAAGATTTCATCAATCATGTCTCCGGGTAGGTCTCTTAAAATATTGGGTTGTCTATCCATTTTGTGTTTTTATACTGTAAAATAGACAAGAGTTAGATTCATAAAAAAAAATACTTATTAATACAAGCAATTTTTACATATATCATAAAGCATAAGCACACTATATTACATATATTACACCACACGAATACAACTATCTTATTCCGACTCGCTTGTTTCTTCTTCTTCGGTTTTGGTTCGTTTTGCCAAGTTTCTAGGGATATATGATGTTCCCCTAATACGAGCCGTAATTTTCCACATTGGTTTAGAAAAACCTGGTGGTTTAGAGGTTCCCGGGTTATTGTTACAACTTAAGGACTTCAGGGGTTGATGATACATATAAAGTTCATCGGGGTAGGAATTAGATTTCTCTATTTTTATGCCCTTTCCCTTATTATTTTCTTTTGCCTTTTTAAATTCAGTTGGGGTAATTTCTATAACATCATCGGAATTCTCGTCGGAATCCGATTCATCGGAGAATTGGTAATCCTCCCAATATTTTGCTTCCTTGGCGGAAACACCATTGACCATAATTAACCTTGGTCGGTTGGTTGAGAATTTTCTTTTACTTAACCGTTTTATTATTTCCCCCACCGGTTCCGATTCTTCTTCCGGTTCCGATTCTTCTTCCGGTTCCGACTCTTCTTCCGGTTCCTCTTCGGGAACTTGTGAATCAGTCCACGAATCATTCCAATTTATATTTGACTCTTCATTATTATTAGGTGAGTCAATGGGACTTGTTCTAGAGGTAGACATCTATCACATAATATCAAACGCGTTAAGAGATTAATATATCACATAATATTCACATGTTAAAAATATATAGTTTCCAACAAAATTTGTTAAGCAATCATTTTTCAAGTAAACACGGTCGAAGTCCAGACTCACTAATGCATCCTAACAAACTCGATAAGACACACTAATGCAAAATTCTGGTTCTCTAAGACCAACGCTCGGATACCAACTGAAATGTCCCGTTCTCATTGATTAAAAACGTTCCATATTAATTGATTTCGTTGCGAGGTTTTGACCTCTATATGAGACGTTTTTCAAAGGCTGCATTCATTTTAAAACAAACCATAACCTTTATTTCATCAATAAAGGTAAAAAAAACTTTACGTAGATTATCAAATAATGATAATCTAAAATATCCTGTTTACACACGACCATTACATAATGGTTTACAATATAAATATGTTACAACAAAATAAGTTTCTTGAATGCAGTTTTTACACAATATCATACAAGCATGGACTCCAAATCTCGTCCTTATTTAAGTATGCGACAGCGGAAGCTCTTAATAATCACCTGAGAATAAACATGCTTAAAACGTCAACAAAAATGTTGGTGAGTTATAGGTTTAACCTATATATATCAAATCGTAACAATAGACCACAAGATTTCATATTTCAATACACATCCCATACATAGAGATAAAAATCATTCATATGGTGAACACCTGGTAACCTACATTAACAAGATGCATATATAAGAATATCCCCATCATTCCGGGACACCCTTCGGATATGATATAAATTTCGAAGTACTAAAGCATCCGGTACTTTGGATGGGGTTTGTTAGGCCCAATAGATCTATCTTTAGGATTCGCGTCAATTAGGGTGTCTGTTCCCTAATTCTTAGATTACCAGACTTAATAAAAAGGGGCATATTCGATTTCGATAATTCAACCATAGAATGTAGTTTCACGTACTTGTGTCTATTTTGTAAATCATTTATAAAACCTGCACGTATTCTCATCCCAAAATATTAGATTTTAAAAGTGGGACAATAACTCACTTTCACAGATTTTTACTTCGTCGGGAAGTAAGACTTGGCCACTGGTTGATTCACGAACCTATAACAATATATACATATATATCAAAGTATGTTCAAAATATATTTACAACACTTTTAATATATTTTGATGTTTTAAGTTTATTAAGTCAGCTGTCCTCGTTAGTAACCTGCAAATAGTTGTCCACAGTTAGATGTACAGAAATAAATCGATAAATATTATCTTGAATCAATCCACGACCCAGTGTATACGTATCTCAGTATTGATCACAACTCAAACTATATATATTTTGGAATCAACCTCAACCCTGTATAGCTAACTCCAACATTCACATATAGAGTGTCTATGGTTGTTTCGAAATATATATAGATGTGTCGACATGATAGGTCGAAACATTGTATACGTGTCTATGGTATCTCAAGATTACATAATATACAATACAAGTTGATTAAGTTATGGTTGGAATAGATTTGTTACCAATTTTCACGTAGCTAAAATGAGAAAAATTATCCAATCTTGTTTTACCCATAACTTCTTCATTTTAAATCCGTTTTGAGTGAATCAAATTGCTATGGTTTCATATTGAACTCTATTTTATGAATCTAAACAGAAAAAGTATAGGTTTATAGTCGGAAAAATAAGTTACAAGTCGTTTTTGTAAAGGTAGTCATTTCAGTCGAAAGAACGACGTCTAGATGACCATTTTAGAAAACATACTTCCACTTTGAGTTTAACCATAATTTTTGGATATAGTTTCATGTTCATAATAAAAATCATTTTCTCAGAATAACAACTTTTAAATCAAAGTTTATCATAGTTTTTAATTAACTAACCCAAAACAGCCCGCGGTGTTACTACGACGGCGTAAATCCGGTTTTACGGTGTTTTTCGTGTTTCCAGGTTTTAAATCATTAAGTTAGCATATCATATAGATATAGAACATGTGTTTAGTTAATTTTAAAAGTCAAGTTAGAAGGATTAACTTTTGTTTGCGAACAAGTTTAGAATTAACTAAACTATGTTCTAGTGATTACGAGTTTAAACCTTCGAATAAGATAGTTTTATATATATGAATCGAATGATGTTATGAACATCATTACTACCTCAAGTTTAGTAGGTAAACCTACTGGAAGTGACAAGAAATGATCTAGCTTCAAGGGATTTTGGATGGCTTGAAAGTTCTTGAAGTAGGATCATGACACAAAAACAAGTTCAAGTAAGATTTTTACTCGAATTAAGATAGTTTATAGTTATAGAAATTGAATCAAAGTTTGAATATGAATATTACCTTGAATAAGAAAGATAACCTACTGTATATAACAAAGGTTTCTTGATCTTAGATGATTACTTGGAATGGATTAGAAAGCTTGGAAGTAAATTAGTAAACTTGAAGGGATTTTTGAAGTGTTCTTGAAGTGTTCTTCCTATGATGATTATAGCTTGATTCTTGAAGTGATTTTTGATGAAGATGATTATTAACTACTGGAAAAATACGTTCATAATAGTGTGTGTGTGTTGAGAGAGAATTAGAAAGAGAATTGGAAGTGAAATGGAGTGAATGATGAGTGGTAATTGGTGAGTGATGAGTGGGGTTAAAAGGAGTTCTAGTTAGTTGACTAGCTCATGGTAGAAGTTAAAATTGATTAGTCATACATGACATAATCAAGAGTGGAATCCCATGCTAGTTCCTATTGGTATATACCCATAGTAAGTACGTTTTGAAGCTGTGTATAATACGGGTAAGAATACGACTAGAATTCTTGATGAAAGAAAAGAATGGGAAAGTAACTGTAACCATTTTCGTTAAGTATGAGTGTTTTGATATATGTCTTGAAGTCTTCCAAAATTATTTTAATACATCTAAATACACTACATGTATATACATTTTAACTGAGTCGTTAAGTCATCGTTAGTCGTTACATGTAAGTGTTGTTTTGAAACCTTTAAGTTAACGATCTCAATTAATGTTGTTAACCCATTGTTTATTATATCTAATGAGATGTTAAATTATTATATTATCATGATATTATGATATATTAATATATCTTAATATGATATATATACATTTAAATGTCGTTACAACGATAATCGTTACATATATGTCTCGTTTCGAAATCCTTAAGTTAGTAGTCTTGTTTATATGTATATAACTCATTGTTAATATACTTATGGAGATACTTACTTATCATAATCTCATGTTAACCATATGTATATCCATATATATATCGTCATGTCGTTTTTACAAGTTTTAACGTTCGTGAATCGCCGGTCAACTTGGGTGGTCAATTGTCTATATGAAACATATTTCAATTAATCAAGTCTTAACAAGTTTGATTGCTTAACATGTTGGAAACATTTAATCATGTAAATATCAATCTCAATTAATATATATAAACATGGAAAAGTTTGGGTCACTACAAATTTTAGCATCCCAACTTTCATTTAACAAAATATTAGAGCTCTTGACATCACGATGTATGACTCCCATCTCAGTTCCAGTACCCGTGTGAAGGTAGTGTAGCCCACGACCCGCACCAATGCAAATCTCGAGTCGTTGAAGCCAAGAAAGAGGGGTACCAAGTTTATGTAGATGATCTTCAAGTGTTCCGTTAGACATATATTCATATACAAGAACCATTTCTCTTTCATAATTACAATAACCAAACAAACATACAACATTACAGTGTTGTAATGTAGAAAGAGTTTCAACTTCAGCCCAAAACTCAACTGCTCCTTGATCAGACGTAGAATTCAACCGTTTAATGGCAGCTTCAACGAGACTAGATCCATCCATAACTTTGCCTTTGTAAACTTTACCGAAACCTCCATGACCAATTACTAATGATTCATTGAAGTTTTTTGTTGTGGTTTGAATCTCTTGAAATTCGAATTGATGGCATCGTTGTGACCCTTGAACTGATGAGGAAGAGGGTTCATATACCTCTTCATCAAAAGTAAACACAGTGTTGCCAGCAAGAACAGTACTAGTACCAACAATTCGGTTGACGGACTTGTAATCACTTGATAACTTTGATTCACTTTTATCTGAAATAGAGAAATGTGAACATATTATATATACGGTATTTTTACTTTATGTAAAAAGGTGTACGTGTGGCAGGGACACCCCGACCTTGTGTTTCCTTTGGAAACCCATCAGACTCACCCCGAAAGAGTCGGATGCCAGAAAAGTACCTCCACCGGGTCCCCACACTTGTGACAAGAGCAATCATCATCCCACTACCACAAGAGTTGTAAAATCTTGTCGCGAGTGCGGATTGAACCTGCGCCTATTTTATGTCAAAGTTTGCACATGGCGGGTCCCATCTTTAAAGGTATCGGTACAACTGAGCTATTGCTACATTGGTCGGTATTTTATTTTTACACCATAATATAATGCTATTTTCAGTTTACTTCAATTAGCCACACTCTAAAATATGAGCATACACGAAAAGAAAATGTCACAAAAATATATGCTATAGGACAAAGATGTGTACCTTACAAGGGTCTTAAGACATACCTGAATGGTTTCCGTTGAAGCATGAAAAAATATCAATAATTCCACCAGATATTGTTTTGTCTGCATCGTGCAACGGAATATTAAATTTGTCTTGTAATATCAGCGCAGACTCAAGACTCAACAAGGCCTCAGCCATGGTAGGTCGTTTCTTTGGATTGCTAAGCAAACATCTCTCTGCTACCTGAACGAACACCTTCAAAGATTCTGGTGATATTTGACCCCTTATCTCGGAATCTATTATCTGCTTTAATTTTCCTTCTTTAATACATTCCTTAACCCATCTTGCTAAATCCCATTGCTCTTCATCGAGACTTCTATCCACAGCACGCTTCCGACACAACTTCTAACAATACCACCCCAAAAGCATAAACATCGGACTTTCTTGATAGTTTTCCAGTTAAGTAATAATTAGGATCTAGATACCCAAATGTCCCTTTAACAACTGTATTGACATAATTCGACGGCTCATTTTTAGGGACTATTTTTGACAACCCAAAGTTTGCAATTTTAACTGCCCAACTTTCATGTAATAGAATATTAGAGCTCTTGATATCACGATGTATGACTCCGACCTCAGTTCTTGTACCCATGTGAAGGTAGTGTAGCCCACGACCCGCACCAATGCAGATCTTCAGTCGTTGAAGCGAAGAAAGAGGGGTACCAAGTTTATGAAGATGATCTTCAAGTGTTCTATTAGACATATATTCATATACAAGAATCCTTTCTTCTTCATGATAACAATAACCAAACAAAGTTACAAGATTGAGGTGTCGTAACATAGAAAGAGTATCAATTTCTGCCCAAAACTCAGCTGCTCCTTGATTGGACGTAGAATCCAACCGTTTAATAGCAGCTTCAACCAGATTTGATCCATTATTGACTTCACCTCTGTAAACTTTTCCAAAACCTCCATGACCAATTAATAATGATTCATTGAAGCTTTGAGTTGCTGTTCGAATCTCATGAAATTCGAATTGACGGCATGGTTGTGACTCTTGAACTGAGGAGAAAGAGGCTTCATACTCCTCTCCATTACTAGTAGAAGAAAACATAACTACTGATGAATCAAAACCAAAAATTGAAATGGATTAGAGACACTTATGGAAGATGATAATTTGATAGTAAAGGCATCTGGTCAACTTACAAAATGACAACATGTCTTCATCCAGGAAGAGAGATGGGCCCCTGCATGACTAAATCAACATGTCTTCTACGGAGTAAACAATAAATTCATAATCAGGCATATCATTAGAATTTTCGGACAAATATACGTTCAAAATCGAAACTGAAACCGAAACCATGCCAAAATTCGATTTTGAATTCTATTCGGTTCGGTTAAAACCAAAAATACCATAAAGTAACTAAAATAATTATAAAATAGCAATTTTGGATTCGAATTTTGATTTTAAAATCGATTTGTGATCTATCTATGTTGAAAAATTAATATTTAACTAGTTGAATTCGTTTTTCTGGTTAAACCAAATTCAAAAAAAGTAAAACTGAAATCAAATTTGTAAACCAAACCGAAACCGAATATAAAACTAAATTCAAATTCACCTTGATTTTTTTCGGGTTTTCAGATAGAACGGTTTAAAACTGAATATTGAACACGCTGTGTCTACATGTGGTGTTATAAATACTAGTCTATTAATTTTGAATAAGAAATAAAAAGACATGTGGTCTACTTGCATTAGACTGTTTCTAACCGTGGCAGTG
The DNA here is from genome assembly GCF_046630445.1 of Rutidosis leptorrhynchoides. Taxonomy (NCBI): domain Eukaryota; kingdom Viridiplantae; phylum Streptophyta; class Magnoliopsida; order Asterales; family Asteraceae; genus Rutidosis; species Rutidosis leptorrhynchoides. Next base: position 37,835,479 of record NC_092334.1, read on the forward strand.
ACATCAAAGTCAAGTGATGTACTTTTTGGTGATGTGGCAATGTCAAGAGATGAAGTTAAATAAAGGGGAGTGTCAAATTTGAGGGTTAAATTTGTGAATGGGTGATGTGGTAAAATATTATTGGTAGTTGGGTATATAATTTATTAATTAATAATATATAAAAATATGTGCTGAAATCTGATTGGCTGAAAAATATTTGACACATCCGTCAACTTATCTACTGACGCCCGGGGCGTCAAATTTTGACGCCGCGTTAGGGGCGTCAAGGGCATCAAACTACTTGCAAACTGGGATGACGGGAGAAATTTGACGCCTGGTTAAAAACAGTCTTAGAGGCATGACCCATCCAAAACAGTTTGCTGTTTTTTTGTATCTATAAACTCTTGATGGATCAAACACAGAACCCCAGTAATCACTTTCTATTTTGAACCGACCCATTAAGCGAATCAAGAAGGTCACAAACTTCCCCAGATCCAACCAGGACCACGACCACAACCAGGGCACCCTTATCCAGCCCTCAAAAGTTTATCCCCTGCTACTACCATGGTTCCATATTTGAGTCAGCAATTTTTTTAGATCAGCTCCTCTACATCAGTCATATAGTTCATGAAAGATGCATAATGCATGTTCTAGTCTTTACCATCAAAAAGTGATCTATGACTACAAGGCAAGTTCTAGTCTTTATAACTAAAAGGATTATCTATGACATAAATCAACAGAATTTGATATGCATTGCAGTGTTGTCATGTTTGTGTTCATGATCGTCTGGACGTGTGCTTACGTTACTTGTTAGCCGAATAAATTTGTTCCAAACTGCGGATAACTTCTTCACTTGAAGGCCTATCTTTAGGTAAGTTCTCAAGACATCTTAATGTAAGTGCAGCGCATTTGAACGCTCCTTCAAGAGGGTAATTTTGTTCGAGGCGTGGATCCATTATTTTCTTTAGCTTTTTTCTTCTTTCTAGACTTGGATGTGCCCACTCCACCAAATTATGTTTCTCTTTCAGCCTCTTTTGATCAATTACTTGTAGACCTGTTAGTGTTTCCAGTAACACCACTCCAAAACTGTAGATGTCATTCTTCACACAAAAATGACCTGTATATTGGTAGTCAAGCAAGCATTGTTGTAAAGATTGAATCTTTGACACAAAAAATGAGCAGACATAATATATATTGTAAATGTTTATTCTAAATTAATTGTTTGCAATTAATAATGGTCTATTTTTTTCTCAAAAATCGGATACAACAGTTTTGTAACTTAACTGCTTAGCATCAAAATGATAATATTACTATATTAGATGGTAATGTACCTGTGGCGATATACATTGGATCTGCATAACCGTAGGTTCCAAGAACAAGAGTGGCAATAACATAAGTTTCCCCATTTACAGGTATACATTTTGCAAGACCGAAGTTAGTGAGTTTTGAATTGAAATCCTGGATAAGAGATCAAATATGGTTAACTTTGATGGCTTAAAACTACCATTGATATTATAGTGGCTTGATCACCACTATCAATCATATATAAATTTAGAGTACCGCATCCAGCAATATATTAGAGCTTTTTAGGTCACGAAAAATGACTGGAGCTTTTAACGAATGCAAATAAGTCAGTCCGCGAGCGACTCCTATCATTATCGTAAGTCGTGTCCCCCAAGAAAGTGGTACGGAAATATCTGTTGCACCAGATTAGTATAGGTTACATAGATACTAGATTGCAATAACTCAACGTAAAGAACAAAAAAACATCTAAGTGGTGGTTTAGAGAGATTCATATATAGTTTACCTTTGAATAAAACATCCGTAAGACTTTTTTTTGGGCATGTACCCGTAAACCAGCAAGTGTTCGTGTTCATGGCTGCAGTATCCCAAAAGGCTAATAACATTTGGATGAGACAACCGTCCTAAGAAGCTCACCTCTGCCTGAACACGCAATTTTCAAGTTAAACTCAACAACAAAAGAAAAAAGAAAAAAAATCCATAAAACAAAAAATTTAGTACAGTTCAGGACATTATTACATGTAAGTCCCCTTCCCATAATCCAATAAATATGTTCATTTCCATTTCAATAAATATACATCCAGCAGGATGCTTTCTATGAAGTATCGTAAATGCTTACTTGATGGTAGTAATTTAATTTATTCGATCAATTTGCTAGAAGTATCCTTAAAGATGTTGAGACGCATTATAATATCAACAAATTAGATTAGATGTTAGGTGAAACTGCATAACGTTGTCACAAATGTAAGGATATTAGGACCCAAAACAACGCAAGTGATTCAACAAGATCACTCACCGATAGTAATTCTACAAAATTACTAACCCACTTAATGAACGAAAGATTATAAATGCAAGAAATGTAAATCGACACAAGAGATAACGTGGTTATATGTAATCATTGTGATTGCTTTAGTCCACGGACCAACTAGAGAATGTATTTACGGAATATTTGTGGTGTGTTTACAATGAGTTACAAGAGGGTTTATTTATAGAATGGTTTAAGGAGTAAGCTAAAAACAATTTTTTGAAGCTTCATGTGAGTTTCCTGACAGCTTCGTGGAAGCTACATGTGAATTTCCTCACAACTTCGTGGAAGCTACATGTGAGTTTTCTAACAACTTCGTGGAAGATACATGTGAGTTTCCTAACAACTTCGTGGAAGCTTCGTGTGAGTTTCCTGGAATCTTCCCTCTAATTGTTTAAAGTTCTCCATATCTCCAACAATCTCCCACTTGGAGACTTTGAACAAACCCAACATTCGTCAACCCAAAATATCAACGATCTAACCAAGAACGTTAAACCACCATTATACCGCCAAACTCCATTTGGGACACGCACACTCAACACATACTTCGGATGAGCAGACTTTCGATACAAGGTCTTCAACACTACTTGTTAGAATTGAAACATTAACTCTCTAATTCTCTAGTTGGGGTCTTCTCTCATCAATTCATTAGAAGACCAATTGAGGTAATGCAAAACCTCAATTTCTCTGTCGTAACAACCTTAGTAAACATATCAGCAGGATTCTTCGTACCAAGGATTTTCTCCAATAATAAAGTACCATCATTTATATGTTGTCGAATAAAATGATACCTTATCTTGATGTGTTTCGTACGACTATGAAACACCGGATTCTTCCCAAGATGAACCGCACTTTGATTATCACAATTCAAGACGCAACAGTCTTGTCTTTTACCCAACTCACCTAAGAAGTTTTTCAACCAAACAAGCTCTTTAGAAGCTTCTGCAATAGCCATATATTGGCTTCGGTGGTTGATAAAGCAACACTCTTTTGTAGTCGAGACATCTAACTAACCGCCGTCTTCCCTATTGTGAAAACATAACCCGTAGTGCTTTTCCCCGAATCATCACATCCACCCAAATCAGCATCCGCATAACCCCTAAGTATGAGATTGTTTTTGGAGAAACACAATCTCATATTAGAAGTACCTTTCAAATAACGAAGCAACCATTTGACTGCTTCCCAATGCTCTTTCCCCGGATTAGACATATAACGACTTACAACTCCCACTGCTTGAGCAATAGCGGGTCTTGTACAAACCATGGCATACATAATACTACCCACGGCCGATGCATATGGAACCTTTTCCATATCCGTTTTGTCTTTTACCGTCTTTGGTGATTGACTTTTCGATAACTTAATCGTGCTACCCAAAGGCATAGAACGAGCCTTTGAATTCTCCATATTAAACCTCTCTACTACTTTCTCAATATATTTGGATTGAGACAAGTATAGGGTACCTTTCACATGATCACGCACAATACTCATGCCAAGTATTTTCTTAGCACCACCAAGATCTTTCATCTCAAATTCACGGGAAAGAAATCCCTTCAACTTGTTAATTTCGGACATGTTGGAACCTGCAAGTAACATGTCATCAACATACAACAATAAGATTATATAAGAAGACTTGAGTTTCTTCAAGTAGCAACAGTGATCCGCTTCACATCTTAAGAAACCAATCTTCTTCATAAAATCATCAAACTTCAAGTACCATTGCTGAGGTGCTTGCTTCAATCCATACTGTAATGACCCGACTTTTTCGACTTGCTTTTGTGCTTTGTGTTTTCGCGAAACTGCGTATTTATGCGTACTGAGCTATATTATACTCTGGGGACTCCCTACATGTTGATTACTTTCGTTAATATGTTAAAACATATCATTAAGTACGTAGGATACTTAACTTAACCCACCGGAAGCCTTTATGACCGTTAGTGTTACTTGACGTTTTTAACGAACTGCGTACTGCGTACACATTTAACTTTTGTCGTAATCGGAATATTATGACTACGAAATACTAATTGTTATTTTATAATAACAATTACTTGGGCTTTTGGATGCTTAATTACGCTTAGTAATTTACTAGAGCACACTAGTTAGTCTTGTTGGACTTTCTACCTTGTTGGACCTTAGCCCACCCTACACTAGCTAGTGGGTTATTTAATTAGCCCAATTTAAATAAGTTAGTGACCCATATTAATGAAAGACAAATGCCCATTTGTTAGAAGGAATATACTAGCATTTTTGTCAAGTATTATCCTTAATGTTGCATGAGATCCTAACATAAGCACCAACTTTAGACAACCATTAACCAAAAAGTAAAAAGTTGTCCCCCTTGTCCCCCCACTAAACCTACGGCCTAACCACCCCACCCACACCCTCACCACCTATAAATACAAGCCTTATTCCATCCATTTTACACTTGCTTTCATTTGTAATTTACACACACTTACTCTCTAATTCTCTCTCTAGTTCTTCTCTCTCTAAAAAGTGTAAGTAATTGATTTTTCTTCTTCTTCTTCTTCCTCTCACTCTCACGAAATCATCATCATCATCATCATGGGTCTAGCTTTTTAGCTTTTGATCTTGATTACATCTTGTAGATTCAAACATGGATTTGAATCCTTCAAGAACATGGAAGATTCAAGCTTTCTAGCTTTGAATCTTCACCTATTTTTTAGATCTAAATCTTTTAGCTTTAATCTTGTTATTTTGTTATAAAGATTCAAACTTGTGTTTGTAATCTTCATGTAACTTCTAGATCTAAGCTTTATGCTTCAAGATCTTCAAGAACAACCAAGATTCAAGCTTTCTAGCTTTGAATCTTCATTTGTTTTGTTGGATCTAAGTTTTTTAACTTATGATCTCATTATTATGTTATAAAGATCAAAACTTGTGTTTGTGGTCTTCATATAACTTGAAGATCTAAGCTTTATGCTTCAAGGTCTTCAAGAACACCAAAGATTCAAGCTTTCTAGCTTTGTAATCTTATAACTTGTGTGAAAAGGATCCAAGCTCTCTAGCTTAGGGTTCTATCACTTCATTTGATTAAGATTGTGTTCATATTTGTTTGATTGAAGTAAAGTTTGTAGCTTTAGTTGTAAATAGGAGTTGCATTTGTGTTAAGACTAAGGATATGATGTAACCTTGGTTCATCATCCATCTAAGACTTAAATGAGTTGTGTTCTTACTTGGTCTTAACATATTGTGTGTTGATGGTTGAATCTTGGTCAAGGTGATGCTAACCCATCAATGAGTTGTACACTTGAAGCTTACAAGCATCAAGGATGAGAACCGTGATGAGCATCAAGCACCAAGAACCTCACCAGAGCATTTGTTTACTATTTTTGGGGATCTGATCAGATTCCTGGACTTCTGGAAAATTTATTTTCAGTTAGTTCGTTTCGATTATATGACTTTTCGTTTAGGCCTCGTCTTAATCCGATATACGGTTTAGGATTTATAGCCCTCCGAAAGTCACTACGTCTTTGTAACGTTGTGCTGAAATTTCTGACCTACTCGCACTTAAACCGTCACCACGGTCAAAGGAAGACGAGTTAGGTTCTGAAAATTGGTCAGAGGTTAGAGGACTCGTATACGGAGCCATAGCCACTGACTACGCGTCTTTTCGTTTTGTATAGAGGTCGTAGCAGCTGACCAAAGTCAGCCTATTGTTTCGATCTCTATTCTTGTCAAACTTACTTACCTTTTATGATGATGAATGATGATGATGATGACACTTAAACTTAATTTATTCACTTTTAACCTTTTGGGATAACATACTGACCTAGTGACCTTTTACTTAGGTTAACGACCTTTCGGACCGACTTACTACTTGCATACTTTCATTATCGACTTTACCGCTTTTATCACTGTGAGTTATAGCTTCCCTTTTTACTCATACTATTTTTGAGACTGAGAATACATGCACTTTTTATGTTTTACTTACTTTACACGAGTACTTAAACTTTACATATGTGTGGGTTATATAACGGCATAAACATTCCCCTTAGCACGGTAACGTTTAATCATTGATTTTGAACCAGTGAACGCGAATATTAGATATGGATCCATAGGGTTTGACATCTCCACTCGGGCTAGTTGCGCTAGCATTTAACGGGTGTTTGATACTTCGAGGACATACGCACTCGCCAAGTGTACTTTTAGGGGGTATTACTATTACGTTAAGTTAGTTACCGGGTGCCCACGGATAAGCATATACTTTTCATACTGTTTTAAATACGATAACTCGTGGTCTACATTACTTTACTGCTTACAAACTATAGCTCACCAACATTCATGTTAAATTTTAAGCGTGTATTTCTTAGGTGCTTAGACGATGTTGCTTCCGCTGTTAGACTTGCTGTCTTGGTGTTATAGACTTGCTGTTATGGACCTGCTGTGTTAGATTTCCGCTGCATTACTTAGAGATGTCTCAATCATGAAACTTTTATCTTGCATTCGAAACTTATGTTATTTTCAAATAATGACTTTGTAATGACCTTTGTGTCACGTTATCTTTTGTAAACGCTATCTTTTTATGAATGCAAAACTGGTTTTTAAACAGCATGTAGTATTTGACCATGTAAAGATCCTGTTGTTGATGAATCATACACGATGGTTTTGTACGGGGCGTCACATTTGGTATCAGAGCCTCGGTTGTAGGGAATTAGGTTGCATTAGTGAGTCTTGACTGAGCCGAGTAGGATTCACTGCTAGGACTAATCTGCAACTTGCTTGTTTAACTGTTTCTGCAGAACTTATTGTATGCTACTGCTTACTTTTACTACTATGTGTACTTGCTGTATGCTACTGCTTATTCTCGCTACTGCATGCTACTATCTGCTTTCGATTGCATGATACTTTTGTAGGATTTTGTTAATATTGCCATGCTATGTACTGCTAGGATGCTGTAGTGTCTAATTACGTGCCTGCTATATGTCATGCTGACATGGAAAAAGTTATTTTTCCTTGTTCAGATGTCAGACATGTTGCCCATAACCTTTGACTTCGAGAGTGACTAAGAGACGACTGTTGCCTCACCTACGATTGTTGCTGACTCACAGATCCCTTCACCGCTACCCTCCGACGACTCTGGCGATTCACCTTCCAGTGGACTCGTGCTTGACCTTATGGACGTCTCTGACGGAGACGAGGATCCAGAGGAGATTCCATATCTACCTAGCCCTAGAATCCCGGGGCTACAGCACCATCCCAGTTGTACTGTGATTCCTGGGGGAAATGGGGATGGTCCTTTCCATAATGAGCGAGGACATTGGGTCAGACGCCTTGCTGATGGACGTGTCGTGCCGATCCCGCCTAGCAGATATCGACTTATGACCACCGGCCGGGCTGATCCACCTTCAGATGATTCAGACGATTCGTCATCCGACGACTCCAGCGAGGAGGATCCCGAGGAGGATTCTGAGGAGGACCCTGAGGAGGAGCCCGTGCAGCCGCCTTCTACCCCACCGAAGAAGTGGTATCATTTCGATGGTACCGTTATCCCAGGGATTAACGGAGGAAGACCGTTCGTGAATGCACATGGACAGTTGGTTAGGGTCACAGCCCGCTGACCCATTCGTGCGTAAGACCACCCGCACTGTGCCGTCTACATCTGCACCATCTGCACCATCCGCACCATCTGCACCGCCTGCCCCACTAGCATCCCCCGTCGTCGAGGAACTGACGAGAGAAGTGCATATCCTCCGTGCTCGGGTAACTGAGCTAGAGGAACAGATGTCCCACCTGATGGACCCCATTTACCCACCATCACTGTAGGATTATTGTATTAGATTTCCTTATGTAACTCTGTTAGTAGTTTCATGCTTTACTCACGTATTGTACGAACCTTATGCGAATGTATGCATCTTTCTTATTAATGAATAGACCTTAATGTTGTTTAAATTGTGTACGGTGTTCTATTTACGCTACTGTATGATCTGTATTTGGTTGCTTTACTTAATTAATTGCGTGTTGTGTTGATTCCATACTGGGTGCCTTATGCTATAATATTATGGAATGCTGGATTTTGACTTGAGTCAAAACTTTTGTTCAGAGGAACAATGGCAAACGGAAGAGTCCCAAGGGAAATGCCCACAGCGGCACAGATTGAGGAAATGATTGCTGCTCGAGTAGCCGCAGCTATGGCGAATGCCAACCCTGCTCCAGCTCCACCGGCCAACCCAGCTGTTCAGAACGGGTGTACCTATAAGGAATTCCAGAGCTGCAAGCCCCACAATTTCAGTGGTACAGAAGGGCCAGTTGGACTGACGAGATGGTTTGAGAAGTTGGAAGCTGTGTTTCGTGTGAGCAACTGCTCGGAAGTGAACAAAATAAAGTACGCCTCCTGTACTCTGTCGGACGGCGCTTTAACCTGGTGGAACACGCTTGCTCAGGCTAAAGGAATTGACGAGGCTTATGCTACCCCGTGGGAGGAGTTTAAGAGTGCTATGATCGAGGAGTATTGCCCCCGAACCGAAATTCAGAAAATGGAAGCTGAGTTTTGGGAGCTGAAGGTTGTGGGAACCGACCTTGATGGATATAACCGAAGGTATTTGGAGTTAGCTTTGATGTGCCCCACGATGGTTACCCCCAAATTTAAGCGAATGGAACGATACTTGTGGGGACTTCCCAAGACCATTCAGGGAAATTTCACTTCTTCGAAACCAGCAGATGTCCCAAAAGCTATGCGCATGGCGCACACCCTGATGAACCAGATTATCCGCAAGGAACCAGAGAAAGCGAAATCAAAATCAGGAGCTAGTTATGAGAAGCGTAAGTGGAAAAGCAACAAAGGGAAGATCTTTGATCAGAACCCAGCTAAGATACATGAGGGTTTCAAGGGAAACAACGACTGGAGGAACCCCAACCCAAACCCTAGCTCGAACCCTAACTACAAGGGTAGTCTTCCGCCGTGCAAGAGATGCTACAAGCATCATACAGGGTACTGCAACATGGTCTGTGAAAAGTGTAAAAGGACTGGGCACATTGGCAGGGACTGCAAGATCACCACCCCAGCTGTGAAGACAAACCCTACTGGACCAAGAAAGTGTTTTGAGTGCGGTCAACAGGGCCACCTCAAGAATGAGTTCCCGAACAAGAAGAAGGATGCCGGACTAACACGTGGGAGAGTTTTCAACATGAACACCAGGGATGCCCATGAGGATCCTGATTTGGTTATAGGTACATTCACTATCAATAACCTATTAGCTTCTGTTCTGTTTGACACCGATGTCGATAGGAGTTATGTAGATAGACACTTTTGCTCTAAGATAGACTGGTCGTTAGTACCTTTGGAGGAGAGTATGCTTGTTGAAGAAGCCAATGGAAAACTTGAGAAAGTCGACCAAATTGGTCGAGGAGGTATAATAAACTTAGCTGGTGAAGATTTCGAGATTGAATTGATACCCATCAAGTTGGGAAGTTTTGATGTGATTGTCGGTATGGACTGGTTGTCCAAGGTAAGAGCCGAAGTTATCTGTGGTGAGAAGATTCTTCGGATACCTCGCGACGATGGTGAGCCTCTGATTATCTACGAAGATAGATGTAGTCCGAAGTTGAACCTCATTAGTTGCATGAAGGCACAGAAAGTCATGAGGAAAGGGCGATTTGCTATTCCAGCACATGTGAAGAAGTTAGAAACCTAGGAGAAGAGCATTGATGATGTACGAATTGTGAACGAATTTCCCGACGTCTTTCCAGAAGAGTTACCTGGATTACCGCCGCAGAGATCAGTAGTGTTTCAGATTGATCTAGTGCCAGGAGCTGTACCCGTAGCTCGCACACCTTATCGACTAGCACCTTCCGAACTGCAAGAGTTGCAGAGTCAACTACAGGAATTGTTAGACCATGGATTTATCTAACCAAGCTCTTCACCTTGGGGTGCGCCTGTTTTGTTTGTGAAGAAGAAGGACGGATCTTTTCGCATGTGTATTGATTATCGTGAACTGAACAAGTTGACGATTAAGAATCGATATCCCCTTCCCAGGATTGACGATCTTTTCGATCAGCTGCAAGGATCCAGCGTTTGCTTCAAGATTGATCTACGATCAGGTTATCACCAGTTGAGGGTGAAGGAGAGCGATGTGATGAAGACTGCATTCAGAACCCGTTATGGCCATTATGAGTTTGTTGTGATGCCATTCGGTTTAACCAACGCACCTGCTGTATTCATGGATCTCATGAAACGTGTATGCAAGCCATATCTGGACAAGTTCGTTATCGTCTTCATAGATGATATCCTCATCTATTCCAAAAGCGAAGAAGAACATGAACAACATCTTCGACTAGTGTTGGAACTTTTGAGACAAGAGCAACTTTATGCCAAATTTTTCAAGTGTGAGTTTTGGTTGAAGGAAGTCCAATTTCTCGGTCATATTGTGAGCAACCAGGGTATCATAGTTGATCCTGCAAAGGTCGAAGCTATCAGCAAGTGGGAAACTCCCACTACTCTTACTCATATCCGCCAATTTTTAGGCCTCGCCGGTTATTACCGAAGATTCATTGAAGGTTTCTCTCTGATTGCACGTCCTTTGACTGCATTAACTCATAAGGGGAAGAAGTTCGTTTGGGAAACCGAGCAAGAGTCAGCATTTCAAACCTAGAAGTAGAAGTTAACCACCGCACCTATCCTTTCTCTTCCCGAATTCAGTGATGATTTTGTTGTGTACTGTGATGCCTCGAAAAATGGTTTTGGTTGCGTATTGATGCAAAGAACGAAGGTTATTGCTTACGCCTCTCGACAACTGAAGATTCATGAGCGAAATTACACAATGCACGATCTTGAACTTGGAGTTGTTGTCTTCGCACTCAAACTGTGGAGATACTATCTTTATGGAACCAAGAGTACTATCTTCACCGATCACAAAAGCCTCCAACACCTATTCGACCAGAAACAACTGAATATGAGACAACGACGGTGGATCGAAACATTGAACGACTATGATTGTGAACTACGTTATCATCCCGGAAAGGCAAATGTTGTAGCTGATGCCTTGAGCCGAAAGGAGAGAACGGTACCTCTTCGTGTATGTGCCTTGAACATCACCATTCAGACGAATCTTAATAACCAGATCCGCGTAGCCCAAGAAGAAGCTCTCAAGGAGGAGAATATTTCTCAAGAGCAATTGAACATTCTCGTTTCTCGATTCGAGGTTAAGGAGACTGGACTCCGATACTTTGCCGGAAGAATCTGGGTGCCAAGTTATGGGGACTTACGGAGCCTTATTCTAGACGAAGCCAACAAGTCAAGGTATTCGATTCACCCAGGAGCTGGTAAGATGTACCACGACCTCAAGGTTCAATATTGGTGGCCGAACCTCAAAAGGGATGTTGCAGCTTATGTTGGAAAGTGTTTAACTTGTTCCAAGATCAAAGCTGAACATCAGAAGCCGTCTGGATTACTCCAACAACCCGAAATCCCGCAATGGAAGTGGGAAGGAATAACAATGGATTTCATCACAAAGCTACCGAAGACGGCAGGAGGTTATGATAGCATCTGGGTTATCGTTGACCGTCTTACCAAATCTGCTCACTTCCTAACCATGAAGGAAACTGATACGATGGAGAGACTGGCGCAGCTATACATAAAGGAAGTTGTATCTCGCCACGGTGTACCCTTATCGATTATATCAGATCGCGATACCCGTTTCGCTTCTAGATTTTGGCGTTCTTTGCAAGAAGCCTTGGGAACTCGTCTCGACATGAGCACTGCGTATCACCCGCAAACTGACGGACAAAGCGAACGAACGATTCAGACTTTGGAGGAAATGTTACGTGCTTGCGTTATAGATTTCGGAAAAACTTGGGAGAAGCATTTACCGCTAGCCGAATTCTCTTACAACAACAGTTATCATTCGAGCATTAATGCCGCACCTTTCGAAGCATTGTATGGCCGCAAATGCCGTTCTCCTATCTGTTGGGCCGAAGTAGGTGAAAAGCAACTCACCGGTCCCGAACTCGTCCATGAAACAACCGAGAAGATTGTCCAAATTCAATCGAGGCTCAAGACGGCCTGTAATCGTCAAAAGAGTTATGCCGACCTTAAACGTGGAGATCACGAATTTCAAATCAGCGACCGCGTTATGTTGAAAGTCGCACCTTGGAAAGGTGTAATCCATTTCGGAAAGCGTGGGAAGTTGAATCCGCGATATATTGGTCCTTTTGAAGTTTTGGAACGTGTCGGACCCGTTGCTTACCGTTTGGATCTTCCGACTCAATTGAGCTCCGTTTATCCTACCTTCCATGTATCGAATCTGAAGAAGTGTCTTGCGGAACCAGAACTCGTCATACGACTTGAGGAGCTTACGATTGATGACAAACTTCATTTCATGGATGAACCTGTCGAAATTATGGACCGTGAGGTCAAAACCTTGAAACGCAACAAGATTTCGATCGTCCGAGTCCGATGGAATGCAAAATGAGGGCCTGAGTTTACTTGGGAACGAGAGGATAAAATGAAACAGAAGTATCCTCACCTCTTCCCGACTCTACCGTCTACCTCATCCTAAAATTTCGGGACGAAATTTTCATTAACAGGTGGGTAATGTAACGACCCGACTTTTTCGACTTGCTTTTGTGCTTTGTGTTTTTGCGAAACTGTGTATTTGTGCGTACTGAGCTATATTATACTCTGGGGACTCCCTACATGTTGATTACTTTCGTTTATATGTTAAAACATATCATTAAGTACGTAGGATACTTAACTTAACCCACCAGAAGCCTTTATGACCGTTAGGGTTACTTGACATTTTTAACGAACTGCGTACTGCGTACACGTTTAACTTTTGTCATAATCGGAATATTATGACTACGAAATACTAATTGTTATTTTATAATAACAATTACTTGGGCTTTTGGATGCTTAATTACGCTTAGTAATTTACTAGAGCACACTAGTTAGTCTTGTTGGACTTTCTACCTTGTTGGACCTTAGCCTACCCTACACTAGGTAGTGGGCTATTTAATTAGCCCAATTTAAATAAGTTAGTGACTCATATTAATGAAAGACAAATGTCCATTTATTAGAGGAAACATACTAGCATTTTTGTCAAGTATTATCCTTAATGTTGCATGGGATCCTAACATAAGCACCAACTTTAGACAACCATTAACCAAAAAGTAAAAAGTTGTCCCCCTTGTCCCCTCACTAAACCTACGGCCTAACCACCCCACCCACACCCTCACCACCTATAAATACAAGCCATATTCCATCCATTTTACACTTGCTTTCATTTGTAATTTACACACACTTACTCTCTAATTCTCTCTCTAGTTCTTCTCTCTCTAAAAAGTGTAAGTAATTGATTTTTCTTCTTCTTCTTCCTCTCACTCTCACGAAATCATCATCATCATCATGGGTCTAGCTTTTTAGCTTTTGATCTTGATTACATCTTGTAGATTCAAACATGGATTTGAATCCTTCAAGAACATGGAAGATTCAAGCTTTCTAGCTTTGAATCTTCACCTATTTTGTAGATCTAAATCTTTTAGCTTTAATCTTGTTATTTTGTTATAAATATTCAAACTTTTGTTTATAATCTTCATGTAACTTAAAGATCTAAGCTTTATGCTTCAAGATCTTCAAGAACAACCAAGATTCAAGCTTTCTAGCTTTGAATCTTCATTTCTTTTGTTGGATCTAATTTTTCTAACTTATGATCTCATTATTATATTATAAATATCAAAACTTGTGTTTGTGGTCTTCATATAACTTGAATATCTAAGCTTTATGCTTCAAGGTCTTCAAGAACACCAAAGATTCAAGCTTTCTAGCTTTGTAATCTTATAACTTGTGTGAAAAGGATCCAAGCTCTCTAGCTTAGGGTTCCATCACTTCATTTGATTAAGATTGTGTTCATATTTGTTTGATTGAAGTAAAGTTTGTAGCTTTAGTTGTAAATAGGACTTGTATTTGTGTTAAGACTAAGGATATGATGTAACCTTGGTTCATCATCCATCTAAGACTCTTAAATGAGTTGTGTTCTTACTTAGTCTTAACATATTGTGTGTTTATGGTTGAATCTTGGTCAATGTGATGCTAACCCATCAATGAGTTGTACACTTGAAGCTTACAAGCATCAAGGATGAGAACCGTGATGAGCATCAAGCACCAAGAACCCCACCAGAGCACTTGTTTACTGTTTTTCGGGATCTGATCAGATTCCTGGACTTCTGGAAAATTTATTTTCAGTTAGTTCGTTTCGAGTATATGACTTTTCGTTTAGGCCTCGTCTTAATCCGATATACGGTTTAGGATTTATAGCCCTCCGAAAGTCACTACGTCTTTGTAACGTTGTGCTGAAATTTCTGACCTACTCGCACTTAAACCGTCACCACGGTCAAACGAAGATGAGTTACGTTCTGAAAATTGGTCAGAGGTTAGAGGACTCATATACGGAGCCATAGCCACTGACTACGCATCTTTTTGTTTTGTATAGAGGTCGTAGCAGATGACCAAAGTCAGCCTATTGTTTCGATCTCTATTCTTGTCAAACTTACTTACCTTTTATGATGATGAATGATGATGATGATGACATTTAAACTTAATTTATTCACTTATAACCTTTTGGGACAACATACTGACCTAGTGACCTTTGGCTTAGGTTGACGACCTTTCGGACCGACTTACTACTTGCATACTTTCATTATCGACTTTACCGCTTTTATCACTGTGAGTTATAGCTTCCCTTTTTACTCATACTATTTTTGGGACTGAGAATACATGCGCTTTTTATGTTTTACTTACTTTACACGAGTACTTAAACTTTACATATGTGTGAGTTATATAACGGCATAAATATTCCCCTTAGCACGGTAACGTTTAATCATTGGTTTTGAACTGGTGAACTCGAATATTAGATATGGATCCATAGGGTTTGACATCTCCACTAGGGCTAGTCGCGCTAGCATTTAACGGGTGTTTGATACTTCGAGGACATACGCACTCGCCAAGTGTACTTTTAGGGGGTATTACTATTACGTTAAGTTAGTTACCGGGTGCCCACGGATAAGCATATACTTTTCATACTATTTTGAATACGATAACTCGTGGTCTACATTACTTTACTGTTTACAAACTATAGCTCACCAACATTCGTGTTGACTTTTAAGCGTGTATTTCTCAGGTGCTTAGACGATGTTGCTTCCGCTGTTAGACTTGCTGTCTTGGTGTTATAGACTTGCTGTTATGGACCTGCTGTGTTAGATTTCCGCTGCATTACTTAGAGATGTCTCAATCATGAAACTTTTATCTTGGATTCGTAACTTATGTTATTTTCAAATAATGACTTTGTAACGACCTTTGTGTCACGTTATCTTTTGTAATTTATGAATGCAAAACTGGTTTTCAAACAGCATGTAGTATTCGACCATGTAAAGATCATGTTGTTGACGAATCGTACATGATGGTTTTGTACGGGGCGTCACACATACAAACTTTTCTTTAGCTTACAAACCCACTTCTCTTTACCCTTTACCTAAAAGCCCTCGGGTTGCCTCATGTAGATCTCTTCAACAAGATCACCATGCAAGAATGCGGTCTTCACATCTAGTTGCTCTAGATGTAAGTCTTCAGATGCAACCATAGAAAGTACCAAACGAATATTAGTCATTTTAACTACTGGTGAAAATATCTCTTTGTAGTCAACCCCTTCCTTTTGTTGAAAGCCTTTGACTACCAAACGAGCCTTGTACCTTTTCTTGCCATCCAACTCATTCTTGATTCTATATACCCATTTGTTTTGCAACGCCCTTTTATAATGAGGTAACTTCACTAGTGACCAAGTTTTATTTTTCTCAAGTGACCCCATCTCTTCTTTCATGGCAAGCTCCCATTGTATGGATTCTTTTGTTTTCCTTGCCTCAAAGTAACTTTCGGGTTCACCATTCTCGGTATAGAGCAAGTAGTTTGCTGATGGAGAATACCTAGGATTAGGTTTGGGCACTCTAGTATAGCGTCTTAGTGTAGGAGCAACCAGAATGGTTGGACCAGTTTCATTTGTGTCCTCCTCATCACTAGAACTCGCACTATGTTCGAAATCATCACCGCTTTTCGAACCATCCCCATCATTAGCATTTTCTGACGCCTCACCATTAATTGGTAATTCATTGTTACCCGTATTCCCACTAGAACCTGCAAGATCATCAATAGAAACATCGTCAAAAGTAACATGACCCGGTTTAGCACTCCCCATTTCCGGTTTGCCCTAAACCAAATCTTCATCAAAGGTAACATCACGAGAACGAATCACTTTTCTAGCCTCGTTATCCCAACAACGATAACCCATTTCATCCGACCCGTAACCTATGAAAGTACACTTCTTTGACTTAGCTTCAAGCTTGTCTCTATCCGCATCTTTAGTCTTCACATAAGCATTACACCCAAAGATCCTAAAGTGATTATAACTCACCTTCTTACCTTGCCATTCTTCCTCAGGAATTCAAAAACCCAACGGTGTTGAGGGTCCCCTATTTATCAAATAAACCACCATGTTAACCGCATTCGTCCAAAACATTTTAGGCAAACCGGCATGTAGTCTCATACTCTTTGACCTTTCATTTAACGTACGATTCATACGTTCGGTGACCCCATTGTGTTGCGGTGTCTCCAGTACCATTTTCAACATTCTAATACCGAGCTTTGCACAATGGTCTTTAAACTCAAGACTACCATATTCCCCTCCATTATCCGACTTCAAGCACTTGACCTTCAAGTTAGTCTCATTTTCTACCATAGCTTTCCACTTCACAAATGTATTAAATACATCAGATTTAGCTTTAAGAAAATAAACCCATACCTTTCGAGTGGAGTCGTCAATGAAGGTGACATAATAGCGAGAACCTCCATGTGATTCTACATTCGTTGGACCAAATACATCCGTATGAACAAGCTCCAATTTCTCCAACTTAGGAGCATTCCCCGATTTCCCAAAAGTCACCTTCTTTTGCTTCCCATATACACATGGTTCGCAAAACCCAAGTTCTACCTTTTTCAAATCCGGAATTCTCCCACTCGAAACAAGCATCTTCATACCCTTCTCACTCATATGCCCGAGTCTTAGTTGCCATAGAGTTGATTCAGACTCAACATTAATCGTAGCGACCATCGTGTCTTCATCAAACACTTCAACCATATAAAGAGTTCCCCTTTTATGTCCACGGACCACAATACAACTACCCTTAACCACCTTCCATTGGCGGTTTTCAAAAGTAACCGCGTAACCTTCATCATCTAATTGACCAACCGAAATAAGTTTCCTTTTTAATTTAGGAATGTACCTTACGTTTTTCAAGGTCCAATTAGAGCCAAGAGTAGTCTTCAATACAACATCTCCAATGCCCTCTATATTGAGTTGTTTTTCGTCCGCCAATCTCACCTTGCCTTGATATGAACGAAAATTCATCATCATGCTTTTAACATGAGTAGCATGAAATGAAGCTCCCGAATCCAAAATCCAAGACTCCATAGAATTTTCAACACTACATAAAAGTGCATCATCACTTTCTTCCTCGGTCAAGTTCACACCTTTCGCCGGACCATTTTTACAATTCCTTTGAAAGTGTCCTTTTTGATTGCAACCCCAACAAACAGCTTCACTTCTATCTTTCGATGGATACCTCTTCTTAGACTTCTTTCTACCCTTCTTCTCACCGCGATCAAATTTCCTACCACGGTTGTCGGTACTTAACAAAGAACCGGATGTCGATTCCCCCGAGTTTCTCCTACGAGTATCTTCACCAAGAATCAAATCCCTTATTCCTTCAAACGCTAGCTTAGTAGTTCCCGTAGACCTACTAACTGCGGTAACCGTACCCGACCAACTTTCCGGTAATGATGAAAGCAAGATTAGTGCCTTTAACTCATCATCAAACACAATATCTACCGATGCTAACCTCGATATGATGTTGTTGAACTCGTTGATATGATCCATTGCACTCATACCTTCCTTCATCTTCGTATTGAACAATTGTCGCATGAGAAAAACCTTATTAGAAGCGGTAGGTTTCTCATGCATGTTAGAGAGTGCTTTCAAGCAAGCAAACATCGTCTTCTCATTCACAACGTTGTATGCAACGTTCTTAGCAAGTGAAAGACTGTAGCGACCCGGCCAAATCGTCATTGACGGCGCCGTCTACTTAGGTCCCGTTACGTGGTCATAAGTCTTTAAAACAACGTTTGACCAAAAGATATGTCGCATTCATTTCAAATGTAAAGGTTGTTCAAGTTTACAAGAATAGTTCCACCACAAGTTACGATACAAAGTTTTAAGTACAAATGAAACTTATGCGACACAATTTAAAAGTATCCAAAAGACGCTCCATGTATGCATATATACTCGACATCCAATGCAAGTATCAAAATAATGAGCGGAAGCATGTATCATGTATCGTTCAAGGACCTGAGAAAAACATAGAAATCTGTCAACGAAAACGTTGGTGAAATCATAGGTTTAAGTAAGTAAGTACAAGTGAACCACAAGATTTGCATCAATGAAATAATAGTAATACATTCCAAAAGTTTGTTTCACGAGCACCCAATTATCAATGCTTAACATTTCCTTCCATTGAACCCCATCACTTAGTGCTAGAACATACACTGTTTCTCGAAAATATATTTCATTCGTAAACGGTAGCGAACCGTTTGAATGAGGGTTTGTCAAACCCATATGGATCCATACAACATAAGTTCTCGCTTACACCCGGCAAGTGTAACTAATGATAATCGAATTGAGGATTTTGCTCTAAACTCGTATGTAGAATGTTTGTTTTCCTGTACTTGTGTTCACTTAGTTAAAGAAATGTTTATGTTTTCTCATCCCGAATGTAAGTTCAAAAAGAGTAAAAGTGGGACTATGATCTCACCTTGAATGCACGAGTAGTAAAGTACTTCAACAAGTAAATGTGTGCAAAGAACAATGCTAGTCTTGACCTAAACAAATAGGTTGTATCAATAACGATAGTCACGATTGGTCAAAGATGTTCAATTAGTCCTATGGCTCGTTACGACTCGATTATGTAGCATGTGAAATCAAATTGTCAAGTTTCATGCAAGGTACAAGTATATAAACAAGTTAGGAAGGTTGCATAATCATTTGGTTAAGTTTGACAAAAAGTCAAACTTTGGTCGGTCAAAGTCAACGAAAAAGTCAACACGTTCGGGTCGTGTCCCGAACTATTTTTCTGAGGTTTTTAATCATGTATGAGCATGTTAGGACAAGTTACATGTGAATCGGAGGTGCGTAGCATAGCAAACATTATTCGAAAATTGACAAAGTTGGACAGACCATAATGGCGCGCCGCGCGGGTATATGGCGCGCCGCGCCATTACCTGTGCAGAGAGTTCTGGCAACTTTTAAGTTTTATGCACGAACCTAACTTCAAACAATCACCATTTATGATCCGCAAACAATCAAGACAAGTATCTTATACCGTTGGGAAGGTAATTTGACGAGGAAAACAACTAAACACATTTCATCAATCAATCTACCTATTACAACAACCAAAACCGCATCTAATGCTTAACATTAACCGCATACAAGTTCATAAATGCAATTCAATGATTCGGGCAACCAATATACATGAATGATATGCCGTTTCGAAGGTAATCAAGCATACAATCCAACTAAACACTTACCAATAATAATCCATGGCATTCAATGCATCAAAAGTCCATTTCAAGTTCATCAAACCCTAACCCAAATTCACCAAAATCAATAATCAAGTTCATGAAGTTTTCTAAGGCAACCTACACATCAAATTGAAGCTAGTGATACAAGGAACATAATTAGAACATGAACTTTTAACATCTAACAACATATGATCATCCAAAATTCAAGAACAACACACCAAAAGTCAAGTTCATGCTAGTTACACTAAAACAACGAGATCGAGCATATAAATTACACACACGACATCACAATGAGCCATAGACACTAACTAACACCATTTCAAGTCAAAAACACGAATTTAGAGAAATCTAGAGTTTTAGAAATGTTACCCAAACGAGATGAAGTTGGTACCAAAATGAAGAGGATGAAGAGAGGATCACGAATATGTAATTTATTTTGTTGTAAGCCTCCTAGATCGAATTTAGATGATGATTGAATGAATTTGGAAATTGGGTGTGTGTTCTTGCTAGAGAGAAAGAGAGAGAGATGGAGATGGTTGAATGGTGGTGATTGGGGTGGACTAGGTGACCTAGTCAACTAGTTTGCCCCGTGTCAATTTTAGTCCCTCAAGTTTGAATCGAGTGCGTGAATTACCTAATCGAGATAATTTAAAATGCGTATTAACGAAAGATGTTATAAATATATAACGGACTTTAAAATAGTTAAACGGAAAGTAAATGGAAAAAGGCGGGATGTTACAAAGACGAATCGCACCCAAAGCTTGACGATCCAAAAGTGTAACGACCTTGGATTTTCCAACGTTTAATTATTAATAATGTTTATCATTAATGCTTGCGTGTTAATAAATGTATTTTATTACATTTACTTGTTACCATACATGATTTACATGTCCCGACATGTCTTTGTGACACACGAACTTTTCACGAATAATATTTAAGATATTATTTGCATTCATGATTAATTATTATTAATCATTTTTAATTAACTAAGGTTACTAGTTAATTACTTGGGCTTATTTATTTAATTTGTTACATACTTGGTCTTTTATTAATGGACTTATGATTAGTGGACTTGGAAGCCCACCCTACATCCTTAATGGACTAGTTAGCCCATATTTATGCAAGTATTACATTAGGTTACAACTAGATAAATTAGCTTAGTAAAGAATCTAGTTACTTGCATATTTCCCACACCATTTTGCTTTATTTCCATACTAACCTATCACCATTCTCCAATACTTGAAAGTTAACATTTGACCTTGCCTTTTTTGCCCATGGCCGTGAGCTTCCCATGGGGAGGAGGGATTCAAATTTTGCTTTTTGTTTTGCTACTTACATGTATACTT
Organism: Rutidosis leptorrhynchoides; assembly: GCF_046630445.1. Taxonomy (NCBI): domain Eukaryota; kingdom Viridiplantae; phylum Streptophyta; class Magnoliopsida; order Asterales; family Asteraceae; genus Rutidosis; species Rutidosis leptorrhynchoides. The sequence continues at coordinate 37,856,759 of NC_092334.1, forward strand.
CTACCTCATTTCTCACACACTTCATTTGCTACTTTTCTTTCTTTCTTTTTCTCTCATATATTTGTAGGTAACAAACTTATTTCTCTCTTCTTTTTCTTCATAAAAACCGAATTATATACACATATATATCATCATCGTTTGCTTGTTTGTTTACTTGTTCATTATTGTTGTTTGTTACTTGTTCTTAGTTGTTGTTTACTTACTAAGTTAAAAGAATCAAAATCTCTAGTTTATTCTTCATATCATCTTGTTTATTCAAGAACATAAAGAACCTAGGAGAATCAAGTTTATGTTTTGATTCTTCCATAAAACTTGTTAAAGAAAGTTCATGAGTTTATAATCATACTTGTGTTCATGAAGTAAACTTAAAGTTTACTTTCTTAAAGATCAAAGCCTTGGCTTGAATCTTTAAAAGTATGAACAACCATGAACTTATTACTTGTAGATTTAACTTATTTCTTCATTTTATGTACTTTAAAGTTGTGATTTGGTCAAGTATTACTAGTTAATCTTGATCTCATATTTATCGAAACTAAAAGTTAACTTTGTAAGTTCAAGAACATGGAAGTATAACTTTTTAGTTATGACTTCATATACTTGTGTTGGATCTAACTTAAGAACTTTAGATCTAGACTTTTGAGTCTAGGATCTTCAAGATCTAACTAAGAACTATGTTCTACAACTTAAGATCTTGTTTACTTAAGTTATTTTCAAGTTTGTACCTTAATATTACTTTTATAACTCTTGTATGTGTTGGATCTAAGATCTTGATGTAACTTTGGTTCATCAAACTTCATACAACTCTTAAGTGAGTTGTGCTACACATCTTAGACTTACACTAGTGTCATAATAGTCAAAACTTGGTTAATATTACTTTTAGAGTTCATGTATGTGTCGGATCTAAGATCTTGATGTAACTTTGGTTCATCAAACTACTTACAACTCTTAAATGAGTTGTGCTACTTATCTTAGACTTACACTTGTGTTATGATGGTCAAAACTTGGTAAAGATGATGCAAACACAGCAACGAGTTGTACACTTGAAGCTATATGCATCAAGGATGAGAACCGTGATGAGCATCGAGCACCAAGAACCCACTGGAACACTAAACCTACTATTTTTCAGGTCTGATAAGAATACCTGAGCTACTGTAAAGTTGATTTTCAGTTATCCCTATTTGAGTATATAATTTTTCATTTAATACTCGTCTTAATCCGAGTTACGGTTTAGGATCTATGGCCCTCCGAACGTCACTATGTCCTTTTAACGTTGTGCTGAAAATTCTGACCTACTCGCACTTAAACCGTCGCCACGGTCAAACGAAGATGAGCTTGGTTCTGGAATTTTTACAGCAACTAAAGGACTCATATACGGAGCCATGGCCACTGGTTTCACCTCATTTCAGTAGGTATAGAGGCCGTGGTGACTGATCGAAGTCAGCCTTTGTTCTAAACTCTTTTCTTGAATGAAACTTACTTTACACTTTTCGTTTGATGATGAATGATGATGATACTTATGACCTAATTTACATACATTTAAACCTATTGGGACGATTTACTGACCTAGTAACTTTTGACTTAGGTTGAGGACTTTCCGGACCTACATACTTGCTTACTTTCCCGAACCAACTTTACTACTACTTTACACTGTGAGTTATAGCATCCCTTTTTACTTTAACTATTTTAGGACTGAGAATGCATGTGTGTTTTACATTTTACATACTAGGCACGAGTACTTAAAATTTATATATGTGTGGGTTATACAACGGCATAAACTTTCCCCTTAGCTCGGTAACGTTTAGTCATTGGTCTTTGAACCGGTGAACGCGAATCTTAGATATGGATCCATAGGGTTTGACATCCCCACTCGGGCTAGTAGCGCTAGCATTTAACGGGTGTTTAATACTTCGTAAACATACGCACTCTCCAAGTGTACTTTTAGGGGGTGATAAACGTTAAGTTAGTTACCAAGTGCCCACGGTTAAACATATACTTTATCATACTGTTTTGAAACGCTGTTTGCAGAACTGAAATCTCGTAGCCTACATTACATTATTGTTATATTTAAACTATAGCTCACCAACCTTTGTGTTGATGTTCTTAAGCATGTTTTTCTCAGGTGCTTAAGGTTTGCTTGCTTCCGCTGTTGTACTAGTCATGCCTTGTAGACTCCGCTGCGCTATAATAGAGATGTCACCGCATGAAACATTTTATCTTGCATTCAAACTTTATTACTTTTGAACGATGATTTGTAACGTCCTAAGGGTCACGTACTTTTAACTTTGCTTCTATTCATAGAAGCATACTTTTGGTTGTAAAACATTTGACGTTGGTCATGACGTCACCTTTTATCATGAATGCAAACTTCTGTTGAAACCGCATATAGTATTTGACCTTGTAATGATCATGTCGTTGATGATTCGTACATGATGGTTTTGTACGGGGCATCACATTTGGTATCAGAGCATTGGTTGTAGGGAATTAGGTTGCATTAGTGAGTCTGAACCGACCCAAGTAGGATTCACTAATAGGACTAATCTACAACTTGCTAGTTTACTTGTTTCTGCGGAATTTGCTGCATGCTGCTGCTTACTTTTACTGCTATATGCCGTATGCTACTACATGACTTCACTACTGCATGCTATTATCTGTTTTCGATTGCATGATACTTGTCGTTATTGCCATGCTACTTACTGTTACACATGATTTAGACTGTCGTAGTTACTTTGCCTAATACGTGCTTGCTTTATGACTTACTGACATGGAAAAAGTTATTTTTCCTTGTTCAGATGTCAGATATTCCACCTGTCATCATTTTGGACAGTGACTCGGACTCATCGGCCACCTCACCTACCGTTGTTGCTGACTCGATCCCGTCATCTACACCTTCTAGTGACTCCGGCGCTTCATCCTCCGGAGCCAGTAGCCATGCACCCAGCCCAGTGATTACCTCAGACGGAGCCGAGGACCCACCGTAGATTCCAGCTCCACTTGCCCCAGGACCTCCGGAGCCACAGCACCATCCCAGTGGTGCTGTAATTCCCGCGGAACTTGGGGAAGGTCCGGTCCGTAATGAGCATAACCATTGGTGCCGACGCCTTCCTGATGGATGTCTCGTGCTGATCGGACCCAGCAGATACCGACAGATGATGGCCGCTCGAGGAGAGCCACCCGTGCAGCCACCCCCAGCTGATTTAGACGACCCATCATCTGCCGATTCTTCATCCGACGACACCTCCTCAGACGACTCCAGTGACGATGATTCTGATGAGGACCCTGATGATGCACCTGTACAGCCACCCTCCACCCCGCTGAAAAAGCGGTACCGTTTCGACAGTACTGTTATTCCTGGGGTTAACGGAGGGAGATCATCCGTTAACGCACATGGATTGAGGACTAGAGTTACTGCCCGTAAGCGGTTTGTGCCGTATCCTGCTGATCCCTTCATCTGTAAGCCTTACTGATGTGCACCGTCCACTTCTAGAGCCGGACCATCTGTACCACCGGCACCACCCGTACCGACTGCACCGCCTGCCCCACCATCTCCCTCTGTTGAGGAACTGACGAGAGAGGAGGAGATCCTCCGTGCTCGGGTATCTGAGCTCGAGGACCAGATGTCCCACGTAATGGACATCCTACACCCACCATCACCATAGGGCTTTTGTAGTAGATTTCATTATGTAATCTAGTTGTAGTTTCATGTTTCACTTATGTATTGTACGAACTTATGCGAATGTATGCAACTTATTATTATTAATTAATGGAACTTTGCGTTATTTAATTCTTGCACGGTGTTCTATTTACGTTACTGTATGATGATTCTGTGGTAATTGTACCTAGTTGCATTACTTAATAAACATGTGATGTGTTGATTCCATGTTAGTTACAATATACTGTATTATTATTTATTGAATCCTGGATTTTGACTTGAGTCAAAATTTTCGTTTAGAACATCAATGGCCAACGGAAGATCAACACCCACCGCAGCCCAAATGATCAATGAACGAGTCACCGCAGCTTTAGCAGAAATGAACCCCCAAGCTCCACCGCCACCAGTTATCCAGCCCATTCTTAATGGATGCACATACAAAGAGTTTCAAAGCTGCAAGCCCCACAACTTTAGTGGAACTGAGGGGCCAGTTGGTCTCACTAGGTGGTTTGAGAAATTAGAATCTGTGTTCCGAGTTAGTAACTGCTCAGAGGCGAACAAAACCAAGTTTGCCTCATGTACGCTGTCTGACGGCGAACTAACATGGTGGAACACATTGGCTCAAGCAAAGGGTATTGATGAGGCGTATGCCACTCCATGGGAAGAGTTTATGGGGGCCATGATTGAGGAATATTGCCCTAGGACATAGATCCAGAAAATGGAGATTGAGTTTATGCAGTTGAAGGTCGTGGGAAACGATCTCAATGGTTACAACCGTAGATATCTGGAATTAGCCCTGATGTGTCCTACCATGGTTACCCCAGAGTTTAAGCGTATGGAAAGGTACTTGTGGGGACTTCCTAAGTCCATTAAGGGAAATGTCACCTCGTCTAAGCCACCAAATGTCCCGGAAGCAATGCGCATGGCACACACCTTAATGAACCAAATCATCATCGATGAACCGGAAAAGGCAAAATCCAAAGCGGTTAGTAGTGATAAGCGTAAGTGGGATAACAACAAGGGTAGAGCCTATGATCAAACCCCCGCCAAGAGACACAACGATGGGAGGAACCCCAATCCGAACACCAACTCAAACCCTAACTACAAGGGTACCCTACCGCAATGCAAGAGGTGCTACAAGCACCATACCGGGTACTGTAACGTTGTTTGTGAAAAGTGCAAAAGGACCGGGCATATTGGCAAGGACTGCAAGATCATCACCATGACTGGGAAGCCGAACCCCAATGGACCGAGAAAGTGTTATGAATGCGGACAGACGGGCCACTTCAGAAATGAGTGTCCCAACAAGAGAAAGAACGGCGGGCCAGCGCGTGGAAGAGCCTTCAACGTAAACGCAAGGGATGCCCGTGAGAACCCCGACTTGGTTACAGGTATATTCACTATCAACAATCTACTAGCTTCTGTCCTGTTTGATACTGGTGCCGATAGGAGTTACGTATGTAGACACTTTTGCTCTAAGTAAATTGGTCGTTACTTCCTTTAAAGGAGAGTATGCTTGTACAGGTAGCCAATGGAAAACTGGAGAAAGTTGAACAAATTGGCCGAGGAGCTATTATCAATATAGCTGGTATGGATTTCGAGATTGACTTGATACCCATTAAGTTGGGAAGCTTTGATGTTATTGTCGGTATGGACTGGTTAACCAAGATAAGGGCTGACATTATCTGTGGAGATAAAGCTCTTCGTATACCACACGGAGACGGTGAGCCACTGATTATTTACGGAGAGAGATGTAGCTCGAAACTAAATCTCATTAGTTGCATGAAAGCGCAAAAGATCATGAAGAAAGGATGTCTTACTGTTTTGGCACATGTGAAAACGTTAGAAACTGAGGTGAAGAGTGTGAACGATGTACGAATTGTGAACGAGTTTTCCGATGTCTTTCCGAAAGAATTGCCTGGATTACCGCCACCTAGAGCAGTAGAGTTTCAGATTGATTTAGTGCCTAGAGCTGCACCCGTAGCTCGCGCACCTTATAGACTCGCACCTTCCGAAATGCAAGAGTTTCAGAGCCAACTACAAGAACTGTTAGACCGTGGATTTATCCAACCAAGTTTCTCGCCTTGGGGCGCACCTATTTTGTTTGTGAAGAAGAAGGACGGATCATTCCGCATGTGTATCGACTACCGTGAACTCAACAAATTGACGATCAAGAATCGGTATCCTCTTCCCCGAATTGACGATCTTTTTGATCAACTACAAGGATCGAGCATTTACTCTAAGATCGATTTACGATCCGGTTATCACCAGTTGAGGGTGAAAGAGAGCGATGTGATGAAGACTGATTCAGAACTCGTTATGGTCATTATGAGTTTCTCGTGATGCCATTCGATTTAACCAACGCACCTGTCGTGTTCATGGATCTCATGAATCGTGTCTGCAAGCCATACCTGGATAAGTTCGTTATCGTCTTCATAGATGATATCCTCATCTACTCCAAGAGCGAAGAAGAGCATGAGCAACATCTTCGATTAGTGCTTGAACTCTTGAGATAAGAGCAACTTTATGCGAAATCCTCCAAGTGTGAATTTTGGTTGAAGGAAGTCCAATTTCTGGGTCATGTTGTGAGTAACCAGGGTATCAAAGTTGATCCCGCCAAGATTGAAGCTATCAGCAAGTGGGAAACCCCCACTACTCCGACGCATATTCGCCAATTTTTAGGTCTCACCGGTTACTACCGATGATTTATTGAAGGTTTCTCTCTGATTGCGCGTCCTTTGACCGCGCTGTCTCACAAAGGGAAGAAGTTCATTTGGGAACCCGAACAAGAATCTGCATTTCAAACCTTGAAAAAGAAGTTAACCACCGCACCTATCTTATCACTTCCTGAAGGCAGTGACGATTTCTTCGTTTATTACGATGCTTCCAAGAGTGGTTTTGGTTGTGTACTGATGCAACGAACAAAGGTTATCGCCTACGCCTCCCGTCAACTGAAGATCCACGAGCGAAACTACACTACTCATGATCTCGAACTTGGAGCCGTTGTCTTTGCATTAAAGCTGTGGAGACACTATCTTTATGGAACAAAGAGCACTATTTTCACCGACCACAAAAGTCTCCAGAACATATTCGATCAGAAACAACTTAAATGAGACAGCATCGATGGATCGACACACTGAACGACTACGATTGTGAACTTCGTTATCATCCTGGCAAGGCCAATGTTGTAGCTGACGCCTTGAGCTGAAAGGAGAGGATGGCACCTCTTCGTGTCCGAGCTTTGAACATCACCATCCATTCGAATCTCAACAGCCAGATCCGAGCAGCCCAAGATGAGGCCCTCAAGGAGGAGAATATATCTCATGAATACTTGAACATTCTCGTCTCACAATTCGAGGTTAAGGAAACTGGACTCCGATGCTATGCCAGAAGAATTTGGGTACCTCGTTATGGGGATCTACGGAACCTTATACTAGATGAAGCCCACAAGTCGAGATATTCGATTCATCCCGGAGCGGACAAAATGTACCACGATCTTAAAGAACAGTATTGGTGGCGTAATCTTAAGAAGGACGTTACAACTTATGTTAGTAAGTGTTTGACTTGTTCGAAAGTTAAGGCCGAACATCAAAGACCTTCTGGGTTACTTCAACAACCGGAAATCCCTCAATGGAAGTGGGAAAGGATAACAATGGATTTCATCACCAAGCTACCAAAGACGGTGGGTGGATACGATACCATCTGGGTTATCGTTGACCGTCTTACCAAATTTGCACACTTCTTAGCCATGAAGGAAACTGATACGATGGAGAGACTCGCTCAACTATACATCAAATAGGTTGTATCTCGTCATGGTGTACCTTTATCGATCATCTCAGATCGCGATCCCCGTTTTGCTTCCAGATTTTGGCGTTCTTTGCAAGAAGCCTTGGGGACTCGTCTCGACATGAGTACTGCTTATCACCCACAGACCGATGGTCAGAGCAAACAAATGATTCAGACTTTGGAAGACATGTTGCGTGCATGTGTCATAGATTTCGGAAAGGCCTGGGAAAGGCATTTGTTGCTAGCCGAATTCTCTTACAACAACAGTTATCACTCGAGTATTAATGACGCACCTTTTGAAGCGTTGTATGGCCGCAAGTGCCGATCTCCTATTTGTTGGGCCGAAGTAGGCGAAAAACAAATCACCGGACCCAAGGTAGTCCACGAAACAACTGAGAAGATTGCTCAAATTCAAGCTAGACTTAAGACGGCCCGTGATCGTCAAAAGAGTTATGCCGACCTAAAACGTAAGGACTTTGAATTCAACGTGGGTGACCGTGTAATGTTGAAAGCAGCACCTTGGAAAGGTGTAATTCGTTTTGGAAAACGTGGGAAGCTCAACCCGCGATACATTGGTCCTTTCGAAATCTTGGAGCGTGTTGGACCCGTTGCTTACCGTCTGGATCTTCCGACTCAATTGAGCTCAGTTCATCCTACCTTTCATGTATCGAATTTGAAGAAGTGTCTTGCTGCACCCGAACTTGTCATACCACTGGAAGAACTTACGATTGATGACAAACTCCACTTTGTGGAAGATCCTGTCGAAATTATGGACCGTGAGGTCAAAACTTTGAAACACAACAAGATTCCGATCGTCCGAGTTTGATGGAATGCCAAACGAGGACCTGAGTTTACCTGGGAACGAGAGGATCAAATGATGCAGAAGTATCCTCACCTTTTCCCGACTCCTCCATCTACCTCAGCTTAAAATTTCGGGACGAAATTTTCTTTAACAGGTGGGTAATGTAACGACCCTGGATTTTCCAACGTTTAATTATTAATAATGTTTATTATTAATGCTTGCGTGTTAATAAATGTATTTTATTACATTTACTTGTTACCATACATGACTTTACATGTCCCGACACGTCTTTGTGACACACGAACTTTTCACGAATAATATTTAAGATATTATTTGCATTCATGATTAATTATTATTAATCATTTTTAATTAACTAAGGTTACTAGTTAATTACTTGGGCTTATTTATTTAATTTGTTACATACTTGGTCTTTTATTAATGGACTTATGATTAGTGGACTTGGAAGCCCACCCTACATCCTTAATGGACTAGTTAGCCCATATTTATGCAAGTATTACATTAGGTTACAACTAGATAAATTAGCTTAGTAAAGAATCTAGTTACTTGCATATTTCCCACACCATTTTGCTTTATTTCCATACTAAGCTATCACCATTCTCCAATACTTGAAAGTTAACATTTGACCTTGCCTTTTTTTCCCATGGCCGTGAGCTTCCCATGGGGAGGAGGGATTCAAATTTTGCTTTTTGTTTTGCTACTTACATGTATACTTCTACCTCATTTCTCACACACTTCATTTGCTACTTTTCTTTCTTTCTTTTTCTCTCATATATTTGTAGGTAACAAACTTATTTCTCTCTTCTTTTTCTTCATAAAAACCGAATTATATACACATACATATCATCATCATTTGCTTGTTTGTTTACTTGTTCATTGTTGTTGTTTGTTACTTGTTCTTAGTTGTTGTTTACTTACTAAGTTGTAAGAATCAAACTCTCTAGTTTATTCTTCATATCATCTTGTTTATTCAAGAACATAAAGAACCTGGGAGAATCAAGTTTATGTTTTGATTCTTCCATAAAACTTGTTAAAGAAAGTTCATGAGTTTATAATCATACTTGTGTTCATGAAGTAAACTTAAAGTTTACTTTCTTAAAGATCAAAGCCTTGGCTTGAATCTTTAAAAGTATGAACAACCATGAACATATTACTTGTAGATTTAACTTATTTCTTCATTTTATGTACTTTAAAGTTGTGATTTGGTCAAGTATTACTAGTTAATCTTGATCTCATATTTCTTGAAACTAAAAGTTAACTTTGTAAGTTCAAGAACATGGAAGTGCAACTTTTTAGTTATGACTTCATATACTTGTGTTGGATCTAACTTAAGAACTTTAGATCTAGACTTTTGAGTCTAGGATCTTCAAGATCTAACTAAGAACTATGTTCTACAACTTAAGATCTTGTTTACTTAAGTTATTTTCAAGTTTGTACCTTAATATTACTTTTATAACTCTTGTATGTGTTGGATCTAAGATCTTGATGTAACTTTGGTTCATCAAACTTCATACAACTCTTAAGTGAGTTGTGCTACACATCTTAGACTTACACTAGTGTCATAATAGTCAAAACTTGGTTAATATTACTTTTAGATTTCATGTATGTGTCGGATCTAAGATCTTGATGTAACTTTGGTTCATCAAACTACTTACAACTCTTAAATGAGTTGTGCTACTTATCTTAGACTTACACTTGTGTTATGATGGTTAAAACTTGGTAAAGATGATGCAAACACATCAACGAGTTGTACACTTGAAGCTATATGCATCAAGGATGAGAACCGTGATGAGCATCGAGCACCAAGAACCCACCGGAACACTAAACCTACTATTTTTCAGGTCTGATCAGAATACCTGGGCTACTGTAAAGTTGATTTTCAGTTATCCCTGTTCGAGTAGATAATTTTTCGCTTAAGACTCGTCTTAATCCGAGTTACGGTTTAGGATCTATGGCCCTCCGAACGTCACTATGTCCTTTTAACGTTGTGCTGAAAATTCTGACCTACTCGCACTTAAACCGTCGCCACGGTCAAACGAATACGAGCTTGGTTCTGGAATTTTTACAGAAACTAAAGGACTCATATACGGAGCCATGGCCATTGGTCTCACCTCATTTCAGTAGGTATAGAGGCCGTGGTGACTGATCGAAGTCAGCCTTTGTTCTAAACTCTTTTCTTGAATGAAACTTACTTTACACTTTTCATTTGATGATGAATTATGATGATACTTATGACCTAATTTACATACATTTAACCCTATTGGGACGATTTACTGACCTAGTAACTTTTGACTTAGGTTGAGGACTTTGCGGACCTACATACTTGCATACTTTCCCGAACCAACTTTACTACTACTTTACACTGTGAGTTATAGCATCCCTTTTTACTTTAACTATTTTGGGACTGAGAATGCATGCTTGTTTTACGTTTTACATACTAGGCACGAGTACTTAAACTTTATATATGTGTGGGTTATACAACGGCATAAACTTTCTGTAACGACCCGCACTTTTTCGATCATTCTATACTTATAAGATTAATATTTACATAAATTAAACCTTACCAACATGATAAGCAATCCAAATTGTCGAGATTTATATTTCCGAAAAGAATTTTACACAACGTTTGACCGTCTAGTTTGACCAATGATATCACGAACTATACAATATATGATAATTATACGTTTGTGTATATATATGTATATATACATATTTAACATGATTAATGAATGTTTTAATATCTCATTTTGTATTAATAACAACAATTTATATGTGTATTTTGAAACTACTAACTTAAGTTTTCAAAACGATAACAATACGTAACGTTATTTGACTTAAATACTTAAGACTATAATGTTTATACATATATTGTATAAGTAATGTATTTAATCACTTTTAAGAACTTAAATACATAAAATCATATAAGTGTATTCACAAAAGATAGCTATATTTGAATCCTCATTCCATTTTTCACAAAATTTCCATACGTATACCTAGAGTATTTGTACTCGTATCATACCAAGCTTCTATACGTATTTACTAATAGTAAATACACATCAAAATCACCACCTAACCAGCCATTATTCATGCCCTTAGAGCTAGGTAATTACTTTTGAATCATTGCAAGACTAATTACAAAAATACAAACTAGAATTTTGTCATGTTATCCTTAAAGATCACATTTTTAGGAGTATATATGTATCATCATTTTTGATTCATTTTTACTTCAATCTCTTAACTAAAAACACACACTCTTTCTTACTCTCTAAACTCCATAACAATCCAGCAAAGTTCCATAAAGATCTAGCTTCAAAAACCATACTAAAACACCATAAGAAAACCATACAAAAACACTTCAAGAAAACCCTCCAAGAACACCAACTTACTATCAATCTTTCATCCACTTCTATCACCCTTTTGATTCTAGCTTCTTACTTCTCTTTTACAGCAAACTTATCCAAGGAACTTGAGGTAGTAACTATGTTCATAACCTTATTCGATTCATATATATATAGCTATTTTATTTTGTGGTACAAAAGTTTAACAACAAGAACATAGTTTGAATGTTTTCAAACTTGTTTGCAAACTAAATAGATCCTTCTAACTTAACTTTTAAAATACTTCAAGACCTGTAATATAACTTATGTATATGCTAATTTAACAAGGTAAAACTTGGTTTTTCAAAGTATAAGTATTTTTAGAAAAATGGTCATTAAATGATTTTGTTGTAACAAAAATGTTTAACTTCATATGTTTCACTAATGTTTCACTTATGCCGTATGATTTTGAATACAAACCAAGGTATTTACAGTTCATAGTCTTAAAGAAGAACTCGATCCAAGAAGATGGCAATTTGAATCAACGAAAACGGACTTGTAACGAAGAAACTATGACCGAAACAAAATTGGCTATCCTAGACATTTTCAACTACGGGATCAATTGAAAAAAAATGATATAAATCACATATTTCCAAGATAACATGATATTTTATATATATGTACTTATAATTCAATTTTATATGGTTCAGGATCACCCGTAAACAACACGAGAAGATTAATCATAAGATCCCATGATTGTACGCAACACGTCATTTGACAACACCGGTACCATGGGTCAAGATTAATCTCGACCAATACATATACGATGGGGTTTTATTTATTTCGTTGGGGGTTTTGTTTATTGCGGGTATATTAAACATCTAAAAATGAACCATTAAAAATTGAATTACTAACATCGGAATGCTAACTACGGACTAAGGAAATATTCAAAATATTAAAAGTATAACAAGTATATATATATATATAACGTTTGTTTTAAAATGAAAACATATTGATATATTATATATGGATAGGTTCGTGATATCAACCGGAAGACCGAGTCAAAATATATATATCATCAAGACAAGAGTGAGTATATAGTCCCACTTTTAAACTCTAAATATTTCGGGATGAGAATACATGTATTTTATGTTTTACGATATGGACACAAGTAACTGAAAAATATGTTCTACGTTGAGTTGTACCACTGGCATACTTCCCTGTAGCTTGGTAACTAATATTTACAGCGGTATTGTAAACGCGAATCCTGTTGATAGATCTATCGGGCCTGACAACCCCAACCGGACTGGACGACCAGTATTCAACGGTTGCACAGTACTTCGTTTCGTGACTACACTTGGTACGGTGTAGTAAGATTTCATAATAAAGGGAATATGCGACGTGATTAAATGTTAAGTATGGTTACCAAGTGCTCAACCACTTAGAATATTTTTATTGAAATGTTTATATACGAAATCTTGTGGTCTATATATATATATTGCTGCGCACTAAACCTATATCTCACCAACTTTATGTTGACGTTTTTAAACATGTTTATTCTCAGGTGATAATTAAAGCTTCCGCTGCATTATGTTGAATCTAAGCAGGATCATGCGTACTCATATTTGTGTCAAAAATAAAACTGCATATCCGAGGACGTGTGTTGTAAAATATGCTAGAAATCGTGTTGTTATTATCATTTGTAAAGTTTGTAAGTCGAAGATTATCGTTAAACGATAATCATCTTTTTATTGTCTAAAGCTTGTAACAAAAATAATGGTTTGGTTTGTAATGTATAATATATGCAGTTTTCCTTTTTAAAAATGTCGCATATAGAGGTCAATACCTCGCAATGAAGTCATACGTTATCTAACACGTTATTATGGTTAAGGACGGGTTATGACATGTGGTATCAGAGCGTTGGTCTTAGCGAACCAGGTCTGCATTAGTGTGTCTAACCGAGAAGCCGTTAGGATACATTAGTAAGTCTGGACTTTGACCGGGTCTGATTTAAAAAAAAAAAAAAAAAACCATTGCTTATCACTGTTGGTTAAAATTTATATGTAAATATTATATAAGTACTAATGGGTTAGTTGTTGTGTGATAGATGTCGAGCTCAAAAATTGTTATCACAATCAACGACTCCGAATCAGAATCTTCAGATGGCGTTCCAGTCATTAACCTGTCCGACGACGAAAATGATATCCTTGGGGAAGACTCACAAATTCCGGATGAACCAACTATAGAGAACCAGGAAAGTGAACCCGAGGAGGAAAGTGAACCCGAGGAGAAAAGTGAACCCGAGGAGGAAAGTGAACCCGAGGAGGAAAGTGAACCCGAGGAAGAAATACAGGAAATTACAAAAGACGAGTTCGAACTAGGAAAGAAACGAAAGGCTAATGAATTAGAAAATCCAAATCCCGAGTTTAATGAGAATGATGTGGCACCAATTCCACTCAACACTACCACCCCTATCCCCGCTATTCCTATTCGTTCTGTCCCGGCATCCAGTTCTTCAGTCCCACAGCCAAAATATAGGCAGACAGTTAGGATAAGCGTTAAGCAAATCTTTGTGTCTAAACGTCCTAGAAAATAGATCAAACGATGCGCTGCTGTGTCAAACCATGGAACCGAATAATGTTTTGTATAATATTAATAGTGTGGTTTGCTTAATGTTCGATGTAAGATAAGCATATGTAAAATATTGAAGTATGAAATGCAATAATTTTCCATGGTTAAGTATTATTTAGATTGTAGTAATTGATTCTGTACTAAGCTATTAAGTATGAACATTAACGGGTAGGTACTACCCAAGATATAATTATAAAACGCTAATAAGAAGAAAAGGCTTTTATAATAATACCTAGTTCATATTATTAATAAGCTATAATGTACTATAAATACACACTACATCTATAATAATCCATGTGAATAATTATTTTCTTTCATTAGGAAATGGCGCGATTGAATCGAATGACGGAACAAGAAGTCGAGAACTTCATCAACCAGTGAGTCAACGATAGAATGCTATGGGTCGAAGCTGCAAGAGCTGCTGCAGTTAACCCAAATCCTCGTGTAGGATGCTCCTACAAGACGTTCCAAGCTTGCAAGCCATCATCATTCAGTGGAACGGAAGGACCGATCGGTTTAACCCGATGGATAGAAAAGATGGAGACTGTGTTCAAAATCAGTGGTTGTGTTGAAAAGGACATGACCAAATACGCATCGTGCACTTTACAAGATAGTGCACTCACGTGGTGGAAAAATTATGTGAAGGCTGTAGGAGGAGATGTAGCCTATGATACTCCGTGGGAAGAATTCAAAGCGATGATAATCACCGAGTATTGTCCAAGGAATGAGGTTATTAAGTTAGAAGATGAGTTACGAAGTTTGAAGGTGGTTGGTACTGAAATCACCAACTACAATCAGCGATTCATGGAATTGGTTTTACTATGTCCTGAATTGGTTCCAACCGAAGCACGGAAGATTGAAATGTACAAAGGTGGTTTGCCCAAAAAGGTCAAGGCAAACGTTACAGCATTGAAACCTAAAACAATTCATGAAGCTATAACCATGGCGAACGAGCTAATGGATCAGGTCATTTTGGACAAGAAAGCATTCAATACTGAGGTGAAGGTATTGGGGAACAAGAAAAAGTGGAATGGAGGTTATGATCGAGGTAACCAACAACAACCTTATAAGAAACAAGAAACCACGAAAGGTGCGGGTAGTGGTTCAGGCTTTGCTTACAAAGGACAAAGTCCTTTATGCAACCGTTGCCACAAACATCACTTTGGTTACTGTAGTGTGTTATGCACCAAATGCAATCGACAGGGACATCTTGCTGAAGATTGTAAGGCTCTCGTTACAAATGCAAATGGTAACAAGACTCCTGCCACCAACGCAAATAGAACTGCTTTGGCTACCATTACTTGTTTTGGTTGTGGAAAACAAGGTCACTATAAGAGTCAGTGCCCGAATCAGAATGGCGGACCTGCACGTGGAAGAGCGTTTGTTATTAATGCTAGAGAGGCACGAGAAGACCCGGAGCTTGTTACGGGTACGTTTACCATTAATAACTTATCAGCATCTATTTTATTTGATACTGGCGCCGATAGAAGTTACGTGTGTATAAATTTTTACACTAAATTGAATTGTTCATCATTACCTCTAGATGCTAAGTACTTGATTGAGTTAGCTAATGGTAAACTAATTAAAGCCGATAAAATTTGTTGTGATTGTGAAATAAATCTAGCCGGAGAAACATTTAAGATTGATTTGATACCCGTAGAATTAGGAAGTTTTGATGTAATAGTCAGCATGGACTGGATGTCCAAAGTAGGAGCGGAAGTTGTTTGTGCCAAGAAGGCAATTCGTATTCCTGGTAAGGATAAAATGCCGGTGATGATTTACGGAGAGAAGGGTGATTCAAAGCTAAAATTCATTAGCTGTTTGAAAGCCAAGAAGTGTTTAGAAAAGGGATGTTACGCTATTTTAGCACATGTTAATAAAGTCGAAAAGGAAGAGAAGTGCATCAATGACGTGCCTGTGGCAAGAGATTTTCCCGAAGTTTTTCCGGAAGAATTGCCGGGATTACCTCCATTTAGATCGGTGGAATTTCAAATAGATTTAGTACCAGGAGCTGCACCAGTGGCCCGTGCTCCATATAGACTTGCACCGTCCGAGTTAAAAGAACTTCAAAGTCAGTTAAAAGAATTACTGGACCGTGGATTCATACGACCGAGTACTTCACCGTGGGGAGCTCCAATTTTGTTTGTTAAGAAGAAAGATGGATCTTTTAGGATGTGTATAGACTATCGTGAATTAAATAAGTTAACTATCAAGAATCGGTATCCACTACCGAGAATTGATGACTTATTTGATCAATTGCAAGGATCATGTGTTTATTCGAAAATCGACTTAAGATCGGGCTATCATCAACTACGCATCAAAGAAGAGGATATTCCGAAAACTGCTTTTTGGACACGTTATGGTCATTATGAATTTTTGGTTATGCCGTTTGGATTGACGAATGCGCCAGCTGTATTCATGGACCTCATGAATCGAGTTTGTAGTCCGTATTTAGATAAGTTTGTTATCGTTTTCATTGATGATATTCTTATCTATTCCAAGAGTGAGCAAGAGCATGAAGAGCATTTAAGGTTGATACTGGAGTTGTTGAGAAAAGAACAACTTTATGCTAAATTTTCTAAGTGTGCTTTCTGGTTGAAAGAAGTACAATTTCTTGGCCACGTTGTTAATAGCGAAGGAATTCAGGTTGATCCAGCAAAAATTGAAGCCATTGAAAAATGGGAGACTCCTAAGACACCAATGCAGATACGCCAATTTTTGGGTTTAGCCGGTTATTATAGAAGGTTTATTCAAGATTTTTCCCGAATAGCTAAACCGTTGACAGCGTTAACGCAAAAAGGGAAGAAATATGAATGGACCTCGGAGCAGGAGAACGCATTTCAATTACTGAAGAAGAAGTTAACTACGGCGCCTATTTTATCGTTACCTGAAGGGAACGATGATTTTGAAATATATTGTGACGCTTCGCGACAAGGTTTTGGTTGTGTTCTTATGCAACGAAAGAAAGTAATTGCATTTGCATCCCGACAATTGAAGATTCACGAGCGAAATTATACGACGCATGATCTAGAATTGGGAGCAGTCGTGTTTGCATTGAAGATGTGGAGACACTACTTGTATGGGGTTAAATTCACTGTGTTTACTGATCATAAAAGCCTTCAACATATTTTTGATCAGAAACAATTGAACATGAGGCAACGTAGGTGGGTCGAGTTAATAAACGACTATGATTGTGAAATTCGTTATCATCCCGGGAAAGCGAATGTGGTGGCTGACGCAAAATAGGTACAATTTTAAAATTTCGGGACGAAATTTATTTAACGGGGAGGTAATGTAACGACCCGCACTTTTTCGATCATTCTATACTTATAAGATTAATATTTACATAAATTAAACCTTACCAACATGATAAGCAATCCAAATTGTCGAGATTTATATTTCCGAAAAGAATTTTACACAACGTTTGACCGTCTAGTTTGACCAATGATATCATGAACTATACAATATATGATAATTATACGTTTGTGTATATATATGTATATATACATATTTAACATGATTAATGAATGTTTTAATATCTCATTTTGTATTAATAACAACAATTTATATGTGTATTTTGAAACTACTAACTTAAGTTTTCAAAACGATAACAATACGTAACGTTATTTGACTTAAATACTTAAGACTATAATGTTTATACATATATTGTATAAGTAATGTATTTAATCACTTTTAAGAACTTAAATACATAAAATCATATAAGTGTATTCACAAAAGATAGCTATATTTGAATCCTCATTCCATTTTTCACAAAATTTCCATACGTATACCTAGAGTATTTGTACTCGTATCATACCAAGCTTCTATACGTATTTACTAATAGTAAATACACATCAAAATCACCACCTAACCAGCCATTATTCATGCCCTTAGAGCTAGATAATTACTTTTGAATCATTGCAAGACTAATTACAAAAATACAAACTAGAATTTTGTCATGTTATCCTTAAAGATCACATTTTTAGGAGTATATATGTATCATCATTTTTGATTCATTTTTACTTCAATCTCTTAACTAAAAACACACACTCTTTCTTACTCTCTAAACTCCATAACAATCCAGCAAAGTTCCATAAAGATCTAGCTTCAAAAACCATACTAAAACACCATAAGAAAACCATACAAAAACACTTCAAGAAAACCCTCCAAGAACACCAACTTACTATCAATCTTTCATCCACTTCTATCACCCTTTTGATTCTAGCTTCTTACTTCTCTTTTACAGCAAACTTATCCAAGGAACTTGAGGTAGTAACTATGTTCATAACCTTATTCGATTCATATATATATAGCTATTTTATTTTGTGGTACAAAAGTTTAACAACAAGAACATAGTTTGAATGTTTTCAAACTTGTTTGCAAACTAAATAGATCCTTCTAACTTAACTTTTAAAATACTTCAAGACCTGTAATATAACTTATGTATATGCTAATTTAACAAGGTAAAACTTGGTTTTTCAAAGTATAAGTATTTTTAGAAAAATGGTCATTAAATGATTTTGTTGTAACAAAAATGTTTAACTTCATATGTTTCACTAATGTTTCACTTATGCCGTATGATTTTGAATACAAACCAAGGTATTTACAGTTCATAGTCTTAAAGAAGAACTCGATCCAAGAAGATGGCAATTTGAATCAACGAAAACGGACTTGTAACGAAGAAACTATGACCGAAACAAAATTGGCTATCCTAGACATTTTCAACTACGGGATCAATTGAAAAAAAATGATATAAATCACATATTTCCAAGATAACATGATATTTTATATATATGTACTTATAATTCAATTTTATATGGTTCAGGATCACCCGTAAACAACACGAGAAGATTAATCATAAGATCCCATGATTGTACGCAACACGTCATTTGACAACACCGGTACCATGGGTCAAGATTAATCTCGACCAATACATATACGATGGGGTTTTATTTATTTCGTTGGGGGTTTTGTTTATTGCGGGTATATTAAACATCTAAAAATGAACCATTAAAAATTGAATTACTAACATCGGAATGCTAACTACGGACTAAGGAAATATTCAAAATATTAAAAGTATAACAAGTATATATATATATATAACGTTTGTTTTAAAATGAAAACATATTGATATATTATATATGGATAGGTTCGTGATATCAACCGGAAGACCGAGTCAAAATATATATATCATCAAGACAAGAGTGAGTATATAGTCCCACTTTTAAACTCTAAATATTTCGGGATGAGAATACATGTATTTTATGTTTTACGATATGGACACAAGTAACTGAAAAATATGTTCTACGTTGAGTTGTACCACTGGCATACTTCCCTGTAGCTTGGTAACTAATATTTACAGCGGTATTGTAAACGCGAATCCTGTTGATAGATCTATCGGGCCTGACAACCCCAACCGGACTGGACGACCAGTATTCAACGGTTGCACAGTACTTCGTTTCGTGACTACACTTGGTACGGTGTAGTAAGATTTCATAATAAAGGGAATATGCGACGTGATTAAATGTTAAGTATGGTTACCAAGTGCTCAACCACTTAGAATATTTTTATTGAAATGTTTATATACGAAATCTTGTGGTCTATATATATATATTGCTGCGCACTAAACCTATATCTCACCAACTTTATGTTGACGTTTTTAAACATGTTTATTCTCAGGTGATAATTAAAGCTTCCGCTGCATTATGTTGAATCTAAGCAGGATCATGCGTACTCATATTTGTGTCAAAAATAAAACTGCATATCCGAGGACGTGTGTTGTAAAATATGCTAGAAATCGTGTTGTTATTATCATTTGTAAAGTTTGTAAGTCGAAGATTATCGTTAAACGATAATCATCTTTTTATTGTCTAAAGCTTGTAACAAAAATAATGGTTTGGTTTGTAATGTATAATATATGCAGTTTTCCTTTTTAAAAATGTCGCATATAGAGGTCAATACCTCGCAATGAAGTCATACGTTATCTAACACGTTCTTATGGTTAAGGACGGGTTATGACACTTTCCCCTTAGCTCGGTAACGTTTAGTCATTGGTCTTTGAACCGGTGAACGCGAATCTTAGATATGGATCCATAGGGTTTGACATCCCCACTCGAGCTAGTAGCGCTAGCATTTAACGGGTGTTTAATACTTCGTAAACATAAGCACTCGCCAAGTGTACTTTTAGGGGGTGATAAACGTTAAGTTAGTTACCAAGTGCCCACGGTTAAACATATACTTTATCATACTGTTTTGAAACGCTGTTTGCAGCACTGAAATCTCGTGGCCTACATTACATTACTGTTATACTTAAACTATAGCTCACTAACCTTTGTGTTGATGTTTTTAAGCATGTTTTTCTCAGGTGCTTAAGGTTTGCTTGCTTTCGCTGTTGTACTAGTCATGCCTTGTAGACTCCGCTGCGCTATAATAGAGATGTCACCGCATGAAATATTTTATCTTGCATTCAAACTTTATTACTTTTGAACGATGATTTGTAATGTCCTAAGGGTCACGTACTTTTAACTTTGCTTCTATTCATAGAAGCATACTTTTGGTTGTAAAACATTTGACGTTGGTTATGACGTCACCTTTTATCATGAATGCAAACTTCTTTTGAAACCGCATATAGTATTTGACCTTGTAATGATCCTGTCATTGATGATTCGTACACGATGGTTTTGTACGGGGCATCACAAAAAGTGTCCAATCGGCATCGCTCATGTTTTCGGGCTTGGTCTCTAACAGAGGTTGATGTAGCTTCTTTTAATACAAATAATCTTCAATTTGCATCTTCCAAAAGCCAAAGTCTCTCCCATCGAATCGGTCAATTCTAACCTTTCCGTCTTCCGCCATCGTTCCCTTAACGAAACTTTGTGCTCTGATACTAGTTGTAAGGATATTAGGACCCAAAACAATGCAAGTGATTCAACAAGATCACTCACCGATAGTAATTCTACAAGATTACTAACCCACTTAATGAACGAAAGATTATAAATGCAAGAAATGTAAATCGACACAAGAGATAGCGTGGTTATATGCAATCGTTGTGATTGCTTTAGTCCACGGACCAACTAGAGAATGTATTTACTGAATATTTGTGGTGTGTTTACAATGAGTTACAAGAGGGTCTATTTATAGAATGGTTTAAGGAGTAAGCTAAAAACAATTCCTTGAAGCTTCATGTGAGTTTCCTGACATCTTCATGGAGGCTACATGTGAGTTTCCTGACAGCTTCGTGGAAGCTACATGTGAATTTCCTCACAACTTCGTGGAAGCTACATGTGAGTTTCCTAACAACTTCATGGAAGATACATGTGAGTTTCCTAACAACTTCGTGGAAGATACATGTGAGTTTCCTAACAACTTCGTGGAAGCTTCGCGTGAGTTTCCTGGAATCTTCCCTCTAATTGTTTAAAGTTCTCCATATCTCCAACAACAAAACAACACAAGAACTTATAGCTTAAACATCATATTATAGGTGTGTATTAAATTCAAAAATGCACAAATATATCATTTCATATGAGATTAGATTAAAACACCTAACGAGTAAGCACATAAACTATGAATTAATGTCATAGGAAAACAATATTTAAAAGTCATGACTTCCTAAAAGCTATAACTCGATATGCATATTGTAATATAATTGCCTGCCGTTCAGCCCGTCCTTCATCAGTTTCTACAATATGCCTTTTAACAGCAACAGCATCTCCATAGGCATACATGTGTGGGTCAAGCCAACCCAAGAAAATGTAACGACCCGACAAAATCGTCATTAACGGCGCCGTTAACTTAGGTCCCGTTACGTGGTCATAGTCCCTAAATGAGACGCGTTTGACCAAATTATGTTGCATTTATTTGAAACATATGACTTGCAAAGTTTTAAGTTACCAACGGTTCGACAACAAGTTTAAGTTTACAAAAGTTGCAAAGTATAAATGAAATAACTTGCGACATAATATAAGTTGTAAATCACGAATGCTATCAATAGCGTAAGTATGTATGTATTCTTGACTCCAAGCAAGTAATCACAGTGTATGCATGTATGCTTGACTCCAAGCAAGTATGAGTGTACGCGGAAGCATGTATCAAATAGCCATTCATGAACCTGAGAAACATATAGAAAACTGTCAACGAAAAACTTTGGTGAAATCATAGGTGTATTTGTAAACGTTGTTTTTGAACCACAAGATTTTGTATAATTGATTATCCAAATCGTATATATTCCAAAGAATGTTGTTTGTATCACGAGCACCTAATTACCAAAGCTTAACTGAATCTTTCCTCTGAATCTTGAATCTATAGTGTTAGAACTTACACTATACCCGATAAAATTATACTTCATTCACTAACGGTAGCGAACCGTCTGAATGAGGGTTCTTCACACCCGTATGGCCACACAACATAATTACTCGCTTACACTTAGACCCTGAAAGTGGAACTAATGATAATTGGATTGAGGACTTTTGTTCTAACTCGTCTGTATCTTTGTATTCGTATTTTTGTTCAATGTATAAAAGTATGAAAAGTATATATACATATGAAATGTATATAAGTATGTAATGTATATGTTTCTCAACCCACGATTTAAAGAATAAGAGTTGTTGAAAAGGTGGGACTATGATCTCATCTCGAGTGCACGAGTATAAAGGTACTTCACAAAGTAAACGTGTGCATGAAAGTTGTTTAGCCTTGACCTAAACAAGTAAGTTGTATCAATTAACCGGTTACGACACAAGGTCGGGCGAAATGTGTTCAATTAGTCCTATGGCTCGTTACGACTCGAATATATATAGCATGTGAATCACGTTGTCAAGTTTCATGCAAGAATCAAGTATAAAAGCATGTTAGAAAGATTGCATAAGTATTTGGTTAAGTTTGATTAAAAGTCAAACTTTGGTCAAAGTCAAAGTCAATGAAAAAGTCAACACGTTCGGGTCGGGTCTCGGACAATTTCTCTAAGCTTAGAAGTCATATATAAGCATGTTGGCCAAGTTTCATGTCAATCGGAGGTGCATAACATAGTTGGAATTAAACGAAAAATGAAGATTTTGGGCAGACTGCATCAGATGCGCCGCATCTATAAGGGATGCACCGCATCTGTGCCTGATTCAGGTGGAAAAAGCTGAAAAATGACAAGTCTCGAACTAAACTTCAAACGAACGTAACTTATGAACCGTAAACATTCCAAACACGTATCTTATATCGTTGGAAAGGTATTTTGACGAGGAATACAACTAAACACATTTCATCACTGAAATCCATCACTAACAACAATGAAAACCTCATCGATTGATCGCTAAAAGTTCATTATCAAAGTTTCAAGTTCATAAAATGCATTTCATGACTCGGGAATCCAATTTACACATATGATATGCCGTTTCGAAGGTAATTAAACATACAATACAACTAAACACTTACTAACAACATTTCATAGCATTCAATTATCAAAAGTTTATTTTAAAGCTCATCAAACCCTAACCAAAATCATGAATTCATCAATTTTGTAAATGAAGCTTTTCTAAATCAACCTACACATCAAAATGAAGCTAATGATGCTAGTAATACATTTAATACATGAACTTTAACATTTAAACAACATTTAATCAACCAAAACTCAAGATTAAGCACACCCATTTCAAGTTCATGCTAGTTTACTCAAAACAACAAATCGAGCAAACCAAACACATATTCATGTTAGACTTGAGCCATAGACACTAACTAACACCATTTCAAGTCTATAAAATGAATTTGAGAAATCTAGAGTTTTAGAAATGTTACCCAAACGAGATGAAGTTGGTACTAAAATGAAGAGGATGATGCAAGGATCACAAATATGTAATTTGTTTTTATGTTTGATTGCTAGATTTGAAATGGACGATGAATCTTTGAAGATGGTAAAAGTATGTTCTTGGTGACTAGAGAGAAAAGAAGATGAGGAGGTGAAAATGGAATGAATGGTGGAAAGAGTGGGTTGACTAGTTGACCTAGTCAACTAGTTTGCCCACTTGGCAACTTCGGTCCCTCAAGTTTAAAGCGGGTGCGTGAATTAAACAAACGAATTATTTTAAAAACGTTAGAGTAAACGAGTGATGTTATAATTAAATAACGGGTATATTAAGAACGTTAGTCAACGGAAGATACGAATTTAGATAACGAAAGATATTATCTAAAAAAAAAAGACGGCGTTAAAATAAATTTAACAGAAAAATGCGGGATGTTACATTACCTACACCTTAAAAGAAATTTTGTCCCAAAATTTAGTTGAAAGTAATAGTTATTTATTCTTCCTCGAGACCTTGCATTGCAAATTCTACGAACGAGTGACGGTACTCCCTTGGGCATTTCAACAAACTTTGACAGTCAGGATTTTACGTTGTTTTAAAGTTTGATTTCACAATCCATAAATTCAATCGGTCCTCCTAGATTCGGTTTTCGGTTTGTTCGGTTTATTCGGTTCGGTGTATTCGGTTTTAATTTTTTTTTGAGCAAAACCGGAAACCGAACCGAAAACTGAATTCAAAGTTAAAACCGAACCGAATCGAAAACTGAATTCTAATTTAGATTCGGTTCGGTTTTTGGTTAAAACCGAATATTAAGGAAAAACTGAGAACGATGGTAGTTTAATTGTGGCGTTACTGGTTTCTTCGTTATTTATATCCTAAAACAATGGTGTACTATTAAATTATTAAGAATTCGATGATTTATTAATATTTACAGCTTAATTATGACGTTTACTGCTTCTGTTATTAAGAAAAAGAACATAATAATGTGAGTAACATAATTATAATGTAAGGTACCAAATCGTCATATGAGTGAGAACATAGTTTATTGATTGGATCCCAAATTATAATGACATTAAAACATAAATATACAAATTAAATATATAAATATTTTTAATTCGGTTTTGAATTCGGTTTTCGGTTAAACCGAATTCAGAATTTTCAAAACCGAACCAAAAACCGAATTCAAATTCGGTTTCGGTTTGACTCGATCTGAAAACCGTTTTTCAAATTCGGTTTGGTTTTTTTCCGGTTTGGTTTCGGTTTGGTTTTCGGGTTCCACGGTTTCAAACCAAATACTTACCACCCCTACTCCTAGGAAGTGGAGTTTGTCATCGATAGTAAGCTCATCGAAAAGGATAACAAGTTCTTGTTTCTCAAGACGCTTCTTTAAGTTTGATACGTGGAATGTAGGATGAACAGAATTCTATCGAGTTGGGAGTTCGAAACGGTAAGCAACAGGTCCCATACGCTCCAAGATTTTCAAAGGATCAAAATATTGCGGATTTAGCTTTCTACGTTTCTCGAAACGGATTGCACCTTCCCAAGGTGCGACTTTTAACATTATGCGGCTACTCACTTGGAATTCGAAAGGTTTACGTCTAACATCGGCATAGCTCCTTTGGCGACTACGGGCTGTCTTGAGCCTCTCTTAGGTTTGAACGATCTTAACGGTTATTTCGTGAATGAGTTCGGGTCCGGTGGTTTGCTTGTCACCTACTTCGGCTCAACGAATAGGAGAACGACATTTGCGGCCATATAGAGTTTCGAAAGGTGTGGCATTAAGACTCGAATGATAGCTATCGTTGTAAGAGGAATCAATTAAAGGCAATAATACAAGTTCGTGATATGTTTTTCAAAGGTTTGAATCGTACGTTTGCTCGGTCTATCGGTTTGTGGATGATACGCGGTGCTCATGTTTGAACGGGTCCCCGAGGTTTCTTGTAAGGCACTCCGAAATTTAGAGGTGAAACGAGTATCTCGATTCGAAATTTAGATGGTAATGGCACGCCGTGCCGAGATAGAATTTCTTTAAAATATGTTTGAACAAGTTTGTTAGGACTTGAAAACGTTTGTTAGAACAAGTTTCTTATCGGTTTCTGAAAACGTTCGTTAGGACTATTCACCCTTGTGGCGAATACTTAGTATAACGTGAAAAGTCTCTCTCTCCATTGAGAATTTACATAAAAGATTTCCTTATATGGAATTACGAGTGTAATGCGAGAGAAATTTCCGCCTCGATGTGAGCATAACAAGCATATTGTAGTTCGTCGATAAAACTGTGCGAAAATGGGATAGTATACACGTGTGGCATATGTTTTGAAGTTGGAAGAATTGGTCATTCGTTCAAGAGCATAAATAGGATTTGAAAATATCAAGATGTGTCCCTGGTATGGTTGTTATCAATATTCTCGAAGTTTTCGGATGGCAACAAGGAAAAATAAAGTCATGTACATGGCACATGATGGTGATTGGGTTGATCGAGTCCAATCATCATCACGAGTCATTAGAACTTTGGTATGACTTACCATAATATAACTACGTTGATCGAGTGTCATTATATTATGCTAACTCATACCTCCATTCCCACATCACTCCATAGAATCAAGTTCGTGTAATCGTGAAGATTTAAAATGAACAAAGTATAATGGCATCTCTAATGTGACTCGTATTAAATCGAAAGAATTAGTGCAACTCTGAAGATGCGTTTCCCGAGGGAAGTGTATAACTGGTTGTTCACGTCAATGCGGTTCAAATCAAACAATAATGTCCTTGGGTACGACAAGAGTAATGAATCGTGATAACGAGTAGTACGCAAACGTAGTGATAAGTAGTGATGACGATACTCACCTAGAGTAGTGGTGGTAGTAACAAAAAGTGGTAGATAGTAAGGAACACCGGTGTAACATCGGTAGTGGTTAATGATTGTCATAGTGGTGGAAACTTTACAACACTTGTGGATAGTAAGCCTGGATGGTGATGAATAACAATTCGGGAGACAGAGTTCCCGAACTAGTGTGACTAAGTGTAACGGCCGGTCAAAATCCCTTTTGACGCAGCACGTTATTCACCGATTTCATCGCGAGGTTTTGACCTCTATGTGATACGTTTTGTAACATTGCATTCGTTTGAAAAGGTATTTCATAAATGAATATATAAATTCCAGGTTTTTTAACATCTGATGATTCCTACGTATAGATAATCACCATTTAAATGGTTTACAATAATACATCTGTTGACAATACAGTCAAAATAAGGTACATGGTGAATGCAAGTTTCTTGTATATAGCATGTATGACTCCAAGCACATATCTTGTATCACGTATAAGCAAACAGCGGAAGACTTCTAGAAACCTGAGAATATACATGCTTCAAGTGTCAACACAAAGGTTGGTGAGTTCATAGTTTTAATATTACACATAATCAGTATATCAATGTGGATTACAAAAGTTCAGTTGTTTCATTCAAAACGTTTATTAATATGTATTAACATTTCAAATCATCTGTACGTAAAGGTTGATCACAAGATCTCAGTTGTTTTATCCAAAACGTTTATCAGGTTTGTGAGTTAATGTTTCACATCATCTGTATATAAAAGTGAACCACAAGGTTCCAGTTGTTTCATCCGAAACGTTTATTAATAGGTTTTACATAAAAGGTGGACCACAAGATTTCAGTTGTTTCATTCGAAACGTTTATCAATCGGTTCTACAAAGTTGAGCACCCTGGTAACTAAGCCTTAACGTTTATAATAAGTACCCCTCGTTTAACATGCAACCAACATGTACAATACACGCAATCCAACGTGTACTAACTTTAAATAGCATACGTCTGTTTTATAGTTCAGGCTAGAGTTTCTTTCTATACCTAGAACAAACGGGGATGTCAAGCCCTATGGATCCATATACAACTATTCGCGCCTACCAGTTCTTATAACCGGCAGTTACTAGTTACCAAAGCTAGGGATTTTCGGTTTAACTCAGTGTAGAATTAAGTATGTACTTGTGTCCATTGCGTTTAAAATAAATTGCATGTATTCTCAGCCCAAAAATATAGATTGCAAAAGCAATTAAAAAGGGAGCAATGAAACTCACTGTTTAATATTGATATACAATATTGCAGGAAAGCACGTAGACGCATCGGAGATGATAAACACAAGGTTTGATTCATAAAAACACCCCCGAACATTACCCATAATTTCCTTGGTTATAACCCATAGTTTCCTTAGCTCTATCCCGCTCGAAAACCATTTTTTGAAATCATTTGGACATAACCCCGTCGTAGTATTTTATGTATAATACTAATAATAATAAGATTAATAATAATAATATTAACCTTAATAATAATAATAATAATAATAATAATAATAATAATAATAATAATAATAATAATAATAATAATAATAATAATAATAATATAAATAAATACAGAGAGATATAGATTGAGAAAATGAACCAGAAATCGATCAATTTATAGGAACATTTCTGTCCCAGCACCTCATGCGATCGCATGAGGTTTGTATGGGATTCTCATGCGATCGCATGAGCCCCTCAGCCAGCTCACAATCGTTTGTATTTTTGCTTGTCGACATGATTATTTAATATAAATATAAATATAATATATTTAATTTATATAATTAATTATATATTATATTAAATTCACGTGCATAGTTAACTTGTAATTTTTGTTCCGATAAGTCGTACGTTGTTACTCGACTTATGTCCCGGTTCCGGTTTCTCGAATGTCCTTTCGTACGCTGAGAAAACTTGCATTTTACATTTCGTGACTCGTACCTTTGTTAAAATATAGCCTTAAATTATCCCTAAACTATACCACTCAAAGTATATTTTAAACTTTCGAGTATTTTGGTCATTTACTTCTATAAATCATCGTCTCGTTATTTGTTAAAATACATTTTAAAATAGTGTTTTACTGTAGCAAAGTTACTGTAGCAAAGTCAATTTTTACTGTAGCAAATAGTGATTTTCAAAAACACTGTAGCTTTTCGGGTACTGTAGTAATTCGAAAATACTGTAGCAAATAGTGTTTTACTGGTTCATCTTAAACGTTTTAGTTAACTTATCTAAATATCAATCAGATAATCAAACCAATAAGGTTAATGCACAATATCATTTTCATAACACTTTGTTACGTTTTCAAGTTATAGCATATGTATCTATTTACATATAATTGTTCGCGAATCGTTGAGAACAATCGAAGGGTAATTGAATAGTTCAAAATTTTAAGATTCAACTTCATAGGCTTTACTTATCGTGTCGAAATCATTAATCATTTAAGATTAAGTTTAAATTTAGTCGAAATTTCCGGGTCATCACACTAAGGAAGTCGTTGTCATCCTTACGCGTATGAATCATGAATTTACGTGTGTTAACAGAAAGTAGTAGAGTACGAGTTCGTATGATGAAAGTTTGGTACCATTAAGAAGTTCGCCTAAGAATGATTCAAGTATAAATGCACAAGTAGTCAAGTAAGTGCTATCTATAGCAAATGCAAGTCAGAATGCAATGGTTAACTATCTGGTTGTAGTCTAGATTCACTAATGAGCCCTAATGACTCTGTCAGACACACTAATGCACATCCTAGTTCCCTACAACCAACGCTCTGATAGCATCTGTAACGACCCGACAAAATCGTCATTGACGGCGCCGTTAACTTAGGTCCCGTTACGTGGTCATAGTCCCTAAATGAGATGCGTTTGACCAAAATTATGTCGCATTTATTTGAAACGTATGACTTGCAAAGTTTTAAGTTACCAACGGTTCGACAACAAGTTTAAGTTTACAAAAGTTGCAAAGTATAAATGAAATAACTTGCGACATAATATAAGTTGTAAATCACGAATGCTATCAATAGCGTAAGTATGTATGTATGCTTGACTCCAAGCAAGTAATCACAGTGTATGCATGTATGCTTGACTCCAAGCAAGTATGAGTGTACGCGGAAGCATGTATCAAATAGCCATTCATGAACCTGAGAAACATATAGAAAACTGTCAACGAAAAACGTTGGTGAAATCATAGGTGTATTTGTAAACGTTGTTTTTGAACCACAAGATTTTGTATAGTTGATTATCCAAATCGTATATATTCCAAAGAATGTTGCATGTATCACGAGCACCTAATTACCAAAGCTTAACTGAATCTTTCCTCTGAATCTTGAATCTATAGTGTTAGAACTTACACTATACCCGATAAAATTATATTTCATTCACTAACGGTAGCGAACCATCTGAATGAGGGTTCGTCAAACCCGTATGGTCACACAACATAATTACTCGCTTACACTTACACCCTGCAAGTGGAACTAATGATAATTGGATTGAGGACTTTTGTTCTAACTCGTCTGTATCTTTGTATTCGTATTTGTGTTCAAAGTATAAAAGTATGAAAAGTATATATACATATGAAATGTATATAAGTATGTAATGTATATGTTTCTCAGCCCACGATTTAAAGAATAAGAGTTGTTGAAAAGGTGGGACTATGATCTCACCTCGAGTGCACGAGTATAAAGGTACTTCACAAAGTAAACGTGTGTATGAAAGTTGTTTAGCCTTGACCTAAACAAGTAAGTTGTATCAATTAACCGGTTACGACACAAAGTCGGGCGAAATGTGTTCAATTAGTCCTATGGCTCGTTACGACTCGAATATATATAGCATGTGAATCACGTTGTCAAGTTTCATGTAAGAATCAAGTATAAAAGCATGTTAGAAAGATTGCATAAGTATTTGGTTAAGTTTGATTAAAAGTCAAACTTTGGTCAAAGTCAAAGTCAACGAAAAAGTCAACACGTTCGGGTCGGGTCTCGGACAATTTTTCTAAGCTTAGAAGTCATATATAAGCATGTTGGCCAAGTTTCATGTCAATCGGAGGTGCATAACATAGTTGGAATTAAACGAAAAACGAAGATTTTGGGCAGACTGCATCAGATGCGCCGCATCTATAAGGGATGCGCCGCATCTGTGCCTGATTCAGGTGGAAAAAGCTGAAAAATGACAAGTCTCGAACTAAACTTCAAACGAACGTAACTTATGAACCGTAAACATTCAAAACACGTATCTTATATCGTTGTAAAGGTATTTTGACGAGGAATACAACTAAACACATTTCATCACTGAAATCCATCACTAACAACAATGAAAACCTCGTCGATTGATCGCTAAAAGTTCATTATCAAGGTTTCAAGTTCATAAAATGCATTTCATGACTCGGGAATCCAATTTACACATATGATATGCCGTTTCGAAGGTAATTAAACATACAATACAACTAAACACTTACTAACAACATTTTATAGCATTCAATTATCAAAAGTTCATTTTAAAGCTCATCAAACCCTAACCAAAATCATGAATTCATCAATTTTGTAAATGAAGCTTTTCTAAATCAACCTACACATCAAAATGAAGCTAATGATGCTAGTAACACATTTAATACATGAACTTTAATATTTAAACAACATTTAATCAACCAAAACTCAAGATTAAGCACACCCATTTCAAGTTCATGCTAGTTTACTCAAAACAACAAATCGAGCAAACCAAACACATATTCATGTTAGACTTGAGCCATAGACACTAACACCATTTCAAGTCTATAAAACGAATTTGAGAAATCTAGAGTTTTAGAAATGTTACCCAAACGAGATGAAGTTGGTACCAAAATGAAGAGGATGATGCAAGGATCACAAATATGTAATTTGTTTTGATGTTTGATTGCTAGATTTGAAATGGATGATGAATCTTTGAAGATGGTAAAAGTGTGTTCTTGGTGACTAGAGAGAAAATAAGATGAGGAGGTGAAAATGGAATGAATGGTGGAAAGAGTGGGTTGACTAGTTGACCTTGTCAACTAGTTTGCCCACTTGGCAACTTCGGTCCCTCAAGTTTAAAGCGGGTGCGTGAATTAAACAAACGAATTATTTTAAAAACGCTAGAGTAAACGAGTGATGTTATAATTAAATAACGGGTATATTAAGAACGTTAGTCAACGGAAGATACGAATTTAGATAGCGAAAGATATTATCTAAAAAAAAAAAAGACGGCGTTAAAATAAATTTAACGGAAAAACGCGGGATGTTACAGAAAACGTCTCCAAAACCTCCCCTACCTAAGCACAAATCTGGACTAAAGTTTCTTGTAGCCTTTTTTATATCAGCAAACGGAAATATCATAAGGATTGGACTGCCGCAATCTGCAGGTAACACTGTGTTGCCAGCAAGAACACTACTATTGTTTGCAATTCCATTGTTGGGCTTGCAATCACTTGATAACTTTGAATCACTTTTATCTGAGATAGATGAACGTGGAAAATGTTATATAGACGCTATTTTAACTTTGCCACCAGAATAAATGCTTTTTACAATTAATTACTTCAAGTTGCCACAATCTAATATTGTGTTTCAGTAGAAAAAAGGTCACAGAACATATGCTTTAGGCCGAAAAATGTGCACCTACGTATACAAGGATCTTAAAATTAACCTGAATTCTCTCCATTCGAGGAAAATGGAAACATGTACGCAATTCTACCAAAGATTGTTTTGCCTGCACGTTCCAACGAATCATTGAATTTCTCTTGTAATATAAGTGCAGACTCAAGACTCGCCAAAGCCTCAGCCATGGTAGGTCGTTGCTTCGGATCGTTATGCAAACATCTCTCTACAACCCGAACAAACACCTTCAAACATTTTGGTGATATCCGTCCCCTTATATCAGAATCTATTACATGCTTTAATTGTCCTCCTTTGATACACCATCTTGCTAAATTCCATTGCTCTTTATCAAGACTACTATCCACTGCACGCTTCCGGCACAAAACTTCTAACAATACCACCCCAAAAGCATAAACGTCCGACTTTCTTGTTAGGTTTCCAGTTGCGTAATAATCAGGATCTAGGTACTCAAAAAGACATATTAGTAAATTAAGTGCGTACGGATCCAAGTATTGTTATAAAAATCAAAACCCTAGATGTTCAAAGTGTTCCGTAGATATTTCCTCCCCAAGCATGAGTAACCATTTTCAAGCATTAAGGTTCAGAAATAGAGCTCTACTTACCAAAAATCAACAGTTGATCATATCGTTTTGGATGGATTACAATACAATACTTGTATTGTTCAGCCGTTCAGAAAAAAAAAATACAATAATTGTATTGTAAAATTAATTAATGATTACTCCAGAATTTATCGAGGATCACCACCGCCACCGCCACACCGCATCCGCCACCGCCACGCCGCATTCACCACCACCGCCACCGCCACATCGCATTCACTACCATTGCCACCGTCGGATTCGCCATCACCGCCATCGTCGAACGAATGAATTCGCAGGTTAGTTTAGATGTTAATTTGGATGTTTGGTGTTCATGAAGTTTCGCATATGTATTAATTTTGCAGCTTCGATTTCATAAGGTGCATCATCTAGGGTTTTTTTTTAGTAATTTGTTAGGTTTAATGGTCCCTGTGTGATTGTTAAAACCTTTTTAGTAATTTGTAAATTCGAACGATGATCCCTGTGTACTTGTTGAGCCATGGTGTAAAAATGATGGTGAAATTAGGTTAGGTTTAATTAGGGAAAGAAACGGTGTTGTTTGTTTTTTGGGTTGAAGACCATGTCTGCGGGCGGTCAAACATTTTAATTGCAGATGATTTGCTTTTGTGAAGACAAAAGACAAAATAAGATTTTTATATATCTTCAACCTTGCAGCTCTAGAATATTGCTTCCAATTTTATAAGCTATTTTACCCCATATTCTCATCTACCACTCCTGATCTTTCTTAGCTTCCATCCGTAGCTACATCCATCAACCCGTCACCTCCAGCCTCACCACCCACCTCCGTCACGCTGTCACCTTCGGCGTCACCACCCACCTCCGTCACGCCGTCACCTTCGGCGGCACTACCAGTACCAAATCCTTGTATTTTTAAGGATCAATTCAAACACTACAAAGAAAAAAAGGATTCGTGCTACCCGCCGTGTTTTCGGGAAGAAGTCACCGCTGTGATGTTCGGAATATCATATTCTGACTATCTCTCTCAAGACCATATCTAGTACCTGTTTACGGAGTATTTTTTATAATAAATAGCTTGATTGTAAATCAACTGAAAATTAAAAGCTTATACTGTAATTGTTTGATTGGATTGAATGCTTGTTTTACAGTATGAATATATTATTAGTTTGTTTCAATTGCTTTTGTTAAAACTCAAAATTAGATAAATTAGTACCAGCTGTTAATTGTGATTGTATTGATTGGATGAATCGGATGAATGTTTGATTTGCTTGTTACTCCGTATTAACTATACGACTATATTATACGGAGTACTAATGACTCTTGTTAATAACTTTTTTTGATACTTTTTAATTCAAAAAATTATTATTTTTTATTTTTTGTTTGTTTAAACACTGAAAGTTATAGTAGTAACATAATTTTGGATTTAAAAAAAAAAAAAAATACTCCGTGTGTGTTTGCAGACATAAAAACAAACAGTCTTCAATGTTTAGTTTACAGACCTTCAGACCATATCTTCTCTACAGATGTGGTTCGCAGGTTTTCAGACAAAAACATCTTAAAAAACAAACAG
The DNA here is from genome assembly GCF_046630445.1 of Rutidosis leptorrhynchoides. Classification (NCBI taxonomy): domain Eukaryota; kingdom Viridiplantae; phylum Streptophyta; class Magnoliopsida; order Asterales; family Asteraceae; genus Rutidosis; species Rutidosis leptorrhynchoides. The sequence goes on from NC_092334.1 coordinate 37,891,343, forward strand.
CACCTTAATCAACAGGGCTACAGAGCTACAGTACATTTTAGGGAAAGAGGAAATGACAGTGGTAGGAAAATGATTATGTGATGGGATTTAATGGAAAATGATAACGCCCGTTAGTGATATGGACTTTCAACGTAAATAAGGTAAAGAAAATGACTCGGTGAGCTAAAAATACTTTTTGGGCTGGGTTAGTAATACAAGATAAATTTTAGGGACTCTCTCGGCAATTTTGTCTACAAATAAACATTACTAGCGTTTGTAACTTTTCCAACTTGAATTTAAAAAAGTAATATTTTCCAACATATATTTATCTGTTTTAATTATTTCAATAGATAGATAGAAGTTGATTTAGTCATGGAGGGGTCCATCTCTGATTCCTGGAAGAAGACTTGTTGCCAATTTGTAAGTTGACTATTTGCGTTTACTATCATCAAATTATAATCATTCATCACTGGCTCTCATCCATTTCAACATCAGCTTCTAATTCATCAGTAGTTATGTTTTTTTCTACTAGTAATGGAGAGGAATATGAACCCTCTTCCTCCTCCTCAGTTCAAGGGTCACAACCATGCCGTCATTTCGAATTTCACGAGATTCAAACCGCAACAGAAAACTTCAATGAATCATTAGTAATTGGTCATGGAGGTTTTGGTAAAGTTTACAAAGGTAAAGTTATCAATGGATCAAGTCTTGTTGAAGCTGCCATTAAACGGTTGGATTCTATGTCCGATCAAGGAGCAGCTGAGTTTTGGGCAGAAATTGAAACTCTTTCTAATTTACGACACTGTAATCTTGTATCTTTGTTTGGTTATTGCAATCATGAAAATGAAATGATTCTTGTATATGAATATATGCCTAACGGAACTCTTGAAGACCATCTACATAAACTTGGTACCCCTCTTTCTTGGATTCACCGACTCAAGATTTGCATAGGTACGGGTCGCGGGTTACACTACCTTCACACGGGTACGGGAATCGAGGTTGGAGTCATACATCGTGATGTCAAGAGCTCCAATATTTTGTTACATGAAAGTTGGGCAGCTAAAATTGCAGACTTTGGGTTGTCAAAAATAGGCCCTACAAATCGGCCATTGACTTATGTGAAAACAGTTGTTAAAGGGACTTTTGGGTACCTAGATCCCGATTATTATGCGACTGGGAAATTGACAAGGAAGTCAGACGTTTATGCTTTTGGGGTGGTTTTGTTAGAAGTTTTGTGTCGGAAACGCGCGGTAGATAGTAGTCTTGATAAAGATCAATGGAATTTAGCAAGATGGTGTATCATAGAAGGACAGTTAAAGCATGTAATAGATTCTGATATAAGGGGACGCATATCACCAAAATGTTTGAAGGAGTGTGTTCGTGTTGTAGAGAGATGTTTGCATAACGATCCAAAGCAACGGCCCACCATGGCTGAGGCTTTGGCGAGTCTTGAGTATGCATTGATTTTACAAGAGAAATTCAATGATTCGTTCGAACGTGCAGGCAAAACAATGTTCGGTAGAATTGCAAGTATGCTTCCATTCTCCTCCAATACAGAAAATTCAGGTAAATTTTAAGATTCGTGTGCACGTTCTGTGACCTTTTCTTTACATAATCATCAATACTGAAACACAATTATAGATTGTGGCAACTTGAATAAATTGAAAAAAAACATTTATTGTGGTGGCAAAGTTAAAATAGCGTGTATATAACATTTTCCACGTTCATCTATCTCAGATAAAAGTGATTCAAAGTTATCAAGTGATTGCAAGCCCAACAATGGAAATGCAACCATTAGTGTTCTTGCTGGCAACACAGTGTTACCAGAGACGAGAAAGTTCTGCAGATTCTCGCAGTCCAATCCTTATGATATTTCCGTTTGCTGATTTAAAAAAGGCTACAAGAAACTTTAGTCCCGATTTGCGCTTAGGCAGGGGAGGTTTTGGAGACGTTTTCTTGGGTTGGCTTGACCCATACATGTATGCCTATGGAGATGCTGTTGCTGTTGAAAGGCATATTGTAGAAACTGATGAAGGACGGGCTGAATGGCAGGCAAGTATTACAATATGCATATCAAGTTATAGCTTTTAGGAAATCATGACTTTTAAATTTTGATGGAAAGACAGTAAGAATCTAAATATTGTTTTCCTCTCACATTAATTCATAGTATGTGTGCTTATTCATTAGGTGTTTTAGTCTAATCTCATAAGAAATGATATATCTGTGCATTTGAATTTAAATATCCTTTACACACCTATAATATGATGTTTAAACTATAAGATCATGTGCTGTTTTTGTGACAACGTTATGCAGTTTTCACCTAACGTCTAATCTAATTTTTTGTTTTATGGAATTTTTTTTTTTTCTTTTGTTGTTGAGTTTAACTTCAAACTTGCGTGTTCAGGCAGAGTTGAGCTTCTTAGGACGGTTGTCGCATCCAAACATTATTAGTCTTTTGGGATACTGCAGCCATGAACAAGAACACTTACTGGTTTACGAGTACATGCCCAAAAAAAGTCTCAAGGATGTTTTATTCAAAGGTAAGCTATATATGAATATCTCTAAACCACCACTTAGATTTTTTTTTTTTTTATTTAAGTTGAATAATTGCAAACTAGTATCTATGTAACCTATACTAGTCTGGTTCAACAGATATTTCCGAACCACTTTCTTGGGGGACACGACTTACGATAATGATAGGAGTCGCCCGCGGACTGACTTATTTGCATTCGTTAAAAGCTCCAGTCATTTTTCGTGACCTAAAAAGCTCTAATATATTGCTGGATGCGGTACTCTAAATTTATATATGATTGATAGTGGTGATCAAGCCACACTATAATATTAATGGTAGTTTTAAGCCATCAAAGTTAACCATATATATGATCTCTTAAACAGGATTTCAATTCAAAACTCACTAACTTTGGTCTTGCAAAATGTATACCTGTAAATGGGGAAACTTATGTTACTGCCACTCTTGTTCTTGGAACCTACGGTTATGCAGATCCAGCGTATATCGCCACAGGTACATACATTACCATCTAATATAGTAATATTATCATTTTGATGATAAGCAATTAAGTTACAAAACTGTTGTATCCGACTTTTGAGAAGAAAAAAAATAGACCATTCTTAATTGCAAACAATTAATTAGAATAAACATATACAATATGTATTATGTCTGCTCATTTTTTTGTGTGTCAAAGATTCAATATTTACAACAATAATTACTTGACTACCACTATTCAGGTCATTTGTGTGTGAAAAGTGACATCTACAGTTTTGGAGTGGTGTTGTTGGAAACACTAACAGGCCTACAAGTAATTGATCAGAAACGGCCGAAAGAGAAAAATAATTTAGTCGAGTGGGTACGTCCAAGTCTAGAAAGAAGAAAAAAGCTAAAGAAAATAATGGATCCACGTCTTGAACAAAATTACCCTCTTGAAGGAGCATTCAGATGCACAGCACTTACATTAAGATGTCTTGAGAACTTTCCTAAAGATAGGCCTTCAAGCGAAGAAGTTCTGCGCAGTTTGGAACAAATTTATATGGCTAACAAGTAATGGAAGCACGCGTCCAGACGATCATAAACACAAACATGACAACACTTCAATGTATATCAACTACATAAATTTGTTCATCAAGTCAACATTGTAATAAGATGGATACAATTTGGCTTTGACTTTTAGGTGTCAATTGACAAAAAAAGTTGTATGAGAAGAACACTCACCTTTGCCTCACATGTAACAATAGTGGTGAGGGTCATGCATATACTTGACTTAACCTTGTTTTTATTTAGTACCATTGGCCTAAAATTTAACTTGTTTCCCATTAAGTCTCCATTGAATGCCCTCCAGTCCTTTGATCCCGAGCCGCCATGTAGCTGACATGCACCGATGGCCAAAAGTGATAGTGACATTATTTTTATGCACAGTGGACAGCTATAAAAGTTATCCCTAAAAATCTGTATCAAGTACCGTTTTGTTAAGCAAATTTGTGTGCTTCTGCATTCTTATCTTTAATACGTATAACTTTCTATAATTGTATAACGTTTTCTGAAATGCATTATTTTCACCTCAATTGTGTTTGCCAATGTAGAATTTCTATAGATCAACAAATTTTAGTATAGTTAGTTGATATTTTTCTTAAAGTCAAACAACAGTAATTGAGTAATTGTGAAGAGATTCAAACTAATGTCGACAACAAACATATCCAAGTTGGACGAAGCCACTACCAAACACACAACCATTCCATTTCACATGAAAAATGAAAAACAGAACCTAGAACTGATACAAATTTGACCGAAAACAACAGATACATAAGTTTCTTTATCGATCCAAACAGTAGTGATTATTAAAGAAGTATACGAGTCCTACAGAGATGTTACTCACAGCCTTGATTTTTCCAATCCAAACAACCGAACACAAATCCACATCATATTAGCCTTTCGAAAATAAGTTTATGGTAGATACTCCATATAAAGAGGCTCCATCCATATATGATGGCTCAAGGCCTACGAGGAGGAGGTGGTGGAAGAGGTGGCGGTGGTGGTAGAGAACTGCTGCTGCTGCTGTTGCTGCTACTTCTTCGCCTTATAGGCCTACACCACCATAAACAAACAACCTCATATTAATAACACCATTATTAACTAGCAACTGAAATGAAGACAATAATTACTTGTTTTCAACATGCTCTAGTGAGATGCTATATTCACTACGATGTAAATAAATAAAATTAAAAAAATATTTTCACACCTTTTAGGACTTCGACTCCTTGATATCTTCCTTGTCACCTGTTACAGTCAAAAAAAGATATAGTGTCGGTTTATGAACTACAACTATCACAAATGCTACTATGAACAACAAAGTCGAACCTTTCGTGGGGGGCTTGGAGAGTCTGAGTAAGAAGACGACCTCCCACGCCTGCCGACAGGTGGCCGTGCCCTGTTTAAAGATAAAATATCAAAACCGCAGTTGGCAGATTAGTCAACAGGTTACTTAAATTTGAGTAACATAGGACGAGGCAGGACGACCACCAAACGGTCAAACACTACCTTTCTTCTCTCCTTTTTTTGATTGCATACTTAAAAATATAAAATATATATATAAAAAAAAAAAAAAAAAAAAACTAAAACTGCAATTCAAGAACAAGAAAACTACAAAGATTTATGCATATAATGAAAACACTTTAAAGAAATCTTGATGCAGGTCGGTCATTTTATATTTATGTGTTTACCCTATTTACAAGGAAAAAAAAAATTGAATAGCCATAAGTATAAAAGCATTACCTCCTTGGTGGTGAGATGGATTTAGAGGGTGAACGTGGAGGCCTTCTGATAGGTGGTGAGCGGCTACGTCTGCGACTCAAAGAAGATCTTCTTGGTGGTGGACTCCTTGCTCGTCCAGGTGAACTGCACCACAACATAACTACTTCAGAAACCGGTAGGTAATAACTAATAACATATAAATATACATAAATAGAATATGCATGACTAATTAGAACATAAAATCCAGAACTTATTGGTTGCAATTTTAAACTTTCTTCAACATAGTAGACTTGGTATATTTCTACAGAGTAAATCAAATGAATCAAAATTGAGACATTGGTTAAAAACTATATGGATCCATACGAGTTGGACTCGTTGAAGGTGCACTCCGATAACCATGTCCTTATATTTAAAACATCCGATTCTCGTATTGATACTCCAGCTTTTGAGCTTATATTTATCATGTTAGATATTCCATACAACTATAATATTTTGTTTTTAAGTGTTGAAAACTCGGAAGGCCAACTGGCCAACACACGCAACTGCCCCATGTTGCTTTTAGCCTATAATAATTTCCAGTGAAGAGAACAAGTAAATTAAACATATATATATAAACTAGAAATAGTTACGTGTGCAGAATTATTAACATGGTTACGTTACAACAAATAGTAAAAATAATATAATGCAAAAAGATTAAAATTACCGGCGTCTTGGTGGAGGTGAACGCCGTCGAATAGGACCCCTATTGAACATTCAAATCATTAGCATTAGATATATTCATAAACTAAAAGTGAGATGGCAAGTGGGGTCACCAACATAACACCGGGTCAATTTAAATCAAGTTTAACTTCTAACAGATCCAATGCGCAGACGGAAAGGGTCAACTATAAAAGAATAAAAAAATGCACAAAGGATGATCCGATGTGCTGTGCATTTAAGCGTGCATTATATCCTCCAACATTACTTTATTAAAAAGACAATAAATTGTTGATGCAAATACATATAGTTTTAGTCATAACTACAAAGATATTTGTACAAAATATAAATTGTTACAGATGAAAAAAAAAAAAAAAAAAATCTTCTGCTTAGCCCAGCCCCTAACTAACCACACTTAAAGTAACCCGTTTTGACCTAAGCATGTTACGTAACCCACCCATAATGCCATCTCTACAACTAGTTCATTAAAATTACAGTTACGGTACCTAGGAGGTGATCTGTTATAGCGTCTTCCTGGGGGAGAAGGTGAGCGGCCTCCTCTAAAAGGAGGAGATGCAGGCCTTCTTCTGGGTGGCGGAGAACCACCACGGCGGTAAGGAGATTCCGGCCGCCGTCGTGGCGGGGAATCTACACGGCGGCGGGGTGGCGGTGAACCTCTTCGGGGAACAGGAGACCTGCGACGTGATGGTGAAGGTGGTCTACGCCGAGGAGACCCTGTTAGGAATACAAAGTTAGCCAAACACATGTATGGGACCCGATAAATTGTTAAATGTGTCTTCTCAAAGATCTAAATATTCAGGTGTAGTAGAACACTGTGCGTGTCAACAACAAAAAATTTGCATATTAACAATAATCAGATGAACACTGTACAAGACAAATCCAAAAAGGTGTTAATTTCAAGATCTAAATAATACCTGCATTATCATTTCTAGCGACATCTCTCCTTGAACCAGTGGCCAAAGGTTTGGGAGGTGGTGATACTTTCTTCCTTTCAGGTAAAGTAAATTTTGCTTGAACAACCTTCCCATCAATCTGGGCCTGAAACATTACAACAATAGTGTGAGTTTATGCAAGATGATCTAACATAAAGATGTAAACGTCGATCAACATGGCACGTACACCGTCCATGTGTAATTGGGCCTTTTCAGCATCAGCTCGGGCCTTGAACTCAACATACCCAGATCCTTTTGGAAGATTAACCTAAAGATACAAATTGAAATGTCAACTAATTGAAAGGATACTGGGAACATGCTATCATTTGTTTTTTGTAACTACTAGTGGTATTATGGGACAGTTTAAGCATGTTGGGTAATCGGTCAAAACCGTCGTATAGTCTAAATATTGTAAAATAAAGTGATTTACTATTAATTCGAGCATTTAAATTATATTTAAATGATTTTATCCCATTTGACCTACTCAACCCATTGATTTTTTTTACAAACTATCACCCAAAGAACCAACTTGTATGTAAACGCATCAAAACTGCCACATAGAATGTCAGTAAGAGAAAGTGCAATTGAAGTCTTACTATGTGATCCATAGCCAGTCTTACATGTACAACTTCACCAAATAGTCCTATAGCAAAGAAAGATGCACTGTTAGTACCTATTCTGATGAAATGCTAGAAAAGGGTGCATAGTAAAATGGCGACAACAAACTAACAATATTACGAGAAAAAGCAATAATGCATACAGCGTTTACAAACACAGCACATTATTCAAAACCCTATACATAATAGATATCATCCTATACGTGACAGAGGAAATTGCAAGATGGGAAACTTTTTGCTTCCAAGGAAGGGCGAAAACAAATCAGATATTTATATGTAGTAGTCAACCGGATCAAATGTATTACCAAATATTTCTTTCAAATGATTTTCATTCACATTCCTTGTGAGCTGGCCAATGTGAAGAACAAGAGATTCTGGTACAGGAGACACTTTCCTGTAAGAAACCACACGTGAAAATTAGCCCTAGAATCCTAATAGACGAACAACAATAATATCAATGACAAGCCATTTATGAGTGCATAAGTATCAAACACATTTCTACTATTAAAAAACTCTAATCACCTCAACCCTTTGGAAATTATAACACTACAAAAGGATCACTAACAAGATACATCGATTGCATATTGATGTTTGCAACTTTTAAGAAAAGGCAACAACATTCTAATCAACATAAGCGTGTTAAAATCTACGTTCTACTAAATAAATGCGTTAATTGTACAATTCAGGTTCACATTAATTCTTAAGCTAAACCACTTAACCGATTACTAACCAACATAACTTCTAAATTAAAAACCAGCTTCATACCACAAGTATATATAAACTATAAAGTGTAGTAAAAATGTAACCTTGGAGGTGGAGAAGCTCTCTTAGACTGAGGTAATGGAGAACGACCTCGTTTTGATCCATCACCAGAACTATTACAACAAATGGCCAATCAATAATTCGATTCAATAATTAGTAACAAGAATAACAATAATAATCACTGATATATGCATGTACATATATATATATAGTGAATTGAAATGTATAATAGATTTTAGTAAATAAAAGATAGACCTTTTTTTGGGAGGTGGACTACGGCTACGAGAGCTGCCACTGCGAGATGTTGATGAAGAAGTAGAGTATGATCTAGAACGGGAAGTTGACCTGGATGAACCGGAAATTGAGCGAGAGCGCGACCGGGAAGATGAACTGGAACCAGACCTTGCCGGACGACCACGGCCGGGTTTCGCCATGTTTACTTTCTGGAAGATCAGAAAAACAAACCCTAGGTCATAACTGAAGGAGTGGGGGTTTCAAATTGTTAGGTTTGCTGATGTCTACTGGCCCAATAAATGTTCAGGCCCATTTATATTTATAGATTCAATATGAAAATTATAATTTTTCTAATGATAATCTTAGGCCCAGTTTGGCTCGTGGAATTCCAACGGAATTGGATGGAATTGGAATTGAATTCCTTAGAACGCTCCGTTTGGTTGACATAATTTGGAAGGAATTGAATTTCAATTCTTTTGACACATTCCATTCCATCCAAAAACATTCCACGAGTCAAACGGGGCCTTAGGGTGCTCCCAATTGTGAGTGGTGACAGTTTAGAGTATGTTTGGCAAAACTAGCTGCTAGCTGGAGCTGTTAGCTGGAAGCTAAAAGCTGGTAGCTATAGTTGGAAGCTGGTAACTGTTAATAATGGTGTATCATATCGTATACACACATAAAGGCACAATATTTGCATAAAAATAGCATCAGGAAGACTGGGAACAGCAGTTTTGTGAAACTTTCCGTCAAGCGTTCTCCGCTGTGCAGGCTGCTTCCGTCACGCGTAAGCCCGGAAGGCCGTCTAGCGCTTAAGTCCTGGCCGGAGAGCGTCACATTCAGCATAAATTTCGGATCACGAATAACAGAACGTATCATAATCTGACACGTGTCCCCGAACCATCCGGTGGATCTATCACTATAAATAGACCCCTTGGGTCGTCATTTTACACATTCAGACACTCTGACAACTTGTGAGCTGAGACTTCACCTTTCTCTCTCACATAGTACTTTCTCTCACTATAAGTCATCCGGCTAGTAGCTCAGCGCTCAGCAGACAAAAGATTGATTAAGCCACCCCACAAGTTTCTGTACTTGTGAACCGGGTCTGCAGGGATTATTTCTCGAGGGTAAATTTCAATCGGCAACACTCCCCCACTTTTAGCTATATACTTCTAGTGTTGTGCTGATACACTAAGCCTTATCTCATTAGAAAATAGGTATCAACAATGGCGCCATCTATTATCAAAACGAATCATCTCACCGATGCTGACAAAGAATGCGACGATAAAGAATTGGTACCCATAGGTGTAGGCATGATACATCCATGGAAAGCTGGACAACGGATGAATGCAGAAGTATTGGAAGATTGGAAAGAACAATTAATAACGTTTCCTTCTATGTTTAACACAAATCCGTCCGATAGTCCAGTAGTTATAGAAGCACGAGTTGCTAATTGCAAAATAGGCAATATTTATACTGACACAGGAGCCGGAGCAGATATTATGTATGAACATTGCTTCATACAGCTCCCTAAATACGTACAAGAAACGATGAAGGAAACGTATGTGTCGTTAGCAAGTTTTACAAGTGAATCGTCTTGGTCTGAAGGAAGTATTCTTCTTGAAGTAGTTTTGGGCAAGCCACCCCTTAAACGCACAGCAAACATCGAGTTTCTGGTGGTAAAAGCTAATTCACAATACAATATAATTTTGGGAAGAACTGTCTTGATGACGTTTGGGGCTGTGACATCAACTGTGCACGGCATGATGAAATTTCCAACGCCTGGCGGAATAGCAACGTTATACGCAGAACGGCAGAAGTCAATTGAGTGTTCTCAAGTAACAAAAGCAATAATTAAGCCAATAATACATGATGATGGGTCAATCTCGCCAAATCTACAATTTCCAGATCAAAAGGTCATAATTGGGCATACGTTATCTATGACATGAAAAGAAAAGTTATACAACATTTTGGCAGCGAATTTAGATGTCTTTGCATGGCAACCGTCTGATATGACCGGTGTTCCAAGAGAAATTGCAGAACATAGGTTAAATGTGAATCCTAATATACATCCTGTTTGTCAAAAGAAACGGGGCATGGCGCCAGAACAAAGCAAATTCCTCCGTGATGAGGTACGAAGTTTGGTGGATGCTGGAATCTTGCGAGAGGTCAAATATCAGACGTGGGTGGCTAATCCGGTCATGATGCAGCTAAGGGGTATCATCAAATAACTATGGCCTTAAAAGATGAAGACAAAACGGCTTTTCACACGACGGAAGGCATATTCTGTTACATGAAAATGCCTTTTGGTTTAAAGAATGCAGGAGCAACATATCAACGACTTATTGATATGGCGTTTAAGGATCAAATTGGGCGAAATTTGGAGGCTTATGTCGACGACATCGTCATAAAAAGTCATACTGAAGAACAGATGTTGCGAGATATACAAGAGACTTTTGCATCTTTGCGAAAAATCAATATGAAGTTAAATCCCAAAAAGTGTACGTTTGGCGTAGAAGAAGGAAATTTTTTAGGTCATATTGTTACAGAACGGGGTATTAAAGCTAATCCTAAGAAAATTCAAGCAATTGAAGACATGAAATCGCCGGCCAGCAAAAAGGATGTTCAAAGATTAAATGGATGTTTAGCAGCGTTAACAAGATTTTTATCCAAAGCAGCTGAAAAATCCCTTCCATTCATGAAGGTGTTAAAAAGTTGTCTCAATAAAAAAGATTTTGTATGGACGGCGGAAGCCGAAGGAGCATTTTAAGAAGTCAAGCAATTATTGAAAACATTACCTACGTTAACAGCACCAAAAGAAGGGGAAACTTTGATTCTATATTTAGCTGTCTCAAAAGAAGCAATTATTTCTGTCTTAATTGCAGAACGGAATGGCGTGCAAATGCCTATATATTTTGTTAGCAAAGTATTGCAGCTCAGTGAAACGAATTATCCACCAATTCACCGCATGGTTTATGCCCTTGTGCATACTGCACGACGTTTACGAAGGTATTTTCAAGGTCATCCTATCTTGGTGTTAACATACCAACCGCTAAAACAAATACTCCGGCGTCCAGAGTCATCTGGCCGTCTAGCTAAATGGGCCATTGAATTGGGCAAATATGAAATCAATTTTGCTCCCAGAAATGCGGTTAAAGGACAGGTATTGGCAGAATTTATTCTGGAAACAAATGAAAAAGTGGATTATGACAATAAAATGGCATTACAGCAGCACGTTTGGGAATTGCACACTGATGGAGCCTCCAGTGAAGAAGGAACGGGTGCAGGACTGGTTCTAACAAGTCCAGATGGGGAAGAGTATACCTATGCATTGAAATTTTGTTTTTATGCGTCCAACAATGAAGCAGAGTATGAGGCATTACTCTCCGGCTTGCGCATAGCAGTAGAAATGGGCATAACAAACCTAAGGGCATATGTTGATTCTCAAATTGTGGCCCAGCAAGTTAATGGAACGTTTGATGCAAGAGATACATTAATGAGGCAGTATGTAAAGTTAATATAAGCAATTTCAAAGAAATTTGATAATCTAGAGGTCGTGCAAATCCCTCAAAATAAGAAAAAGAAGGCTGACGTCTTAAGCAAGTTAGCTACTTTAACCTTTGATCATTTGCACAAGCGAGTGTTAGTTGAGGAACTTAAGGAAAAGTCAATACATGAAAAACCAATTATGGCGATAGTTGAAAGTGCCAAGGAAACTTGGATGACCCCATATTTGAGGTATTTGCATGACGGAGGGTTACCCATTGACAAGGCGGAAGCCAGAAGGATAAGAGTAACGGCACCAATGTATGAAGTAGATAATGGTGTTCTTTATCGAAAGTCTTACAATGGTCCGTTGTTAAGGTGTTTAACCAATGATGAAGCATTGAAAGTGGTCAAGGAGATGCATGAAGGAGTTTGTTCTCAACACTCCGGCTTCTATACTGTGGCATCACGAATTATGCGACAAGGATATTTTTAGCCTTCCCTTTATCGAGATGTTGCGGAGATCATAAAAAGATGTGAGAACTGTCAGAGGCATGGTACGGTTCAGCGTCTTCCGAAGTATGACTTGATACCAGTGTCATCCGCTTGGCCGTTCTGCAAATGGGCGATTGATATTGTGGGACCATTCAATAGAAGTACAGGTAATGCTAAGTTCTTGGTAGTAGCAATTGATTTTTTCACAAAGTGGGTTGAAGCAAAGGCTTTAGCAAAGATTACAGGAGAAAATGTTAAGAAGTTTGTCTGGCATGATATCGTGTGTCGTTATGGGGTTCCAAATGAAATATTCAGCGACAACGGCAAGCAATTTGCAGAGAATCCATTTCGAAGTTGGTGTGAGGAGCTAGGAATAAAGCAAAACTTTACATCTGTTGCTCATCCTCAAGCGAATGGGCAAGTAGAGGTTACTAACAAAGAAATTGTTGCTGGCATTAAGGCACGGTTGGGATTAAGTCAAACTGGTTGGGTAGACGAACTACCAAATGTACTATGGGCACACCGTACAACTCCAAAGTGGAGCACGGGGGAAACACCCTTCAGTATAGTATACGGTACAGAAGCAGTAATACCAGCCGAAATATGTGTTCCAACACAACGCATTATGACATTTGATATTGAAGCTAATTCTGAAGCATTAAGGGAAAATCTCAACTTACTGGAAGAAAGAAGATTGATGGCCGCCATCCGATAAGCAGATCACAATTATAAGATGGCAAAATATTACAACAAGAAAGTGAAGCATACACAATTTGAAGTTGGTGATTTGGTGCTACGAGATAATGAGGCAAGCAGGCAAATCAAATTTGGAAAGTTGGCACCAAAATGGGAAGGACCATATAAGATCACAAAAGTAAACCAGAATGGGTCATACATGCTTGCTGCGCCATCCGTCGAGCAATATGAAAGAGCTTGGAATATAATGAATTTAAAGAAATTTTATGCGTAGTACTATATGCATGGGCAGCTTGATCACCTGTCAAATGCATAAGATATAGTCATGAATGTAAAAATTTCTTTATGAATATGAATAACAGCAATTATTCTTATGGCAATATCTTTCATAAATTTTATCCGGCCAAGGATTTTTTAGCCAGGTGTCACATAGCCGTGTGTCATCCCTACCTGCAGAAAGAAAGATAACCTTTCGGTGGTAGAAGTACAATCATACTCAAAATGGTCGTATCGATAGTGAGACATGTAGAACTCACTGAAGCATCGAAGCGTTAAAACGAATCTACAAATGTCATGACACAACAATTATACACAAAAATACAAAGCAAAACGGATAATGGACTATGACGTCCTGCAAACTATTTGAAGGCAAAAATAATTTGCAACTTTTTTCTCATAAATTTCATGACGGAAAGCGTATAACGGAAAACATAATTTCAGTATTAAAAGGCATAGTGGTTGCGAAGTAAAATATCAATACTTTGTACATTTTTAACTCAGAAAGTGTTCATAAACTAAGGCATCTTCATAGCAATTACAGCAAATATAGAATTAAAAGTTATGCAAGACATATATACATGAACGTATAATATTTCATTCATTTTGAGGGGTATGATTTAATATGTCGTCAATGGTTACATTTGGATTTTTACAAAGGTTTTCAAGATCAAAAAATTTCATATTTTCTATTAAGGCACCGGCTGCATTAGCTTCCATGACAGCATTTTCGTTGATCTTTGATGTAATTACTTCAGGCAATGGATTTGGAAGATCTGGTAGTTTTCTCTTCATAAAATTAAAAAAATTCAACCGTTCAGCAGACTTCACATGGTGGACAAACTCACGTATCCTGTGAGATAACGCTTGACAGTTAAAAATACGGTTCACAAGAGCAGGAATCCCAGCAATCATACGTTTTTCATTATCTTCTTTAGCTTTAAGCTGTTCTTTCAGAGCATTATTCTCCTTTACTAATTCTTCAATCCTGCTCAAATGTTGCTTTTCTCTGAGTGATAGTTCTTTCACTTGTTTACTAAATTCTCCCCTCTGAGTGCTGCAGTTCAAAAAATTCCTCTTCATCGTATCATAATCTCTCTTTAAGGTTGTAGCCACTTGTTCCAGCTGGGTTATTTTCTCCTTTTCAGCAGAAAGTTTCTCACTTGTGGTAATTTCATTATTTTCAAATTCGGATAAGCGTTGAAGGTCATTCAGCCCAGAAGCAATATTGAGGATAATACTTTGTGCTTTAACCTTCTTAGCATCTGCACCAGACAGGTTATTGAAAAATTGGGATAGTGATGGACATACCATGGCATTCAGATAACTCATAAAACCCTCATAAGAGTGTGGTGGTCCTTTGAGAAAGGAAGAAAGAATATCTGTGTCAAGGTTGGGAAGAATAATTTGTTTTTGAGAAGAACTAGTGCCAGCTTCTTGTTAAATAGATGACGGGACATTTTGACCAGTTCTTCTTCTCTTAACATTGGACGGAAGAGTTGCTAGTGTATTATCTTGGTGTGATGCAGTAGCTGTTGGAGATAAAGGGAAATTGTTACTTATAAAAGAGTTCCAATAGGACTCACAAGACTTCAAAGGTGGCATTATGTATAAAGCAGGGTTTGGATTATAAAATCCACCAGTACTGGGTCTAAAAGAAAACAAATTCAGGTTTTGGCTTAGTATTTCACATAATTCAGTGTTATCATTATCATTACCCGAGGCACGACGTTCTCTATAAGCAGTTCGGTTCATACCTATGTCTATTTCTTCTTCTTCTTCTTCCTCCTCCCTTGCAGCATCCTTTTCAGGAATGGGGGTATCGTCAATAATTTTTTGTGTGGTGAATTTAAGTTGTGGATAAGATGATGAGCGCATGGCGGTAAGCAGACTAATTTCTGTAAAGTTTACATAGTCAAAGTGATTAGTTGGATACGCAGAAAGAAGAATGTTATTAGCATACATGGTAAAAATAAACTCTTACTCTTTCTCCCAAGAAGGACACAAGCATAGCCTTGCGTAATATCCCAATCTTGGCTTACGGATGTCAATGAAAGCATATGTTCCCCATATTTGACATCGTTGATCTGTTCGGCTTTCAGTTTTCTAAACAAAGCACTCTCTTTGCTATTTAACCTTGGAAATGTAACTGATACGGGATAAATGTGTTTACGCCAAAAACGCACAGATGAGTATTTGTTAGCAATTGCGTCTTCATTTATGAAGATAAAAGAATGATGCCAATCATGGCAGGGATGATCAAGTGCAGGTCTCAAAAATCCATCAACTTTACTGAATGTAAACCAACCTTTTTCGTACGATGCTATGCGTACCAAAGAGCAAAAAATCCGAACAGATGGCACTATGTTACTCGCATGACAATACATCTCAAATATGAGAATTTTTCGAATAGATGCTGGTTCAAATTGGCCAACAGCAACTCTATAAAACTTACAAACTTCTAAGAAGAATGGTGTAAACGACAGTCGCAAGCAATAATTGAAAAATGTATAGCCATAGACAGAAACCTTACCAGGAGGTGGCGAACATGCTCTGGCATTAATTGGGGGAATTGTCGGCTCGGCACCAACTAATCTTGGAAAACGTTGCAATAGCAGTGTCAAGTATTTGTCATTCACTAAACTGCGAGTAATTGTAACGTCTTTTATGGTCGCCATTAAGGTTTTAATGAAATAGGAAGTGCAGAAGATATTAATGGTGAAAGATGAAGATTGGTAAGAAAAAGCTGTAAAAGTGAAGTTCGATTAGGGTTGTTCGGTAGTTAAAAAGGAAAGAAGGACGTGACAGCTATGACTGATGGTAATTTTGGGAGCTTTATTTTCACCCACACACGTGTATGGTCAGAATTCATTCGATAAACGCGCCTATTACTCCCGGGTGTAGTGACCCGAATTTTTCCATGTTTATATATATTAATTGAGATTGATATTTACATGACTAAATGTTTCCAATGTGTTAAACAATCAAACTTGTTAAGACTTGATTAAATGAAATAAGTTTCATATAGACAATTGATCACCCAAGTTGACCGGCGATTCACGAACGTTACAAATTTGTAAAAACTACATGTTGTGGTATATATAGACATATATATATGGTTGACATGAGATTATGATGAGTAAGTATCTCACTAAGTATATTAACAATGTGTGATATACATAAGAAATGAGATTACTAAGTTAAGAAACTCGAAATGATATATATAACGATTATCGTTATGATAACGTCTACTAAATACATATGTATCATATTAAGATATTGATACACTATATTTAACATGATAAAATGATATTTAAATATATCATTAAGTGTGTTAACAATGAACTACATATGTAAAAACAAGACTACTAACTCAAGAATTACGAAACGAGACTTATATATAACGATTATCGTTGTAACGATATTTTAATGTATATATCATATTAAAAGATATTCATACATCATAATATCATGATAATATAATAATTTAACATCTCATTTGATATAATAAACATTGGGTTAACAACATTAATTGAGATCGTTAACTTAAAGGTTTCAAAACAACACTTATATGTAACGACTAACGAAGACTTAACGACTCCATTAGAATGTATATACATGTTGTGTTTTGATATGTATTCTTAAACTTTTGAAAGACTTAAAGACACATATCAAAGTACTTCTACTTAATAAAAATGCTTACAATTACATCCTCGTTCAGTTTCATCAACAATTCTACTCGTATGCACCCGTATTCGTACTCATACAATACACAGCTTTTAGATGTATGTACTATTGGTATATACACTCCAATTATCAGCTCTTAGCAGCCCATGTGAGTCACCTAACACATGTGGGAACCATTATTTGGCAACTAGCATGAAATATCTCATAAAATTACAAAAATATTAGTAATCATTCATGACTTATTTACATGAAAACAAAATTACATATCCTTTATATCTAATCCATATACCAACGACCAAAAACACCTACAAACACTTTCATTCTTCAATTTTATTCATCTAATTGATCTCTCTCAAGTTCCATCTTCAAGTTCTAAGCGTTCTTCATAAATTCCATAAGTACAGTTTCATAAAAATCAAGAATACTTCCAAGTTTGCAAGTCTACTTCCAAGCTTTCTAATCCATTCCAAGTAATCATCTAAGATCAAGGAACCTTTGTTATTTACAGTAGGTTATCTTTCTAATTCAAGGTAATATTCATATTCAAACTTTGATTCAATTTCTACAACTATAACAATCTTATTTCGAGTGAAAATCTTACTTGAACTGTTTTCGTGTCATGATTCTGCTTCAAGAACTTTCAAGCCATCCAAGGATCCTTTAAAGCTAGATCCATTTTTCTCATTTCCAGTAGTTTTATCCAGAAAACTTGAGGTAGTAATGATGTTCATAACATCATTCGATTCATACATATAAAGCTATCTTATTCGAAGGTTTAAATTTGTAATCACTAGAACATAGTTTAGTTAATTCTAAACTTGTTCGCAAACAAAAGTTAATCCTTCTAACTTGACTTTTAAAATCAACTAAACACATATTCTATATCTATATGATATGCTAACTTAATGATTTAAAACCTGGAAACACGATGAACACCATAAAATCGGATATACGCCGTCGTAGTGAAACCGGGGGCTGTTTTGGTTTGGATAATTAAAAACTATGATAAACTTTGATTTAAAAGTTGTTCTTCTGGGAAAATGATTTTTCATATGAACATGAAACTATATCCAAAAATCTTGGTTAAACTCAAAGTGAAAGTATGTTTTTCAAAATGGTCATCAAGATGTCGTTCTTTCAACGGAAATGACTACCTCTTTAGTAATTGACATGTAACTTAAATTTCTGACAATAAACCTATACTTTTTCTGTTTGGAATCTTAAATTAGAGTTCAATATGAAACCATATCAATTTGATTCACTCAAAACGGATTTAAAATGAAGAAGTTATGGGTAAAACGAGATTGGATATTTTTGATCTTTTTAGCTACGGGAAATGTTTAACAAATCTATACAAATCATATCCTAGCTAACTTATATTATATTATACATGTATTATAATATATTATGTAATCTTGGGATGCCATAGACACGTATGCAAATGTTTTGACATATCATATCGACCCATGTATATATATTATTTGGAACAACCATAGACACTCTATATGCAGTAATGTTGGAGTTAGCTATACAGGGTTGAGGTTGCTTCCAAAAATATATATACTTTGAGTTGTGATCTAGCCTGAGACGTGTATACACTGGGTCGTGGATTGATTCAAGATAATATATATCGATTTATTTCTGTACATCTAACTGTGGACAACTAGTTGTAGGTTATTAACGAGGACAGCTGACTTAATACACTCAAATCTTTAAAACATAATAAAAATGGCTGTAATTATATTTTGATCATACTTTGATATATATGTACATATTTGTATAGGTTCATGAATCGATCCGTGGCCAAGTCTTATTTCCGAGGAAGGAAATATCTGTGAAAGTGAGTTATAGTCCCACTTTTAAAATCTAATATTTTTGGGATGAGAATACATGCAGGTTTTATAAATGATTTACAAAATAGACACAAGTACGTGAAACTACATTCTATGGTTGAATTATCGAAATCGAATATGTCCCTTTTTATTAAGTCTGGTAATCTAAGAATTAGGGAACAGACACCCTAATTGACGCGAATCCTAAAGATTGATCTATTGGGCCTAACAAACCCCATCCAAAGTACCGGATGCTTTAGTACTTCGAAATTTATATCATATCCGAAGGGTGTCCCGGAATGATGGGGATATTCTTATATATGCATCTTGTTAATGTCGGTTACCAGGTGTTCACCATATGAATGATTTTTATCTCTATGTATGGGATGTGTATTGAAATATGAAATCTTGTGGTCTATTGTTACGATTTGATATATATAGGTTAAACCTATAACTCTCCAACATTTTTGTTGACGTTTAAAGCATGTTTATTCTCAGGTGAATACTAAGAGCTTCCGCTGTTGCATACTAAAATAAGGACAAGATTTGGAGTCCATGTTTGTATGATATTGTGTAAAAACTGCATTCAAGAAATATATGTCGATGTAATATATTTCTATTGTAAACCATTATGTAATGGTCATGTGTAAACAGTATATTTTAGATTATCATTATTTGATAATCTACGTAATGCTTTTAAAACCTTTATTGATAAAATAAAGGTTATGGTTGTTTTAAAAATAAATGCAGTCTTTGAAAAACTTTCCATATAGAGGTCAAAACCTCGCAACGAAATCAATTAATATGGAACGTTTATAATCAATATGAACGGGACATTTCACCGGGAAACTCAAAAAATCAACTTATTTCGAAATTCAAATTTTAAGTTTAATAACTTTAACTTTTTGCTAAAGTTTAAGTCATTAAACTGGGGGGACTTAATGGTGTATCCTATCGTATACATACATAAAGACACAATATTTGCATAAAAATAGCATCAGGAAGACTGGGAACAACATTTTTGTGAAACTTTCCGTCAAGCGTTCTCCGCTGCGCAGGCTGCTTCCGTCACGCGTAAGCCCTGAAGGCCGTCTAGTGCTTAAGTTGTAGTGACCCGAACTTTTCCATGTTTATATATATTAATTGAGATTGGTATTTACATGATTAAATGTTTCCAACATGTTAAGCAATCAAACTTGTTAAGACTTGATTAATTGAAATAGGTTTCATATAGACAATTGACCACCCAAGTTGACCGGTGATTCACGAACGTTAAAACTTGTAAAAACTATATGATGACATATATATGGTTATATATATAGTTAACATGATATTATGATAAGTAAACATATCATTAAGTATATTAACAATGAACTACATATGTAAAAAACAAGACTACTAACTTAATGATTTTGAAACGAGACATATATGTAACGATTATCGTTGTAACGACATTTAATGTATATATATCATATTAAGAGATATTCGTACATCATAATATCATGATAATATAATAATTTAAAATTTCTTTTGATATTATAAACATTGGTTTAACAACATTTAACAATATCGTTAACCTAAAGGTTTCAAAACAACATTTACATGTAACGACTAACGATGACTTAACGACTCAGTTAAAATGTATATACATGTAGTGTTTTAATATGTATTCATACACTTTTGAAAGACTTCAAGACACTTATCAAAATACTTCTACTTAACAAAAATGCTTACAATTACATCCTCGTTCAGTTTCATCAACAATTCTACTCGTATGCACCCGTATTCGTACTCGTACAATACACAGCTTTTAGATGTATGTACTATTGGTATATACACTCCAATGATCAGCTCTTAGCAGCCCATGTGAGTCACCTAACACATGTGGGAACCATCATTTGGCAACTAGCATGAAATATCTCATAAAATTACAAAAATATGAGTAATCATTCATGACTTATTTACATGAAAACAAAATTACATATCCTTTATATCTAATCCATACACCAACGACCAAAAACACCTACAAACACTTTCATTCTTCAATTTTCTTCATCTAATTGATCTCTCTCAAGTTCTATCTTCAAGTTCTAAGTGTTCTTCATAAATTCCAAAAGTTCTAGTTTCATAAAATCAAGAATACTTTCAAGTTTGCTAGCTCACTTCCAATCTTGTAAGGTGATCATCCAACCTCAAGAAATCTTTGTTTCTTACAGTAGGTTATCATTCTAATACAAGGTAATAATCATATTCAAACTTTGGTTCAATTTCTATAACTATAACAATCTTATTTCAAGTGATGATCTTACTTGAACTTGTTTTCGTGTCATGATTTTGCTTCAAGAACTTTGAGCCATCCAAGGATCCATTGAAGCTAGATCCATTTTTCTCTTTTCCAGTAGGTTTATCCAAGGAACTTAAGGTAGTAATGATGTTCATAACACCATTCGATTCATACATATAAAGCTATCTTATTCGAAGGTTTAAACTTGTAATCACTAGAACATAGTTTAGTTAATTCTAAACTTGTTCGCAAACAAAAGTTAATCCTTCTAACTTGACTTTTAAAATTAACTACACACATGTTCTATATCTATATGATATGCTAACTTAATGATTTAAAACCTGGAAACACGAAAAACACCGTAAAACCGGATTTACGCCGTCGTAGTAACACCGCGGGCTGTTTTGGGTTAGTTAATTAAAAACTATGATAAACTTTGATTTAAAAGTTGTTATTCTGAGAAAATGATTTTTATTATGAACATGAAACTATATCCAAAAATTATGGTTAAACTCAAAGTGGAAGTATGTTTTCTAAAATGGTCATCTAGACGTCGTTCTTTCGACTGAAATGACTACCTTTACAAAAACGACTTGTAACTTATTTTTCCGACTATAAACCTATACTTTTTCTGTTTAGATTCATAAAATAGAGTTCAATATGAAACCATAGCAATTTGATTCACTCAAAACGGATTTAAAATGAAGAAGTTATGGGTAAAACAAGATTGGATAATTTTTCTCATTTTAGCTACGTGAAAATTGGTAACAAATCTATTCCAACCATAACTTAATCAACTTGTATTGTATATTATATAATCTTGAGATACCATAGACACGTATACAATGTTTCGACCTATCATGTCGACACATCTATATATATTTCGGAACAACCATAGACACTCTATATGTGAATGTTGGAGTTAGCTATACAGGGTTGAGGTTGATTCCAAAATATATATAGTTTGAGTTGTGATCAATACTAAGATACGTATACACTGGGTCGTGGATTGATTCAAGATAATATTTATCGATTTATTTCTGTACATCTAACTGTGGACAACTAGTTGTGGGTTACTAACGAGGACAGCTGACTTAATAAACTTAAAACATCAAAATATATTAAAAGTGTTGTAAATATATTTTGAACATACTTTGATATATATGTATATATTGTTATAGGTTCGTGAATCAACCAGTGGCCAAGTCTTACTTCCCGACGAAGTAAAAATCTGTGAAAGTGAGTTATAATCCCACTTTTAAAATCTAATATTTTTGGGATGAGAATACATGCAGGTTTTATAAATGATTTACAAAATAGACACAAGTACGTGAAACTACATTCTATGGTTGAATTATCGAAATCGAATATGCCCCTTTTTATTAAGTCTGGTAATCTAAGAATTAGGGAACAGACACCCTAATTGACGCGAATCCTAAAGATAGATCTATCGGGCCCAACAAGCCCCATCCAAAGTACCGGATGCTTTAGTACTTTGAAATTTATATCATATCCGAAGGGTGTCCCGGAATGATGGGGATATTCTTATATATGCATCTTGTTAATGTCGGTTACCAGGTGTTCACCATATGAATGATTTTTATCTCTATGTATGGGATGTGTATTGAAATATGAAATCTTGTGGTCTATTATTATGATTTGATATATATAGGTTAAACCTATAACTCACCAACATTTTTGTTGACGTTTTAAGCATGTTTATTCTCAGGTGATTATTAAGAGCTTCCGCTGTCGCATACTTAAATAAGGACGAGATTTGGAGTCCATGCTTGTATGATATTGTGTAAAAACTGCATTCAAGAAACTTATTTTGTTGTAACATATTTGTATTGTAAACCATTATGTAATGGTCGTGTGTAAACAGGATATTTTAGATTATCATTATTTGATAATCTACGTAAAGCTTTTTAAACCTTTATTGATGAAATAAAGGTTATGGTTTGTTTTAAAATGAATGCAGTCTTTGAAAAACGTCTCATATAGAGGTCAAAACCTCGCAACGAAATCAATTAATATGGAACGTTTTTAATCAATAAGAACGGGACATTTCATAAGTCCTGGCCGGAGAGCGTCACATTCAGCATAAATTTCGAATCACGAATAACAGAATGTATCATCATCTGACACGTGTCCCCGAACCATCCGGTGGATCTATCACTATAAATAGACCCCTTGGGTCGTCCTTTTACACATTCAGACACTCTGACAACTTGTGAGTTGAGACTTCACCTTTCTCTCTCACATAGTACTTTCTCTCACTAGAAGTCATCCGGATAGTAGCTCAGCGCTCAGCGGACAAAAGATTGATTAAGCCACCCCACAAGTTTCTGTACTTGTGAACCGGGTCTGCAGGGATTATTTCCCGAGGGTAAACATCAAACGGCAACACTCCCCCACTTTTAGCTAGATACTTCTAGTGTTGTACTGATACACTAAGCCTTACCTCATAAGGAAATAGGTATCAACAGTTAACAAGTAGCTGAAGCCTTTTAAATTTATTTAAATGTCTAGCAAAGTAAATGTAGCTGTTAGAAAAATGATAAAATGACAAAAAAAGACACATGAAAAAATACCTTTTTTATTTTGTGAAACATACATAACGAAAATGATACAACGAAAGGGACTTCTTTTATACATAGTAATTAATTTGAGTTACACACACATTATATAATAATAATAATAATAATAATAATAATAATAATAATAATAATAATAATAATAATAGTAATAATAATAACAACGACGACGACGACAACAACAATAATAATAATAACAACAACAACAACAACAATATAATAATAATAATAATAATAATAATAATAATAATAATAATAATAATAATAATAATAATAATAATAATAATAATAATAGTAATACTAATAATAATAATAATTATAATAATAATAATAATTCTACTAGTAATAATAATTCTAATAATAATAATACTAATAATAATAATAATAATACTAATAATAATAATAATAATATAATAAGAATAATAATAATAATATAAATAATAATAATAATAATAATAATAGTAATAATAATAGTAATAATAGTAACAGTAGTAATAAAAATAATAATAATAATAATAATAATAATAATAATAATAATAATAATAATAATAATAATAATAATAATAATAATACAAGCAACTAAAGTTTCAAATTTACATGGTATTATTTGAAAAATTAGCTTAAGTCGAAGGACTGTTTATGTGAAATTATAAATTTCAATTGGTACTTGCTACTTGTCTTTTAGAAGTAAGTTGAAGTTACGGACCAAAAATCACGTCAACTAACAAATTCAGAAATAAAATAAAAAGATTTTTAAATTTCTTAGAAGGTTATCTTTGGAAATAAAATACCAAAAGCTTTTTAATTTTTCAAACGCTAAGATAAGTAGCGTTTAGTTTAGGAGCTTTTTAACTCCCTCAAAAGCTACAAGCTCCTGTAACCAAACCGAGCTAAATAATTATAAAGGAGCTTTTTCATAAAATCGAAAAGCTAAAAGTTCTAAAAAACTTTAAAAAGCTTGTCGCCAAACATAGCCTTAGTCTTCCAGAACTAGCTGTTACATCAGCGTCACATCATCACTTTTTTTTCAGTACAAAACTCAGAACTAAACACTTTCAACAGTGACACATTTCTTCCATATTTTTCTATTAGGTAGCTCCCGTCGGTACGTCCAGCACCCCCGCCCCTTCCCTCCGCCCAGCAACACCCCGATGGAAGTGATCCGCCCACACCTCTGCCCTCCCTTTCGTGTCTCTCTCCGTGCTTCTATGAAATTTTTGTGGACGGAACTCATGCATATAGCATTTGTACATGGTGTTGCAATTTTTGTACTACACAATAATTAAATAATTTAAGTGAGTCCAATTTATTTGAGGGAGTATGTCTTGGTTGGTAGTGTTTAATCCTCGGGTTAGTCCTTGTGACGAAGTGCTGATGTGGCGCTGATGTAGCGCTAATGTGGCATCCAAGACTAAAGTGGAGAAACTTCTCCATTGGGAGTGCTCTTACTTTTTATTTTTTTTATAAAACCAAATAATTATAATTATTTATTTATATCATAAATTATAAATTACAAATTATAAATGCTTATTAACATAAAATTTAAATTAAAAACATTACAATAATTAAAATTTAAAACATTTACGATAAATAAAATGTGACATAAACTAAATTGAAATACTAAAAACTAAACAATCAAAATGTGCCAATTTCTTAGCATTTTTTTTAAAAAAATTGAATAAAATGATATTGATATATGTATGTATGTATGTGTGTGTGTGTGTATATATATATATATATATATATATATATATATATATATATATATATATATATATATATATATAGTGTATTAAAGAAAAAAAACTATCCTTTGCTTTTTGACCGTTTGAGAGTTTTTTAATTTTTTTTTCCCAACGGTCCATTTTTTACCGTTTTCTCGTCCACACATATGATACAAACTCACGATTAAGAGGACGGTGGGCTGGGCGAGCTTGTGGGCGGGACCTTGGGCGGTCCGCTGCCATCGTCGCCCAACTGAGCGGATGGTTGGGCGGCCACTGGGTGGAACCGTTGAGAGCGGCCTTAGTTTTAATGTACAAATAATTTTTACATGTTCAAATTTTTTAACGACATGTAACCAAAAACACGCTTAAAAAAACAATTTCTGAACCAATACATCTAGACGGCGTCCAGTTATCTGGACGGCGTCCATCAGAGAAAACCAGGACGGCGTCCAGAGGATCTGGATGGCGTCCAAATGCATTGCCAGATTCTGACCTCGGTTCCAACTTACACGAGCGGAAAACTCGCTTCCCGACATTTTTAAACGAAATGACTTTCACAACAATTCATATTAAGTAAAACTAAGAAGTTTCCATAATAAAACCGGGTTATATAACATTGGGCCCACATCGGCCGTTTTACGAATTTCGTTCAAAATACAAGTTTCGACCATAAGAGTTTAAATTCCAAACGACACCTAGAGCATGGTGTTTGGGGTTAAACTACCCACATCTTGGCTGAACTTGCAAAAAGCTAAATCACCGAGAGCCTCTACTAGTCCAAACAAATACCTTTGCGCTTGTCCATGCCGGAGCCTAAAAAGGTAAACAACGAGAGGGTAAGCTAAAGCTTAGTGAGTGCAACAATTATACATATACATATATAACCTACTTACTTGCAATCACTTTCACAATACCGCATACAAGCTAGCAATTCGACAACTACGTAAACATTATGCATAAACTAATATCCACAATTCGCAATAAGCTAGCAACACCAAAAGTATATGGATCACAATTAAATATGCTAGTACAAAATTCACACAACCATGGTTAACCAATCGTACAAGGGAACGGTACTCGCGAAAGACCGTCGGAGTTCATAACGCCCATTAGTTACACCGCATAATCACTAATCCCCCGGGTGATGTCTTAAACACCGCGACTAGCTCACCCCTATGACAATGTGTTGTCTTAAACACCGCGACTATTCCACATGTCGATCAAACCAATTAGCGGTGTCTTGAACACCGCGACAATTCCACTCCTATGACAATGTGTTGTCTTAAACACCGCGACTATTCCACATGTTAATCAAACCAATGGGTGGTGTCTTGAACACTGCAACAATTCCACTCCCATGACAATGTGTTGTCTTAAACACCGCGACTATTCCACATGTCAATCAAACCAATGAGTGGTGTCTTGAACACCGCGACAATTCCACTCCCATGACAATGTGTTGTCTTAAACACCGCTACAATTCCACATGTCAATCAAACTAAATAAATGCATTATATACATACGTGCATAATTATTCCACTCACCTTAACACGTCGGTGATGATTAAACACTTCTGTACGCTTCAATGCAAAGTACCTAATACATTAAGTACACATTCAATACACAAACTTGTGGAGCCAACCACCAACACTTAACTCTTGAGCATTTAATGACCCAAATGCATTAAATGACCAATTTACTTAATATGAATTGTTGTGAAAGTCGTTTGGTTTAAAAATGTCGGGAAGCTGGTTTTTCCGCTCGTGTAAGTTGGAACCGAGGTCAGAATCTGGCAGTGCATTTGGACGCCGTCCAGAATACTGGACGGCGTCCAGCCCTTCAAAACAGGACGGCGTCCCACATTTTGGATGGCATCCCAACCATCTGAGAAAACAGGATCTTACATGACAGATTTAAGGACAGTCATTAGAAAAATTCTTAAAATTATTTCTAGCAAAATATAGAATTAAAAAAAGATTTGCTCCCGACAACCTAACAGCTCTCATAATGTACATAATGTACGTAGCAGTTATGTAGTCCGTAATAATTAAAAAAGTATGGGTGTTTAATCTACCGTTTAAAACTGATTAATCAAAAAGTCAAATCGAAATCAAACCGAGAAAAAACCAAAATAAAATTTTAAACGATTTTTAGATCGATCAAATAAATTCAGATTTGATTTTCGGTTTTGAAATTTTTGA
This sequence comes from Rutidosis leptorrhynchoides, assembly GCF_046630445.1. Taxonomy (NCBI): domain Eukaryota; kingdom Viridiplantae; phylum Streptophyta; class Magnoliopsida; order Asterales; family Asteraceae; genus Rutidosis; species Rutidosis leptorrhynchoides. Next base: position 37,919,128 of record NC_092334.1, read on the forward strand.
ATTCCCTTAACGCAATTCAAAAATTTTATATTTAATTTTTATATATGTGTTAATTATTCGTATTCGAACTTTTAAATCGGCTCCCACCCATACGACGATTTAACATTATAATTATTTTATTGAAATATTATATTACTCCTATATTCTTCTTAATAACAAAAGCGGTAAAGGTCATAATTAAACTGTAAATATTAATAAATCATCGAATTCTTAATAACTTAATAGTACGCCATTATGTTTAGGTTGTAAATAATTAACAAATCGGTAACGCTACAATCAAAACCATTATTTTGATATTTTTTCATAAATTTTGGTTTTAATCAAAACCAAATTGAATTCGAATTCCAGTTTCAGTTCGTTTTTAATCTTTTGCTCTAAAACATTTCAAAATCGAATACACCAAACCGATGAACACCCCTATTTTAAAGTGGCAGGATTAAATTATAAAACATTTTATGTACATAACATCAACCTTTAAAGCTATTATTAATAAAATTCTAAAAAATCACAATTGACACGTGCAATTATTAACCCTTATATACTAAAAGAGTCTATGATTTGTATCGTGTGAATAACTAAGAGCACTGGGTGTGGTGACGTGTCAGTTCAATGTTAGTTCAGTGTCTTGCTGATGACTGGACGCTGACACTAAAAACTGACACTGGTGAAAAAATAGGGGAATTGGGAAAAATGTCAGTTCAGTGTCTTGTAAAGAGAAAATATTGTATTTTATTATTTTTTTAATTATTTTTTAAAATTAATTTATTTATTTGAAAAAACAATATTAACAAAAAATAAACTTCATTAATAATAAAAAAAAGTTACATAATTAAAAATTAAACTACAAAATAAAAATACTATGCATAATAAAGACGTTATTTGTAACTCGAATAGTCCAAAGATGTTCGACCAATTTCACTCTTCCCCCTCATCCTCCACCTCCTCTTTCTCCTCCTGAGCTCGAATAGCCCAAACATGTTCGACTAAATTGCCTCGTAAATGTGACGACAAAGAAATTTCTGACCAAATTTAAACTTAGTCTTTATATGATTTCGACATGATAAGCAAAGTCTATTTAATTGAATCTCAAAATCTTTGAACTGTTTACATGGATACATTTAAACCTTTGACTATTCTCGACGATTCACGAACGATTATTTGTAAATAAATATGTATATTTATATAAATGTATGTATATATATAATTGGAAATTATAAAATAAACATTAAAAATTAAATATGTGAATTAAGATAGAAAATAATTTAAAATTAACTTATATATAAATATATGATTTCTATATATAATTATGATTATATGTATATTATGATATATGTTAAAATGTATAAAAATTAAATATTCAATACTAGATCTATAATATACATTATATGGTTATATTACATAAGCAATAACATAAAATACTAATATACTAAATTTAATTATTAATTGTTATAATAATATTGTTGTTTCTTTCAATATTAATATCAATACTATTATTATTATTATTATTATCTGTAGATAAGAAATTTAATGTATATAAAGTGATTATTATTATTAATCTTAATATTATCATTAATAATAAGTATTACTATAATTAGTATTATTATAAGTAATATTATGGGTATTACTAATAATAGTGTTATTATCACTTTTATTAATATTATCATGATTATTAAATCGATTAAAATCATTATTATTGTTATTATTAATAATATCATTATTAATGTTAACATTAGTATTGTTAATTATATTTTTTTATCAATATCAATATTAGTATTTCTATTATCATTATTATTATTTTTATTAATATTAATAGTATAATAACTAACATTATAATTAGTATCACTAATAATATGATTATTACCATTTTTATTAATAGTAACATTATTATTATTTATTATTATTATTATTAATATAATTATTTTTATCATTATTATTATTAATATATTTATTAATATTAGATTAATTATATAAATTAATTAAAAAATCAAAGAACTCGTACCATTCTGTTTCATGTCGTTATCCTTCTATGTAATTTGTCTGCTTAACTAATAAACAAGTTTATCTCAATTCAGAATCGGATGAAATCAGTTAGCCATCTACTTCAAATTTATATTTTTATATTTTTTTCTGTCTTTAAAGTTAAAATTATTCGATCACGTATCTGTATTTAACAAGCCAATATATTCAGAGATGTCGATACAATCACTCACTTTTTTCATCATCAATATTAAATATCAATTATAAATAACTGCACTGTGAAAAATTAATCAAATTTTTATAAAACTGCATGCCATATCTCTGTTCTTGACCAAAAACATCAAAAACTCGAATTCGACTTCTATTTCAAAAAGTAATAATGCCGTTTTTTTAAGATTCCTTTATGAAAACTTTCTGCAAAGGATCATTTTCCAATTTTTTCTATCAATCACGAATTTTGGAGTCAAACCTAATTTCTAAAAAGTCAAACTATATGTTCTTCGCGAAATTCGATTGCCAGTTGACGTTTTAAGTCCAACTAAGGATACAGAAAGTTTCTAAGAAATATTTGGAGTCAAATTCATGTTGAAATTTCAACCTAAAAAGATCTATAATTCAAAAATCAATTTCAAGTTCATACGATGTGTTTTTACAGCTATTTATTTATTTATTTTTTTGTCTTGATTAATTCAAATAGCCACAACAGCTCGAATATAGTTCAACTTCAAAGTCTTAATTTAAATTGTAGCTCGTAATTAGGTTTGATTAGTGCTCTGGTCGATTTAAATGGTTGAAGATGAAAAAGAAATAAGAACACAGAGGTACAGGTTATATGATATTTAATGTGATAGTTTAATGAGAAAACTGGAACGGTTCAATGGTTAGGGTGCGTATTGTATTAGCAAGAGGTCGGGGGTTCGAGCCCGGGCGTGGGCTGTTATATTTTTGGAACCAATTCTGTTGAGGTAGCCTTTTTTTTTGTTTCTTTTATTATTATTATTATTATTATTATTATTATTATTATTATTATTATTATTATTATTATTATTATTATTATTATTATTATTATTGTTATTATTAATATTATTACTATAATTATTGTTATTATTGATTATTGACATCATTATGTTAAAATTAATAATATGATTATTATTATTATTACTATCACTTTAGTTATTATTAAGTAATATGATTAATATTAATAGTATTATTATTATTATTAGTAATATTAATATGTGTATTATTGTTATTATTATGAAAATGATTATTATTATTACTATTGATATCATAAAAATAACACAAACTAATATTAATATCATTAATATTAGTATTGGTATTAAATTATAAGTATTAGTATTATTATTATTATTGTTATTATTATTAACATAGGTATTATAATTGATATTATTATTATTAATATGTTTATCATTATTGTTATTAAAAATTGTTATCATTTATTTAAAAAGTATCATTTCATTATCGTTAAAACTATCAGTATTATTATTATTAGTATTATTACAAAGTATTAGTATTATTAACATTAACATTATTATTATTAAGTATTATGAAGATTAACATTTTTATTATTATCATTATTATTACTTTTATCACTACTAATATTATCTTAGTATTATTAAAACACTGCCTTAACAAACAAATGATATATATATATATATATATATATATATATATATATATATATATATATATATATATATATATATATATATATATATATATATATATATATATTTAATACATATAACATGACAAAATTAATATTTTATTTATTTAAAATATATAAAATGAATATATAAGGAAATATACATAAGTTATTGATATAAAACTATATATATTACTAATAATAATATATATTTGTTCAAATTACAAGTACATGTCATAATATATATACAAATGATATAGGTTCGTGAATCCGAGGCCAACCCTGCATTGTTCAATGCCGTCATATGTATTTTTACTACAAAATACAGTATCGTGAGTTTCATTTGCTCCCTTTTTAAATGCTTTTGCAATATATATTTTTGGAACTGAGAATACATACGCTACTTTATAAATGTTTGACGAAATAGACACAAGTACTTAAAACTACATTCTATGGCTGGATTATTAAACCGAATATGCCCCTTTTTAGTCTGGTAATCTAAGAATTGGGGAACAGACACCCTAATTGACGCGAATCCTAAAGATAGATCTATTGGGCCCAACAAGCCCCATCCAAAGTACCGGATGCTTTAGTACTTCGAATTTATCATGTCCGAAGGAGTCCCGGAATGATGGGGATATTCTATATGCATCTTGTTAAGGTCGGTTACCAGGTGTTCACCATATGAATGATTTTTATCTCTATGCAGTTTGCGAAATGCCTGATATGAGATTATGTTTATAAGAAATTGAAATAAGAAATCTTGTGGTCTATTAAAATTATGGAAGTGATTATTATGACAAACCTATGAACTCACCAACCTTTTAGTTGACACTTTAAAGTATGTTTGTTCTCAGGTATGAAAGAAATCTTCCGCTGTGCATTTGCTCATTTTAAGGATATTACTTGGAGTCATTCATAACATATTTCAAAAGACGTTGCATTCGAGTCGTTGAGTTCATCAAGATTATTATTAAGTCAATTATAGTTGGATATATTATGAAATGGTATGCATGCCGTCAACTTTTGATGTGAAGAAAGTTTGTCTTTTAAAAACGAATGCAATGTTTGTAAAATGTATCATATAGAGGTCAAGTACCTCGCGATGTAACCAAATGTAATGTATTCGTCCAGATGGATTAGGACGGGTCATTAAAGTTGGTATTAGAGCGGTGGTCTTAGCGAACCAGGTCTTGCATTAGTGTGTCTAACTGATAGTTGTTTAGATGCATTAGTAGGTCTGGACTTCGACCGTGTCTGCATGTCAAAAGTTTTGCTTATCATTTCATGTCGAAAATTACTTGCTTATCATCCTTAAATTCTAGACACGTCTTACTGCCTCTATTGCATAGATAGTGTATAGATAAATTCGTATCTTAGCGTATCTGTTGCTGTAAACTTTGCCTGACAGCTTTTGAAGATTCCTCCGTAACTTATGGGATCTTGGTATTCTATATACATATGAAAATTATGTGTTTCTAAGTCCTATAATCTATCTCATATCAAAAATCAATTCCCTGATCGTACGAAATGGATCCTTCAACTAGTTCAAGTTCTTCGGAACCCGACAGCTATTCCGACATGGATGTTCACCTAAGCTCCGGAAGCAGCGTCACCAGAATGAATCAACCAATCAGCCATCCCCAATTCATCTGATGGGTTCGTAGTCTACTTAATCATTGGAGATAAGAAGAAGGTGATCCTTTCTATCCACCACATTGCCCTCTTGGCGAAGAACCTGAAGCACTTACCGGCGAACCTGTACGAAATACCATTTTCTCTCTCATTTCCAGAGTATCTCGTCACGATCATATACTATCCTAAATTCTGGATCTTATTTACCCGCTCGTCCGAACCGACAATCATTTCGGTGTAATTGAAGAAATCAACGAGCTTCGTGCTCGAGTATTGGCTTTGAAGAATATGGTGCAAATGTTACAAGCACCAGCAACATCACCGGCACCAACAGTACCATCAGTAACAGCACCCGTACCATCAACAATCCATGCCTCAACATCTCATTCTTTACCTTGAGTATAATCATTATTCTACGTATCGTTCTACATCAATTATCTTCGTTCTTCATGGCGATTATGTAATCTCTAATGTTTTGGAGATTATGTATTCTAGTTCTAACGGTAAATCAAATGAGATTAATATTATATTAACTCATTAAATCTATGATTACATCTGAATAAAATATATATGTAAGTATATTTTCATAAAGATTGTAATTAAAAATTCTTTCGTACAAACTGTTAATGGTAAAAATATTTTAACGGGTAGGTAATACCCGAGGAATATTTGGATTTCACATTAATAAGTTACATTGTACATTCTTCGAAGCTGATTCAACAGTCATTTACTATCCTACTTACATCCACAGATATACGAATCCATTCACCACAGAATAATCATTTTCATTCAATTTCATATTTGGATTTTGACCTATCAGAATCCAACAAGTGGCATAATGAAGAAAACATTGGACAAATAAAATTTGTTAGAAACAAACAAATTAACTCTGAAAAATGCTGTTAAGAATCCACGCTAACAAAATCCTAGCTAACTGTTCCTAGCTAACTGTTAATTCCTATTTACATTTATTTATCGCAATTTATTTATCGCAATTTTAATTCTCGCAATTTTATTTATCGTCTATGCACTTTAAATATTGGGACACGTATACAATGTTTTGACATATCATATCGACGTCATCTATATATATTATTTGGAATAACCATAGACACTCTATATGCAGTAATGATCGAGTTCTCTATACAGGGTTGAGGTTGATTCTAAAATAATATATATACTTTGAGTTGTGATCGAGTCTGAGACATGTATATAACGGGTCACGACATGTATTAATCAATTCGAATATAATATATTAAAATATATATGAATTGTCGAACTACTAACTGTGGACTACCAACATTGGATAATTAAAATGAATTAAAATATCGATTATAACATATGAAACTAAACAATTCTTCAAGTTTGCCACTTGATTTCATCGTAAATCTCATTTGCATCTTGAAGATTACAATCTGTGTTCAAACCTTTAATGATTCTTGAAAACACTTCAATCGAGAAAATGAACCAACCGCACTTCATCTACGGAAGAAAAGATTGATGCATATAGTTATGCACCTGAAAACACTCGGAACCTGAGTAAACGTTTAACACGTATCTGTGCTAGCTCCTTTGGCATTATTATTACCGAAAATAACTTTGCAATTCCTTTTCAAATTAGCCAATTTAGTCACAGCTCCATCAAGTCAACTTCGACTTTTCGTTCAAATCAACCTTATTATAACCTTGATATATACGTTGTCTTTTCGCCTTCGTTACCGGGGAACCGTTTATATCCCACCGCATTAGTAGTAAACTTACCAACAACTTTATTGATCTTGACTATCCAAAAAATCATTATTTTTATTGAAACCCCGTCATATACTCATCCTTATCTGGTAACGAGAATTACCATACCAAATTCGGAGAATTAGTAATCAGTATTTCGAATCTCACAGCGTTTCTACATCAACAGTTATATGTATACATATAACATTTACCTCTTAGAATTATGATCTTTCATTCTGAAATTCTGAAAAGCAACCAGTCTATGAATCGATACTCAGAATGTTGAAAAAGCTTAAAGATTTTGATACAGAAAAAAAATGAATTGAGCAAATCATGAAGGAGACTCTGAACAAATTACAAGGACTAAACTTGTACATAAAGGATTCAGATGATTCTGTTTCTGATAAATCTTTAGCGAATACCTTAATCCTTAATCGCTCTAAATCATTCTGAATGGATTTCTTCATCACACTTTGAATCTAAAATTGTAAGATATTATCGTATCTTTCATTGTAAATATCCTCAATATTTCTGAAGATATCTTCATAAATATTCTTGTACGATATTAATTGTCTCTCTGCTCTATCTGTGTTATATCATAAAAGAAAACCGTTTTAGTTTCTAAATCTCTGGAAACTTAGAGTTTGAATTATGAATGATTTTGAAGTAGTGTTGGAAATTGATGCATGAGTTAGTATAATATAATGACACTTGATCAACGTGATTATATTACAGTAAGTCATGCCGAGTTTCTAATGGAACGTGATGATTCACAGATTATAACGTCATCATGTGCCATATTACATAACTCTTTCATTCTGCTTAACTTCTGAACATATCAAGAAAGTATATTATTGATAGTTCTATTCTCAGTGATTCTGGTAATTTGACAAGTCAGATTATGCGATTACCGTTTCTTTCTTAGAACGTTAGCCATGTTCATTCGAAACACCATACCTACGAATGGACCATTATTTGCTTGACTTAAAGTCGGGAAGAGAAAATAAAAGTATGGAACTCCAAAATATAAAAAGAAAACGAAGAGGGTGGATTTATAGTGAAATATCCGACAGAACAATCGAGACAGATTATCACATTTAACCAAAGAGGATTATAATTTCCTAAATTACTGAAGAATCAAATCTTATATAGATTTCGAAGATTATCTTTAAATCCCTTGAATTCCGGAATTCAACCATGACTAGTGAAAAGTTATGATGAAACTTGTCTATCTCATTTCATTATTTAGTGATAGCTTCATACGTACGCTTCGAGTAATCAAATCGTTTTATCTATATTATTCAATAGTGATAAAACTCTATTTAACGACTCAGATTCGTCATGAAAACATACTTAATGTCAGCCATGATGATCTCTATCAAATTTCGAGGATGAAATTTCTTTAATGAGTAGGTACTGTGACGACCCAGAAATTTCTGACCAAATTTAAACTTAGTCTTTATATGATTTCGACATGATAAGCAAAGTCTATTTAATTGAATCTCAAAATATTTGAACTATTTACATGGATACATTTAAACCTTTGACTATTCCCGACGATTCACGAACGATTGTTTGTAAATAAATATGTATATTTATATAAATGTATGTATATATATAATTGGAAATTATAAAATAAACATTAAAAATTAAATATGTGAATTAAGATATAAAATAATTTAAAATTAACTTATATATAAATATATGATTTCTATATATAATTATGATTATATGTATATTGTGATATATGTTAAAATGTATAAAAATTTAATATTCAATACTAGATCTATAATATACATTATATAGTTATATTGCATAAGCAATAACATATAATACTAATATACTAAATTTAATTATTAATTGTTATAATAATATTGTTGTTTCTTTCAATATTAATATCAATACTATTATTATTAATATTATTATCTGTAGATAAGAAATTTAATGTATATAAAGTGATAGATTATTATTATTAATCTTAATATTATCATTAATAATAAGTATTACTAAATTTAGTATTATTATAAGTAATATTATGGGTATTACTAATAATAGTGTTATTATCATTTTTATTAATATTATCATGATTATTAAATCGATTAAAATCATTATTATTGTTATTATCAATAATATCATTATTAATGTTAACATTAGTATTGTTAATTATATTTTTTTATCAATATCCATATTAGTATTTCTATTATCATTATTATTATTTTTATTAATATTAATATTATAATAACTAACATTATAATTAGTATCACTAATAATATGAATATTACCATTTTTATTAATAGTAACATTATTATTTATTATTATTATTAATATAATTATTTTTATTATTATTATTATTATTATTATTATTAATATATTTATTAATATTAGATTAATTATATAAATTAATTAAAAAATCAAAGAACTCGTTCCATTCTGTTTCATGTCGTTATCCTTCTATGTAATTTGTCTGCTTAACTAATAAACAAGTTTATCTCAATTCAGAATCAGACGAAATCAGTTAGCCATCTACTTCAAATTTATATTTTTTATATTTTTTTCTGTCCTTAAAGTTAAAATTATTCGATCACGTATCTGTATTTAACAAGCCAATATATTCAGAGATGTCGATACAATCACTCACTTCTTTCATCATCAATATCAAATATCAATTATAAATAACTGCATTGTGAAAAATTAATCAAATTTTTATAAAACCGCATGTCATATCTCTGTTCTTGACCAAAAACATCAAAAACTCGAATTCGACTTCTATTTCAAAAAGTAATAATGCCGTTTTGTTAAGATTCCTTTATGAAAACTTTCTGCAAAGGATCATTTTCCAATTTTTTCTATCGATCACGAATTTTGGAGTCATACCTAATTTCTAAAAAGTCAAACTATATGTTCTTCGCGAAATTTGATTGCCAGTTGACGTTTTAAGTCCAATTAAGGATACAGAAAGTTTCTAAGAAATATTTGGAGTCAAATTCATGTTGAAATTTCAACCTAAAAAGATCTAGAATTCAAAAATCAATTTCAAGTTCATACGATGTGTTTTTACAGCTATTTATTTATTTATTTTTTTTGTCTTGATTAATTCAAATAGCCACAACAGGTCGAATATAGTTCAACTTCAAAGTCTTAATTTAAATTGTAGCTCGTAATTAGGTTTGATTAGTGCTCTGGACGATTTAAATGGTTGAAGATGAAAAAGAAATAAGAACACAGAGGTACGGGTTATATGATATTTAATGCGATAGTTTAATGAGAAAACTGGAACGGTTCAATGGTTAGGGTGCGTATTGTATTAGCAAGAGGTCGGGGGTTCGAGCCCGGGCGTGGGCTGTTATATTTTTGGAACCAATTCTGTTGAGGTAGCCTTTTTTTTTGTTTCTTTTATTATTATTATTATTATTATTATTATTATTATTATTATTATTATTATTATTATTATTACTATAATTATTGTTATTATTGATTATTGACATCATTATGTTAAAATTAATAATATGATTATTATTATTATTATTATTATCACTTTAGTTATTATTAAGTAATATGATTAATATTATTAGTATTATTATTATTATTAGTAATATAATATGTGTATTATTGTTATTATTATGAAAATGATTATTATTATTACTATTGATATCATAAAAATAACACAAACTAATATTAATATCATTAATATTAGTATTGGTATTAAATTATAAGTATTAGTATTATTATTATTATTATTGTTATTATTATTAACATAGGTATTATAATTGATATTATTATTATTAATATGTTTATCGTTATTGTTATTAAAAATTGTTATCATTTATTTAAAAAGTATCATTTCATTATCGTTAAAACTATCAGTATTATTATTATTAGTATTATTACAAAGTATTAGTATTATTAACATTAACATTATTATTATTAAGTATTATGAAGATTAACATTTATATTATTATCATTATTATTACTTTTATCACTACTAATATTATCTTAGTATTATTAAAACACTGCCTTAACAAACAAATGATATATATATATATATATATATATATATATATATATATATATATATATATATATATATAATATATATATTTAATACATATAACATGACGAAATTAATATTTTATTTATTTAAAATATATAAAATGAATATATAAGGAAATATACATAAGTTATTGATATAAAACTATATATATTAATAATAATTATATATATTTGTTCAAATTACAAGTACATGTCTTAATATATATACAAATGTGTGACGATCGCTCCAAATCCATATGGACGAACACGTCATTCATTGATTTCATTGCGAGGTATTTGACCTCTATGTGATACATTTTGTAACATTGTATTCGTTTGAAAAGGTATTTCATAAATGAATATATAAATTCCAGGTTTTTAACATCTGATGATTTCTACGTATAGACAATCACCATTTAAATGGTTTACAATAATACATCTGTTGACAATACAGTCAAAATAAGATACATGGTAATGGTTTGGTGAATGCAAGTTTCTTGTATATAGCATGTATGACTCCAAGCACATATCTTGTATCACGTATAAGCAAACAGCGGAAGACTTCTAGAAACCTGAGAATAAACATGCTTCAAGTGTCAACACAAAGGTTGGTGAGTTCATAGTTTTAATATTACACATAATCCGTATATCAATGTGGATTACAAAAGTTCAGTTGTTTCATTCAAAATGTTTATCATTATGTTTTAAATAAAAGGTGGACCACAAGATTTCAGTTGTTTCATCCGAAACGTTTATCAATCGGTTCTACAAAATTGAGCACCCTGGTAACTAAACTTTAATGCTTATATAATTTGTACCCTTTGTATAATCATCTTAATAATACACGCAAACCAACGTGTACGCTTCTCAAATAGCATACGTCCGTTAAAAGGCTAGTGCTCTAGCTCGGACGGGGATATCAAGCCCTATGGATCCATATACTACTACTCGCGCCCACCAGTTCTTATAACTGGCAGTTACTAGTTACCAAAGCTAAGGGATTTTCGGTTCAAACTCAGTGTAGAATTTAGTATGTACTTGTATCCATTGCGTTTAAAATAAATTGCATGTATTCTCAGCCCAAAAATATAGATTGCAAAAGCAATTAAAAAGGAAGCATATGAAACTCACACATATAAATATTGTATATCGGTTAATAAAACATTTGCATGTATTCTCAGCCCAAAAATGTAGAGAGTAAAAGGGATCATATGAAACTCACTGTTTAATATTGATATACAATATTGTAGGAAAGCATGTAGACGCATCGGAGATAATAAACACGAGGTTTGATTCACAAAAATATCCCCGAACATTACCCATAACCTCCTTGGCAATAACCCATATTTTCCTTAGCTCTAGCTCGCTCGGAAACTCGTTTTGAAAATTACTTGGACAGTACTCCGTCGTAATATTTTATGTACATTATTATTTTTGTATCGCAAAAATAATAATACTAATAATAAGATTAATAAGATTAATAATAATCTTAATAATAATAATAATAATAATAATAATAATAATAATAAATATTATACGGAGTAATATATATTTGTGTATGTGTGTTTGATTTTTCATTCGAGCAAAACACCTGAATTTATAGTACCTGGCCTGGAATCTGGAGTCATGCGACTCGCATGGAAATGGCCTTCTGGCCATGCGACTCGCATGAGGACCAGGGACAGCTCACATTGTTTTGGCTCCTAGCTTGTCGACATAATATAAAATAAATATAAATATATAAATAATTAATATAATTATTTATATATTATATTTTATTCTTGTGCATAGTAGACTTGTAATTTTTGTTCCGATAAGTCGTACGTCATCACTCGACTTATGTCCCGGTTCCGGTTTCTCGAACGCATTTTCGTACGCTTAGAAAACTTGCATTTTACATTTCGTGACACGTACCTTTGTCAAAATATAGCCTTAAATTATCCCTTAATTATATCACTCAAAGTGTATCTTAAACTTTCGAGTGTTTTGGTCATTTACTTCTATAAATCATCGTCTCGCTATTTGTTAAAACACATTTTTATAATAGTGTTTTACTGTAGCAAAGTCCCTGTAGCAAAGTCAATTTCACTGTAGCAAATAGTGATTTTCGAAAACACTGTAGCATTTTGAGTACTGTAGCAATTTGAAAATGTTACTATCGTTTACTAAATAACTTGAAATTATATATATGTATATATCTTTTTTTAATATACATAAATCAGTTTTTAAATACACATTGGAAGTTATTTATAAATAAATTTTAATAATAAATATTTCAACTTATCATATATATTCAAATAGATATTTAAACCAATAAGTTTAATGTACGGTATCAAATAATTAATACATTGTTACCTTTTCAAGTTATAGTATATATGTATCTATTTACATATAATTGGTCGCGAATCGTCGAAAACAACCGAAGGGTATTTAAATATATAAAAGTAATTCAAAAATTTTGAGATTCAGTTTTACAGACTTTGCTTATCGTGTCGGAAATGTTAATCATACAAAGATTAAGTTTAAATTTAGTCGAAATTTCTGGGTCATCACAAAATGATATAGGTTCGTGAATCCGAGGCCAACCCTGCATTGTTCAATGCCGTCATATGTATTTTTACTACAAAATACAGTATCGTGAGTTTCATTTGCTCCCTTTTTAAATGCTTTTGCAATATATATTTTTGGGACTGAGAATACATGCGCTGCTTTATAAATGTTTGACGAAATAGACACAAGTACTTAAAACTATATTCTATGGCTGGATTATTAAACCGAATATGCCCCTTTTTAGTCTGGTAATCTAAGAATTGGGGAACAGACACCCTAATTGACGCGAATCCTAAAGATAGATCTATTGGGCCCAACAAGCCCCATCCAAAGTACCGGATGCTTTAGTACTTCGAATTTATCATGTCCGAAGGAGTCCCGGAATGATGGGGATATTCTATATGCATCTTGTTAAGGTCGGTTACCAGGTGTTCACCATATGAATGATTTTTATCTCTATGCAGTTTGCGAAATGCCTGATATGAGATTATGTTTATAAGAAATTGAAATAAGAAATCTTGTGGTCTATTAAAATTATGGAAGTGATTATTATGACAAACCTATGAACTCACCAACCTTTTAGTTGACACTTTAAAGTATGTTTGTTCTCAGGTATGAAAGAAATCTTCCGCTGTGCATTTGCTCATTTTAAGGATATTACTTGGAGTCATTCATAACATATTTCAAAAGACGTTGCATTCGAGTCGTTGAGTTCATCAAGATTATTATTAAGTCAATTATAGTTGGATATATTATGAAATGGTATGCATGCCGTCAACTTTCGATGTGAAGAAAGTTTGTCTTTTAAAAACGAATACAATGTTTGTAAAATGTATCATATAGAGGTCAAGTACCTCGCGATATAACCAAATGTAATGTATTCGTCCAGATGGATTAGGACGGGTCATTAAAGTAAACGTTCATGCACCTCCCGATCGTGTAATTCCTTCGTCCTGGATTTATACTCTTCGCATATATCGTACCAAGTAGTTTGCATGTTTTGAACCGGTTCATACACCAAATTATTCTCAGAAATGTTGAACCCATTATCTTCAACTATCATGTTATGCATTATGATACACGCATACATAATTCTTTGAATAGCCATCAATGAATAAGGCCTTGCAGGTTGTTGTAGTATATGCCAACGTCCTTGTAAAATACCAAAAGTCCTCTCAACATCCTTTCTTGCGTGAAAAGTATTTACTCTTGGGATCAGCTGCACTCGAATACGCTTTAACAAACGATGCCCATTGAGGGTAAATCCCATCCGCTAAATAATAACCCCTTTTGTACTTCACACCATTTATAACATAAGGGATGTCTGGGAAATTATCATTAAGTATCGATTCGAACAAAGGACTGGTATTTAACACATTTATGTCATTGTTTGACCCAGCAACCCCAAAATAAGCATGCCATATCCAATTATCATACGAGGCAACAGCTTCAAGCATAATAGTTGGATGACTATGATCTCCTCGCTTAAATTGGCCTTGCCATGCAACCGGCCATTTTCCCCAAACCCAATGCATACAATCTATACTACCTAGCATGCCGGGAAAGTCATGCTTTTCCTCATGAACCTCGTATAAACGTTCCATGTCCTTACGAGTAGGCTCGCGCATATAATCATTTGAATATAAAACAACAATACATTTACAAAAATTCTGTAAACTTTCACGAGCTACACGTTCCGACATTTGTAAATACTCGTCTAACGTATCGGGTGCATAACCGTATGCCAACTGATGAAGTGCCGCCGTTATTTTTAAATGTGTACTAATGCCTAACTTGCCACGGCAATCAGGTTTAACATGAAACCATTCAAAATATTCAGGTAAACGATTTGCAAAAAAATTTAATATACCTTCCATAATTCGGTTGAATACACGTTTCCTTATTTGAAATCGACGTTTGAACTCCACTTCGCTATACTTCGGACGTTCAGCAAAATAGTCTCTTATGAGGCGATCATGTGCTTCATGGTGATCACGTCTGATATAGCGTCGCGTTAAACGAACATTAGAACTATCCCCCTCATCACTTTGATTGGCCTCTAACATTTCGAGTGCAAGCATCGTATACTCATCGTCGGAAGATGAATACGCCATTGTATTTTATAAACTATTATTTGTATTGTATAAAAAATGAGAGAAGTGAGGTTTATGTGAGTATATAGAATGTGATTTGTGTGTGTATTTATAGAGGTTTAATATGTTATTTAAAAAAAAAAAAAAACAGAAACCGAATGCAACAGCTAGTAATTTGAAAATGGGGCCCACTTAATCATCAACAACCCAAAGTCTTGCACCCGACGCCGGCCAGGTCGACGCAGCACCAACGCTGGGCTGGTGTGGTGGCGACAGTCGAGGGTTCCAAAATCTAATTCCGACGCTGGTTTGCTTGTTCCCACACCGCATGCTCTAACACAACATTTACCTCACTTTTATCAGCGTTTTTCCCCTCAAAACAATAACTAAAACCTGTAGCAATATCTAATGTACTCGTTTAAAATCAATGATGGCCACCTTCTTATATTAGTATATCATTCATCTCGAAATAAGTCTACTTTATTAAATATCATTAGATTTCAAATTTACTTTGATTTATTACATCAATGGTACATTTTCTTAAATAAAAAGCAGACATTTATCAAATTATCTTAGCTTGAATATAACAAATAAATTTAGAGGATATTTTTTTTAAGACAGAAAATATAAATAATATAATATTAATGTCAACAACAACAAAAACAATAAAATCCAATACCACATGAGCGGTGTATGGGGGAGGTGAGATGCAGACAATCATTCTCCTATCCAAGAATAAAACAAGTCATTTCTCCACTCAGAGTGAAACACTATCAAAATTAGAGAAATCATTACTCTCTCTATTCGACGGATAAAAAGATTGCTTACGAGTGGACCTCCGGCTAATAAGTAGAAATTCTTTTTTTTTTTTAAAGTAAAATAAAATTAAAAATATTTTTGAGACGTCATGAAAATGGTAGAATCAAATTCCCATAAGTTTTTAATCATGTATGAAATTTAATTTAAGCTCTAAACTGCCAGTCAAGACGCTAATAAATCGACGATTGTTGTTAACTCAAAAATAGAGCCATATAATATTAGTATCAAATATATTAATTTAATATATTTGAGTGATATTAATATCAAATATATTAATATTTAATATTAATGTGTATAAATAAAGGGAGGTGATTCTCACACACCAATTTTTGACTTATGTACACTTTAGTCCCATAAAATCACAGTTATGCCCCTGGAAAGTTAAACTTATATTATTATATTATAAGTATAATTAAGGATGAAATAGGTAATTAGGTGTACATGAATCAAAAAGTGGTGTGTGAGGATAATCTCTCATAAATTAAAGTTGCATATCTACGTATTTGGTATTTATGTTGTTTTTAATTAAAAAAAAAGGAAAAAGAAAAAAAGGAAAGGAGGGTTCTAATATAGGGGTGTTACTTAGCACGAGCTTGATCTTCTATTGTGAATTCAAGTCGAACTCGAACAAAAATTTAGTGTTGAATAATTGACTGTAACGACCCTACTTTTTCCGTTATCTTTTACCGTTAATTATTTAACGACCGTTAACTGTTATTCGTGCCACATCATTTCTATGACCTATATTATTATTTTTGTAATAATATATTAATTATTATGTGTTATATGAATATTTGTATTCATATCTTTAATTGTACGTTTCTACGTGTCGCGGATTTCTATCCGGCGAATCTTTTCGGTTTTCAAACCAACGTTCGAGCTTTTGGGATTTTTAAGTCGTAATTATTTTAAATATGATATTTTAATGTCATATGATCATATATAGTGTTTATATATTTTATCCATCGCGTAGTTGTTATCTCTCCGAAAAATCAATCGCGTAGTAGCGTTTTCGCGTTTCGGGCTTCGATCGGGCGTTCGGGCCACAAGCAATTAGTCATTTATCAATTTTAGGCCATAAAAGGGGCCCACCCTCTTGCTAGAGCCGGCCATCACCCCATGGGGAGGGGGTGTTTGTGCCATTTTTCCAAACTAGTGATTTTATGGAACAAAACCTAGATTTCACTCCTCATTTCACATTCTAATTTTTTTTTTTTTTTTTTTTTTTTTTGTGTTTCTCCTCTCCTTGCTCTCCTAGCCATCACCACTAGCATCATCATCATCATCATCATCCTTCAATCAAATATTAATTGGATCAAGAAGCTTTAATCATCAACGGATTCCTCTCTTCGATCTCTACACACTCATACCATTCGATTCTTGATTAGGGTATAAACCCTAACCCTAGATTTTTTTAATTTTTCTTTATTTTTCTGTATTTTGATGTTATATTGATAGTATGATGATTACATATTATTGTATTGATGATTGTATGCGTAGAATTGCTCGATTATACATGTTTTCGGTTTGATAAAATTGGGACAGCAGCTATTTCTTGTATTTCTGATATTGTGACTGTTATAAAAGTTAAAATAAAGTATCTAGATGAGTTCCTTTCAGCAAGACATTAATTTTAGACTCCGGATTCATGTCGTTTCGATTCCCGGAGCCCTAGATATGATCAAAGTGGTATTTTGTTAAGATTGAAATGTGATATTGGTATGAACCAGGTTTGGACCGACTTTGTGACCATACTTGGTGACTTTAGGGTGTGTTAGTGTGTTAGGATCAATGATGGGATGAACTTTCATGTTCGGGTCATCTAAATCCGAGCCACGAATCACCCGTGGCGTCTAAAACACGATTTTGATTGAATTAAAGTTTCAAGTGATGTCTTGGATGATCACCACGACTTGTGGGCTGTTCTTGGTGTGTTCTTGAGTGTACCAAAGTTTCGGGTGGTTTGATTAGGCGGAGATATATGTAAGGCTCACCGAAAACCGACACACGGGGCTCAAGATACGACCCGATGAACTTTTGATTTAAAACTTGTGATTAATTATTAAACTTATTATATAAATAATGAATTTCATTATCATTTAATTACTTATGATATAAAAAGTAATTATTATAATTTAAGACTTATGATATATATTTATTATATCATTTAATTATTACTTATGATCTCATTAACATTTTAATTAAACTTATGATTAATAATACTTTTATTATTAATGGAAAATACGTATGATAAGTATTAAACTTATATTATGAGATTATTATTATAAGACTTATAATAAGGATTAATTAATTATTTAATTATTATAAGGCTTAGTTATTATTTAATTATAATTTAATTATTAAATACTTATGATTTAATAATTATAATTAGAAACTTATGATATGATTAATAATTCATTATTAATTAATAATACTTATGATATGATTTAAAATTTATTATTAATTCATAATACTTGTATTATGACTAATATTTAATTAATTAATTAAATACTTATGTTATATTAATTATATCATTTAAACTTATGTTAACTTTAATAATTTATTTTAATTTAATTATACTTATGTTATGACATAATTATACATATTTAACTTTAATTAACATTATAACTTATATTATTATTACAACTTACACTTTTAAAATTAATGTTGACTATGTTTGACCAAGGTTGACTTTTGAGTTGACTTTCGGTTGACTTTGACTTTCAGTTGACTTTTGTTGACTTTCTAAATAAGGAAACTTTCCTAAAATAGAAACTTTCCTAAAATAGAAACTTTTCAAAAATGGAAACCTGCTAAAAATAGAAACTTTCTAAAAATAGAAAGTGTGTGTCCGTACGCTGTTTCGATCAAACCGATGCATGTTGAGTGTTGTTCTATGTCTACTTGCAACATGTACAATAGCTATCATACTAAGACTTGACCTAAGTTAGTTATTTATATCGACCTGCTTTATTTATAGGTCGGCGTTGTGATCATTCCTGATCACATTACTTCATTTGCTGTTCGCATATTTGTGTGGTTACTTCTTTGCTATTAAGGTGAGTTATAGTCCCATTTTTCTATTTTAAATCTTTTGGGATGAGAATACATGCAATTTATATTATATTTTGGACACAAGTGGAGGTTGGTTTAAATTATTCATTGTGAGTTGAACAAAAATATTCTCTAGTCTGGTAACTGTAATCACTGGTTTCTACTGGTGAACGCGAATCCTATGGATAGATCTATCGGGTTTGACAACCCCATTTCGAGCTAGTTGCGCTAGCTATTTATAATCGGAATGTTTAGTACTTCGTATTTTGTTGTAGATACACTTGTTCGGTGTATATTATTTATTGTGTTTGGCAAGTGTAAATAAATGGTTAAGTGGTTACCAGGTGGCTCACGGTAAATGAAATAATGTTTTTATATATTTTCTAGCATATAATTTTGTGGTCCAAAAAGGAGTTTTTATGTTTTCAAACATAAATTTTTATGGTTTACATTAAATATTGTTTGCAATATTAAACCTATAATTCACTTAACATTTTTGTTGACAGTTACTCGCATGTTTTATTCTCAGGTTCATGATTGATTGCTTCCGCTGTGCTTAGAGAGTCTGCATATTTATGATGGCAGCTTTTGTTAAATAATAACTTGCATTCTATTTTGATACATTTAATAGTGGATGTTGTTGACTTTGTTTTGGTCAACCTTTAGTTAAGTAATAATGTATGGTTTTTCTAAACTTACATATTTTGGTAGATTTCCTTTATAGGAAATAATTTTTAAACAAAGAATGCAAGTTATTTATTAAATTCATATAGAGTTATGATTAAGCTGTGGGACCAAGATAACGATGGTCGTCAAGTGTACTTTGACGGGTCGTTAAAGTTGGTATCAGAGCCAGGTTGTAGGGAATTAGGCTGCATTAATGTCATTACCCGAGTCAATAGGGTGCATTAGTGAGTCTAGTCTACAGCCTGGCCTATAATATATTATTATATGTGATTATTTGTATCATATTGGTATGTATATAGTTTTCATATACGTACATCTACTTCATATGTATTGAATCCGGGAGGAACTTCCATTCCGATTTAAACGTATCCTCCGACTCATGCGAGTTTATCTTTTATAAGAACATGTCGGTTAGTGTGACGATCGGTCCAAATCCATATGGACGAACACGTCATTCATTGATTTCATTGCGAGGTATTTGACCTCTATGATACGTTTTGTAAACATTGCATTCTTTTGAAAAGGCACACCATAAATGAATATTTAAATCAAAGGTTTTCGACATCTAATGATTTCTACATATAGACAATCACCATAAATAATAGTTTACAACAGTACTTCCATTGACAATGCAGTCAAAATAAGATACATGGTGATGATTTGGTGAATGCAACGTTTCCTTGAAAAATATGTCATGCAAGACTCCATGCACATAGCTTGTCTAACATCTAAGCAAACAGCGGAAGACTTCTAGGAAACCTGAGAATAAACATGCTAACAACTGTCAACACAAAGGTTGGTGAGTTCATAGTTTTAGTGTTTCGTATAATCTGTATATAAAAGTGGATCACAAGATTTTAGTTGTTTCATCCAGAAATGTTTATCAATAGATTATATAAAAGTGGATCACAAGATTTCAGTTGTTTCATCCAGAAACGTTTATCAAAAGATTATATAAAAGTGGATCACAAGATTTCAGTTGTTTCATCCAGAAACGTTTATCAAAATATTCTACGAAATTGAGCACCCTGGTAACTAAACTTTAACGTATATATAATTTGTACCCTTTGTATAATCATCTTAATAATACACGCAAACCAACGTGTACGCTTCTCAAATAGCATACGTCCGTTAAAAGGCTAGCGCTCTAGCTCGGACGGGGATGTCAAGCCCTATGGATCCATATACTACTACTCGCGCCCACCAGTTCTTATAACTGGCAGTTAACAGTTACCAAAGCTAAAGGATTTTCGGTTCAAACTCAGTGTAGAATTTAGTATGTACTTGTATCCATTGCGTTTAAAATAAAGTGCATGTATTCTCAGCCCAAAAATATATATTGCAAAAGCAATTAAAAAGGGATCAATGAAACTCACGCATATAAATCTAGTATATTCAGTATTTATAAACAGTCGCATGTATTCTCAGCCCAAAAATATATTGAGTAAAAGGGATCATATGAAACTCACAGTTTAATATTGATATACAATATTGCAGGAAAGCACGTAGACGCACGAGGTTTGATTCACAAAAATACCCCCGAACATTACCCATAATTTCCTTGGCAATAACCCATATTTTCCTTAGCTCTAGCTCGCTTGGAAACTCGTTTTGAAAATTACTTGGACATCACTCCGTCGTAATATTTTTTTGTACATTATTATTTTTGTATCGCAAAAATAATAACACTAATAATAATAAAAAAAAAATAATAATAAGATTAATAATAATCTTAATAATAATAATAATAATAATAATAATAATAATAATAATAATAATAATAATAATAAATAATAAATGATATTACGGAGTATATATATATTTGTGTATGAGTGTGATTTAAATCGAGCGAAAACACTGAAATTTATAGATGTGGCCTGAAATCTGGAGTCATGCGACTCGCATGGAAATGGCCTTCTAGCCATGCGACTCGCATGAGGACCAGGGACAGCTCACATTGTTTTGGCTCCTAGCTTGTCGACATAATATAAAATAAATATAAATATAATATATATAATTTAAATTAATTAATTATATATTATATTAAATTCACGTGCATAGTTGACTTGTAATTTTTGTTCCGATAAGTCGTACGTTGTCACTCGACTTATGTCCTGGTTCCGGTTTTTCGAACGCCCTTTCGTACGCTGAGAAAACTTGTACTTTACATTTCGTGAATCGTACCTTTGTCAAAATATAGTCTTAAATCATCCATAAAATATACCACTGTAGCAAAGTTACTGTAGCAATTCACTGTAGCAAAGTCAATTTCACTGTAGCAAATAGTGATTTTCAAAAACACTGTAGCATTTTGGGTACTGTAGCAATTTGAAAATGTTACTATCGTTTACTAAATAGCTTAAAATTATATATATGTATATATCTTTTTAATATATATAAATCAGTTTTTAAATACACATTGGAAGTTATTTATAAATAAATTTTAATAATAAATATTTCAACTTATCATATATATTCAAATAGATATTTAAACCAATAAGTTTAATGTACGGTATCAAATAATTAATACATTGTTACCTTTTCAAGTTATAGTATATATGTATCTATTTACATATAATTGTTCGCGAATCGTCGAAAACAACCGAAAGGTATTTAAATATATAAAAGTAGTTCAAAAATTTTGAGATTCAGTTTTACAGACTTTGCTTATCGTGTCGAAAATGTTAATCATACAAAGATTAAGTTTAAATTTGGTCAGAAATTTCCGGGTCATCACAGTTAGTGAAACCGAGGAATGCCATTCTTGACTTCTGGAATTTTCGACATTTCTATGTCATCTATTATGGTTATGTATATAACGTTTGAATTATATTACACGATATGTCATTCTTGACTTCTAAAGGCTCGGCATTTCAATGTTAGCTATTATGTTTAGGTATATAACATTCTTGTTATATTACGTGCCTTTGTGCCGTTGTGCCTATGTGCTTTGGTTTTTGAACCAGAAGACGTCATTCTTGACTTTTAAAGATTCTTGGTACTTCGAAGACATTTTTATGTCATCGTTACTCCTATCCATTACTTTTGATGTTTTTGTCTCTTGTGCTATCCTTAGCACACAGTTTAAGAAATTGTTTTAGAGAAAGTGTGTGGAAATTCGAGGTTGATCGTGTGTCCTGACCTCATGTAGTGCTATTGAAATGGAACTATGAATTAGTGAAATATAATGGCGTCAGGTCAACGTGATTATATTACGTTAATTCATAAAGAAGTCCCAATATTGTGACATGAGGAATAGAAAGCGAGTCAAAGAAATTTTTTTTACACTACTTATTCAGAAATTCCGATGTATTACATGGGTAGGGAAAACATTCTTAATCTTATTTGTTGATATACGAGAAGCTCATTTTAACCAGATTATCTATCTCATGCGCAATCCTTCATAACTCGCTTGTTAGCAACAGCTTCGCTCAGGAACAGTTTTGGCCCAGGGACTTATGTCCTGATAACAGTCAAAACAACATTTAACTCATTAATTTTCATGACCTCATAACATTTGTTGGTCAAATGTCGCACGACGATTCAAGTCTTCTACTCGATCTTCCACGATCTTACTTCAACTTGTAACCTCTGAAATACATATACTCTGTTTATCATCGGGAGTTTTACACATTCGTTTAATTGGGCGGTTCTCACGGGATTTATGGGCAAATAGAAGTAATGAAATATTTTGTCATGTATACAATTTATAAAATCGTATATGTACGTATGGATTCAAATGAATAAATTTACCTTTACCTATTTTGACTAGTATATACTAAATCATACCATCAAAATTATTTTAAAACCACTCATTTATTGAGCTGTTTAATTAAGTCAATTTGTTTTATAAAAAAATGGTACACATTGTACATACTTCTAAATTTACTAAGAGCTTCATTCCGTTTATGTTGTCACATCAAACGTTTAAAGCTTTTTCAAAACTCCTTTGATTGATTTTATCAAATTTTCGCATTACTCTACAGAGTGTTTGGATCACAGTTCTTCTCAGCCTCCGTTTAAGGATGAAACTTACCATTAAGTTCATTGATAAAAACTCTTGCACCACTTTGGATGCCGGTTTATTAAATTTGTTGGAAAGTCTTTGCGCTCGTAAAATTTTCTGTGGCGACCCCGTCAAAACACTTAACGGATCCGTCAGTTGGTCCCATAGCTTGATCGGACTTAAATGAATTAAATAAACAAAGTTGCATTCTTTTATTTCAAAATGTTCCCCAAAAAGGAAACAAACCAAATTAAGTAGTTTGAAAACCAACCAACCATAATATTAAACCAAAAGTTGACACAAAACATTGCCAACAAACCCACAATTTAAATTATCCAAAATAGAATGCAAACTTAAGTTTCATAAATTGTTTCATAAAATCTGCCCAAATGCATGCAGACTCTTCTAACGACAGCGGAAGCATCAAATAACTCAAGTACCTGTGAAAACATGCAAGTAAACTGTCAACACAAAGGTTGAGTGAATTATAGGTTTAAATAAATAAGTAAACTTTAGACCACAAGATTTAAAAATGTTAGAAAACATTCAACATTATTCCATTATCAATGAGCCACCTGGTAACCACTTAACCCTTTATTTACCCTTGCCAAACACAATAAAAATATACACTTGGACAGTGTATCTACAACAAATTACGAAGTACTAAACATTCCGATTATAAATTGCTAGCGCGACTAGCTCGAAATGGGGTTGTCAAACCCGATAGATCTATCCGTAGGATTCGCGTTCACCGGTAGAAACCAATGATTACAGTTACCAGACTAGGGAATATTTTTGTCCAACTCACAATGAATAATTAAATTTAACTGTTACTTGTGTCTAAACGTAAATAAAAATCTGCATGTAATCACATCCCAAAAATATACTTTGAAAAGTATGTAAAAACGGGACTATAACTCACCTTAAATAGCAACTGAAGAAATCTCACAAACAAGCGAACAGCACGTAAAGTAAAGTGATCAAGAAAGATCACAACGCCGACCTATAAATAAAGCAGGTCGAAATAAATAACTAACTTAGGCCAAGTCTTAGTATGATAGCTATTGTACATGTTGCAAGTAGGCATAGAACATTACTCAGCAAGCATCGGTTTGATTGGAACAGCATAAGGACACACACTTTCTATTTTTAGAAAGTTTCTATTTTTAGCAGGTTTCCATTTTTGGAAAGTTTCTATTTTTGGAAAGTTTCTATTTTTGGAAAGTTTCTATTTTTGGAAAGTTTCCAAATTTAGAAAGTTCTATTTTTAGAAAGTTTTGAAGTTAGGAAAGTTTCCTTATTTAGAAAGTCAACAGAAGTCAACTGAAAGTCAAAGTCAACCGAAAGTCAACTCAAAAGTCAACCTTGGTCAAACATAATCAACATTAATTTTAAAAGTGTAAGTTATAATAATAACATAGGTTATAATGTTATTTAAAGTCAAATGTGTATAATAATGTCTTAACATAAGTTTAATTAAATAAAATGAATTATTAAAGTTAATATAAGTTGAAATGTTATAATTAGTATAACACAAGTATTTAATTAATTAATTAAATATCAATCATGATATAATTATTATTAATTTATAATAATTTTAAATCATATCATAAGTATTATTAATTAATAATGAATTATTAATCATATCATAAGTTTCTAATTAAAATTATTAAATCATAAGTATTTAATAATTAAGTCATAATTAAATAATAATTAAGTCTTATAATAATTAAATAATTATTTAATATTTATTATAAGTCTTTTAATAATTTCTCAAAAACAAATTTAATACTTATCATAAGTATTTTCCTTTAATAATAAAAGTATTACTAATCATAAGTTTAATTAAAATGTTAATTAAATTATAATTAATAATTAAATGATATAATAAATATTTATATCATATGTTTTAAATAATAATAATTACTTCTTTTATCTTAAGTAATTAATTAATAATGAATTCCATAAATTTTATCATAAGTTTAATCATCAACCATAAGTTTTAAGTTTAAAAGTTCGCCGGGTCGTATCTTGAGCCCCGGGTGTCGGTTTCGGGCAAGCCACATATGTAACTTCACCTACTCAAACCACCCGACACATTTATGAACTCAAGAACACTCCAAGAACAGTCCCTAAGTCGTGCATATCAGCCATGACTTCGATTGGGAAACCATTTTACTCAAATCAGTAATTCGGGCGAAACGGGTGAACCGTGGCTCGGATTTAGGTGACCCGAACATAAAAATTCGTCCCACCATCAGTCCTAACCAAATAACACACCCTAAAGACACCAAGGATGGTCACAAAGTCGGACCCAACCTTGTTCATGCCAAGAACACCTTTCAATCTTTAACAAAAACCAAATTAAGCATATCTAGGGCTCCGGGAATCGAAACGACATGAATCCGGAGTCTAAAATTAATGTCTTGATGAGAGGAACTCATTTATGTACTTTATTTTAACATTCATAACAGTTATATAGTCAGAATATACGAATCAAACTGCTGTCCAAAATTTACAAACCGAAATCATACGCAAACGAGTAATTCTACGCATTCAAACAACATTACAACAACCTATACATATCATACTAATCATATAACATATAAAATCAGTAAAATAATTGAAAAATCAAAAAGCTAGGGTTAGGGTTTATACCCTAATCGAGAAACAAAGTAGATGATCGCGTAGAGAACGAAACAAGGAACGCGTTGGTGTTAATTGATTTATGATCCAAGCTTGCTTTTTGATGAAGATGGTGGTTTATGGTGGTGATGGTGGCGGCACAAAGAGGGAGGAGAGGAGAGGGTGAGAGCAAAAATAAAACTAGGTCTTGAAAAATTGGGAAAGTGATAAACAAAATCTCAAAAAAAGAAAAATAAGGAGAAGGGATCCCCTCCCCCCCTTGGCTTCGGCCGAAATTGCTTGGGGGTGGGCCCCATGGGTCCAATTTTGCTAAATGGTGAAATCCTTGTGGCCCGAGATCCCGTACGAAGCCCGAAACGCGAAAACACGCTTACGCGATTAAAAATCCGGAAAGATAACAAACGCGCGACGAAAAATAAATATAAATACACCTATTAATAATATGACCTTAAAATATCATATTTAAAATATTTAGGATTTAAAAATCCCGAAAGCTCGACCGTTGGCTTAAAAACCGAAAAGATTCGCCGGATGGAAATCCGCGGAATGTAGAAACGTATAATTTTAAAATATGAATACATATATCCACATAACACATAATAATTATTATATATATATTATTACAAAAATAATAATATAGGTCATGGAAATGACGTGGCACACTAACAGTTAACGGTCGTTAAATAATTAACGGAAAAAGATAACGGAAAAAGTAGGGTCGTGACAGTACCTCCCCGTTATGGAAATTTCGTCCCGAAATTTAAGCAGGCGCAGGGGTTGACTCGGCATCTGAGAACAAATGCGGATACTTCTGCTTCATTTGGTCTTCACGCTCCCAAGTGAACTCGGGACCGCGTCTAGCGTTCCATCGGACCCGAACAATAGGAATTCTGCTCTGTTTAAGAGTCTTAACCTCTCGGTCCATGATCTCAACTGGCTCCTCAATAAAATGCAATTGCTTGTCAACCTGAAGTTCCTCCAAAGGAATAGTCTGATCAAATTCAGCCAAACACTTCTTTAAGTTCGAAATATGGAAAACATCGTGAACAGCACTGAGTTCTTGTGGCAACTTCAAACGATAAGCCACCGGTCCAACTCTTTCAATGATCTCAAACGGTCCCACAAAACGAGGACTTAACTTCCCTCTTTTACCAAAACGAATAACACCCTTCCAAGGCGAAACTTTTAACATAACACGATCACCAACTTGAAATTCAACATCTTTCCTTCCTTTGTCGGCATAACTCTTTTGCCGACTTCTAGCAGTTCTCAACCTTTCTTTAATTTGAACAATCTTCTCAGTAGTCTCGTGAATAATCTCTGGACCTGTAAGTTGAGCATCCCCAACCTCATTCCAACAAATAGGAGATCTACATTTCCTACCGTACAAAGCTTCAAACGGTGCGGCTTTAATACTTGCGTGGTAGCTGTTGTTATAAGAAAACTCAGCTAACGGCAAATACCTATCCCACCCATTTCCAAAATCAATCACACAAGCTCGCAACATATCTTCTAATGTCTGAATGGTCCTCTCACTTTGACCATCCGTTTGAGGATGATAAGCGGTGCTCATATCCAATCTAGTGCCCAAGGCTTCTTGCAACGATTGCCAAAATCTCGATACAAATCGACTATCTCTGTCGGAAATTATAGAAACGGGAACACCATGCCTCGAAACAATCTCTTTCAAATACAAACGGGTGAGTTTCTCCATGGAATCGGTTTCCCTAATCGGCAAAAAGTGAGCCGACTTAGTGAGTCGATCTACAATCACCCAAATCGCATCGTAGCCACCCGAAACTCTTGGTAACTTAGTGATAAAATCCATAGTGATACCTTCCCACTTCCACTCGGGAATTTCTGGTTGCACCAACAATCCGGACGGTTTTTGATGTTCAGCTTTGACCTTAGAACAGGTCAAACACTTAGCCACATACGTAGCCACATCACCTTTCAAATTTGGCCACCAATACAGCTCCTTAAGATCATGGTACATCTTCCCTGAACCAGGATGAATAGAGTACCTAGACTTATGAGCCTCATCCAAAACAAGTTGTCGCAGTTCACCAAACTTCGGAACCCAAAGACGTCCTACAAAGTACCTAGTACCATCTGCTCGAATCTCGAATTTCTTAGCCATACCTCTTACGTTTTCTTTCACAAAATTCTCTTCCTTTAAGGCTTCTTGTTGTGCCTCAAGAATCTGCCTTGCGAGGTTTGATCTAACTGTCATATTCAAGGCCCTAACCCTGCGAGGTTCAGTCCTTTCTTTACGACTCAATGCATCAGCCACAACATTGGCCTTACCCGGGTGATACAAAAGGTCACAATCGTAATCATTCAACGTCTCAATCCATCTTCGTTGTCTCATGTTCAACTGTTTCTGATCGAGGATATGTTGAAGACTTTTGTGATCTGTGTACACAGTACTCTTGACCCCATACAAATAATGTCTCCAAATCTTAAGTGCAAAAACAACGGCCCCCAACTCCAAATCATGAGTTGTATAGTTCTGCTCGTGAATCTTCAACTGACGTGATGCGTACGCGATAACCTTCTTTCGTTGCATCAAAACGCAACCATAGCCTTGTCGTGATGCGTCACAATAAACAACAAAATCATCATTACCCTCCGGTAAAGACAATATCGGAGCGGTAGTCAGTTTCTTCTTCAAAATCTGAAAAGCATTCTCCTGTTCATCCTTCCACTCATACTTTTTCCCTTTATGCGTTAAAGCAGTCAGAGGTTTCGCTATACGAGAGAAATCCTGGATGAACCTTCGATAGTAACCTGCCAATCCTAAGAACTGACGAATTTGAGTAGGAGTTTTCGGGGTTTCCCACTT
The DNA here is from genome assembly GCF_046630445.1 of Rutidosis leptorrhynchoides. Classification (NCBI taxonomy): domain Eukaryota; kingdom Viridiplantae; phylum Streptophyta; class Magnoliopsida; order Asterales; family Asteraceae; genus Rutidosis; species Rutidosis leptorrhynchoides. The sequence continues at coordinate 37,948,860 of NC_092334.1, forward strand.
TTCAATCGCCTCAATTTTAGCAGGATCAACTTGTATTCCTTGTTTGCTAACAATATGACCAAGGAACTGAACTTCTCTTAACCAAAAATCACACTTAGAGAACTTAGCGTACAACTCTTCTTTCTTTAACAAATCAAGCACTAACCTCAAGTGTTCTTCGTGCTCTTCATCACTCTTAGAATAGATAAGGATGTCGTCGATGAAAACAATAACGAACTTGTCCAGATAGGGTCTACACACACGGTTCATGAGGTCCATGAACACAGCAGGTGCATTTGTCAATCCGAACGGCATAACAAGAAATTCAAAGTGACCGTAACGGGTGCGAAAAGCAGTTTTTGAAACATCAGATTCTTTAACACGCAACTGATGATAGCCAGAACGAAGATCAATTTTTGAATAAACAGAAGAACCCTGAAGCTGATCGAACAGATCATCAATTCTCGGAAGAGGATAATGATTTTTAACAGTGAGCTTATTCAGTTCACGATAATCAATGCATAAACGAAAAGAACCATCCTTCTTCTTAACAAACAGAACAGGAGCTCCCCAAGGGGACGAACTAGGACGAATAAAACCCTTGTCTAACAACTCACGGAGTTGACTTGACAATTCTTGAAGTTCAGAAGGCGCAAGACGATAAGGAGCACGTGCTACAGGAGCAGCGCCGGGAACAAGATCAATTTGAAATTCTACCGCGCGTTGCGGCGGAAGGCCAGGTAAGTCATCGGGAAACACCTCGGGAAAATCCCTAACAATATGAACGTCATCAACGTTCTTTACTTCCTTACTAGGATCAACAACATGTGCAAGGATAGCATGACAGCCCTTGCGGAGATGTTTACGAACTTTCATACAGCTAATAAGGTTTAACTGTGTGCATTTCTTATCTCCAAAGACCATCAGTGGCTCTCCAATCACATCAGTAATACGAATAGCCTTATCATAACAGACGATCTCGGCACGGTTCGCGGACAACCAATCCATACCAATAACAATATCAAAACTACCAAGTTCAATCGGTATCAAATCTATCTCGAAATCCCTACCACCCAGATTAATGTTACACCTACGATGTACAGTCTTAGCAGTAAGTTCCTTACCATTAGCTACTTCAATAACATAAGTATTGTCTAAGAGAGTTAACGGCGTTTTGATTCTCGGACTTAATTTACTCGACACGAAACTTAAATCAGCCCCTGAATCAAATAGAACATAAACTGATAAATCGTTGACTGAGAACGTACCAGTAACAAGCTTAGGATCTTCCTCCGCATCCTTAGCATTAATGTTGAACGCTCGGCCGCGTGCAGTCTCTGCAGTCTTCTTGTTGGGACAAGCATCTCGGAAATGCCCCGGCTTCCCACACTCATAACAAACCCTCGGATTACCTCCATTATTCGATTTCCCATTACCGTTACCGTTACCACCTCTATTACCAACATTATTATTATTACCACCAGTCGCGGGAGTAGCAGACCCCGGCAAAAGCACTGTACAATCTTTAGCAATGTGCCCTTGCTTAGAGCACCTCTTACAAGTAACTGTGCAGTAACCATCATGAACTTTATAGCAACGAGGACACACACGCTGATTTCTGTTGTTAGCACCTGAGGTATCCTGTTTCTTCTGCTGATTTTGGTTTTGATTGCGGTTGTTATCCCACTTTCGTTTCCCATTATCAGCCTTCTTGACAACCTCCTCACTACTTTCAACAACTGTAGTCTTGCTTCTTCTCAACACCTTGTCATTAAGTTTGTGGGCCATAGACATAGCTGCCTCAATAGTCTGGGGTTCACTGGACTCAACCCCGTGTTCAATCTTCTCGGACAAACCATCAATGTAAGCCTCAATTTTGCGGTCCTCATCCGCATAAACCCTAGGACACAGTAAAGTTAACTCGAAAAACCTTCGTTCATAGGCATCTAACTCGGTGCCATGCATTTTCAAATTCTTGAGCTCAACCTCTAGCTTCTTAAGCTCACCCCGAGGTCTATAGCGAGTGATCAATCTTTCCTTAAAATCATTCCAGGCCAAACCATAAGCTACATCGCTTCCCAAACTACTAACCAGATTGTTCCACCATGTCAAGGCACTATCCTTGAGAGTGCAACTAGCGAAACTAACTTTGTCCTCTTCACGGACCCGACTGACCCTGAAAATGGATTCGATTTTCTCGAACCAACGAGTAAGCCCTATTGGTCCTTCCGTACCACTGAATTCTTGGGGTCGACCAGCCATAAAAGTTTTGTGGGAGCATCCCACGTTGTTGTTCACATTGGCGTTAACATTAGCATATGCTGCCATAGCAGCAGCAATTCCTTCATTGATCAGGCGTTGCATACGCGCTTCAGTGGACTCTCTTGGAGGCATGATCTTCAAAATAGAATAACACATCCGTTAGTACCAAGAATAATACTAGTGTCATAAAGGAATAGATCAAAACACGAAAAGACTAACCATTAAGATATTAGTCAACTAACACTATGAGTAATAACATGACAGTTATGATTGTTATAGAAATAACCATCACATGCATACATATTTTATGATAACATCATACAACATACATAGCACCTAACATACATGAACATATATTACGCATAATATAACATGCCAAGAGCCACAACATCAGAAATAAAACATGATAATGATAATAGATATCATAAAAATAACCATCCATACATAATGAAAAATATCCCATAACAAAATCTTAATAAAATCCTCGGCAAAACGCCGTACATAACCCAAAATGTATGTATAAAAAGGACATTAAGTCTGATGAAATAGATAATCAATATGAATAATCACATCACATTCGCTTAGAGCGGGTGTGATAAGCTGGTCCAGCATGAGTCTCAGCAGGATCCTCATACTTACGCAACTTCCCTTTCACAACATCCAACTCTTCCTTCAACACACGAACAGTGCTCTCGAGAGCCTCGAACTTAGCATTAACTTCTCGATCACGCTTGCGGTTCGCATCCTCAACCCTATGCTTGAAAGTGATAAAGTTACCCATGTCGGCACGGATCTCGTCCATAACTTCATTATGTGGCAAGGTGCGCAAACAATCACTAAGGGCGTTAATACGTGTCACCTCATTATAAGCCCGGTTCATATGAGTAATGGTAGAAAAATAGTAATGGACAGGATCATCGATCTCCGGTTGATTAGCACGACGTCTAGCAGGAGACGGTGGAGCAGGAGCAGCAACAGAGTTATCGCTCGAAGTCGACATCTGCAAACAGCAAAACCGCAAACCATATACCAAAAGATATGAAAGCTAATAATATAACTTATACGAAATGAAATGCATAATAATGCTATAGCAAAAATGGTCGGGCTGTAGACTAGACTCTAATGCACCCTAATAACCACGGGTTGACCACATTAAGACCGCCTAGTTCCCTACAACCAGAGCTCTGATACCACATGTGGCGACCCCGTCAAAACACTTAACGGATCCGTCAGTTGGTCCCATAGCTTGATCGGACTTAAATGAATTAAATAAACAAAGTTGCATTCTTTTATTTCAAAATGTTCCCCAAAAAGGAAACAAACCAAATTAAGTAGTTTGAAAACCAACCAACCATAATATTAAACCAAAAGTTGACACAAAACATTGCCAACAAACCCACAATTTAAATTATCCAAAATAGAATGCAAACTTAAGTTTCATAAATTGTTTCATAAAATCTGCCCAAATGCATGCAGACTCTTCTAACGACAGCGGAAGCATCAAATAACTCAAGTACCTGTGAAAACATGCAAGTAAACTGTCAACACAAAGGTTGAGTGAATTATAGGTTTAAATAAATAAGTAAACTTTAGACCACAAGATTTAAAAATGTTAGAAAACATTAAACATTATTCCATTATCAATGAGCCACCTGGTAACCACTTAACCCTTTATTTACCCTTGCCAAACACAATAAAAATATACACTTGGACAGTGTATCTACAACAAATTACGAAGTACTAAACATTCCGATTATAAATTGCTAGCGCGACTAGCTCGAAATGGGGTTGTCAAACCCGATAAATCTATCCGTAGGATTCGCGTTCACCGGTAGAAACCAATGATTACAGTTACCAGACTAGGGAATATTTTTGTCCAACTCACAATGAATAATTAAATTTAACTGTTACTTGTGTCTAAACGTAAATAAAAATCTGCATGTAATCACATCCCAAAAATATACTTTGAAAAGTATGTAAAAACGGGACTATAACTCACCTTAAATAGCAACTGAAGAAATCTCACAAACAAGCGAACAGCACGTAAAGTAAAGTGATCAAGAAAGATCACAACGCCGACCTATAAATAAAGCAGGTCGAAATAAATAACTAACTTAGGCCAAGTCTTAGTATGATAGCTATTGTACATGTTGCAAGTAGGCATAGAACATTACTCAGCAAGCATCGGTTTGATTGGAACAACATAAGGACACACACTTTCTATTTTTAGAAAGTTTCTATTTTTAGCAGGTTTCCATTTTTGGAAAGTTTCTATTTTTGGAAAGTTTCTATTTTTGGAAAGTTTCTATTTTTGGAAAGTTTCCAAATTTAGAAAGTTCTATTTTTAGAAAGTTTTGAAGTTAGGAAAGTTTCCTTATTTAGAAAGTCAACAGAAGTCAACTGAAAGTCAAAGTCAACCGAAAGTCAACTCAAAAGTCAACCTTGGTCAAACATAATCAACATTAATTTTAAAAGTGTAAGTTATAATAATAACATAGGTTATAATGTTATTTAAAGTCAAATGTGTATAATAATGTCTTAACATAAGTTTAATTAAATAAAATGAATTATTAAAGTTAATATAAGTTGAAATGTTATAATTAGTATAACATAAGTATTTAATTAATTAATTAAATATCAATCATGATATAATTATTATTAATTTATAATAATTTTAAATCATATCATAAGTATTATTAATTAATAATGAATTATTAATCATATCATAAGTTTCTAATTAAAATTATTAAATCATAAGTATTTAATAATTAAGTCATAATTAAATAATAATTAAGTCTTATAATAATTAAATAATTATTTAATATTTATTATAAGTCTTTTAATAATTTCTCAAAAACAAATTTAATACTTATCATAAGTATTTTCCTTTAATAATAAAAGTATTACTAATCATAAGTTTAATTAAAATGTTAATTAAATTATAATTAATAATTAAATGATATAATAAATATTTATATCATATGTTTTAAATAATAATAATTACTTCTTTTATCTTAAGTAATTAATTAATAATGAATTCCATAAATTTTATCATAAGTTTAATCATCAACCATAAGTTTTAAGTTTAAAAGTTCGCCGGGTCGTATCTTGAGCCCCGGGTGTCGGTTTCGGGCAAGCCACATATGTAACTTCACCTACTCAAACCACCCGACACATTTATGAACTCAAGAACACTCCAAGAACAGTCCCTAAGTCGTGCATATCAGCCATGACTTCGATTGGGAAACCATTTTACTCAAATCAGTAATTCGGGCGAAACGGGTGAACCGTGGCTCGGATTTAGGTGACCCGAACATAAAAATTCGTCCCACCATCAGTCCTAACCAAATAACACACCCTAAAGACACCAAGGATGGTCACAAAGTCGGACCCAACCTTGTTCATGCCAAGAACACCTTTCAATCTTTAACAAAAACCAAATTAAGCATATCTAGGGCTCCGGGAATCGAAACGACATGAATCCGGAGTCTAAAATTAATGTCTTGATGAGAGGAACTCATTTATGTACTTTATTTTAACATTCATAACAGTTATATAGTCAGAATATACGAATCAAACTGCTGTCCAAAATTTACAAACCGAAATCATACGCAAACGAGTAATTCTACGCATTCAAACAACATTACAACAACCTATACATATCATACTAATCATATAACATATAAAATCAGTAAAATAATTGAAAAATCAAAAAGCTAGGGTTAGGGTTTATACCCTAATCGAGAAACAAAGTAGATGATCGCGTAGAGAACGAAACAAGGAACGCGTTGGTGTTAATTGATTTATGATCCAAGCTTGCTTTTTGATGAAGATGGTGGTTTATGGTGGTGATGGTGGCGGCACAAAGAGGGAGGAGAGGAGAGGGTGAGAGCAAAAATAAAACTAGGTCTTGAAAAATTGGGAAAGTGATAAACAAAATCTCAAAAAAAGAAAAATAAGGAGAAGGGATCCCCTCCCCCCCTTGGCTTCGGCCGAAATTGCTTGGGGGTGGGCCCCATGGGTCCAATTTTGCTAAATGGTGAAATCCTTGTGGCCCGAGATCCCGTACGAAGCCCGAAACGCGAAAACACGCTTACGCGATTAAAAATCCAGAAAGATAACAAACGCGCGACGAAAAATAAATATAAATACACCTATTAATAATATGACCTTAAAATATCATATTTAAAATATTTAGGATTTAAAAATCCCGAAAGCTCGACCGTTGGCTTAAAAACCGAAAAGATTCGCCGGATGGAAATCCGCGGAATGTAGAAACGTATAATTTTAAAATATGAATACATATATCCACATAACACATAATAATTATTATATATATATTATTACAAAAATAATAATATAGGTCATGGAAATGACGTGGCACACTAACAGTTAACGGTCGTTAAATAATTAACGGAAAAAGATAACGGAAAAAGTAGGGTCGTGACATTTTCCCTCTTATGTTTGGACATGGCCGAAACGCGGACCGATAAATCAATTTTCTGGGGTACACTCGGTGGTCACCCTATTGTAGAAAAGGTGCTATGTGGGTTTCTACCCCAACTGTTGTTATAGTGAGTATCATGGATATATATTACACTAGACCGTTTGAGGAGTTTCTACTCTCAATATTCGCTGTCAACCGCAACACCCTCGAAAACATCAATCCTATGATCCAATACTTTGAGGTACACGAAATTATTTTTGGAGATTCATCTCACCTGGAGTCGACCATTCTTTATAACCCATGATTGGCGTTCTTTTCATCCGCACATAAATTTAAGAATATGGATGAATCCTAGATTTCCTTGCTTATTGTACAAGGAAGTTCACTCTCATTGAAATATCACACCTTTCGTACGTCTTCCTATCGGAAATGTAATGAAAATTTTCTTTGAAGTCCATGATCCTCATTATCTCCTTTGAGAAAATTGCCTTAAATACCTTTGCCACCAATGTGACTACTCCATATATTTCTTCCTTCATTGTTGCAACTACATTTCATTCGTCCCAGTTCGTCCCCTTGGGGAGCTCCTATTTTGTTTGTTAAGAAGAAAGGTGGTTCGTTCCGATGGTGTATTGATTATCGCGAGTTGAACAAGCTTACAGTTAAGGATCGTTACCCTCTTTCGAGAATTGATGATTTGTTCGATCAACTTCAAGGTTCGTCCGTTTATTCTAAGATTGACCTTCATTCCAGTTATCACCAACTGCGGACTAAAGAAATTGATATTCCAAAAACCGCTTTTCGTACCTGTTATGGTCACTGCGAATTTCTTGTTATGCCGTCCGGATTGACTAACACACCTGCTGTGTTCATGGACCTCATGAACCGTGTGTGTAGCTCATATCTGGATAAATTCGTTAACGTTTTCATCGATGGTATCCTTATCTATTCCAAGAAGTGATCAAGAGCACGAAGATAAGTGCTTGATTTGTTAAGAAAAGAAGAGATGTATGCTGAATTTTTCTAAATGTGCGTTCTGGTTGAAAGAAGTTCAATTCCTTGGGCACGTTGTTATTAAACAGGGAATTCAAGTTGATCCTACTAAGATTGAGGCAATTGGGAAATGGGAAATTTCCGAAAACTCCTACTCAAATTCGCCAGTTTCTAGGATTAGCAGGCTATTATAGAAGGTTCATTCAAGATTTTTCACGAGTAGCGAAACCTCTGACTGCTTTAACGCATAAGGGGAAAAAGTACGAGTGGAAGAGTGAACAAGAGTCTGCTTTCCAAACTCTGAAGAAGAAGTTAACTTCTGCACCGATATTATCACTACCTGAGGGTAGTGATGATCTTGTTATCTATTGTGATGCTCCGTGTCAAGACTTTGGTTGTGTTTTGATGCAACGAAAGAAAGTCATTGTTTACGCGTCACGTCAGTTGAAGATATATGAACAGAATTATACAACCCATGATGTAGAATTGGGAGCTATTGTGTTCGCACTCAAGAATTGGAGACATTACTTATATGGGGTCAAAAGTATTGTGTACACTGATCACAAAAGTCTTCAACATATCCTTGATCAGAAACAGTTGAATATGAGGCAACGAAGATGGATTGAGACATTGAATGATTATGATTGTGAACTTTTATATCATCCGGGGAAGGCTAATGTTGTGGCCGATACGTTAAGTCGTAAAGAGAGGACTGAACTTCATAGGTTTAGGGCCTTAAATATGACCATTCGAACAAACCTCGCAAGGCAGATTCTTGAGGCACAACAAGAAGCCTTGAAGGAGGAGAATTTTGTAACGGGAAGGTCCGAGGCTTGAGTAAACAGTTAGAGGTACGAACCGATGGTACTCGGTATTTTACGGGACGCCTTTGGGTTTCGAAGTTTGGTGATCTGCGACAACTTGTTTTAGATGAGGCTCATAAGTCTAGGTACTCTATTCATTCCTGGTTCAGGAAAGATGTATCATGATCTTAAGGAGTTGTATTGGTGGCCTATTTGAAGGCTGATGTGGCTACGTATGTGGCTAAGTGTTCGACCTGTTCTAAGGTTAAAGCTGAACATCAGAACCGTCAGGACTTTTGGTGCAACCTGAAATTCCCGAGTGAAAGTGGGAAGGTATTACGATGGACTTTATTACGAAATTACCGAGAGTTGTGGGTGGTTATGATACCATTTGGGTGATTGGTGACCGACTCACTAAGTCAACTCATTTCTTGCCAATTAAGGAAACAGATTCAATGAAGAAGCTTACTCGTTTGTATTTGAAGGAGATTTTTTCGAGACATGATGTTCCCGTATTGATTATTTCGGACCAAGACAGTTGATTTACATCGAGGTTTTGGAAGCCCTTACAAGATGCTTTGGGAACTAAATTAGATATGAGCACCGCTTATCATCCACAGTCGGATGGTCACAATGAAAGGACCATCCAAATGTTGGAAGGTATGTTGAGGGCATGCGTAATTGATTTTGGTAATGGTTAGGATAGGTACTTGCCGTTGGCTGAATTTTCTTATAATAACAGTTATCATGCAAGTATTAAAGCCGCACTGTTTGAAGATCTGTATGGTAGAAAGTGTAGGTCTCCTATCTGTTGGAATGAGGTTGGGGATGCTCAACTCACAGGTCCATAAATTATTCATGAGACTACAGAGAAGATCGTACAGATTAAGGAAAGTTTGAGAACCACCAGAAGTAGGCAAAAGAGTCATGCCAATAAGAGAAGGAACGATATTGAATTTCAGGTCGGTGACCGTGTTATGTTGAAGGTATCACCTTGGAAAGGCGTGGTACGTTTTGGAAAAAGAAGAAAGTTGAATCCTCGTTTTGTTGGACCATTTGAGATTATTGAGAGAGTTGGACCGTGGCTTATCGTTTGAGATTGCCACAAGAACTCGGTGCTGTTCATGACGTTTTTCATGTATCGAATTTGAAGAAGTGTTTGGCCGAGGCCGATGAAACCATTCCTCTAGATGAACTTCATGTTGATAAACAACTCCAATTTATTGAGGAACCTGTTGAAATTATGGATCGAAAGGTTAAGACTCTCAAGCAAATTAGAATTCCTATCGTCCGAGTGAGATGGAATGCCAGACACGGACCCGAGTTCACTTGGGAACGTGAAGATCAGATGAAGCAGAAGTGCCCATATTTGTTCTCAGATGCCGAGACAACCCCTGCACCTGCTTAAATTTCGGGACGAAATTTCCGTAACGGGAAGGTACTGTAACGACCCTACTTTTTCCGTTATCTTTTACCGTTAATTATTTAACGATCGTTAACTGTTATTCGTGCCACATCATTTCTATGACCTATATTATTATTTTTGTAATAATATATTAATTATTATGTGTTATATGAATATTTGTATTCATATCTTTAATTGTACGTTTCTACGTGTCGCGGATTTCTATCCGGCGAATCTTTTCGGTTTTCAAACCAACGTTCGAGCTTTTGGGATTTTTAAGTCCTAATTATTTTAAATATGATATTTTAATGTCATATGATCATATATAGTGTTTATATATTTTATCCGTCGCGTAGTTGTTATCTCTCCGAAAAATCAATCGCGTAGTAGCGTTTTCGCATTTCGGGCTTCGATCGGGCGTTCGGGCCACAAGAAATTAGTCATTTATCAATTTTGGGCCATAAAAGGGGCCCACCCTCTCGCTAGAGCCGGCCATCACCCCATGGGGAGGTGGTGTTTGTGCCATTTTTCCAAACTAGTGATTTTATGGAACAAAACCTAGATTTCACTCCTCATTTCACATTCTAATTTTTTTTTTTTTTTTTGTGTTTCTCCTCTCCTTGCTCTCCTAGCCATCACCACTAGCATCATCATCATCATCATCCTTCAATCAAATATTAATTGGATCAAAAAGCTTTAATCATCAACGGATTCCTCTCTTCGATCTCTACACACTCATACCATTCGATTCTTGATTAGGGTATAAACCCTAACCCTATATTTTTTTAATTTTTCTTTATTTTCTGTATTTTGATGTTATATTGATAGTATGATGATTACATGTTATTGTATTGATGACTGTATGCGTAAAATTGCTCGATTATACATGTTTTCGGTTTGATAAAATTGGGACAGCAGCTATTTCGTGTATTTCTGATATTGTGACTATTATAAAAGTTAAAATAAAGTATCTAGATGAGTTCCTCTCATCAAGACATTAATTTTAGACTCCGGATTCATGTCGTTTCGATTCCTGGAGCCCTAGATATGATCAAAGTGGTATTTTGTTAAGATTGAAATGTGATATTGGTATGAACCAGGTTTGGTCCGACTTTGTGACCATATTTGGTGACTTTAGGGTGTGTTAGTGTGTTAGGATCAATGATGGGATGAACTTTCATGTTCGGGTCATCTAAATCCGAGCCACGAATCACCCGTTGCGTCTAAAACACGATTTTGATTGAATTAAAGTTTCAAGTGATGTCTTGGCTGATCACCACGACTTGTGGGCTGTTCTTGGTGTGTTCTTGAGTGTACCAAAGTGTCGGGTGGTTTGATTAGGTCGAGATATATGTAAGGCTCGCCGAAAACCGACACACGGGGCTCAAGATACGACCCGATGAACTTTTGATTTAAAACTTGTGATTAATTATTAAACTTATGATATAAATAATGAAATTCATTATCATTTAATTACTTATGATATAAAAAGTAATTATTATAATTTAAGACTTATGATATATATTTATTATATCATTTAATTATTACTTATGATCTCATTAACATTTTAATTAAACTTATGATTAATAATACTTTTATTATTAATGGAAAATACTTATGATAAGTATTAAACTTATATTATGAGATTATTATTATAAGACTTATAATAAGGATTAATTAATTATTTAATTATTATAAGGCTTAGTTATTATTTAATTATAATTTAATTATTAAATACTTATGATTTAATAATTATAATTAGAAACTTATGATATGATTAATAATTCATTATTAATTAATAATACTTATGATATGATTTAAAATTTATTATTATTTAATAATACTTATATTATGACTAATATTTAATTAATTAATTAAATACTTATGTTATATTAATTATATCATTTAAACGTATGTTAACTTTAATAATTTATTTTAATTTAATTAAACTTATGTTATGACATAATTATACATATTTAACTTTAATTAACATTATAACTTATATTATTATTACAACTTACACTTTTAAAATTAATGTTGACTATGTTTGACCAAGGTTGACTTTTGAGTTGACTTTCGGTTGACTTTGACTTTCAGTTGACTTTTGTTGACTTTCTAAATAAGGAAACTTTCCTAAAATAGAAACTTTCCTAAAATATAAACTTTCCAAAAATGGAAACCTGCTAAAAATAGAAACTTTCTAAAAATAGAAAGTGTGTGTCCGTACGCTGTTTCGATCAAACCGATGCATGTTGAGTGTTGTTCTATGTCTACTTGCAACATGTACAATAGCTATCATACTAAGACTTGACCTAAGTTAGTTATTTATATCGACCTGCTTTATTTATAGGTCGGCGTTGTGATCATTCCTGATCACATTACTTCATTTGCTGTTCGCATATTTGTGTGGTTACTTCTTTGCTATTAAGGTGAGTTATAGTCCCATTTTTCTATTTAAATCTTTTGGGATGAGAATACATGCAATTTATATTATATTTTGGACACAAGTGGAGGTTGGTTCAAATTATTCATTGTGAGTTGAACAAAAATATTCCCTAGTCTGGTAACTGTAATCACTGGTTTCTACCGGTGAACGCGAATCCTATGGATAGATCTATCGGGTTTGACAACCCCATTTCGAGCTAGTCGCGCTAGCTATTTATAATCGGAATGTTTAGTACTTCGTATTTTGTTGTAGATACACTTGTTCGGTGTATATTATTTATTGTGTTTGGCAAGGGTAAATAAATGGTTAAGTGGTTACCAGGTGGCTCACGGTAAATGGAATAATGTTTTTATATGTTTTCTAGCATATAATTTTGTGGTCCAAAAAGGAGTTTTTATGTTTTCAAACATAAATTTTTATGGTTTACATTAAATATTGTTTGCAATATTAAACCTATAATTCACTCAACATTTTTGTTGACAGTTACTCGCATGTTTTATTCTCAGGTTCATGATTGATTGCTTCCGCTGTGCTTAGAGAGTCTGCATATTTATGATGGCAGCTTTTGTTAAATAATAACTTGTATTCTATTTTGATACATTTAATAGTGGATGTTGTTGACTTTGTTTTGGTCAACCTTTAGTTAAGTAATAATGTATGGTTTTTCTAAACTTACATATTTTGGTAGATTTCCTTTATAGGAAATAATTTTTAAACAAAGAATGCAAGTTATTTATTAAATTCATATAGAGTTATGATCAAGCTGTGAGACCAAGATAACGATGGTCGTCAAGTGTACTTTGACGGGTCGTTAAATTAACCGAGTCAAACTTCAAAAAGTAGCATTTAACTCGGATTCATTAGAGAACTCGTTTCATCATTTGAACCGAAGGAGCTTATAAATTCATTAGAGAACTCGTGTACATTGGTTCGATTATCGGTTTGTTGGGGATATTCTATTTTGAATTTTTTTTGGCAAAACCGAACCGAAAATCGAATTCAAATGAAAATCGAACCGGAACCGAAATCAAAAACCGAATGCGAATTCAGTTCGGTTTCAGTTAAAACCACAAATCATGAAAAAAATTCAAAACCATGGTAGTTTAATTGTGGGGTTACTGACTTCTTTGTTATTTACTGACAGAATTGATAAATCGTATAGTCTAATAACATGTAAAACATATAAGTCCAAGAGTCCATCCTTTTTCTAAAACCAATTGGTGATAGAGGGACTTCCGCTTTGATTTATATGCATACATTTTTTTTGTCCATGACCGGTGTGGGATATTTTCCTAACACGCCCCCTCACATCGAGGGGTGGAACGGTTGTAGAGATGGCGGCAAGAAGAAAGCCTGACTCAATCTCTTTGTAGCGACGACGGCACACACATGGGGGTCTGACTCGGACTCGCTTTGTAAAACCGCTTACCTAAGCTCTGATACCATGACATAATTGATAAGTCGTATAGTCCAACAACATATAAGTCCAAGAGTCCATCCTTTTCTAAAATCAATTGATGATAGAGGGACTTCCCCTTTGACTTATATTCATACATTTGTTTTTGTCCATGACCGATATGGGATATTTTCCCAACATTTACAACCCAAAACAATGACGTACTATTAAATGATCAAGAATTCGATGATTTATTAATATTTACAGGTTAATTTTGACATTTACTGCTTTCGTTATCAAGAAGACGAACATAATAAATTGAGTAACATAAACGTAACGTAGACTACCTAATCGGCATATGAGTGAGAATCTATACAAAATGATTGGATCTCAATATATATTGACATTAAAACATAAATAATTATATATATTAGAATTTTTGATCTCGGTTTAATAAATCCAGAATTTTGAAAACCGAACAAAAAATCGAATTCAAATTCAGTTTCGATTTTACTCGATTTAAAAACTGTTTTTTAAATTCCGTTTCATTTTTGTTCGATTAGATTCCGATTTAATTTTCGGGTAAAACGGTTTCAAATATATCACCTCGTAGCGTGTTAGATTTATATCCGCAAGCCGCAGCTAAACCATCTTGCTATTTCGCCCGACAGAATTTAGCCCGACCCGAAAGTAAGTGGGTTATACTCCGGAATTGCTCGATACAATTTGGTCCCCAAAAACAACGGAATCAAGAGAGGATTTCTTTGAAATGGCTGAATCCCTAATTGATCTTGAAAATGTCCTTCGATCCAAAAAGGTACCACTACTTATAATCATACCAATTTGTTAGTTTCGTACATATATAAACTGTTTAGTTCTTGATAATTTTGTTCACACTATACTAACTCCACAGGATAGCAGTACAATTGTGTACAGAATATTTTGAAAGCTGCTGTTTTTACTGAACTTCCTAAAGGGTTTTTATTTGCTTAATTTTTACAAATTATTATGTACGTATAGAGATTTTTGGCGATACTGATTTTTTTGGCAGATTTGATAATCTGGGTTTGATGATTACATTAAATTTTCACTGTGAAATAAAATATGGAATTGATTGATTGAAGTTGATTTTTGCAGGAAAAGTTGTCTAGTCAAGAAGCAAACTTTCTTATGACATGGAAGGAAAAAACACTTCAACAGCTAACTGTTGGTGCTGTTGCTGGTGGTGCAATTGCATGGTCAGGTATCACTGCACACATTTTGACCCTAGTTTCTGTTTCAGACTCTTTTTTTGTTGTTGTTGTTGTTGTTGATTTATGCTTAAACTGTATGTTTTCATCGTTCTTAATGTTTCGGTCATTTGCAATTGTCGTTTTTATATCTTTTCCTAATGATTGAGAGTGTACTATAATATAATGGAGTAACTGCTATTAATGCCCTGTTTGTTAACCTTATATATGTAATGCTATTAATTATTAATTATGTCTATTATTATTTGTGCGCTCCTGTTGCCACTTATGTTAGTGATGATGGTAGCGAGTTTTCATTCATCCTCATTTTATTAGCTTTAGTTATGGGAAATGTAAATAGTTCAATCACCCAAATTATAACAACTTTACTTTCCTTTCAGTTACGGGACGTTTCCATAGATTTCTTCGCATCAACGTTGCAGGAGGTAAGTGACACTTATGCATTGCGATTTAGTTATGGGAATTGTAAATAATGTAATCACCCAAATTGTCGAGTTTTTAGGAGCGGCTGCTATTACTGCATCATGGAGATTTAGACGATCTGTTAATTCATGCGTTGAACAAATTCTTTGCATGGATGGAACAGTTATACAAAAAGAGCTAGCAAATATGTGAGTTTTATCCAATCATTTTATTTGCAGTTACCATTTTAAGGATAAAATAAATTGGTTAAAGACTTTTCTACTTTAACCAAGAAGCATAAAACATCAATAAATTAAAATATAGGAGTAGTATTCTAAGACAATAAAGAAATACTGCAAGTAACTAAGAATATAATTAGTACTATTGCAAGGTTTTTATAGTTCTAAGCGTATAATTAGTACTATGTGCACTAAAAATTTTCAACTTGTTAACAATGACCGTCCTGAAAAGACAATCGTTAATTTCAGAATGCAATTATTTGAAAATTATATTTATTGATTTTATATTGTTTTTTAGTTTTCTGGCAAATTCTGATCCTTCTGATGTCACATAAACCTTAAACCTTTGCAAAGAAGTTCAGTTTACCACCATGTTAACTTTTTCTATTTCGAAACTAGCAGAAGCATTCAGTGTTGAACAACCTTTAGTTCTTGTTTGATAGTATTTTTTTATGAATGAATTACTCTTCTTGTTAATTGTAATGGTATATATTGTTTTATTAGATGATATATGAATGAATTTCTTGCATAAATATTAAATACTAAATACTAAAAAATGTTATTGCAATGCAGAATGTTGAGAAGGTATCCACAGCATCCAATGACAACAAAGCTAATATCAACGCGTTTCTACTGCGAGAATGTTTACGATGATACAACATCAAACATCCCAAAATCAAGATGGCGATTTCGAAATAACTTTGTCGAAAGTGCAGCCCATCCCCAACAAGTAGATAAAAATGAATCATATGATCACAATGACAAAACTAGTTCCGAACGCAAACCGATTCCCGTAAGTATTTCGTCTTCCCTTCATTTTTTTTGCATTTGTGTTTCAACATTTCATAATAGCAATTAATAATATACAGTATAGTCTTTGGACAAAATGTGATTTGGGTTAACCCATTTTGACCTTTTACCCAACTTGTCTACTACCTCTATCTGATATGGTGGTGTAGATAATTACACATACGGATATTTCATAAGGTTTTCTAATCTTGAAATTAAGCGTAGTAGTCGGACTTTTTAGGGTTTCAAGCTTTCTTATTTGTTAATCTGTTCACAATACAGATGAGTAGTGGGTTTGCGTCAATGGAAAACCCTTTAGATTGCGTTTTTGGACTCCCGAAAAGTGTTGAAGAAATTAAACGTCCTGTTCCAGTCGCATCGACTAAAAAGGTTAGCCGGAAACATCGCCGAAGATCGCAACGTAGACATCGTACTCATGACGAGGATGATCTTTGAGATACTTATGCTCGTTAACATGATTCATTTGTCGTGCTAAATGTGTGTAGACACTGTATCATAATAAATGCAAATTGTTCAAGGTGCATGGATATTTTTATTGCACCAAGTTTGAACAACAGATTGTAGATCATCAATTTCATTCCTAAACTTCATGATCCATAAACCAAATTAGAATCAGTTGACTTGGTCTGGGTGAAGGAATCGACAAAGTAATGAGTATGACACTGAGTTTTTTTATAAGCAATTAAGTCTGAAAGAAGTTGTACTGCGTATAACTGATGTGGAGGGTGTGCATGTTTTTTCCTGAAACCGAACAAGCTTATGAAATCAAACTCATATGGTTGTGTTGGTCCTCTATAATTCAGACACAAACATATGCAATTTGGTTTGTGTTTTAACGTTTAAATTTGATGTTCAGTGCAAGCTCTATCGTATCATATTATGTTTTATAGGTTATAAATGCATATAGATATGCATACATGTTAAAATAAAAATGTTGAGTAGATACGTTCATTGTCCTACATCACCATCCCAAATAGAAGACTTGTGGGTTCATACCCGTCGCGTTTGATAAAACTCGATGTTTTAGTGTGAATGGTTTTGAATGGTTCAAAGTCTCTGAATAAATTTGGTTCTGAATTGAGTAAAATTACTTTTTATTAACGTGTTACATGAATAAAATGTTCAATATACTTGTTTGTTAAGTATTCCGGGTATTATATATATATATATATATATATATATATATATATATATATATATATATATATATATATATATATATATAGGTAGAAACAAACGTGCTGAATGCTTCATCATTCAACGCTAACCATCTAATAAATCGGTAAACATACGTACATGATACTTTAAGGATCAAATTTCTAATTTATTTTCCTACTTCAATCACTTGAGAAAAAGCTAGCAAACATATGTTATCGAGATATACAAAATCTTCTTAACACTTTTCCGATCTACTACGAGGGGGGATTGAACAGCGGAACAACAATGAAACCTGTATAGATTAAAGGCAAGACACATATTGCAGCAATCATCCATAGATTTTGATGATAAAAGACAAGGAAGATCGTTGTGCCAAAGACCACAGTTATTGCAATCCATGAGAGCAATAAGAAGTAAAGTCCAATACGCCTTCGCCTTCCTAAACTCGCTAGTAAGTCATTGTGACCAAAATGATGACTTCCAACGGATAAAAATAATAAATATGCGGTGGTTGATGCAAATATTGAGATTAGATCTGATACAGTGAATACAGTTAAGGCAATGTCTTTGGTAAACAAAGGAATGCCTGTTTCTTTACGGTATCTAACTGGTACCGTTATTGCAGATACAAACGCGATTGTTGTGATAAATGCAGCAGAAATGGTGTATGCTTTGTTTGTTGTTGGCCTTCATCCAGTTTTCTTCTTGCTTGATTAACTTTTCACGTTCCATTGTGGACGCCATATCCCGTGTCAAAATGTTGTCTCGAGTGATGTTTGTAGGGAAGATGGTGTCTTTCGATATCCTTATAACTTATTTACATAACTTATTTATCTTGCAATATATAAAGACTGATTCTTTCCTTTTCTCTTTATATTATACCATTCATCTTTTAATGATTGATTGCTTCCTTCTTTTTATTATATTTGCATAGGGTCAAAAGTATTATTGACCAACTTTAGTAGTATTGGATTGGACAGCTAAACTGAAGTAAAAGATTTAGTTAAATGGTTTAACACTAATCTGAAAAGGACACACACTCTTAAACTGTTAAGTTGTTTGAAACTTGAAGTTTAAAGTTAATTGATTCAAATGTCTTTGCAGTTGGTGGGTTCATTGAAGTTTAAAATGTTAAGTATCTTCAAGATCCGCTTCATTATCTGTAAAATTTGTATTCCGAAAACCCAATCATTTGTGTCTTTCTTTTTGTTTTTAGTTTGGAAATTTAGCATCAAATCTTTTGGTTTAACTGGATATATCCAAAATGTGTTTACAAGAACAACACGTTGTCATCAAAATTTCAACATCCCCTGTTTTTCATGAGTAGAGTTAAGACTCTGATTCTCCTCAAATATATCTTGTGGATCACAGATAACGAAATTCGTATCAGACTACAGCTACAAATCTCAAAATAGTCTATGAACGAGTTTCACACATCACTAAATGCCATTTATTACTTGACGGTATCGAGACAACATTCATCAATCTTCAAGTTGTGAGTTCGAGTCATGTCGTAGATTTGTCATTAATAAAAAAATGGCTGAAAACAACCTTCTTCTATAACCATAAGCATGTTAATAAATGGAAAAAAAATCAGTATCATGAATGTTGTTATTAAGAGATTAAAAACAAAACTTTTAAGTCTTCTCCAAATCATTAACGATATTCATTCAACTGATGTAACACTAGAGTTCAGACCATGTATATCTATAACAACACATCCCTTGCTCATATTTGAGCAAACTACAACATATAAGTTCACATGCACAATCAAAGGTTATATTGTTCAAAAACGGACCTGAACTTGCACTACTTTACAGCCTTACGACCTCAAAATTGGCTCTCAATCGTCCGTAACCTGCATACCAAAATGCTCTTTCAACACATTTTTAGAAGTTTTACCAAATCCTTTACCAACAACTTGCATTGCATTAATCTTATCAAATTCAGTCTTAATTTGTTCCATTCTCAAGAAAACAGTATGAACTAGCGACGGGTCAGCTGACGGGGTGCATTTTGCAAGTTTTCCTTTTTCTTTATCCAGTTCTTCATACAGATCTAAAAGATAGGTCTTTTGCGTTGTGAGAACGTCCTCCGCAATCCTATATTCTATTTCTTGAGATCTTTTTAGTGAGGCTAAAGTCTCGTCAATCCTCTGTATAAGTTTTATAGATTCTAATCGATAATCAAAATTTGAAAATGATATATGAGGTGACGCTGTGCAATGTTGTGAAGGCTCCTTCAGGTTTGTTTCTGCTGATGTCACTGCTGATGTATCTTCCCGTTTCCATAAATCTTCATGAGAATTCCCATTCTCAAGCTGGCACGAGAAACATATTAGATAAAAGCTATCTTTTTCATTCAAATAAATGACGTTCGGACCATCTCTCTTAGTTTTCGAAGAACTGGTCAAGAGGGTTGACTAGCAGGTCAAAACCGGTAGCTTTTAGCAACCAAATGGACCCAAGCAAGTTCGCCTATTCAAGAATTTACCATATTTTCTATTATACATATGCCTGGCAATTGAGACCCATACTCTCAAATTTGGGTCAATTGGGTCAAGCTTTCGGGTCAATTGGGTCTTGAGAAAAAATAGACCCGACAATGTAAAGCAAAACTCAAAAAAAGTTCCAATGAGTTTTCCTTCAACCTATTGGGTCCTATACAAAATATAAAGAAACGGGTCTAGTGTGTATCAAATCTTAAAGCTCAATAAATAGAAACAGGTCTAATGGGTCTTGTGAATAGGTCAAATGGGTCGACCATAACAACTTTCATTTATGAAAGCAATCATGGTTATATCATTTATTATGTATATTAATATGTTTTTATATATAAAATAAGTATAAATAAGTAATAATAATAACTAAAATAATATAATAAATGTAAAAAACCAAATGTAAAAGTATATGACCCGTTTTACCCGTTTGAACCATTTGACCCAAGACCTGTTTTGACCCGTTACCCAACCAGACCCAACCCGACCCAATTGGACCCGTTTATAATTTTTACCTGTATGACCCATGACCCATTTTAACCCAACCCCGTTTTGACCCGTTACCCAAACCGACCCAACCTGACCCGTTTGCCAGGTATAATATATAGATACCACTGTTGTAAAAATCACCGATTCCTCCTTTTTAAGAACAGGCCGATACGTTCAAAATCCAATTAGTTAATAGGTCAACATCAGTTAATGGGTGAAAATTGGATTTGTAAGTCAAAGTCAGATTTATTCGGTCAAAGTCAAAATTAGTCAACATTATACTATAAATTTAAACTACAATTTTAGAGTTTTTGAACAAATAAAGGGTTATGTTATGTTATGTTTCTAGACAATTATATCAAAATTTATGTTAATGTTTTTCTTCTATATTTACATAAAAAATAGTAAAATATATTATCTAAATTTAAAATATAAAACACAGTAGCAGGCTAGCAGCATACCTTTGTTACTGCAGATTGAACATGATGCAACAAAGCCTTTGCACTTGGTTTAGTCGAACCCCGCAATATAATAACACAAAGATTAAGTATTTTCTGAATTTTTTCACCATAATCAATCTGCTCACAGCTTCTAAAAAGATTAGTAACATACGGAATCAAATCAGTTCTTGCATCACACCGTCTACAGTAATACTCAGCATCCAGGCCAATGGTCCCACCCACGGTCCCAGCCATGTACGATCGAAGGCCACACGCTATGTGACAAATGTGTCCACAAATTAAACCATCTTTGACCACGGCTTCACATCTGATGTAACTTTGATCACCGTTTGCTGAATTGACTGTTTTAGAGCAAAGTATACAGCAACAATCCTGGCAGAAAAGGGGCTCGATGCAGCATATATCACAGGTCATTATATTTGAATGGCCAGGATCGTTTGTTTCTATTAAACTGGAACAGTTAATATTTCCAGCTTTACAACCGGCTGGGTCAAACTTTGGAGTGCAAACCGGAGCAAATTCTGTGTCTTCTATATAGTTTTGATCTGAGAAATTGATAGATGAGCACAAATAGTTAATAATAATAACTCATACATTTATGTATGTCTCGCTTTTTAAAAGTTAATACTAAGAAAGCAAAAAGAGTAGACACACCAATGCCCTGTTGCTGATTAAAAATGTCAAATGATAAAACAACCTAAGTTTATTTTCTTATTAGGCAAGTTCTTATTCTGATTATATCAGTATACCAAATACACTAATGATAGACTTATTATAGCATGCTTAATGCTTACAACTGTATATATCTTCAGAAAAAACCACATAGACTTATTATAGCATGCTTAATGCTTACAACTGTATATATCGGCGGCGGCGGCGGCGGCGACGACGACGACGACGACGACAACAAAACCCAATACCTGATAAGTGGTGTATGGGGAGGTGAGATGTAGACAATCATTCCCCTATCCGAGAATAAAGACAAGTCATTTTCCACTCAGAGTCAAAAACACTCTCAAAAGTAGAGAAAGTCGTCCCTGTGCTTCCGAGTGGAACTCCGGCCAATAAGTAGGAAAAATTAAAAAAAAAAAAAAAAAACGAGACGCCATTAAAATGGTAGGATCAAATTTCCATGGGTTTAACGTCTACCCGATTCAATCTAGGCTCTAAGCGGCAGTCAAGACGACAATGAATCGACGCTTGCCGTTGCCTCAATCAGTAGAGCCAAAGGTATTGGAGACAGAACTCGAAAGGCATGTCAGGTGGCAGTTGTTGCGCAAGCAAAGAGCGAACCACCCATGACAAGAACCAAAACACCACTCATGCACCTTTATGGTAGACATCCCCGAAACCACCCAGCTAAATGAAAACCAACCATGCTCGGGAGCAAAGAAGGTCGTCCTCCGCCATAATGGCCCCAAGATGCACCGAACGACGCGAGGCCCCTAATCGTACAAACATACATACATACATACATGCTTGCTTACATACATACATACAACCATGCATACATAACATACATACCTACATAAGCCTACATACACACGTGCATGCATATATACATAAATACATACCTACATCCATACATACATAGCAACATAAGCATACATACCTACGTGCATACATGTATACAAGATGCAGATCATATTTACGGGTATCAAGATGTTCATAGTTTTATGGGTATCAAAAAGTTTATAATTTACCTATACCTTTAATTTTTTCAGCTGGAATTCTCCAAGTGAAGGAGTCGAAGAAGGCCTTGGTATCCATACCAGGAAACGTTTCCAACAAAAACCGCTCAGCCGACGCCTTGCTGGCAAAACCCTTCCAGGGCAAGCAATTAGGACGTGCCGACTTCAGTTCTTTATAAAGACGAGTAGGAAGATAAAGATATCTGTCCAAGAAGTGTCCCGAAATACTAACTCTTTTTCCCACCTTCCAACCCCACTTATCACCAGGTTTCGGAAAATCCTCCGGTGCATACGGTAAACCGTCACCCGAACCTTGATCTGACACCACATAAATCTCGTTTCCCTTCGATCCGTTTGTGCTTCCGTCGCTTTCATGTGGCGGGTCAATCTCCATTGTTCCAACTCACTAATGTTCTGAGGTACATCCAATACCCATATACCATACCATATTAATATTATTTGTCCTGCTTATACATATAAAAATCTTGCAAAAAGAAGATATACTGTATATGTTAGAGGGGGCAAGATGTGCAGGTCAGACTAGTTGAGTACTGGTCGAGATGGGTTTGCCTATTTGGGTCGAAACATGTCAGCTTGGGTTTGGGTTTTGTTCGACCCATTCATAAGTAAATTGGTTGAGACAAAATTCTTTTTTATCTCCAAAAAGATATTCTTTTACCTTCTAAAGCACCACAACACAAAAAAATATAACTAAATAAATAAATAAAAATCCCTTTTCAAAAAAAAAAAAAAAAAAACCTAAATATGAATTAGATTTCAAATTCAAATAGTAGATAACATATGCCACTGGTAAAATAACATAGATATCTTGAACTGATGATAATATATTTTGAATTGATGATAATATTTGGTAGTCCTGATTACGTAAAATTGGGACTTTTTTTTATTTCATTAACCCTATAAATAAATAATTTACAAACCCTAATATCGTATCATTACAGACATAATAATCATTTATTCAACTAAATAATTCAGACGACACATGAAGTGCGATACCTGACACTCAAGAAGATTTCAAAATCTGATGTTAATATCACTGCATTGACTAAAATTTTAGCATAAAGCTCGACATATATATATGATATACCCTAAAACTTCTAAAAAATTAATCGGTTCGGAAATGAAGAGTTTATAAGAGCGATCGGGTGAAAGTAGATAGTGGTGGAAATTTGTTGACGGTGGGTGGCGACGGCGAAACGATGGTTTATGGTGATGCTGACAAGGGTTTTTATATCTTCTTCAAATCCAACGATACTTTCTATATTGTTTACAACAACAAAAAAGTACAGCATTTTACTCTGTTTGTTTGAACTTTCAAAGCACATGACCACTTCTATGGTTCCTTTATCCGTCATTACCCGTAGTTATCGTAATGAACCATAGGCACGGCTTAGTTACCCGCGTTAGTTATCCGCACTCATCATGGATTTAATGGAAGTGTCTAGGTTAGTTATAGGAATTGTGGGTACCATTGGCTTTTTATTGTTGGACTTCATGATTTATTGCTTGTACGTTGTATATTAAGAGGAGTATTGTTTTAGCCATGATAGTGAGTGTTTAATTATGAGTTAATTATAGTATATTGGTGTTGATGTGGCGCTGATGTGGAAGGTTAAGAGGATGAATAGTTTAGTTACGATAGGGAGTGGCCTTATGTTAACTAGTGATTTAGAAAAGCCTAATTTATTACGTACTTCGTATAAATTATATTTTATTTGTTATAAATATAACATTATTTTCTATTTAATTTGAATGTACGTATGTATAATAAATTTTTATTCATATTTATAGACATATATAATATATAATAATAATAATAATCATTAACCCTTATATTATTATTATTATCTATAGATTCTATTATATAATAAATTTTTATTCATATTTATAGGCATATATAATATATAATAATCATTAACCCTTATATTATTATTATTATCTATAGACTATAGATTCTATTATATTGCTAAAATGATGACATCATAAAAAATCAATTTCTTTTGTTAAAAAAATTCAAAAATAAAAAGAAAAAAAATCTAGACATCCTACTTGATGTCATAAATATATTTATTCTACAATTAAAAAACTTATATTATTTATTTAACTCCGTATCTGTTTCTTGAAACAACAACGTCTACCTTTCATCAAAACCCTAAAAAACACACACCACAATTCCTAGATCGCCTCAATTGCCAGAAGAATTCTTGATCATTCGATCCCATAAATCATAATATGTGATTCTTGATCAATCACGATTTGCCCTAATCTTCGAAACAATAATATGTGATTCTTGATCAATCACGATTTGCCCTAATCTTCGAAACAGGTTATCCCTAATCTTGAACACTTCAGATTCTTGCAATCCTGATTTGATTTGTTGTACCTGGTGTTTCTCTCTGTTTTTTCTCCGATCCTTCTGCTATACGGGCATCGTTTTAATTTAAATTTTACTACGTATATGTTTCCATTGTTAGTTTAATTGATCGTTGATTGTAAGTGTATTGAATATGTTTTGATGCAGAAACTAATGGATTTATTGTCGTATATGTTTTGATCATTAATTTAAGTAATACGGAGTAAGTTGCTTTTGTACTGATTTACTAACCTTACGATATCCCTTTCAGGTCCTGCCAAAATTCCTTTGAGGTACTAAATTACTAACCTTCATGATGTCTTTTTTATGTTCTTTCTTATACCTACATATAAAGGCTACAAAGATTGTGTAAACCTGGTGCCTGATCTAATTAACTAAGCTGCCATATTTGGTTTGCTGTTTTAATTACGAATTTTGATTAATTTAGTATATGTTTTTCTTATGTGGTTTAATTTTGTGGTTTTGTGGCTGAGATGATCGATGTCAACCATTGAAACTAATACGCTTTTTTACAAGATGATAAATCTTTGCTGAATTGCGTTTGAAGATCTAACAAGGTATGTGTTAGGTTATGTATTTATGCTATGATATTTCAATGATGTTCTTACGGTAAGAATTTTGATGATTGGTTAGTGGTTGCAAAATAATGTAGATAAACTCTTATGAAAAGCAAAGATCTATGGGGTGGTTGTAATATAATGTAGAAAAACTATTAACTCTGGTAAGCTTGAATGCCATGTACAAGCGTTAAATATCATTCTCAATTGGAATAAATGATTATATATATTATTTTGTATTTTACTCTTTAATGTTTAGTAATTCATCTCTTTATAAGTAACTGCTTATTACAATTTGTTATAAGGTAATCAACTGAATGTGGTGATCAGGTAATATAGCATTTGATGGTATTTCCTATATTGAGTAGCATCTTTCTGCTTTGTTCATGAAAAACATGTGTTAGGAGGAGTTGTGATGTTGATGAATTTAATTACATTATCATCAAAGTGCTCATGTGGATTTATTGTATAAATAGTTGTGATATGGATTATTGTTTTGGTAGGATTTGATGTGATTCACTATTCAGTGTTATGTTTTGGCATAAGTTTCATGGGACTGGAAGTGACCTTATTGGTGCTACTTTGAGATGTAGCCATGGGAAGATGCTACTAGCTTTTTAGTGATGCCCAATCAAAGAAGTAGGATCGGTTATTTTCAGAGTGCAATCTTTAATTAATTCCAAATCGGTTATGTTGCAGTTAGGGCTTTGAGTTCCCAGAGAAACTTGGAGTGGATAGGTGGTGTTTTCATTGAAAAGATATTGTTGCTGATGGTAAGACGTTGGAGGTATATGAGCTAAAATTTTATCTTAACCGTTTAACAATATCTAACCGTGTTAAAAATGTGGTCGTTTGCTTTAGTATAGTAACTCATTGGTGACATGTTTTGTGGTTTTTGTTTCGATATAATGAATGGTGCCATAGTAATATTATTTTGACTGATCTTTTTATTGTTTATGTAGGATTCTAATGCAATTCTAAATGAAATTGTAGCTCTTGCTAAAACATTCAGGTAATCTCTTATTGTCAAATAAAAGTTGAATGCTTACGTTGTTTAGTCAATTGAATGTATTTATGAGTAAACTTATATTTCTTGGTGAAAAAATTTACGGGTCAAGTAATGAGTCCAATGGGTCCTGTTAGGTTGACCTGTAACCATTTTGAGTACACTATTATTACAAATTTATATCTATGTTATGTTTTTTAAGATAATTATTTTAATAACATTATTTAGGAGGTTAGGCTCTGCACAAATTTTGACCGTCAAGCTATTTGACCCATTTTCTTTTAAGGCTGTTTAAACCCATTTAATCAATGATCTGTTAACAAAGGTAACCCAAATTGACCCATTTTGGGTTTAAAGTAATGCTATTATGTGATACCTGGCTGCTCCTAAAATTATGTCATAGGACCTTTAACTTCTCTAAATGTAGCCATTGTGCCTGTTCATGATCATGAAAATTGATCTCGGACTGAAAGAAAAGGTGAAAGGCATCTGTTGAAAACTAATTTGGTACTAAATATGAAAGGATTTGTGGTTATACATGATGTAGTTTTTATCGACAACTCGAGTTGGGGGAGCATGGAGTTTAGGTTAGGAGCTAAGGCCCAAAATCCAACTGCTGGAGTGAGAATTCGAGAAACGATAAGTGCATTTGTAGCAAAAGATTAGAGAAAAACGGGCAACACATCTTTCTAATTTGCATCCCTTTTCAACTTTCTTTATATTAGTAGATATACTCACATTGTTTGTTTGGGATTGTTACTGGATAGTGTGTTGAGGATCTGAGATTGAAGGCTTCTGACTTACACCTACGATTCACTTATTGGTCTTTACATTGCTACAAATCGGGATATTAGTGGTATTTATCTTTCTAATTTAGTTGTAAAAAGTTCTTGCAACTATATAAAAACTTCATTGTTGGTAATTTTGTTAACTTTTATGCTATTCATTTTGTAGTGAATTCACTGGGAACGTGCATGAGTGAATCGTATGTTGATGTGAAGACTTCTCTAAAGCATGTTCATGATGATAACGAGAAATGGAGTAAGACTAATGGTTCCAAGTATGTCATAATTGCATCCTGTTGATCTTAGGTAAAATTAAACTGTCATTCTATTTTAAACCCATTTAGTAAATAATCCGTAAAATTCATGGTCTCATTTAGGTTGTTTGTGGGTTATAGGTTGTCTATCATGGCTTCAAAGAAAAACATTTTTCTTTTGCATTTGGGTTATAATTTTCATCTGTTAGTATATTGGATTTTGCTAGCATTTTATAAAAAAATCATGAATATTTAGGGGTCCTGCATTACCATTCATCTCTATAATGTTTATCAACAAATTATCCACTCTTCTTTTGGTATACCTCATAACCAGGTCTCTTTGAAAGACATGAAAGCAGATTGACATTCTAGCCATGATAATAAAGTTTGATCTTAGGTGAGCCAAACTTCATAAATACCTACATCTTATCTGAACATTTTGTGCATGAGCATTTTCTAAATATTGACACGGTGATGGCTCTAATGTTACATTTTACAAAGTATCATAGCATTTCCTAACATGTGTCTTTAAAAAAATGCATTATATGGCTTCGCGAACGTAAGTAACGGTTAATTTTAAGGCATTTCATCGGGTATCGTTGCTTCGTCGAAACTTGGTTTATAACTGGTGTAAGGTAACAACACAAAAACAACAAAACTCAATACCACATAAGTGGTGTATGGGGAGGTGAGATGTAGACAATCCTTCCCATATCCGAGAATAAAGACAAGTCATTTCTCCACCCATAGTGAAAACACTCTCAAAAGTAAAGAAAGTCATCCCTATCTCTATTCGACGGATAGAGAGATTGCTTCCGAGTGGACCTCCGGCCAATAAGTAGGAAAAAGTTTTTAAAAAAATAAAACAAAATTAAATATAAAATTGAAACGCCATGAAAATGGTAAAATCAAATTTCCATGGGTTTTAAATCCTGCCTGAAATTTAATTTAGGCTCTAAGAGTCACTCAAGTCGCCAATAAATCGACGCATGTTGTCGACTTAATAACTAGAGCCGTATGGTGTAAGGTACTTAGATTTAAATGTGTTATGTGGTTGCAATTTTGACATAGTGGAATTTTTTGTGGGATTTGTGATCATATTGTGGACTTAATATTATGTTGTATGGACTTTTCTCAGGTTCTTGCCTCTACAAGATGAGATGGATGAAGAAATAATGCCTATATCAACAAATGATGAATTGCATTTTGGTCAAGATGGGTTTATTGTATATGTTATCATAGTAGTAAATATGTAACTTCTATACATTAATTAACATTTAACAATAATGAACGTTTTTTTATAAAAGTTCTTTATTTAGATTTTTTAGAAGGTTTATTTTAAATAACCTGTGATTTTACAATTTCGTTTAAACAAATCCGTGATTTCACGGGCCATTTTACTAGTTATTATTATTATTATTATTATTATTATTATTATTATTATTGTTGTTGTTATTATTATTATTAAATCTTTTATATAATAAAGAATGTGGGTGTTTTGGTCGTTTCATGAGACCAATACGACATTCAAAACAAAAAAAACATAATATCCCTTCACACTTTTCCCAGCTTACATTACCTAACCCCCTAAATAGGAGAGCAAAATGTAATTTCACAATTTTGATAAAAATTCTAAAATAAATCCCACTCAAATTTTTAACGCGACGTATCTTCTCGCTCTCTATACGTTGAATTTAATCGACATTAGCGTTTAACTCGAAATATTTTTATGAACAAAACAAAACTAACTGCGTTCAGAACGGACACTTTATAAAAACCCCGTATCTTCTTGCTCGTCGCGAGTTAAATTTTTTCGACAGCACCGTCAGAGTCGAAATAATTTTATAAACAAAACGAAACTAACTACGTTCGAAACGGACACTTTTTAAAAAACGCTAAACACAACGTCAGCCCGTATGTTCCTGTTTGCCGCGAGTTAAATTTTTTTGACAGTACCGTTAGACTTGAAATAATTTTATTAACAAATGAAAGTAACTACGTTCGACTCGGACACTTTTCCATAAACGCTAAAGACAGCGACGTCTACAACGGCGCTTAACACATGGGCCGTTTTCCCTTCTGTAAATACATAAAGCTACGTTAAATATGAATACTGTGACGACCCGGAAATTTCCAACCAAATTTAAACTTAACCTTTATATGTTTCCGACACGATAAGCAGAATTTGTAATGTTGAATCTCAAAAAATTTGGAACTACATTCATGTAATCAATTACCCTTTGACCGTGTTCGACGATTCACGAACAATTATGTGTATATAGATATGTATATAATATATAATATTAACCGAAAACATTAATAAAGTATTAGATATATGATACTTTACATGAACGTAATTGTTTCGATATATTTATCAACAGAATTAAGAGATAATATCAAATGATTGAATTATCAGATACATTATGATATGATTACGGGCCTATGTTATGAGGTCCACTGTGATTTAAGAAATCTATTCTTTTTGACAATATTCATAAAATGATAAAGTGATTTATAAATAAGAACAAATGTGTCAATTAACGGGAACTAGACAAGGGTTAGTGAAAATTCCTGTTTAATTTTCAAGACATGTTTTATAATATTTTCCTAGTGACCTTGATAAGATAACTATGTTAACTTTCATTTTATTTAATATGAAAGTAAGAACGTGGAGTGTAAATAACTTAGATGTTAGATATCGACAAGTTAAGTAACTCGACATTTTTCATTAAGATGATTTCATACGTTTATTTAACCTTTGGACTTTATCCCATACTTCACCAACAGACTGTAATTTAAAAACTTGAAACCTATTATGAATATATAATTCTACTTTTCTAAAATGTTTTATGATATAACGATTTAAATTAATATTAAATATATTTATATGCGTATTATACGTATATAGTTTTATACTTTTACTATACTTTAACTTTACCTTTACTTTACTTTTACTTTACTTTAACTTTAATAATTCACTTTAATAATTCATACTTTAATAATTCACTTTAATAATTCATACTTTAATAATTCACTTTAATAATTCATACTTTAATAATTCACTTTAATAATTCACTTTAATAATTCAAAAATCTATTATAAATAGAATTCAATAAGTTTCATTATTTCATAGAAAACTTGAAAATATATTTCTCTAAACTCTCTCAATCGAATTACATATATATATTTACTTAGTATTACTTCAAGATATTATTAGTATACATAAAATACTACGACGGAGTTATATTCAGACGATTTCAAAATAAGTTTTCAAACGGAATAGAGCTAAGGAAATTATGGGTTATAGCTATGGAGGTTATGGGTATTGATCGAGGGTATTGCTCGTGAGGTCAACCTAACGTTTATCATTTTCGTTGCGTCTACGTACTTTCCTGCAATATTGAATCACAATATTGATACGTTCGTGAATCCGAGACAAACCCTGCACTTGTTCAGTGTCGTCATATACATAATTGCTACGAAATACAGTATTGTGAATTTCATTACCCCCTTTTGATATATATTTCTGGGCTGAGAATACATGCACTGTTTTATAACTGTTTTACGAAATGGACACAAGTACTAAAAACATATTCTACGTTGAGTTGTACCACTTCGCATATTTTTCCCTAATAGCTTGGTAACTACCATTTACATGCGGTATTGTAAACGCGAATCCTGTTGATAGATCTATCGGGCCTGACAACCCCAACCGGACTGGAAGACCAGTATTCAACGGTTGCACAGTACTTCGTTCCAGTGACTACACTTGATACAGTGTAGTGAGATTTCATAATAAAGGGAATATGCGACGTTGATTAAATGTTAAGTATGGTCACCAAGTGCTCAACCACTTAGAATATATTTATTAAAACGTTTATGTATATGAAATCTTGTGGTCTATTACTATTACGGAAATGATTGATTATGATAAACTAATGAACTCACCAACCTTTAGGTTGACACTTTAAAGCATGTTTATTCTCAGGTATTAAAGAAATATTCCGCTGTGCATTAGCTTATTTTAAGGATATTACTTGGAGTCATTCATGACATACTTTGAAAGACGTTGCATTCGAGTCGTTGAGTTCATCAAGATTAATATTAAGTCAATAATAGTTGGATGTAATATGATATGGTATGCATGCCGTCAATTTTTGATGTAAAGAAAGTTTGTCTTTTAAAAACGAATGCAATGTTTGTAAAATGTATCATATAGAGGTCAAATACCTCTCGATGTAATCAACTATTGTGAATCGTTTATAATGTATATGAACGAGTCCTTTCAGTTGGTATCAGAGCGGTGGTCTTAGCGAACCAGGTCTTGTATTAGTGTATCTAACTGATAGTTGTTAAGATGCATTAGTGAGTCTAGACTTCGACCGTGTCTGCATGTCAAAAAGTTTGCTTATCAATTCTAGTCGGAAATCATCTACTTATCATCTTTAGGAAATTACCTGCTTATCATCTTAAGTCTAGACGCGTTTTCCTGCATTTATTGCATAATAGTGTATAGACGAATTCTTATCTTAGCACATCTATTACTGTGAACTTTGACTGACATCTTTTCAAAGATTCTCCGTAATTTATGGGATTTTGGTATTATATATACATATGCAAATTATGTAATTGAAGAATACCAAATCTAAATTCTACAATCTATTTCATACCAAAAATTCTTTCCCTGATCCTACGAGATGGATCCCTCAACCAGTTCGAATTCCTCAGATTCCGACAGCTATTCCGATATGGATATCTACCTGAGCTCCGAAAGTAGCGTCACCGGAATGGATCAACCAATTTCCCATCATCTATTTTGGATGAATTGGGGATGGGTCCGTAGTCTACTTAACCATTGGAGATAAGAAGAAGGTGATCCATTCCATTCACCACATTGCCCTCTTGGCGATGAACCTGAAGCACTTACCGGCGAACCTGTTCGAGATACTATTTTCGCACTCATTGCTAGAGTATCTCGTCATGATTATATACTATCCCATATTGCAAATCTTATTCATCCGCTCGTTCCAACCATCAATCATCCCGGTGTACTAGCAGAAATTAACGAACTTCGCGCCCGAGTAGTGGCTTTGGAACACATGGTGCAAGGATTACAAACACCATCAGCAGCACCAGCAGCATAACCAATACCGCCAGTAACATCCACATCGCAAGCCTCAATACCACAAGCTTCAGCAGCATCACCGACATCAACAACACCACCACCATCAACATCAACAGGATCAGTACCACCACCAACAATCACATCCGCATCACACGCCTCAACATCACAATCTGTACCTCGGATATCAACATCACACGCACCATAGATACCAAGGAATACCAACAACAACAAACGATAAGGTATTGATTCATAACTTCATCAGAGAAACATCCTGCGGTGATAATGTAATCTCTAATGTCTTAGGGATTATCTATTTCAGCCTTATCCATAAATCATATGAGTAGAATAGATAGAGATGATAGGGAGAAGAATCGAAACCCTGACAAGAATGGTGAGCGATTTACAAGCTAGACTTGCTATACAAGCATCACCAGCAGTTACCGGCAGTATCATCAGCATCAACAATATCGTCAGCACCACCATCACCGTCAGTACTGTCAGCATCATCAGCACTAGCATCACTTATAACATCACAAGTTCCGTCAGTTCAAGAATCGCCGTGGACGTCATCATTGATCAACAACGAGTATTTTGTATCAACGAGTTATGAAGTATTAACTCATTCTTCTGAAGAAATTATATATATATATATTTTATATATATGAATGCTGAAACTATAAAAATCTTTCGTACTAAGCTATTGAATATGAATTGAAAAAGGGTAGATACTACTCAGTTAAATTCATATTACTAATATGCTATGATGTACATCCTTCGTTAACAACCTAACCATTGTAACTACAATCTTTGATTCAATTAAATGAATTCGGTTTCATAATAAACCAAGTGTATCATTCAATAACATGTTTGATTTTACACTTTCATCTTCAATGTACTCGAAACTTACTGAAAAACAACATTCGTATCTTGTGAAGTTAGCAAGAGTTCTATGAGCATCAGCATAATTCACTAAGGAAATATCTATAAGAATAAATATTGAAGTATTGATTACATTAGCGAAATACTCCGCGAAAATTATGTAATCTCTAATGTTTTAGAGATTATTCTTTACTAATCCAAGCCGAAAATCAAATGAGCTTAATATGATATTAACTCATTAAATCTGTATTACATCTGAAGAAAATATACATACATATATTTTCATAAAGACTGTAATGAAAAATTCTTGTTCAAAATATTATTTGTGACATTTTTTTTAACGGGTAGGTAATACCTGAGAGATATATAAATGCACAATTAATATATTACATTCTTCGATTCTAATTCAGTAAATCATCAACTATACTCCCTATTTTCACAACAGTATACCTTCTTTTATAAGAAATCAAAACAATCATACTCATTCAAATTCAATCACCTATTCTGATTTTTGAAATCTCAGAATGCAACTCGAGATATAAGCAAAACCATCACTCTTAGATCCTTACATTTTTTCAAAGCTATACTTTGACTTCAAAACTGTGATAGAACATCACTTTTAATTGTAACACTCAAAAGGATACGAGAATCAATCGAGATTCATGACGAATTTATCCTTTGGATATTGACAATGACAAGCTGCATTTAAAACGCTTCGAAATTTCGGAAGACACTTCAAATAAGGAACAATCGAGATGATGATCCAATCACACATTACCCGAAGTCTTGTACCTGAAAAACTCTCGAACCCAAAGTCATAGTTTAACACGTACCCACGTTGAATTCTTTAGCATTTATTAGCAAAAACAACCTTACGATTCTTTTCAAAGTAGCCAGTTTTGTCACAGCTCCAACAAGTTAACTTCGACTTTTCAATAAAACTAATTTTATTATAACTTCGATAGATACACTGCCCTTTCACCATCGTTACTGGGGAACCTTTCATATCTCACCACATTAGCAGTAAACTTATCAACAACTTCATTAACCTTCGACTTAAACCTCTTCGAAAAGTCACTATACTTATTCATTGAAACTCCATCTTTTACTCATCCGCATCTTGCAACAAGAATTGCCATACCAATTACTGAAAATCAGCAATCAATATTTTGAAATCTCGCAGCGTTTCTACTTCAATAGTTATATATACATATAACGTCTATCTCCTAAACTTACACACTTCGAATGTGAAGTTTCTGAAAAACATCTCAAACTGTGAATTAGTTCTCGAAATGCTAATGAAGCAGCAGAAACTGTAAACGACTTTAACCGTCAAAAGTTTGATGACAAAGAATAATGTGTTGGTAAAGCCCAGAAAAAGAGAAGAGTTGGTACTGAACAATGGATTGAGCAGACCGTGAAGGAGACCAAGGATAAATACAAGGACCAAAGTCTGTATTTAAAGAATCTTGATGATTCTGTTTCTGACGAAGTCATTAACGAATACCTTGCTCCTGACTCTAGACCTTTGCGGACCTTATTATTCATCATCATCTTATCTTAAATATTATAAGATATCTTCGTATCTCTCATTATACATATTCTCCATATTTCTGGAGATATTTTCACAACTATTCTTATCTGAGATCATTTATCTCTCCGTAATATCTGCAACATAAAAGAAACTGTGTTAGTTTCTAAATTCTGAAAAATTTAAATATGAATGTTTTGAAGTAGTGTTGGGAACTGAAGCATGAGTTAGTATAATATAATGACACTTGATCAACGTGATTATATTACAGTAATTCATGCTGAGTTTCTAATGGAACGTGATGATTCACAGAACATACCGTCATCATGTGCCATTTACACGACTCTTACATTCTGCCAAATCTCCAAACATATTAAGAACATATCTTCTTGATAGATCTATCTTTTCGGATATTCTGGTAATTTGCCAAATCAAGATCGTACCATTACGATTTTCTTCTTAGAACATTAACTATGTTCATCCAAAACTTCATACCTACTAATTCTGGACCATTATTCGCTTGACTTAAAGCCGGGAAGAGACAACAAAAGTATGAAACTCCGAAATGTAAGGGAGAATATAAAGTCCAATAACAACACATAAATTACAAACCGTGTATATCAATGTTTATCGCAACATAAAGACACGAGAGAATTAAAAACACTATAACCCCAAGGGCGAAGTGGAAGAAAACAGATTGCTCCGGTGGAAGTTGGAAAAGGAGAATGATTGTTGCGATAGTAAGGATAAGGACAAGGATTAGAACTGGATTAAGTATTTTCGCAATCTTTTGAAATTGGAATTGAGTATAGAAGTGGTAAAAACTAATGGAATGGAAAAGGTAAATATATAAGGGAAATATCAGACGTAGTAATCGAGACAGATTATCGCATTTAATTAAAGAGATTCTAATTTTCTTAAATCTCGAAGAAACAGATCTTATAGATTTCCAAGATTTTTTTTTTTAATCCCTTGAATTCCGGAATTCAACCACGACTACGTCAAAAATTATGACGAAACTTATTTTCCTCATTCCACTATTTTGTGATAGCTTCACTCATACGCTTCGAGTAATCGAATCATTTTATCCATATTACTCTATGGTAATAAAATACTATCTATCAACACATATCCGTCATGAAAACATTTTTATGGTTAGCCATGATGACCTCGATCAAATTTCCGGACAAAATTTCTTTAACGGGTAGGTACTGTGACGACCCGAAAATTTTCGACCAAATTTAAACTTAACCTTTATATGTTTCCGACACGATAAGCAGAATTTGTAATGTTGAATCTCAAAAAGTTTGGAACTACATTCATGTAATCAATTACCCTTTGACCGTGTTCGACGATTCATGAACAATTATGTGTATATAGATATGTATATATAATATATAATATTAACTGAAAACATTAACAAAGTATTAGCTATATAATACTTTACATGAACGTAATTGTTTCGATATATTTACAAACAGAATTAAGAGATAATATCAAATGATTGAATTATCAGATACATTATGATATGATTACGAGCCTATGTTATGAGGTCCACTGTGATTTAAGAAATCTATTCTTTTTGACAATATTCGTAAAATGGTAAAGTAATTTATAAGTAAGAACAAATGTGTCAATTAACGAGAACTAGACAAGGGTTAGTGGAAATTCCTGTTTAATTTTCAAGGCATGTTTTATAATATTTTCCTAGTGACCTTGATAAGATAACTATGTTAACTTTCATTTTATTTAATATGAAAGTAAGAACGTGGAGTGTAAATAACTTAGATGTTAGATATCGACAAGTTAAGTAACTCGATATTTTTCATTAAGATGATTTATACGTTTATTTAACCTTTGAACTTTATCCCATGCTTCACCAACAGACTGTAATTTAAAAACTTGAAACCTATTATGAATATATATAATTCTACTTTTCTAAAATGTTTTATGATATAACGATTTAAATTAATATTAAATATATTTATACGCGTATTATACGTATATAGTTTTATACTTTTACTATACTTTAACTTTACCTTTACTTTACTTTTACTTTACTTTAACTTTAATAATTCACTTTAATAATTTACTTTAATAATTCACTTTAATAATTCATACTTTAATAATTCACTTTAATAATTCACTTTAATAATTCATATTTTAATAATTCACTTTAATAATTCATACTTTAATAATTCACTTTAATAATTCATACTTTAATAATTCACTTTAATAATTCAAAAATCTATTATAAATAGAATTCAATAGGTTTCATTATTTCATAGAAAACTTGAAAATATATTTCTCTAAACTCTCTCAATCGAATTACATATATGTATATTTACTTAGTATTACTTCAAGATATTATTAGTATACATAAAATACTACGACGGAGTTATATTCAGACGATTTCAAAATAAGTTTTCAAACGGAATAGAGCTAAGGAAATTATGGGTTATAGCTATGGAGGTTATGGGTATTGATCGAGGGTATTGCTCGTGAAGTCAACCTAACGTTTATCATTTTCGTTGCGTCTACGTACTTTCCTGCAATATTGAATCACAATATTGATACGTTCGTGAATCCGAGACAAACCCTGCACTTGTTCAGTGTCGTCATATACATAATTGCTAAGAAAAACAGTATTGTGAGTTTCATTACTCCCCTTTTTATATATATTTTTGGGCTGAGAATACATGCACTGTTTTATAACTGTTTTACGAAATGGACACAAGTACTAAAAAGATATTCTACGTTGAGTTGTACCACTTTGCATATTTTTACCTAATAGCTTGGTAACTACCATTTACATGCGGTATTGTAAACGCGAATCCTGTTGATAGATCTATCGGGCCTGACAACCCCAACCGGACTGGACGACCAGTATTCAACGGTTGCACGGTACTTCGTTCCAGTGACTACACTTGGTACAGTGTAGTGAGATTTCATAATAAAGGGAATATGCGACGTTGATTAAATGTTAAGTATGGTTACCAAGTGCTCAACCATTTAGAATATTTTTATTAAAACGTTTATGTATATGAAATCTTGTGGTCTATTACTATTACGGAAATGATTGATTATGATAAACTAATGAACTCACCAACCTTTAGGTTGACACTTTAAAGCATGTTTATTCTCAGGTATTAAAGAAATCTTCCGCTGTGCATTAGCTTATTTTAAGGATATTACTTGGAGTCATTCATGACATACTTTGAAAGACGTTGCATTCGAGTCGTTGAGTTCATCAAGATTAATATTAAGTCAATAATAGTTGGATGTATTATGATATGGTATGCATGCCGTCAATTTTTGATATAAAGAAAGTTTGTCTTTTAAAAACGAATGCAATGTTTGTAAAATGTATCATATAGAGGTCAAATACCTCGCGATGTAATCAACTATTGTGAATCTTTTATAATGTATATGAACGGGTCCTTTCAAATACACAGGCCGAAAGCCCCCGCCGCATCGCGCGGACCGGATCCGGACTAGTTATATACTAAAAGTCATGGCTAAATGTGTAGTTTTAGTTGATTCGGATTGTAGTTTTGCGTTTGCGTTCACACTACAATCGATCCCTCAAATTCGGCTCAATTTACGCAACAACTCCTCAAGTTTACACTTTTTCAGGGGTAGAAAGTGTAAACATATAATTTTATTAAAATAAAATAAACTGATTCCCCCCGAATTTATAACGGGCCCTATCTTCTCGCTCGGTGCGAGTTAAATTTTTCTAAGACCACCGTTCAACTCGAAAAAGTCTCACGAACCCAACGGGACTAACTATACGCGAAAGGGACACTTTTTAAAAAACGCTTAACACGACGACTGCCTGTATCTTTCTGTTGGCCGCACGGTTAAATTTTTCTGACAGCACCGTTACACTCGAAATTTTTTTATGAATAAAACGAAACTAACTACGTTCGAAACGGACACTTTTTAAAAAATGCTTAAGACAATGACATCTAAAACGGCGCTTAAGACATGAGTTGTTTTCCCCTCTGTAAATACATAACGCTACGTTAAATATGAATATACAGGCCGAAAGCCCCCACCACATCGCGCGGGCCGGATCCGGACTAGTTTCATATATAAATAAAAATTAATATATGAATATTAAATATAACAATATAATTGTGTTACATAATAAGTTCTAGTTTATGTTAAGTATAATATACATTGGCGACTCCACTTAGAGTGGAGTGGGGTCAAAGGACCCCATTAGTTAAAATTTTTTTATGTATAAAATAGTAAAATACTACAAAAATTGTATAGGACACCACTAAATTCATGGATAGGATCCCATATATTTTCAAAATTAGTGATTTTTATGAAAGTAAATAGTCATTCACTAGGAATTTTTTTTACAAAGTATCACTCATATTGTATAGGACCCTATTGAGTTTTGATCCTAGAATCGCCACTGATAATATAATATAAAGATGCTCAATACAAGATAATACTAACAACCTGTTTTCGAGGATTTGGCAATTTTAATGAATGATTATCATTTTCATTAGACTTAAAATGAAGGAATATTTGTTACAGCTAGTAGGCCTTTTGTGGATCGCTCCATGGGTTAGCTGGTGGTATGACTATGGGATCGGCCCAAGCCCATTGTAATTTAAAAAACAAAAAACACTACACATTTAATTACGAGTTTGGTTATCTTATTCCCTAACTAATGCATAAATTAACCTTATAATATGTTAATGCATAAATGTAGTGAAGCTGTTAAAAATTAAAGTCACGTTACCCAAAGTTTAAGGTAGCTACATATTATACAACCAAAGGTGGTAGAATCTTTTTGGGGAAAAAAACGCTTTCTAAAGGACATTTCCATTAATCTATAAGAGATGTATCATGTATGGTATTAAACCTAACATTATTATTTTACTTTCTGCTTTGCTGCCCGCCTAAATTTCTTGCATGTTAAGACTGGAAAAGTTTGCTTTCAAACTTGATAAACTCAAAGTCAATTCAAAGAGGTGCCTTTTGCAACCTAAAACAAGAAAATAACACAAGAAACACATGCTACTATACACACAAACTACAAGGAATGAAATTTCAATTTATATAGAGCAAGAATGTAGTAATTTTTTAAGCATACATACATATCTTGGAGTATAATGAACTAATCTAACATATTAAAACATTCATCTAATCTAATAAAAATCAGAGTAAATTATACTGATAGTCACGTGGTTTATATGAAATTACACTAATGGTCTTTATTTTTTGATAATCATCAGTGGCGACTCCAGGCACCCACAGTTATCCACTCATGGCCACGGAGGTTCGCCTGCAATGACTCCGGACTGCTCGCGTAGCGAGTAGTCGCCCTGGGATTAGTCAAGTTGACCGTTTGGATACCCAGGTTAAAGAAAAAAAATCAGTGGCGACTCTGACCCGTGGGGTCACAGGACACCACTATTTTGAAAAAAAAAATTGTAGAAAAAATCATTTAAATTGTATAGGACACCACTACATTTAAGTGTAGGATCTCATATATATTTTTGAATTTATAGTTTTTCTTTTAAGATGTATATGACAAGACTAAATTTATCTACTCGGACTCTATATATTTTTAGAATTTATAGTTTTTTTTTTAAGGTAAACAACCACTAAAAAAATATTCAAATATAACTACTACTGGAAAAAAATTTCGAGACCCCATTGAGTTCTCATCCTAGAATCGTCACTGATAATTATTGATAGTTAATGTGATTTTTATAAAATTATGAATTGCTCTTATTTTTTAAAACTTAGACTATCCGTCCATAACTTACCTGGAAATGTACATTGATGGTCCCCGATTTACATAAAATGTGTGTTGATCGTCACTCATATTAAGACTCATTTTTAGTAAGTCAGGGACGATCTGTATAATTTTTAAAAGATAAGGACGATTGGTATAGCTTCATGAAAACAATAGGGACGACCGTTGTGCACTACCAAATTATTAAAGGACGATCGGTGTAATTTGCTAAAGATAAGAACGGTTAATATAATTTAATGTAAACTATAAGGACTATTGGTATAGTTTACTCTTAACTTAATACTCCGACTTAATTGATTAGATGCACATTACCATCCAAAGATAACCTAATGATTGATTACTCTATTGATACTCTCACATGAAGTCTTAAGTTTAAACTTCACCAGTAATATGTTTTAGAATCACAACAGAATGGTCAAAAATATCACGGATAAAATAGGCACCCTTCCCAACTTGTCAGAACAAGGAAACCTTAATAAAATTGAGTACGTAGATGACTCTTAAGCACTGTTGTAAACGGCGTCCGTTGTGTCCGTTACGACGCCCGTTGCGGCATTTTGGTGACTAAACCGTTTCGATCCCGTCCCGTTTTCTTATAAGCCGGTCAACGGTCAACAGTCATGTCAAATGCAACAAAAATTGGGTCAACGCCGGTTAAAAGTCAGAAATTCTGTTAAAATCGGTCATAAGTCGGTCAAATCAATCAAAATTGACTTAGTTTAGTTTTCCATTTTTTATTATATTAACGCTAATAGCAATTATAGGTACAAACTTTTCGACGAAGATTTTTTAGCTCTAAAATATGTGTAAATATATATTTATATATATAAAAAAGTCAACATTAGTCAACATCCGTTTCAACCCCGTCTCGACCCCATTTTTTCCGTTGAGACGTTTTGAGGTCGCTGCCGTTTCGGCCCCGTCTCGCGTCTTTTTCAACCTTGCTCTTAAGACATTTTCAAGGATTGAAAAATGGAGAACCTATTACTTATTTTTTTTTTCATTTAATCTGAAAATTAGTCTGTTTTTTTAGAGACATAAAAACAAACAGTCTTCTCAAATAAAACCAAATGAAAACCGAGACAAATTCAAATAGAAAGGTAAACAACGAAGTCTCATGTGGACATATAATTGATTTTAAATTAAATATTTAAGTAAGAAATTAAGGAGAGGTGGTTACAAAACGTTTTGTGCCTAAGTTATTACCTAGGTTAAGTTATTACCTAGGTGTAGACAAATTGAATACAACTTCAATTCACCTCAGCCGTCCGATCGATTCAACAGTCAAGATCACTTCTTAATATTCCCACAGTCCTTGCATATAAATACCTTGTATAACCAACCCATCTCATACTAATCAAAAAACTACTATACAAGAAATGGGTGCAAACAAGTCTCAAAAGAAGTCATTTTTTTCGTTCTTCGCCATTTTTAGGTTCAAAAAGACACGAAAAGGACACGATGAATTGTGGGATGACTCCATGAGGGCTTACAAAGTGTATCCAAGCGATCAAGACGGAGCGGGCAGATGGGCTGATCCTCGTATTGATAGAAAAGCGTCTGCTTATATTGACGATAGAAAGAAACAAATGGAACAAGGTTGAGGTTTTAAGCTGATATGACAATGAAGATTTATGGTTTTGATGAAATTAGACATAATTGGTACCTTTATATATCTACATTTGTTATTTGATTACCATCATAGGATTCAAATTTGCATAAATAAAATAAATTGTTTTCCTGTTTATTCATATTATTCGGTATATCATGAATGAACATCTCCTCATCTATCTATATGGCTATATATATGCATTATATCTAGGTCTCTGTAACGGTAACAAGAGTTATAAACTTATAATCGATTTAAAATCTTATTTTATTATGTTATTAATTTTTGGCTTGCGTGTTATGTGGTGAGATTCAACTTGGTACTATCAACCCAGTTTCGATTCTCACTCCAAGCAGGAAGTTTTCAACTTTTGACGGTACTGTTAACATTAATGCGATTTGGGAAAGTCTCTGGGGTTACCCCAAGCTTCGATGGTACCACCAACATCGTCGTGAATTGGTTTCCTCCTAACGCGTGTGTGGGTGACAAATGAGAGCATTCAATGTCGATATCGCCGTTACATACCAAGCAGAAAGTTTTCAACTTTTTATTTATGGTAACGAGTTACTGTCTTAGAAAAAGAATACCTATAAGTTATTTATAATTGTTTAGAGAGGGGAGGGGGAGGAAATTATTATTGAGATTATGACGAAAAGTTTTAAGCGACAAAAAATATAAAATACTGTAGTGTTAGATCATTCAAATTTAGCTTTTAAAGAAGCGCACAACACCTACACTGACCCCCATGGCTCCACCATGTTCCAGGCCGGATATTGGGGGTTGAAAGTGTATAATCTAACATTACATACCTTGGTTTATTTTTTTAACAAGAATTTAAAAATATAAAAATAAATACCAGATAT
The DNA here is from genome assembly GCF_046630445.1 of Rutidosis leptorrhynchoides. NCBI lineage: Eukaryota > Viridiplantae > Streptophyta > Magnoliopsida > Asterales > Asteraceae > Rutidosis > Rutidosis leptorrhynchoides. Next base: position 37,992,377 of record NC_092334.1, read on the forward strand.
AGCTAGTATTATGACGTTTTTTAAAATAACTGAACCTTTTATAATATATGATAAACTTTTCGTATTTAAAAGACCCGCTTATAGTTATTGGACAGGGTCAATAAAATAGACATGACGGCCTGACTATGCTTGTTCTATATAGTTTTCTCATCATAACCTAGAGACTTTGAGTTCAAGTCTTGCAGCACAAACTAAATGGCAATTGTTTCTGATGATGTAGCGTGAGGGTACGAAATATACTATTATTTTTAATACAAAATACGTTACAAATTACACAAGTTTTATTAATTTACGGATGGGATATACTTAAACCTTGCTACAACACTTATAGGCAGTGTACCTAATCGTAGAGTAGTGTAGTTTTTAGTAAGTCCGGTTCGTTCCACAGGGAGCTAGTGAAGTTTAACGCTATATTTTTACACACAATATTTGTAAAAAAATACAAAAAAAAATATATATGTACTAGTAGTATTATTATTATAAAAGGGGGGGTTTTTTACCGTTTAATGACCGATTTGTCGATTTTTAAGACTTAAGTCACAATTAAAACCTAATGTAAAATATAAAAATAACTTAATTTAAAGAGTAAAGTAAATAACAATAAATAAAGTGCGATAAATTAAATGACCATAAAATAAAAGTGCGATAATTAAAAATGCGAAAAAGAGATAAAATAAAGGAATTATGCTTATTTAAACTTCCGTAATCATGATGTTTGACTTGTTGATTTTAATTTTATGCCCATGGGTTAATTGTCCTTTGTCCTGAATTATTTAATATGTCCGTTTGGTTTTTGTCCATAACAGTCCATCAGTCATAAACATAAAGTGCGAGTGTCCTCGTCAAATTATTCTTATACCCGAAGTTAAATATTCCAACTAATTGGGGACTTAAACTGTAACAAGATTTTAATACTTTGTTTAATAATTACACCAGGATGTCGACTGAGTGTAACCCAAGGTTTTAATATTTTGTTATCAATTATACCAAGTGTCCTTGTACATAATTTCACCCCTGTTTTAATTATTCTAGTGGCTATTAATCCATTCCCGTGTCCGGTTAAATGAACGATTATTCGTACATATAAATACCCCGTCCATCGTGTCCGATTGAGTGTATATGGTAATTTATAGGGACGCCCAATTGTAAATCTTTATATTAACATTAACAAACTATCATTTAGTTAAACAAATATAAAGCCCATTAATAGCCCATAGTCTAATTTCCACAAGTGTCGTTCTTTTGTCCAAACCCCAATTATGGTACAAAGCCCAATTACCCAATTTTAGTAATTAGCCCAACATCATGATTACTTCTTTTTAAATAAGCATAATAATAACTTAGCTACGAGACATTAAAGTAAAAAGGAAAGACATAACTTACAGTGGGTATTAATATCGTAGTATTACACGGGCAGAGTTCTGACTTAAAACCCGTAAATAATCATTACATTAACTAAATAATTATTATTAAAATTAAAATTAAAATTAAAATTTATTTATTTATGTTATACGTTACATGGAGAGAGATAGATAGAATATGGGATGAAAAAAAATGGGTGTCCAATACATGGAGTAAATAAATTTAAATTTTCATTTATGACCCATGAACTATGCTCAATTAACAACTTTTTATTATTTAATATTATTCTTAATATGAATTATTTAAATATTATATTATATTCTTGTGCATAGTTGACTCGTAATTTTTACACCGTTGCGTCGAGCGTTGAGAGTTGACTCATGTCCTGGTTCCGGATTTTCGAACGTCCTTTCGTACAATTTTATATCGTGTACTTTGCGTTTTGTAACTTGTACTCTTGTCATTTTTAGACGTTCTTCATCAATAATTTGAACTTTTTTAATTGTATCTTGTACTTTTGAGCTTTTTGGACCTTTTTGTCTTCAATTTGTCGAATCTGCCTTTTGTCTTCGCACTTATTTAATATAAACGAATATCACTTGAAAATGGAACAATTGCAACTAAAATCTTGTCTTTCTTAGGGGATAATGCTATGAAATATATGTTCCTTTTTAGCCTTATCAATATCCCCACACTTGAGCATTGCTTGTCCTCAAGCAATATAGTCTTGAAAAATACTTGAATCACTTCTTTATTCTTCACACTTTATACATCAGTGACTTCAATACGGCGGTATAAACAATGGTAGTAACGATGTGGTTAAAGGTGGGTGTGTCTTTTATAGTTGCCTCGGGTTTAGGTCAACGACACTGGCAATCAAATAGCCGATTTACTTTCGGTTTCCAAAGCAAAGTGCACATTTGAAAGGCGGTTTACAGTCCCACATGACTATAAAAATGTAGATCCTTTAGGAAATTGGATCTTTATGAAAACATTTGATCTTTTAAAAATTCAAGCTAGATTTTACCCTAGATAAGTTTTCCGGAATAACCCTTTACCGGTGTTTGCAAAATATTTTTGTGGGTTTGGTGGGTTTCAGATTTGAAAATTTTTTGCTCAAAACTTGCGGTTTTGTGTCACCCACTTGCTAACCTTGTATTAGAAAAGCAACACGTCCAGTTTACTTGTCCCGTATATTACCTTTTGGTAAACTACCATCCGGTTGTAAAGGAAAGCGATGAACAAGAAACTGTTAAGGCAATGTCTCGTGACATGCATTTGATTATGGTCTTTAACGTGTCGGATGCTAGTACTATCCTTGGAGGAGCAATAGTAAAGATCATCCTATGATTTTTCGGTCTGGCACAAGGTCCTTGATGTGCGAAAAGTGGTATATGAATTATCGTATGGAAAATACCGGTTTTAAAGATTGCTACACACTAACGGGCAGTGTACCCGATCGTGTAGTAGTATAGAAACTGGTTTAGTTCCGTGTATCGTTCCAAGGACAGTTATATCAGTCAAACTAGAATTAGAAACTATATTATGATTAACTAAGTGAATTAAAGTAAAAGTACAAGTTTTATGTTTTGTGGCGGTTTTAACGATTTAGCCAAATCAAAGAAGGTTAAATGTAAAAACAATATTTTTAGTCTTTTGGTTTATAAGATACAAATAAATGCAAATAAAGCAAGTAAGATAGTTTTGAATTAAATCAAAGAGATGAAATGTTTATCTAGATATTTTACCCTCGGTATTGGATGTAGTTTAGATATTAAGCCCTGAATGAATACTTAGGCGTGTAGTTATCTAATAGGTTTACTAAGAGTTCTCTCGGATAAACACGCAAATACAATAACAAGCTCAAGGTTTCCCTTTTTACTATGGTTCTTGTATTTGTAATCAAATAACTATCAGTATGCTAATCACCTAAATCGACTCGCCAAGAGTTCTCTTTAGCAAGTACTCAAACTAGAATTACTAAGCGAGGGTTCCCTATAACTTAGACCTTTTCGTTTGTGACTAGTTGATCAACAAGATTAAAGACTTGAATAACAATTGCCTTTGCGTTCGCTCTACACAATTCATTCCTATTTTGTTTAACCATTTTAATCTAGTTTACCCCCTTGGTCCGGTTTAGCAAACAATCAATCTAAGACAAGTTGATTGTAAATCAATATGATACATCAACAAGAGTTCTCTTTATCAACAACATATCAATTAACTAGATACAAATGGTTTTAACAACAATAAGCATGGTTCTCAATTCAAGCTTCAATCTATCACGCATAATACATTCAATCAATAAGATTACATCCAATACCTTGGTTATTAATCTAGACAAACATTATAGAAACTAGCCAACAATCATGGTAACAGACAACAATACAATCAAATTATAAACTGAAATCATTTCTGAGAACAAGTGAATAACCTACAAGAACAAGAGTTCTTGGATGAAGAAGATGTTGATGGATGATGCCTTGATGTTGAGCCTCTTCAAAGAGGTTGAAATTCTCCAATATGCTCCTGAAAATCGTCTCTAAAGCTCTCTGGTTCGTAACACTAATGAAACAGTCCCAAAAATGAAGTTTTAAGGTGGAGAAATTAGGTAAAAAGCAGAAAAGTCGGGTACACCTACTTTGGGACGTCGTCCTAAAAGGGAGGACGGCGTCCCAAAATAAAGGGCAAGACGGCGTCCCAGACCACCTAGACGGCGTCCCACATTAAAAGCCAGGACGGCGTCCTGAAATGGTAAACGGCGTCTCGAAATAAAGAACAGGACGGCGTCCTCCAAGGCAAGACGGCGTTCTACTTGGCTTTTAGGCACTGTTTCGTTTTCTTTTCAATATTAGTTCATTTGGACGAAGTCTAACATATCGGAAGCCTTGTTTTATCATTTTAGAGCGCTATCTTGACCTTAACTCGTATCGGGATCAACCAATGTCATAAATTATCAAAACTCGTTGTAAATCATTCTTCCGATACAAATTCGCGCATCTTGGCTTATCACTTGTAGATCACCTTCATTATCTTCGATTCTAGAGCGTTTTAAGTGATATTGCGATAGATATATATGATGTTAATGAGCAATATCAAAACACCCCACACTTAAACCTTGCTTGTCCTCAAGCAATTCTTTCGTTACAAAGTAGAACAATATCAATCATAATCACACAATATAGATTACAAACATTACATGAATTACTTGAAACACACGAAACACACACTTTAAGTAACACACTCACGCTATATACACTATGGAAACACACGCTTTAAGTATAGTACACTTTTATTGAAATCACACGCACGCTTTATACACAATGGAAACACACACACATTTTTGGTAGATTAGAGCCAAGTATCCGAAAAAATTGATCCTAGGGAAATCAGGACCTTGATGAAAACGTTTTATGATTTTGAAAATATCATGCTAGTTTTTTAATACTAGACACGTTTTCCGATTTTGTCGGATTTTTGAATTTTGAAAAAAAAATGAGTGCGGGTTTCCCGCTATTGGTCAAGCCAATCCCTCCCACGGTACCTAACATCATGAGATGTCGGTAGAAAATAATGTGCTTAGGAGGATACACATTACGTCCGGATATCATTGATAATCATGAGGTAATTATCTAATCCGTTAAGTCAATCATAAAGATTGAAGTTCATCAGGCTTAAAAGCTGATATATTACCTTTCCGGAGGTTATCCACTGGGAATCTGATCAATCACTGACAATTTGTGTATCATGGTGCGCTTCCCATTTGGCTAGCAAATCTCCCTCATTGAAATAAGCTTTGACTACCAGTTTCCCTGTTTGATGTTGAGGCCTGGTAGATTTCCAGTCGATTTTAGCAATGACTTTTCAAGACTTTTCGTCACCCTACAACTGGTCTGGACTACAACTTCTGAAATAAATCAGCAAGTGTGTCGTTCGGGAGACTTGACTCCCTTTAGGATGGAATGGATACATCATGTATGGTCATAATAAGTGATCGGACGCAACATTGTTCTTGTTAGGAGAAACAATGAGGATCGTCCTTAGGGTTTTCGATCTGGCGCGAGATCCGGTTTCCGACCACGCTATACAATCACCGCTCTCTCACGGTTTACACTCGTTTTTGGTACAAGTGACCTACAAGTTAGCTTACTAAACTAGTAGGATTTTCACTCAAATAATTGAATGATGGAGCAACTTCAAAGACTATTAATAATTTAAAATGTAAACCAACATTTATTTTCTAGATTTTAAGACCATAATGTGTATAACGTGGTTTTTGAGCTTTTAATCGTTTTTTAAGGCTACTTGAAAATTTTAAAATTTTTTAAATAAGCTTATAAAATTTAACCTTTTACAAGTTATGTTGCTTTGAACGCCTTAATTTTAGAAAAACGAGTTCCCGATAAATTTCTACTCCCCACCCCACACTTGAGATCATGCAAGGCCCTCATTGCATGAAATCAGAAAAAGGATTAAATTTAGAGGGCAAAGTGATAGGGTGATTGTAGAAATTTCCAATTTTGAACCTGTAAATCGTGGAACATGTAGACGGATGCCGCTGAACTTACTGCCAGCATAAGAGCATCGTCTAGTCCGCGATTATCATCATACACACATCATAATATCAAATGTCGCTGAACTTAATGCCAGTCTTTGAAGTTCAATCATGCTGCACAAATAAACAAACCACACAAAGCATATAAAAATAACGGTGTTTTTACAACCACATCCGTTTATCAAACCACACATTAGTATATTATTACAAACCATAATTGTATCAAAATACATCACACAAATAAAATAGTCTAAAAACAAGGTACAAAATGATCCAATAGGCACGCAGGCCTAGTTATCAAACGGCCAAAAATAATTACCCGAACCATCGCGGTACGGGCGCCCCTGTGGATATTGCTGCTCAAATCTGTTCCGAGCATCCTGCAACGCAGCGGTATTATCATAAATCGGGTGAGGCGGAGGTGGGTTTTGAGGATCCGTGTAATATTGGGGTGTCAGACGTGTCGTCCCATAGTACTGCTCGGGGTTGGAATAAAACAACTCTGAGTTATGGTTATTCCAATCAATACCATAACTCATCCATCCCTGATCGTGCACTTGAGCAATCTGTCGTTGCTCCATTCGCTGCTGACTATCCCACATTCGATCGTTGTGCATCCTTTGTTCGTTCGGGCTTAACCTCATGTTATTAACACTACCAACCAAACTGTCCCAACTTGATTGGGACGGATGCCACGGAACCTGTTCACCAACATTAGTTTGTGCCTCCATTTCCGCCTCCTCTTCCTGTTGCTGCTCTTACTGAACACCGCTGCCACTTGCGCCACCTGCACCAGCTGCCACAAAGGGTACCAAATGCCCATTTCTGTCTTTCATAATGATTTCGGCATTAATATAAAAAACCTTTTTCAATGGTTTCATCACACTCGTAAATTCCTGTAATCTGTCGAAATCAATGTTAAAGTGTCGGGCAAATCGGGTTATGTTGTGCCCCCCCAGAAGTGGCTTCTGTAGCCGTGTCTCTGTAGCAATGGAAAGAAAATAGTTACCGATCAACCCAGGAATGTCGGTATAGGCACCCCGCTTGATTTGATCCATAATCCACAAATCTAATGTTTTCACCTTCTCATTACCCTCAATCCTCGCATTAAACGTGCATGCGATGAGTCGATGAAGCAGCCTATCATCCCGGGCTGCGATTTCGTTATACCGGTGTTTGCTTGATCGAAAATGTGCAGGCGCATTATTTGGCTTACAAATTCTGCGCCAATAAGAAGTGTCATCAAACTGATGTCGGCCAACATAATCAGAAGCCCTCAAGTATTCACCTAACTGTGTGTCGGTGAGTTCCTCAAAAATACCCAGAATTCGACAAAGCTGAAAACTGCTCAAACCCCTGTCTTGGCCTCCTAGACGAAACCGTAGAAACTCAGTTGACAAATAATCACTTACATTGCTAAACCGCATAGTAGAGTAGAATTCTTTAAGAAGCACCGGGTAGATTGGTTCATTGATGCTAAAAACATGTTCCCAGGCGTGGGCTACTACTCTACCGTAAGGAATGGCGAGTAAATTAGTAACATGTCGGCGCATGCCCGCCTCCTCCAATGGCCCCCAAATAAAATACCAAGTAGCATTAATGGGCCTGCGGTTTATTCTCTCAAAAGTTTCGGTGTAGTCTTCGTCATTCTGTACCTGTGTTAACCAAACCCGAGGATCATTTAGATCCTCCTCCTCTTCTTCTCCGGAAGAAGACGATGAATGATGTTGTTGTGGTGGTGGTGGTTGTCTTGGTGGAGCCAAACCTGATGGCCTTCCTCTTTTAGCCGGTCCTCCTCTGCTTGGTTGTCCCTGCAAAACATTATACACAAAACCAAAAGAACATAGAAACCGTTGTGTTAATGTTAGCTAAAACATAACCGAGTAGCAGGAGAACTTAATCATTCAATTCCTAGTTCAAAAGTATTATGATTCATTTACACCAAAGTGCATGTTCACAAGTTTATACCAGAGTCAACCAAAGTCAACTTGAATTCATTAACACACTTTCAAAAAATGAAAATCATAACATCACAAAGTAGCACAAACTTAGGACTTAAAGGATTCAAGTATGTTGTGTCATAGGTCATAACATTTAACTTTGCATTCTAATCATATTCATCACAAATCATAATACAATTTTCACAATTTTTAGCTCAAATGACCTTATAACATCATACATTATGGCATTCCATTCCCTTATTTGATTCAACATGACCTAACAAATGAAAAACAAGCATACACATTTCATAAATTCATTACAATTCACAATATGCTTAGAAATTCACTAACTTTCAAAAACGACCCGGCCAAGTTGACATCAACATCACCAACACAATCAAATACTTCACAAGAATCATAAACATCAAACATAAACCCAACATCATAAATTAAGCACTCAAAATTCGGATTTACACTCTACAAACCCTAGCATCATGAACAAACCCTAAAGAACATGTAATCTTTGCAAAATAAACACATTAGGGCAATTTAAACATCTAAGGTATGTTAATCTTAACAATAATCATGCAAATCAAACACCCCACACTAATCTTTAACCAATTTATAGATATAGACATATAATTCAAGTAATTGATAAAGAAAAGTGAAGAAATGTAGAATCCATACCCAAAAGCTCATGATTGGAAGCTTGAATTTGAAGATTAAATCGCGAATTTGATGTAGAAATTTAGGGTTCTTGAGAGTGGTTCGGTTTTTGGGAGAGAAAATATAGATAGAATGTGTTTTGTGGATAGGAAATAAGTGGGTAAGGGTATAAAACGCGTTTAATTTTCTGAATCAGGGAGTCGGGACGTCGTCCCAAAATACAGGACGGCGTCTCGATATTCAGAGTGGGACGGCGTCTAGGTCTGGGGACGGCGTCTCGATGTACAAAGTGGGACGACGTCTAGCCAAACAAGACGGCGTCTAGGAGTTTAAATTGGGACGGCGTCTTCCCTTGTGGGACGGCGTCCCGTAACACTAAAACCCACTGACCTGTAATTTTGAGTCGTTTGCGTTTCGGGGTCTTACGGTAATCATTTTGTACCAAACAAAAATTTATAGCACACACAATACAAACCTAATTACAAATGTGAACCATTTTTTACGAGTCGTTCACCAAACTCGTCCCCGTTTTGATTTAGGCGTTTTTCTTGAAGTTGAGGCTAACCTCATCCTCAATTTCCAGGGGACCATCAACGTAGTGTTTGACCCGGTGGCCATTCACTTTAAAAGTATCGCCTTTCCAGTTTACCATTTCAATTGTACCATAAGGGTACACCCTTCTAACCACAAATGGTCCCGTCCATCGGGACTTTAGCTTTCCTGGCGATAACTTGAAACGAGAGTTATAAACAAGGACACGATCTCCTTCCATGAATTCTTTTGGATGTTTCAATCTCTTGTCATGCCATTGTTTAGTTTTTTCCTTGTAAATTAGAGAGTTGTCATAGGCTTCAAGCCTCAACTCGTCTAATTCGTTTATTTGGGTCAAACGTAACCGACCCGCTTCTTGGTAATCCAAATTGCATGCCCTTAACGCCCAGTGTGCTTTATGTTCAATCTCCAACGGGAGATGGCATGCTTTTCCGTATACCATACGGAAAGGAGTAGTTCCTATTGGTGTTTTGTAGGCCGTGCGAAATGCCCACAATGCATCATATAACTTGTTTGACCACTCTTTTGGATTAGCACCAACGGTCTTTTCTAGTATGCGTTTTAATGACCGGTTGGTGTTTTCTACTTGCCCACTCGTCTGGGGATGATAGGATGTCGAAATTTTATGGATTACTCCATATCTTTTCAACACCTTTTCCATTTGCTTATTGCAAAAGTGGGTGCCCCGGTCACTTATAAGAGCTTTAGGCGTGCCAAATCTAGAGAAAAGCTCCATTAAAAAGTTTACCACTACTCGGCCATCATTTGTTGGTAGAGGCTTTGCCTCCGCCCATTTAGACACATAATCTATGGCGACAAGTATGTAGAGGTAAGAGTGAGATTTTGGAAAGGGGCCCATAAAGTCAATTCCCCAAACATCGAACACCTCGCATACTTGGATGCTTTGTTGAGGCATTTCATCTCGTTTAGTTATTTTACCGGCCCGTTGGCACGCGTCACAAGCCTTGCAAACAGCGTAGGCATCTTTGAATATTGTAGGCCAATAGAAACCGGCCTCATAAACTTTCTTCCCCGTGATTTGGGGACCAAAGTGCCCACCTGTTGGACCACGGTGACAGTCAAGTAGAATTTCGGTGCATTCCTTCCCCGCAACACACCTGCGAATAATTCCATCCGCACATCGCCTGAATAAATAAGGGTCTTCCCAAAAATAGTACTTTAGGTCACTAAAGAATTTCTTTCTTTTCTGATGTGACCAACCAGTTTCTAGGTACCCTCCAACAATGTAATTGGCGAAGTCAACAAACCACGGATCCTCCACCTTCTCTACTCTCATTAGGAATTCTCCGGGAAAATCATCTTTAATACTCGATTCATGGAGTACTTCAAGATTGGGATTTTCGAGTCTAGAAAGATGGTCCGCTGCAAGATTTTCTGCACCTTTCTTGTCCTTAATCTCGATATCAAATTCTTGCAAAAGCAAGACCCACCTTAACAATCGAGGTTTTGCATCCGGCTTAGAGAAAAGATATTTTAATGCCGAATGATCAGTGAAGACAACAGTCTTTGATAGGACAAGATAAGATCGGAATTTGTCAAAGGAAAAGACGATCGCAAGGAGCTCTTTTTCTGTTGTTGTGTAATTTAATTGGGCTCCTTGTAAAGTCTTGCTCGCATAATAAATGGGTTGAAAATGTTTCTCAACCCGTTGGCCCAAAACTGAACCAACCGCAAAATCCGATGCATCGCACATTAGCTCGAATGGTAATGACCAATTTGGAGCTATGATTATTGGTGCGTTGTGATGTCGAGCGAGGTGTATATAAAATACTATTAATTTTACAAGAAAACTATTAAAAATTACACAAGTTTTAATTATTTATTTACAAAATGGATATACCTAAACCTTGCTACAACACTATAGGCAGTGTACCTAATCGTAGAGTAGTATAGTTTTTAGTAAGTCCGGTTCGTTCCACAGGGAGCGGGCTTATTGCACACTATATTTTTAAACAACTATATTTGTACAAAATATATATAATTATATAAAATAATATATAAAAGGGGGTTTACCGTTTAATGACCGGTTTGTCGATTTATATTTTAAGCGAAGCGTATAGTAAATGATGATATTTAAATAACAATAAAATAAATAACCATAATTAAAATGACAATAAATAAAAGTACGAGGAAATATGAAATAAAATATATTATGCTTATTTAAACTTCCGTAACCATGATGGTTGACGTGTTGATTTTAGTTTTATGCCCATGGGTTAATTGTCCTTTGTCCTGGATTATTTAATATGTCCGTCTGGTTTTCGTCCATAACAGTCCATCAGTCATAAATATAAAGTGCGAGTGTCCTCGTCAAATTATTATTATACCCGAAGTTAAATATTCCAACTAATTGGGGATTCGAATTGTAACAAGGTTTTAATACTTTGTTTAATGAATACACCAGGTTATCGACTGCGTGTAAACCAAGGTTTTACTACTTTGTTAACAATTACACCAATTACCCTTGAATGTAATTTCACCCCTGTTTTAATTATTCTAGTGGCTATTAATCCATTCCCGTGTCCGGTTAAATGAACGATTATTCGTACATATAAATACCCCGCCCATCGTGTCCGATTGAGTGTATATGGTAATTTATAGGGACGCCCAATTGTAGATCTTTATATTAACATTAACAAACTATCATTTAGTTAAACAAATATAAAGCCCATTAATAGCCCATAGTCTAATTTCCACAAGTGTCGTTCTTTTGTCCAAACCCCAATTATGGTACAAAGCCCAATTGCCCAATTTTAGTAATTAGCCCAACATCATGATTACTTCATTTTAAATAAGCATAATAATAACTTAGCTACGAGACATTAATTTAAAAAGGAGAACATAGCTTACATTGATTATTTATCGCGTAGTGTTACACGGACAGAGTTTCGACTTCAAAAACCCGTAAAATAACCTTTACATAACCCGAACTAATCTAATATAACACTAATCTATACTATATATATATATTTATTTATTTATTATCTTATGGAGTATTATTATTATTATTATTATTATATATTACTCGGCAGAATTCGCGACCTTTTATAGGGATTCTGAAATTTCTGTGCTCCGCGAGTCGCGGCACTTTTGGCCTTCCAGCTCCGCAAGTCGCGGAGGTTCCAAAACCAGCCCACAAGTTTAAGATCCAAGGCTGCCGACGGTTTTTATTTAAATATATATAATATATAAATAATTTTTATAATTATTTATATATTATATTATATTTATATACATAGTAGACTCGTAATTTTTTTTTTCGTTGCGTCGAGCGTTGAGAGTTGGTTCATGTACCGGTTCCGAATTTTCGAACGTCCTTGCGTACGCTGAGATATTTTGTACTTTGCGTTTCGTAACTTGTACTCTTGTCATTTTTAGACGTTCCTTATCAATAAATTGAACCTTTTTAATTGTATCTTGTACTTTTGAGCTTTTTGGACCTTTGCGTCTTCAATTCGTTGTTTTCGCCTTTTGTCTTCGCACTTATTTAATATAAATGAATATTACATGAAAATGGAACAATTTCAACTGAAATCTTTACATATCGGAGGGATATTGATACTAAATATATGTTCATTTGGAGCACTATCAAATATCCCCACACTTGAACGTTGCTTGTCCTCAAGCAATACAGTCTTGAAATAAAACACACTAGAATCACTTCTTTATTCTTCACACTTTGTACATCAGTGATTTTGATACGGCGGTATAAACAATGATAGTAGCATTTGTGGTTTACAGTCCCACATGACTATGAAAATTTAGATCCGTTAGGAAATTGGATCTTTATAAAAACATTTGATCTTTTGAAAATTCATGCTAGATTTTACCCTAGACAGGTTTTCCGGAATAACCCTTCACCGGTGTTTGCAAAATATTTTTGTGGGTTGGTGGGTTTCAGATTTGAAAATTTTAGCTCAAAACTTATGGTTTTGTTTCACCCACTTGCTAACCTTGTATTAGGAAAGCAACACGTCCAGTTTACTTGTCCCGTATATTACCTTTCGGTAAACTACCGTCCGGTTGTAAAGGAAAGCGATGAACAAGCAACTGTTAAGGCAATGTCCCGTGACATGCTTTTGATTATGGTCTTTAACGTGTCGGATGCAATACTATCCTTTGTAGGAGCAATAGTAAAGATCACCCTATAGTTTTTCGGTCTTGGCAAAAGGTCCTGTCTTCGACCAATATGCAACCACCGTTCTTACGGTTGACACCCGATTTGGTTCAGGTGACCTAATGAATTCCAGGTGAATTCCTAGGATTTTACGTTCAATGAACGCATTGAAAATGGGTTTTCAGAAAACAAATCGGTTTTATTTTTGATCAAAATATTTTCTCGTTCAAGCTCGAGTTTAGATATCATCGAATTCCATGAGTTGTAATTCTCAATCTTTAAAGTCAATCTCAAGGATTGAGTAATATCAGGCTTAAAAGCTGATTTTTAATCTTTGAGGAGATTATCCTTTCTGGGGGTCTGATTCATTAGTCTTATCAAGCTAATTTGCACGGCGCCCTCCCCATTTTACGAGATAAATCCTTCTCATGGTTAGGATAAATCTGACCACATGGCGACCCTGTTTGATGCTGAGGTCCGTGGATTTCCTGCTGATTTTAGAGTTGACTTTTCTAGATTTTTCGTTAACCTACAGCTGGTCTGGACGACAACTTCATGACCTAAATCAAGAAGCGCGTTTCTTTTTTCGGAAGACTTTACTTCCTTTAAATGATGGAATTGATTCATCGTGTAGATCCATCTTTCATTACAGTAAATCGGGTAAAACAGTTAATTTAGTCCAAAACAAAAGCACTTGCAATAAACTTTACACAAACATGTGATAGATAGTTTTTAATTGAATAACTTGGTACATTCTCCCCACACTTAGTTTCTTTCTTTGCCTTTTTATTCTCCTTTATTCTATTTTAAATGAATTCAATCGTTTTAGGGTGTTTCTCAATTTATGTCCTTTCCGAGGTAACGATAATTTCGGTATTAACACCTAGTTTTCATCGTTCATAAATATGTATAAACATGATTTTGACTTCATTTAGTTGAAAATTTTTCAAATTTTCACAAAATTTGGCAAATAAACTAAGTGCAAACCCGAGAGAATTTATAACCCTTCCCCACACTTGAGATCATGCAATGCCCTCATTTACATGAAATCAGACTATAATTATAAATTCATGAGGGTGATTAGTGTAGAAAAGTAATTAAAAATACCCAGTTTGTAATTACAAAGCTCGTCGAATGATAGATGGCGCGCCTCATCGTTCATTCCTTCATGTTTTATCACACATATTTTTCTTCAAAAACGGTTGCTTTTCTGAACTGTTTGCTAATCTTTAAAAATACGTCTTTTGCCCTAATTTATTATGCATGTTTATTAACGAGTTATGCACTAACCCGAACCCCTAATTTAACGTTAAGTGGGGTTAAACTTCCCCACACTTAGCTGACGATATGTGAAGTCAGTAGAATAAGTTCCAAGAATTAAAATAGTGAGCCAGTTATTTACATCTCGGGTGGTATATATTATATCAATGGGTTTAAAGTTTAGACCCACCCGATTGTCACTACTTAATTCTTTTTTAAGTGTAGCTTTTAGTAAATGGATATGTCTCTTTTCTGGTTCTTGGTCAAATGGATCGATATACACCGACATACATATTTCTATAGGGTGGACAATTCCTAACATTTCCTTCCTTTTATTCTCAGGATCAAAGTTTTCACCTCTATTACCCAATTGGGTGAAATTCGAGGTGTCATTATCTATTACAGCTCGTAGTTCATTTTCGGTGGATGACTCGTCTATTGAGAATATTGTGTTGGAAGGTTGTGGAATGGTGAAGTTCGGTTTGGCCTCGGGGGTAAAATTTTCAACGTTATCGTATTCCCAAGAGTACCAATTTGTCACCCTTACTTCTTCTTTATCCATTGATGGATCGATGATTTCGTCGGTAGAGGCTAATGGGTCGATATGTTGTGAAATTGGTAAGACTGAATAAAAAGTATCATCGGGATAGTTGGTGATTTCGGAGCTCTCGAATTCATCAAAATTTGATGATATGAGATTTTCTTGTACAATACTCCTCAGATCAACAGGTGTGTAGTCTGATAGAGTTTCAGCTTGCCGGTTTACAAACTCTCTCATTTGTTCATTTTGAGCATTGAGTTCTTCGAGTTTGATTTTCATATAATCTAAAGAATTTTCAGGCACATAATTTTCCTCGTCTTCTGGTTGTTGAGTTTGGATATATTCTTGGGAATAATCCCAATTTGAATTGTATTCTTCGTAATTGTTCCATTCAGGTTCCGTGGGTGCGTAATTTTCCATAGGAACGTAATAGTAACATTCCCATGTTGAGTGATAATCTCCACAGATTTCACAACCAGTTATTGTTTCGTCATTCGTGATCCAAGATTGACCGAACGAATTGTCATCAACACTCGTTTGAGAGTATTGATTTAATTGATTTTGGATATCAAAAAGGGTTTCCATAGCCTTGTTTTCAAAATTTTCCATTTTATTGCGATGGCCAAATTTTAGCTACAATGTGGTGCATTTACTAATTATCCTATTAGTTATAAAAATAGAAAAACTTATATAAGTTGTCCAATTAATAGACTTTTCTGCTTTTGCCCACGTTTCGAATAGCCAAAAGATGTAGCAGGGAGCCAGAACCCTTTAAATCGGAAGTTCACAACTCAGCCACTAACAAATCCAACTATTACTACGAAGCAGAAAATTGTCAACGTCCATTAATTTAACCACTTAAATAATTTTTCTTTCCGTTTGAGATATTAGATAAGAAATAGAGAAAATTTCTAAGTCCTAAAAACTAAAGCGTCGAGAAATAAGAAAGAAAAAGAATGCGCGTCGAAAAACGTTGAAAAATAAAAATAAGAAAATAGCGCGTCGTAACTTAAAAAAAATTAAAAACTAAGAATTAAAAGTTGCGTCTAAAAATATTAAAGCTTAAAAGAAAAACTATATCACAAATGGTAATAACTTAAAAAGGTACTAAAATATAAAAACGGCGTCGCAAAATTCTAAAGCACCTAAATCTTAGTCTAAAGAAAAAGCACTTAAGGGATTTTAAGGCAAAGCCTAAAAATCTAGAAAATAAAAATAAGCTACGGCAAGAACTATGTCTTAAAACTAGCTACGAACGAAAAATATACAAATATTACGCTAAAACAAAAAATAAACTTGAAGTTATAAAAATTATTTATTTTTATAAAAATATTATTTTTATATTATTTATTTTATAAAAGTATTAATTTATATATATATATTTAATAATACTAATTAATATTTAAAATACAAATTAAATTAAAAACTTAAAACTAATTATAATAATAATAAGTAAATAGGGTTAATAATAATAATAAATAATAAATTACCCGTAATAAATGCTGATTAGGGTTTCTGTCGGTGTCAGGGTGGCTCCGCGAGTCGCGGTATTCGAGGCTTCAAACTCCGTGAGTCGCGGGGTTCCAATTTTCAACTCAGGTACAGTTTAAAATTTGACGCGTTTTTTTTTTTTTTTTTTTTTTTTTTTTAGGATTTTATATTGTTTTTCTAAAAATAATATATATTTATACAAAAATGAATTAAAAATATAGAGTTTTGCCGAGTCCCCGGCAGCGGCGCCAAAAACTTGATGTCGAGCGAGGTGTATATAAAATACTATTAATTTTACAAGAAAACTATTAAAAATTACACAAGTTTTAATTATTTATTTACAAAATGGATATACCTAAACCTTGCTACAACACTATAGGCAGTGTACCTAATCGTAGAGTAGTATAGTTTTTAGTAAGTCCGGTTCGTTCCACAGGGAGCGGGCTTATTGCACACTATATTTTTAAACAACTATATTTGTACAAAATATATATAATTATATAAAATAATATATAAAAGGGGGTTTACCGTTTAATGACCGGTTTGTCGATTTATATTTTAAGCGAAGCGTATAGTAAATGATGATATTTAAATAACAATAAAATAAATAACCATAATTAAAATGACAATAAATAAAAGTACGAGGAAATATGAAATAAAATATATTATGCTTATTTAAACTTCCGTAACCATGATGGTTGACGTGTTGATTTTAGTTTTATGCCCATGGGTTAATTGTCCTTTGTCCTGGATTATTTAATATGTCCGTCTGGTTTTCGTCCATAACAGTCCATCAGTCATAAATATAAAGTGCGAGTGTCCTCGTCAAATTATTATTATACCCGAAGTTAAATATTCCAACTAATTGGGGATTCGAATTGTAACAAGGTTTTAATACTTTGTTTAATGAATACACCAGGTTATCGACTGCGTGTAAACCAAGGTTTTACTACTTTGTTAACAATTACACCAATTACCCTTGAATGTAATTTCACCCCTGTTTTAATTATTCTAGTGGCTATTAATCCATTCCCGTGTCCGGTTAAATGAACGATTATTCGTACATATAAATACCCCGCCCATCGTGTCCGATTGAGTGTATATGGTAATTTATAGGGACGCCCAATTGTAGATCTTTATATTAACATTAACAAACTATCATTTAGTTAAACAAATATAAAGCCCATTAATAGCCCATAGTCTAATTTCCACAAGTGTCGTTCTTTTGTCCAAACCCCAATTATGGTACAAAGCCCAATTGCCCAATTTTAGTAATTAGCCCAACATCATGATTACTTCATTTTAAATAAGCATAATAATAACTTAGCTACGAGACATTAATTTAAAAAGGAGAACATAGCTTACATTGATTATTTATCGCGTAGTGTTACACGGACAGAGTTTCGACTTCAAAAACCCGTAAAATAACCTTTACATAACCCGAACTAATCTAATATAACACTAATCTATACTATATATATATATTTATTTATTTATCATCTTATGGAGTATTATTATTATTATTATTATTATATATTACTCGGCAGAATTCGCGACCTTTTATAGGGATTCTGAAATTTCTGTGCTCCGCGAGTCGCGGCACTTTTGGCCTTCCAGCTCCGCAAGTCGCGGAGGTTCCAAAACCAGCCCACAAGTTTAAGATCCAAGGCTGCCGACGGTTTTTATTTAAATATATATAATATATAAATAATTTTTATAATTATTTATATATTATATTATATTTATATACATAGTAGACTCGTAATTTTTTTTTTCGTTGCGTCGAGCGTTGAGAGTTGGTTCATGTACCGGTTCCGAATTTTCGAACGTCCTTGCGTACGCTGAGATATTTTGTACTTTGCGTTTCGTAACTTGTACTCTTGTCATTTTTAGACGTTCCTTATCAATAAATTGAACCTTTTTAATTGTATCTTGTACTTTTGAGCTTTTTGGACCTTTGCGTCTTCAATTCGTTGTTTTCGCCTTTTGTCTTCGCACTTATTTAATATAAATGAATATTACATGAAAATGGAACAATTTCAACTGAAATCTTTACATATCGGAGGGATATTGATACTAAATATATGTTCATTTGGAGCACTATCACGTTGACAAGTTTTTCTTTTAAAATTTTGAATGCCTTAGTGCATTCGCTTGTGAAAACAAAGGGTGCATCTTTTTCAAGAAGTTTATTTAATGGCGTTGCAATTTTTGAAAAATCCTTAACAAATCGCCGGTAGAACCCGGCATGCCCAAGAAAACTTCTCACACCCTTTACGTTTGAAGGAGGTGGAAGGTTGGCGATGACGTCAACCTTTGCTGGATCCACCTGAATACCAACACTTGAGATTTTGTGCCCTAAGACAATGCCTTCTTTAACCATAAAGTGGCATTTCTCCCAATTTAGCACTAAGTTCGACTTCTCACACCTGATTAGCATTTTCTCCAAATTTAGAAGGCATGAATCAAAAGTGTCACCGAAGACTGAAAAGTCGTCCATGAACACTTCCATGCAATCCTCAATCATATCGTGGAAAATGGCCATCATACACCTTTGGAATGTCGCAGGAGCATTACATAGACCAAAGGGCATTCGGCGATATGAGAAGGTGCCATAGGGACACGTGAAGGTAGTCTTTTCTTGGTCTTCGGGGGAGATGGGAATTTGAAAGTACCCCGAAAAACCATCTAGGAAACAATAAAAGCTATTTCCTGCAAGTCTCTCTAACATTTGATCAATAAATGGTAGAGGAAAATGGTCTTTTCTTGTGGCTTCGTTTAACTTTCGATAATCTATACAAACCCGCCACCCCGTAACAGTTCGTGTCGTGATAAGCTCGTCCTTATCATTGGTGGTAACAGTTATACCACCCTTTTTAGGAACACAATGAATCGGGCTTATCCACGGACTGTCTGAAATCGGGTAGATTAGACCTGCATCTAGCAATTTAATGATTTCCTTTTTGACAACGTCTTGCATATGAGGATTTAGTCTTCTTTGACGTTGCACCACTGGTTTGGAATTTTCTTCCATTAAGATCTTGTGCGTGCAATAAGAAGGACTAATTCCTTTTATGTCATGGATTTTCCATGCAATGGCCGGTTTGTGGGCCTGTAACAAGGAAACAAGACGTTCTTTCTCATTTTGAGAGAGAAGTGAGGAAATAATTACCGGAAGTTTTGAATCTTCCTGAAGGAAAGCGTACTCAAGATGATCAGGGAGCGGTTTAAGCTCCAAAATGGGAGGTTCCTCAATTGAGGATCGACTCCGGTACTCGCTATCCTTGCTTAGTTTTTCTATTTCCTCTTCAGTTGGTTCACACTCATTGGCCATCAAAAATGTGGCCATCACATCCATTTCTTCTTCAGTGAATTCATCATCTCCATTTGCCAAATCGTATACACCTGTTTCATCCGATTCGGGAGATTCTTGCAAGAACTCGTAATGCGAATCTATGCTTTGCATGAAATAACAAGTATCATCCGAAGATTCGGGATATTTCAATGACTTGTCAATTGCAAAAGTCGCACTAGCTTCACCAATTCTAAGGGTCAACTGCTGGTCATAAACATCAATGACACATCGAGCAGTATTTAAAAATGGCCTACCCAGAATAATTGGTATTCTCTCATCAACTTCCATGTCTAAAACCACAAAGTCAGCCGGAAAGATCAGATTTCCGGTCTTAACTAACAAATTCTCTATTATTCCTCGAGGGAATTTTATAGAGCGATCAGCTAGTTGAATAGCCATTCGTGTGGTTTTGAGTTCCCCAAGGGCTAACTTAAGGTAAATTGAATAGGGCATTAAATTGATACTAGCCCCCAAATCGGCTAATGCCCTCATGCAATCAAGGTCACCCATTAGACATGGAATAGTAAAACTACCCGGATCTTGAAGCTTTTCAGGAAGTGTGTTAGACACCAGCGCGGAACATCTAGCATTTAAAGTGACTGATGAAACGCTTTCCATCTTCTTTCGGTTAGTAAGTAAGTCTTTTAGGAACTTAGCATACTTTGGCATTCCTGAGATAACATCAATAAAAGGCATGTTTATGTTTATCTGTTTAAACATATCTAGAAATTTTAGCCTTTCGGCTTCTAGCCTTTCTTGTTGTTGTTTTCTTGGGAATGGGAGCGGTGGTTGATATGGTTTCACTACGGGTTTTTCCCGTTCTTCCTTTTCAACCACTTTTTCCGGCTCCTTAACCGGTTCATCGTTTTGGTTCAATGGAACTCTGAAATCAGAATTTTCGGGCATTTGTGGAGCATCGTATGCTAAACCACTCCGTGTGGTAATAACATTTGCGTGCTCATTTCTGGGGTTCTTGTTGGTATCTCCCGGTAAACTACCGGGTTTTCTCTCACTCAGTAAATTGGCTAAACCACTCATTTGTTTTTCCAAATTTTGGATTGATGCTTGTTGGTTACGAAACTGATGTTCGTTTTTCTCGTTGGTTTGATTTATGTTTGTGACAAGCTGAGTTTGTGATGCAATTAACTTTTCCAACATATTCTCTAAATTTGACTTTTTCTCCTCCTGTTGGGGTTTTTGATAATAACCCGGAGTTTGTTGTTGGAACCCACTACTTGACCCTTGTTGAAAATTAGAATTTTGACCTTGAGGGTTGTAGGGGTTGTTAAAGTTACGGTTAAATTGGGCTCTACCCTGAAACTGGTTATTATTTCTTTGGCTTATAAAAGCCACTTCTTCTTTTTGAGCCATGGTTAACCCGGCATCACAATCTTTACCTAAGTGTAGACCACCACAGTATTCACAACCTACTTTCATACTATGGATTTCTTTTGTGATTTTGTCCATGTTTCGGACAACACCGTCTATTTTTACACCTAGGGAGCTGAAGTCATCATAAGCACCGGCGCTTTGGACTTGAGCATTTCGAGTAATTGGGCGTTCTTGATGCCACTCATGAGAATAATCGGCTAATTTCTCGATTATCTCATAAGCCTCTTGCTCGGTTTTGTCCATAATTGAACCTCCGGATGCTTGATCAATGGAAATTCGGGTTGCAACTTCGCAACCCTTATAGAAGATTTGAACCTGTTGAAAGGTATCCAAACCATGGTTTGGACAACCTCTAAGCATTTTGGAAAATCTATTCCATGCTTCGTACAAGGTTTCCATAGGCTTTTGACAGAACTGGGTAATCTCCTGTTGGAGTCTCGCTGACTTAGATGCTGGAAAATATTTCTTAAGAAATTTTTCCATCATACTATCCCATGTTCTTATCGTAGCCTCGGCTAATGAATCTAACCAACTTCTTGCTTCCCCGTGGAGTGTCCACGGGAAAAGTCTTAGAAATATAGCCTGGTCAGTTTCTGGTTTTAATTTGAAAAGAAGACATATCTCTTCAAAGAGACGAATATGTTCGTTTGCGTCTTCATTAGGACCGCCACTAAATTGACACCTATTATTAATCATTTGAAGAATAGGTCCTTTAATTTCAAAATTTACCTCACCCGTGAGCGGAGTAATAGCACTACCTTGTCCGGTTCGCGTCGCTTTCATCCTGTCTGCCATTGATTGTCTTGGTACCAACGGTCTTTCTCCTTCCATTTCAAAATTTGGTGGTTGAACTGGTTTACCAAAGTCTGAATATCTAGGCTTGGTGGTACTTGATTCTGAATCAAAAGTTTCCTGCTTTGATGAAGATTCAAAAATATCAAGCACTTCTTTTGGAATTCCACCAAGCTTTCTATCCGGTTCTGTCAATGGTGTAAATAATGGAGATTCTGAACTTCGGGTATGTGGCATATGCAACCTATAATCTGCCAATCACACAACTAACAAAAACTATCACACATACCGATTCTACAAAAATTAAAATCAAAGACTATTAATAATTTAAAAATAATTAAGAAACTACTTAAAATCACAAATTAGTTAATAATTCTATTTTGACACAAAACTGTCCCCGGCAGCGGCGCCAAAAACTTGATGTGCGAAAAGTGGTATATGAATTATCGTATGGAAAATACCGGTTTTAAAGATTGCTACACACTAACGGGCAGTGTACCCGATCGTGTAGTAGTATAGAAACTGGTTTAGTTCCGTGTATCGTTCCAAGGACAGTTATATCAGTCAAACTAGAATTAGAAACTATATTATGATTAACTAAGTGAATTAAAGTAAAAGTACAAGTTTTATGTTTTGTGGCGGTTTTAACGATTTAGCCAAATCAAAGAAGGTTAAATGTAAAAACAATATTTTTAGTCTTTTGGTTTATAAGATACAAATAAATGCAAATAAAGCAAGTAAGATAGTTTTGAATTAAATCAAAGAGATGAAATGTTTATCTAGATATTTTACCCTCGGTATTGGATGTAGTTTAGATATTAAGCCCTGAATGAATACTTAGGCGTGTAGTTATCTAATAGGTTTACTAAGAGTTCTCTCGGATAAACACGCAAATACAATAACAAGCTCAAGGTTTCCCTTTTTACTATGGTTCTTGTATTTGTAATCAAATAACTATCAGTATGCTAATCACCTAAATCGACTCGCCAAGAGTTCTCTTTAGCAAGTACTCAAACTAGAATTACTAAGCGAGGGTTCCCTATAACTTAGACCTTTTCGTTTGTGACTAGTTGATCAACAAGATTAAAGACTTGAATAACAATTGCCTTTGCGTTCGCTCTACACAATTCATTCCTATTTTGTTTAACCATTTTAATCTAGTTTACCCCCTTGGTCCGGTTTAGCAAACAATCAATCTAAGACAAGTTGATTGTAAATCAATATGATACATCAACAAGAGTTCTCTTTATCAACAACATATCAATTAACTAGATACAAATGGTTTTAACAACAATAAGCATGGTTCTCAATTCAAGCTTCAATCTATCACGCATAATACATTCAATCAATAAGATTACATCCAATACCTTGGTTATTAATCTAGACAAACATTATAGAAACTAGCCAACAATCATGGTAACAGACAACAATACAATCAAATTATAAACTGAAATCATTTCTGAGAACAAGTGAATAACCTACAAGAACAAGAGTTCTTGGATGAAGAAGATGTTGATGGATGATGCCTTGATGTTGAGCCTCTTCAAAGAGGTTGAAATTCTCCAATATGCTCCTGAAAATCGTCTCTAAAGCTCTCTGGTTCGTAACACTAATGAAACAGTCCCAAAAATGAAGTTTTAAGGTGGAGAAATTAGGTAAAAAGCAGAAAAGTCGGGTACACCTACTTTGGGACGTCGTCCTAAAAGGGAGGACGGCGTCCCAAAATAAAGGGCAAGACGGCGTCCCAGACCACCTAGACGGCGTCCCACATTAAAAGCCAGGACGGCGTCCTGAAATGGTAAACGGCGTCTCGAAATAAAGAACAGGACGGCGTCCTCCAAGGCAAGATGGCGTTCTACTTGGCTTTTAGGCACTGTTTCGTTTTCTTTTCAATATTAGTTCATTTGGACGAAGTCTAACATATCGGAAGCCTTGTTTTATCATTTTAGAGCGCTATCTTGACCTTAACTCGTATCGGGATCAACCAATGTCATAAATTATCAAAACTCGTTGTAAATCATTCTTCCGATACAAATTCGCGCATCTTGGCTTATCACTTGTAGATCACCTTCATTATCTTCGATTCTAGAGCGTTTTAAGTGATATTGCGATAGATATATATGATGTTAATGAGCAATATCAGTCCTGTCTCCGACCATGCTATGCAACCACCGTTCTTACGGTTGACACCCGATTTGGTTCAGGTGACCTAATGAATTCTGATGAATTCTCAGGATTTTACGTTCAATGGTAATGAACGCATTGAAAATGGGTTTTCAGAAAACAAATCGGTTTTAATTTTGATCAAAATATTTTCTCGTTCAAGCTCGAGTTTAGATATCATTGAATTCCATGAGTTTGAATTCTCAATCTTTAAGGTCAATCTCTAGGATTGAGTAATATCAGTCTTAAAAGCTGATTTTTAATCTTTAAGGAGATTATCCTTTCTGGAGATCTGATTCATTAGTCTTATCAAGCTAATTTGCACGGTGCCCCCCCATTGTACGAGATAAATCCTTCTCATGGTTAGGATAAATCTGACCACATGGCGACCCTGTTTGATGCTGAGGTCCGTGGATTTCCAGCCGATTTTAGTGATGACTTTTCTAGATTTTTCGTCAACCTACAGCTGGTCTGGACGACAACTTCTTGACCTAAATCAAGAAGCGTGTGTCTTTTTCGGAAGACTTTACTTCCTTCAAATGATGGAATTGATTCATCGTGTAGATCCATCTTTCTTTCAAAAGTATTATAGTAAATCGGGTAAAACTGATTAGTATTATCCAAAACAAAAGTACCTGCAATAATCTTGTACAAAAATATGTGATAGATAGTTTTTAATTGAATAACTTGGTACATTCTCCCCACACTTAGTTTCTTTCTTTGCCTTTTTATTCTCCTTTATTCCATTTTAAATGAATTCAAGCGTTTTAAGTTGTTTCTCAATTTATGTCCTTTTCGAGGTAACGATAATTTCGGTATTAACACCTAGTTTTCATCGTTCATAAATATGTATAAACATGATTTTGAGTTCATTTAGTTGAAAATTTTTCAAATTTTCACAAAATTTGGCAAATAAACCAAGTATAAACCTGAGAGAATTTATAACCCTTCCCCACACTTAAGATCATGCAATGCCCTCATTTGCATGAAATCAGACTATAATATAAATTCATGAGGGTGATTAGCGTAGAAAAGTGATTAAAAATACCGAGTTTGCAAACATATTATTATTTCACATTTGATTTTTTGCGTCTTGTCAAAATCAGTAGCTTTTGCTGAACTTCATGACAGTCTTTGAAAGTTCATTGTTTTACCCTGTTTTGTACATAAGATAAAATACAAACATATATATATATATATATATTTTTGAAGTTTGGTTTATAACCCCACTTTTCAAAAATTTATAAAGTATAATATTTTTGGCATCCTTTAGATCAATAAAATTAAAAATAATGATAACAAAATTTGTCGCCCCGCCCTCGGGTAAAGCAATTTCGGTTCAATGACCTAGTGTTCAACTTACGACGAATTTTAAAAATCATATTTTTAACTTAAAGAAATAAAGTAAATTTTGTTTTTTAAAATCACAATAAAACATAAATTAAAATGCATATTAATTTCAAATAAAACCTAAAAAAATAAAAATTCAGAATGGAGGGAGAAAACTAGTTCTTTAGTGTCTGCTAGCGGAAAAGACCAATCGGATTCCATTCTCGGAACTACACGAGAACAGAACAACTAACTCCAAACAGCATTTTCTTTTTAGAATATTTGAATCTCCTCACACTTAGGTAGCCGTGGTGTCGAAATTGTGATTAGCTTCATCGTCAATTTCTCTTGGTCCATAATCAACTTGCATATCTGTGACTTTTTCTTTAAGCCATTGGTCGGATTCATGTGTTATATCCACAATTTCAACTAGCTTTGCCTTTTCTTTAGGCGACAGATTGGATACTAATCGGTTACATAACTTAAAGTTCCCCTTGGTTCTAGCATCGCGAATCCGTTTAATAAGTTTCTTCATTGAACTATTAATAACGGGATCATTTAATTTCGTATCAACAACGGGGTTCTTTGTTATCATGTCATCATTAGGTGTTACTTCATTTTCCCCACACTTAGGCGTTTCATTATTGCTAAGTATTACCGTTGGAGTTGGTAAAACAACATGGTTCTTACCAATCGTTTTTGCTGGTTCAACGGTTTTGGTTGGTGGAGATTTAGTCTTTCGAATCATAAAGGTGATCGATTTGTCACCACTTTTAAGTGTCATTCTTCCATTTCCTACATCAAATAACGCCCCGGTGGACGCTAAGAATGGTCGACCTAAAATTAGAGGAATGTTTGAGTCCTCTTCTATGTCAATGACAATGAATTCGACTAGAAAGGTTAAATTACCTACTTGAATGGGTAGGTTGTCAGCAATTCCAACTGGGTGCTTAATGGTTTGATCAAAGATTCGAACACTCATATCCGTTGGAGTTAACTCACCTACACCTAATCTCTTATATAAGGAAAGAGGCATAACACTCACACTTGCACCTAAATCTGCTAGTGCATCATACATGACACAATCACTAAGTAGACAAGGAACAATAAATTCACCCGGATCACCTACCCTAGGTGGAGGTTTTGGTGGAACTGTATTCACCGGGTTTACTTCTACGGCTTTTGTTTCTTGTACTTTCTTATTCTTTTTCTTCTTCTTCTTTCCAGAAGTATCACAATCTTTATTACTTATTACTTGCTCATACTCAACTCCTTTTCTTGGAAACGGGATGGGTGGTTTGTATGGTGTCACCACTGGCTTTACATACTCGGGTGGTGGTGGTGGTGTAACTTCTTCATTGTTACTCACATCTAAAACCTTCCCATCTTTTGGAGCTGGTTTTTCAGAATTTGTTGACACCATATTAACATTCTCTTTCCGAGGATTTACTTCAGTATTACTCGGTAGCTTTCCTTGTTCCCTCTCACTCATCATGCTAGCAAGAGTACCTACGTATTTTTCTAGATTCAAAATGGAAGCTTGTTGAGTTCTTAATGACTGATCAAACCTCTCATTTGTTTGGGTTTGAGTTTCAATAAATTGTGTTTGAGATTCAACTAGCTTGAATACCACGTCTTCCATATTTGACTTTTTCTCTTCGGTTTGTTGTTGTGGTTTATATAAGCCAGGTCTTTGTTGATTGAAAGTGTTGTTTTGAGTTGGTTGGTTATTCGGACCTTGTTGGTTATACCAGTTATTTTCGGGTCCTTTTGGATTGTAAAGAATGTTTTGATTTCGATTGAAGTTTAGCTTTGGCGGTTGATAATTATTTTGATAATTATTTCCCGGCCTTTGGTTCATATAGAAAACATTCTCTCGTTGTTCCATGGTTGGTTCAATGTGACAATCTTTCAATAAGTGTGGTCCACCGCATAGCTCACAACTGATTCGTATTGCGTGAATATCTTTATTCATCTTTTCCATTCGTCTTTCGAAAGCATCTATTTTTGCGGAAACGGAATCAAAGTCATGGCTAGAATCAGCTCTAGCCGCTTTAGATGATCGAAAGATATCTTTTTCTTGGTGCCACTCATGTGAGTGGGATGCTGTGTTATCAATAATTTTGTAAGCTTCAGTTGCGGTTTTCTTCATAATGGAACCACCGGCTGTTATGTCGATGTCTTTTCGTGTAGCAACGTTGACACCTTGGTAGAATATTTGTACTATTTGGTAAGTGTCTAAACCGTGTTGAGGACATCCTCTCAACATCCTTCCGAATCTTGTCCACGCCTCATATAATGTTTCATTTGGCTTTTGCGCGAACGTAACAATTTCTCCTTGAAGTCTCACGGCTTTGGATGCCGGAAAGAATCGTTTAAGAAATTTTTCAACTAAAACATCCCATGTGTCAATCGCCCCTTCAGGTAACGATTCTAACCAATCTTTGGCTTCTCCCTTTAAAGTCCAGGGAAACAACATGAGATAGATCTGCTCATCTTCCACTTCTCGGATTTTGAATAGTGTACAAATTCTTTTAAACGTACGAAGGTGTTCGTTAGGATCTTCATTCGGTGCACCACTGAATTGGCATTGGTTAGTTACCATGTGTAGAATTTGTCCTTTGATTTCATAATCTGGCGCATTAACTTCTGGCTTAATAATGGCGTGACCTTGGCCCGTGCGTGTGGCTCTCATTCGATCTTCCATACTTAGAGTTTCCGTTACTTCCATAATTGAATTTGTTGAATACGAATCACTAGAGGATTCTGATTTAATGGTTTGTGGCTCAGGAGGAATAATTAGTGGTTCAGGATCTTGGAATTGTCCTTGAATATGCTCCGGGTTCTTAATTGTGAAGTCGGGTTCAAAAGATGGATTATCGGAAATTTGAGTTGGAGTTCTTGTTCGACTAGATGACGATTCTAAAGAAAAATCAACGGCGACAATATTTGCTAGATGTCTTGATCGAGTTACAGGTGGTGAACGTATGAAAGGTGGTGAACGTTTTGCTCGGTGCATTCACAGAATATCCTATTAGTTATAAAAATAAGAAAAACTTATATAAGTTGTCCAATTAATAGACTTTTCTGATTTTGCCCACGTTTCGAATAGCCAAAAGATGTAGCAGGTAGCCAGGACCCTTTAAATCGGAAGCCCACAACTAGCCACTAACAAATCCAACTATTACTACGAACCAGAAAAATGTCAACGTCTATTAATTTAACCGCTTAAATAATTTTTCTTTCCGTTTTAAGATTTAGATAAGAAGTATAGAAAATTCTAAGTCCTAAAAACTAGAGTATCGAGAAATACGGAAGAAATAGATTGCGCGTCGAAAAATGTTGAAAAATAAAAAGGTCGAAAAATAGGCGTCGAAAAATAAAAATAAGAAAGTAGTGCGAAATACGGCGTCGCAAAATTCTAAAGCACATAAATCTTAGTCTAAGGAATAAGCACTTAAGGGATTTTACGGCAAACCTAAAAATCTAAAAATAAAATAATCTATGGCAAAACTAATCTTAATACTAAAAATTGTGACTGAGTCTAAAAATCTAAAGGTAATAAAACTTAAAATAATTTTTTTTTTTTACGTTTTTGTTATTTTTTTTTTTTTACGTTTTTTTTTTTTTATATTTTTGCAAATATAAATTAAAAATATAGCGTTTTAGTGCTCCCCGGCAGCGGCGCCAAAAACTTGATGATGTAGCGTGAGGGTACGAAATATACTATTATTTTTAATACAAAATACGTTACAAATTACACAAGTTTTATAATTTACGGATGGGATATACTTAAACCTTACTACAACACTTATAGGCAGTGTACCTAATCGTAGAGTAGTGTAGTTTTTAGTAAGTCCGGTTCGTTCCACAGGGAGCTAGTGAAGTTTAACGCTATATTTTTACACACAATATTTGTAAACAAATACAAAAAAAAATATATATGTACTAGTAGTATTATTATTATAAAAGGGAGGGTTTTTTACCGTTTAATGACCGGTTTGTCGATTTTTAAGACTTAAGTCACAATTAAAACCTAATGTAAAATATAAAAATAACTTAATTTAAAGAGTAAAGTAAATAACAATAAATAAAGTGCGATAAATTAAATGACATAAAATAAAAGTGCGATAATTAAAAATGCGAAAAAGAGATAAAATAAAGGAATTATGCTTATTTAAACTTCCGTAATCATGATGTTTGACGTGTTGATTTTAATTTTATGCCCATGGGTTAATTGTCCTTTGTCCTGAATTATTTAATATGTCCGTTTGGTTTTTGTCCATAACAGTCCATCAGTCATAAACATAAAGTGCGAGTGTCCTCGTCAAATTATTCTTATACCCGAAGTTAAATATTCCAACTAATTGGGGACTTAAACTGTAACAAGATTTTAATACTTTGTTTAATAATTACACCAGGATGTCGACTGAGTGTAACCCAAGGTTTTAATATTTTGTTATCAATTATACCAAGTGTCCTTGTACATAATTTCACCCCTGTTTTAATTATTCTAGTGGCTATTAATCCATTCCCGTGTCCGGTTAAATGAACGATTATTCGTACATATAAATACCCCGCCCATCGTGTCCGATTGAGTGTATATGGTAATTTATAGGGACGCCCAATTGTAAATCTTTATATTAACATTAACAAACTATCATTTAGTTAAACAAATATAAAGCCCATTAATAGCCCATAGTCTAACTTCCACAAGTGTCGTTCTTTTGTCCAAACCCCAATTATGGTACAAAGCCCAATTACCCAATTTTAGTAATTAGCCCAACATCATGATTACTTCGTTTTAAATAAGCATAATAATAACTTAGCTACGAGACATTAAAGTAAAAAGGAAAGACATAACTTACAGTGGGTATTAATATCGTAGTATTACACGGGCAGAGTTCTGACTTAAAACCCGTAAATAATTATTACATTAACTAAATAATTATTATTAAAATTAAAATTAAAATTAAAATTAAAATTTATTTATTTATGTTATACGTTACATGGAGAGAGATAGATAGAATATGGGATGAAAAAAAATGGGTGTCCAATACATCGAGTAAATTGACTTTTTATAGGCAAAATATAAATTTAAATTTTCATTTATGACCCCTGAACTATACTCAATTAACAATTTTTTATTATTTAATATTATTCTTAATATGAATTATTTAAATATTATATTATATTCTTGTGCATAGTTGACTCGTAATTTTTACACCGTTGCGTCGAGCGTTGAGAGTTGACTCATGTCCTGGTTCCGGATTTTCGAACGTCCTTTCGTACAATTTTATATCGTGTACTTTGCGTTTTGTAACTTGTACTCTTGTCATTTTTAGACGTTCTTCATCAATAATTTGAACCTTTTTAATTGTATCTTGTACTTTTGAGCTTTTTGGACCTTTTTGTCTTCAATTTGTCGAATCTGCCTTTTGTCTTCGCACTTATTTAATATAAACGAATATCACTTGAAAATGGAACAATTGCAACTAAAATCTTGTCTTTCTTAGGGGATAATGCTATGAAATATATGTTCCTTTTTAGCCTTATCAGTTTCAAAACTTGAATATGAATTCTTGGTTAATTTAAGTTTAAGAAAGTTCATACAATTATGTTCATCTGTTTAGTCAGAATCACATAAAAACCTGGTGGCAACAAAATAAGCTCAAGGAAAAGTTTGTGCAGTGCTCACTGTAATTACTTTTGTTACCCCAACCACATTTTCCCTCAATGTTTGATTCGAAAGAATATTATATATCCCTTTTTCGATCTCTAGCTACTCCTTAAATTAGCTTTGTACTACCAAAATGTTCGCTCAAAATGGAAGATTCTACTTATTAATCAACATATATATTTATCTTGCCCACTGGGCCACTAATGTTTGCATCTTTGAATGCTAAATAACAAACCACAATGACTGATTAATAACCAAAGAGAACAAGATCCACTCTTTTACTGATAAAACAGAATTTGGCGACCGATCGATAACCAGCAGTGCTTCATAAAACAGTTTCAACTGTCTTTTCAACGGCCTATAATAGCCCATAATTTATAATATCGAACAGTGTTAAGTTTCTTTTCGAGACATTAGTTTTGATTCACAAACCATGTCCAACATATAATAGCTAGTGTACTGTTTACCACTTTATAATGGTTGTATTAAAATGTGACCATCTAATTTGATATTTCTATTAATGGCTGAACTCCTTTAGACCTTTATATCATATCATCTTTTGAGTTTTGTCTATAAATATAAATATTCTCACATATGAGCTGTATTGAACATTTGTGATTTTTTGGCTGCATCTGCTGCTTTATGTGTTTCTCATTCTTATTTTATTAGACCACTTCATGCTTTCTGTGTCTCACATTCTTATTTTGAAGTTTAATAAAAAACTAGTTGTTGATTTAATGTGAATATATTATCAGGGTAGAAAATTAGAAGAAAGCTTGCACACGAACGTTGTTCAAATCGTCGTTCTCTACGCGTTAGTGTGTTCAATTTAATCGTTTAAGGTATAACTAGTAACCCCAGTTTCATTAATTCAGTTTTTTAATCAATTACATAGTTTAATCAAGTCTAGTGCTCAATTAATGATGATTGATGTTGTTAATTGTTAATTGATTGCTTAATTAACGTTGTATGTTCGATAAATGAATTTGTTTCTTGTTGATCTGATTAAATTGATATGAGATCTGGTCTTTTAATGTGCTTAAATAGAAATATATCGAAAAGTTATTAATTTTAGACTCCGATTTTGCTTGATTTCGTTATCGTATGCTTAAGATGTGATTAATCGAAGATTTCACTATGTTTATGCGTAATCCGAATTTTCTGAGTTGCATGCTTTGTGTTTTAGCTTATGAAAAGTATGCTACTATATTCCTTGGGAAAAGTTATGCAATTTAGACTAAAGATTTGCGTCTAAAGGTTATGTAATGCTCCCGATATGATAAAACGAAGATTTGATTTGTAAAGTATGCTGAATCAGTTTTTAAGTTCACATAAAAATTTCTAGAACGAACTAGGAATTGATTTAGACTTTTATATTCTGGAATATGTTATTCTAAGTGTTCCTTGACATGTTCCATTTGTATGCGAACTTGCGAGAACTTGAAGTTCCATGAGATATATGCTTATCTATGTGATGCGTCCGATTGATGGTCAAAAACTGATGAGTCTGTAATGTTTTGCGAAAGTGTACAAATTGGCTAAAGCAATGCTTCTGATTATTTTATAAATAAAACTTTAATATGTTTTGAGATCACACCAATTGTCCGTTCGTCAAAATATATTTTCTATATTTTATGAAAAACGTTTAAAAACTGACGCGCTAGCAGAAATTTCTGTAATGAACTCAGACTTGATCCTTTCTGATATTGGACTTTTAATTATCGTATGAGGCTTTGGCCGGACTTTTTGGAATCGATTTTAAGTATAGTTATGATCTGGAGTTGATCATAATTTTATGAATTATGTGCTCTGTGCTATGGATGTATTTCTTTACGACGTACGAATTTCTAAGGTATACTCTAAGATGTAGAAAATGCGATTTGCTAAACTACGAGCTATGACATGTTATATGACCTAGGTTTGACTTGTTGACCATGTTTGCATGACCTACTGAGATGTTTGACTCTAGTTGACCACTTTGACCGAGTTGACTTTTGGTTTGACTTTGGTTGACTTTTGTTGACTTGCTTGGATTATTTGACTTTTACTTGTTCGTTGAGTCAGTCTGAGCACTAGGACTTTGCGTACACTATGGGTTGACATGTTTTGACCTATTAGTGTATACTTAAGATAATTTACTTGATTAGGTTGCGTTATTCAGTCGAGAGTGTTCGACAATCTTACGGTTTACTAAGATCTTTACGAGTGCTTTTGCTAAGGTGAGTTTACAGTCCCTACTACGTTTTTACAGGGATGAGATGCATTCTTTTTACAAATGTTTTACGTGTTTGGCACAAGTAACTTACTAAGAATATACATATGAGTTCAGATCAAAAATCCCTTAGCTTGATTATATTAGTTACTTTGTAAGCTCGACTTATAGGGACGGTACCGTTAGGTTTGACAAACCTCACCGCAACTTTTGCAGGTACTTATGTAGTTGTTACTCGTACACTTGATCGGTGTATCGCCAGTATAGGGTAAACTAAGACGTGTGCTCGGCTCACGCAAAGGTTAAAGCTTTATAATCAAGTGCTCATGATAATGTATACTTTTCCTATGATGTTTTCTAAGAAAAATCTTGTGGCCTAACTTAAGAAAAGATTTACTAAACCTGTAGATTCACTCAATGTTTTCGTTGACGTTTTGCATGTTTCATCTCAGGTACATAGAGCTAGTGCTTCCGCTTATTTGAAGTTATATGCTGTTTGCTGCTAGAACTGGACGGCGTCCAGCATGTTTATCATTTTCATTTCAAGAACAAATATTCGCATTTAAATAGTTTTCTTTAAAGATGTTGGGTTCATTTACATTAGTCATTGACGTTAAATATTTCCAGTTACATTTTCTTAAATCAATGACTTTGTTTTCATGATTAATGTGAATACTTTTCGGAAACGTCTCATATAGAGAGCGTGACCGCTAAACTGTGGGACCAGGAGTTAATATTTCGTTAGTGGATTCTGACGGGGTATTACACTTGGACTCAATATATTTTTATAATTTGTAGTTTTTTGAAGGTAAACAACAATTGAAACATTATTCAAATATAATTAGTATTGAAAAAAAATTTCTAGACGAGTTCTCATCCTAGAATCGCCACTGATAATCATTGAAAATTCATGTGATTTTTATAAAATTTTGGATTATTCTTATCTTTTAAAACTTACACCGCCCGTCCATAACTTACCTGGAAATGTACATTGCTGGTCCCTGATTGACTTAAGATGTATGTTGATCGGCACTCCTATTAAGACGCATTTTTAGTAAGTCAGGGACGATCGGTATAATTTTTAAAAGATAAGGACGATTGGTATAGCTTCATGAAAATAATAGGGACCACCGTCGCACACTACCAAATTATTAAAGGACGATCGGTGTAATTTGCTAAAGATAAGAACTAGTTAATGTAATTTCATGTAAACTACTAGTGAAATGACCCGTGGAATCACGGGTTTGGTTAAACGAAACAGTTTAATAATATATTTTAGGAATCAAGTGAATGTAAATGTTAAATTCGTTTAGTTTAATGACCCTTAAAACCATGGATTCTGACTAAGAAACTTGTCGTTGTTTTTACAAACATATAGAGACATGTATTTTTGCATATATATGTAACGTAATTAATCACGTAAAGAGAATCCATATTTGAATATTAATATAATAATAATTATTATTATAATTATAATAATAATAATTAATAATAATAATAATAATAATAAAGTTTGTTTAAAAATTGAGTATTTATATTTTTAATAATAATTATTATTAATAACAAATGTCTTTTGAAATTTTTTTAAAAATTAAAATACAATTATTATATGAAAGTTGGACAATATGCTTTAAAATTTGTACATTTGTTCATTTGTTCATTGGGAAAAGGGAGATATTTTAAGGACACCGATTTGTATCCGTATATGTTTTTTAATTTAGCTAATATATTGGGGCGCACAGGGGTAATGTTATTTACCATATAAAAAAACAAATACACCGTAAATTACAATAGGAATAACGGCTGGATCTTTTGTTAATTATATCTTAATCATAATTAATTATAAAGATAAAGATACAATTTTAATTGTAAATTAAATTGATTTATGATGCCATCCAACTGTGTTAAATTTTTTTCTATTTTATTTTTTAATTTTTCAATGAAGGAAAATGACTATTAATGATGTCATCTATATTCCGAATTCATAACCTTACGAAGAGCAACTCATGTTAACAAAAATCAAATTCATTCATGTCATTTTATCGAACATGTGGTATGAATCCAATAAATTAAGATAAGTAAAAAACTATAAAAAAATTTTTTATGATGAAATACATATATTCAGATTCAAAAATTTCATGAACCAATAAATGGTATGAGCTCTAAACTCATAACCAACAATTAAACAAAGATAATCTAATTGATAAACTCTTTAATCAAAAGATTGATTCACCTGAAAAGACTTGTAATGAAGCTTAGAGTATATGAAAAGATCCATTAAAAGATGGTCTAGAAGATGAATGAAACTATTTTTTGAGAAGATAAATTCGAATTCTTTGTAAAAGCGAGTAAGTAAAGGCGTGCAATTCGTTTGAGTTTTATAGGGTTTTAATTTGATTTGGGAAAAGAGAGATATTTTAAGGATGGCGATTTGTATCGGTATACGCTTTTTGATTTAGCGAATATATTGCAGAGCATGGGGGAAA
The DNA here is from genome assembly GCF_046630445.1 of Rutidosis leptorrhynchoides. NCBI lineage: Eukaryota > Viridiplantae > Streptophyta > Magnoliopsida > Asterales > Asteraceae > Rutidosis > Rutidosis leptorrhynchoides. Next base: position 38,028,291 of record NC_092334.1, read on the forward strand.
TTTCATTACCATATAAAAAAACAAATACTCCGTAAATTACAAAAGAAATAAAGGTTCCATCTTTTGTTAATTTATATCTTAATTATAATTAATTGTAAAGATTAAATTTTAATTGTAAATTAAATTGATTTATGATGTCATCCAAGTGAGTTAGATTTTTTTTCTATTTTCTTTTTGATTTTTTTCAATGATGAAAAATGACTATTTATGATGTCATTATTATAGCGTTTTAATATTAACTACTATAGATAAACAAGGACTATTGGTATAGTTTACTCTTAACTTAATACGCCGCCTTAATTGATTAGATGCACATAACCATTCAAAGATAACCTAATGATTGATTACTATCTTGATACTCTCACCTGAAATTCTAAATTTAAACTTCACCAGTAACACCTTTTAGAATCACAAGAAAATTGTCAAAAATATCACGGATAAAATAGGCACTCCTCCTAACTTGTCGGAACAAGGAAACCTTAATAAAATTGAGTAGATGACTCTTAAAACATTTTCAAGGACTGAAAAATGGAAACCTATTATCTATTTCTTTGCCATTTAATCTGAAAATTGGTCTGTTTTTTTTTTTTAAGAAATAAAATCAAACATTCCTCGAACAAAGTCAAATGAAAACCGAGACAAATTCAGATAAAGACAGGTAAACAACGAAGTCTCATGTGGACATATATTTGATTTTAAATTAAATATTCAAGTAAGAAAATAAGGAAAGGTGGTTACAAAACGTTGTGTGCCTAAGTTATTACCTAGTTGTAGACAAATTGAATACAGCTTCAATTTACCTCAGCCGTCCGATCGATTCAACAGTCAAGATCACTTCTCAATATTCCCACAGTCCTTGCATATAAGTACCACGTATAACCCATCTCATACTAATCAAAAAACTACTATTCAAGAAATGGGTGCAAACAAGTCTCAAAAGAAGTCATTTTTTTCGTTCTTCACCATTTTTAGGTTCAAAAAGACACGAAAAGGACACGATGAATTGTGGGATGACTCCATGAGGGCTTACAAAGTGTATCCAAGCGATCAAGACGGAGCGGGCAGATGGGCTGATCCTCGTATTGATAGAAAAGCGTCTGCTTATATTGACGATAGAAAGAAACAAATGGAACAGTGTTGGTTTCAAGCTGATATGACTGATGATTTATGGTTTTGATGAAATTAGCCATAATTGGTACCTTTATATATCTACATTTGTTATTTGAATACCATCATAGGATTCAAATTTGCAGAAATAAAATAAATTGTTTTCCTGTTTATTCATATTATATTCAGTATATCATGAATGAGCATCTCCTCATCTATCTATATGGCTATATATATGCATTATATCTAGGTTTCTGTAACGGTAACAAGAGTTATAATCGATTTAAAATCTTATTTTATTATGTTAATATTATTTTTTGTCTTTAGTGATATGGAGTGAGATCCAACTTGGTTGACAAATGAGAGCATTCAATCGCCGTTCAAAAAGAAATGAGAGATATTTTTTTTTAATTTTTTATTTTTGGTAACGAGTTACTATCTTAGAAAAAGAATACCTACAAGTTATTTATAATTGTTTAGAGAGGGGAGGGGGGCATGAAATTGTTATTGAGATTATGACGAAAAGTTATAAGCGACAAAAATTATAAATTACTATAGTGTTAGATCATTCAAATGTAGCTTTTAAAGAAGCGCACAACACCTACACTGACCCCATGGCTCCACCATAGGCCGGATATTGGGGGCGTTGAGAGTGTATAATCTCAAAATAGTCCAATATCTAAAAGGGCTTATAAAATATAATCTAACATTTTAATTCTATTTAATAAAAATTTAAAAATATAAAAATAAATACCAAATATAGCTAGTATTTATGAAGTTTTTTAAAATAATTGAACCTTTTATAGTATATGATAAACTTCTCGTATATAAAAGACCCACTTATAATTATTGGACAGGGTCAATAAAATTGACATGACGGCCCTGGCTATGCTTGTTCTGAATTCAGTTTTCTCATCATAACCTACAGACTTTGAGTTCAAGTCTTGCAGCACAAACGAAATGGCAATTGTTTCAAAACTCGAATATGAATTCTTGGTTAATTTAAGTTTAAGAAAGTTCATACAATTATGTTCATCTGTTTAGTCAGAATCACTTAAAAACCTGGTGGCAACAAAATAAGCTCAAGGAAAAGTTTGTGCAGTGTTCACTGTAATAACTTTTGTTACACCAACCACATTTTTCCTCTATGTTCAATTCGAAAGAATATTATATATCCCTTTTTCGATCTCTAGCTACTCCTTAAATTAGCTTTGTACTACCAAAATGTTCGCTCAAAATGGAAGATTCTACTTATTAATCAACATATATATTTATCTTGCCCACTGGGCCACTAATGTTTGCATCTTTGAATGCTAAATAACAAACCACAATGACTGATTAATAACCAAAGAGAACAAGATCCACTTTTTACTGATAAAACAGAATTTGGCGACCGATCGATAACTAGCAGTGCTTCATAAAACAGTTTCAACTGTCTTTTCAACGGCCTATAATAGCCCATAATTTATAATATCGAACAGTGTTAAGTTTCTTTTCGAGACATTAGTTTTGATTCACAAACCATGTCCAACATATAATAGCTAGTGTACTGTTTACCACTTTATAATGGTTGTATTAAAATGTGACCATCTAATTTGATATTTCTATTAATGGCTGAACTCCTTTAGACCTTTATATCATATCATCTTTTGAGTTTTGTCTATAAATATAAATATTCTCACATATGTGTATTGAACATTTGTGATTTTTTGGCTGCATCTGCTGCTTTATGTGTTTCTCATTCTTATTTTATTAGACCACTTCATGCTTTCTGTGTCTCACATTCTTATTTTGAAGTTTAATAAAAAACTAGTTGTTGATTTAATGTGAATATATTATCAGGGTAGAAACTTCCAAGACATTAGCATGAACTTCACATTTTACTTGCTCCTTGAAGAAGGCTAGTAAAAAGTTTGCCTTTTTCATAAAAGTAGAAACGGAAAATATTATTAGATTCGAACGAGTGAGGTTAATAACCAATATATATATATATATATATATATATATATATATATATATGTGTGATTTTTCTACAATTAGTGAGAGAATGATGCATAATACAATGCAAGAGCCACTTAAGTACCACAAAAAGTATTATTGACATATTTTTAGTAATACCACATGCATGGCTAGTGTTCACTCCCAAACCAGATTCCTACACAAAAAAGGAAGAGTGGAAAAAAACACCCCTAAGTGCCTAACTTCATATTAATATCAAAAGTTTGAGTACTGGTCAGTCTGACCCGACTCACCCATTTTGTCAGGGGCGGAACATTTAAGGGACAAAAGGGGGTATCCTCTCGATTTCGGGGAAAAAAAAATTTACACTAAAAAAAAAAATTTATGAAAAAATAAGGTTTTTTTATTGTTTACCCCCCTTCGATTAGTTTTTTACCCCCTTCAATTAGTTTCGCCCCCTCTCGAGTCGGAGTCAAGTTCCGCCACTGCATTTTGTCACCTTGATGTTTAATTCACAGAGATGATAAACTCCAAGTTGTTTTTTTTTTTTTTTTTTTTTAAAGGCAAGTAGAATTTATAATTATATAAAAATTACACGAACCGGACTAGCAAGATGGCTGTAGAATTGAGACTCTCCTGGTATCAATAGTTAATCTTGTACTTGAAGGAATATATTTTACTTTACATTTTTATTTTTAATATACATTTACATTTTTTACATAATATTAAAATTGAAGAATAATCATTATATTTCATTAACTTAAAAGAAACAGCTCTTAATAGCCTGAAAAGTTGGTAAGCCTAAAAACAGTGTTCTTCAAACCAATCCAACAGTGGTTTTGCTAGTCAACATGAAAAAGTACGGTTGTTGTAATATGTTCCGTGCCTAAGTTACTTGCTACTCAAAATCATTAATTTTATAATAATTTTAGTACAGCATAGAAATTGATTCTACGGTGTAGATCAAGTATGATGATTCTCTTTCGCCTTTTGGTCCCTCTATAAAATTTGCCTAGACCTTCACAACTGAAAATCAATTAAGTGACTCACTTTACTCGTGCTCACAGAAACAACAAACTAAAACATTCTTATTTGTAGCTTCTTAAACTACTATTTTTATTTCCCTCATTAATTAAGAAAAGAAATGGGAGGACACAAGTCACAAAGGAAGTCGTCTTTTTCATTCTTCGGTCTGTTTAAACATAAGAAGAGCCAGAGAGGATATAATGACGATATTTGGGATGACTCAATGAGGGCTTATAAAGTGTACCCAAGTGATCAAGATAGTGCTGGACGTTGGGCAGATCCTCGTGTTGACACCAAAGCTACTATCTTCATCAACGCTGTTACGAACCACTGGAACCATGTTGAGGCATCGACTTAATTAAGGATCTAGTTGTACATCATTAATGTCTAGCCAGTGTTTCAACTTCAATTCAACTATCAAATAAATTCTTTTATCTTATTCAATATTGGGTTTGTATAAATAACTGCATTCAGACACTATATCTTCTAGTACATGCTATATTATTTGTGATTTTGATCACTTGAAAATTATTTCTGTAAATTACTTAGGCGTAAATTTTCATGTTCTTTATATATTTAAGCACTTCAAAAGGTCATATTCCGGTGAGCACGTGCAAATGGAAGAAAATAATTGTGGTTCGACAAAGCACTTGGAATGGTCTGTCTAATTAATACAAAACATACAAACTTTTGATGTTTAGTAAACAAAATTAATTGAATAACCATACTGTTTTATTGTAAAGTGTGATCTTTGTCAATATAATCAATTTGGCTGATGAGGTACCGAAATGGGTTCAAATGTCATTAACACACACTTAGGATGTATGTGGTGTACTGGTGTAAACCCAATTCAAAGTTGACAAATAATTAAGCTCTGTGAGGACTCCTATTGTTAAAAGGTTTAAAAATTCAGCCTCATTTAGTATTATTTGTATTGAATTAATAAGATGGGGCTTAAAATAAATCCCCAACAAGTGGTACTAAAACCAATTTTATAGACAATGGATTAATGCATCAGATTTTTTGGTTCATCAACGTACCAAATTTGGTGCATTATAACTATACCTGGCAATTGAGACCCATTCTCTCAAATTTGGGTCAAATGGGTCAAGCTTTCGAGTCAATTGAGCTTTAAAAAATATTAGACCTGACAATGTAAACCAAAACTTAAAAAAAGGTCCAATGAACCTATTGAGTCTTATACAAACTATAAAAGAACGGGTCAAACGGGTATCAAATCTTAAGTTCAATAAATAGAGAACGGGTCTAATAGGTCTTGTGAATGGGTCAAATGGGTCGAGTATAACAAGATTCATCCGTCAATAATTTATGAAAGCATTGATGGTTATATCAAACATTATGTATATTAATATTTTCTTATATATAGAATAAATATAAATATTAATAACAACTAAAACAATATAATTTTTTTTAACGGCAAGCTTTGCATCAGTGTATCATTTATTTCAACGACACTCATCATTTGCACACACACGCGCTCGGGAGGAAACCCGAATTGCATTACAGGAACCCGGTTCTTTACCCAAACCGACCCAACCTGACCCGTATGGACCCGTTTAATTTTTTTACCCTTTTGACCCATGACCCATTTCAACCCAAAACCGTTTTGACCCATTACCCAAACCGACCCAACCTGACCCGTTTGTCATGTACTTATAACGCGCATTAGCACTGCAATTCTTCCTATATTATTTATATCTCCCCAATCACCCTTTTTGCCTAACCTGTTGGTCAATCATACTATACTACAACAAATATGTGAAAGCTTCTCAGTTTGAACAACCATTTAAAAGATGATCTTTTGTCGCATTATGATCGTTTAAGGACTCCATATTAAGTTTCTAGAAAAAAATAATAGAGGATGTACTTAAAAACACGTTTTCCACATTCTTAAGTCGAAAGAACTGGATTCAAATCATTTTTGCATATGTTAGTCGTTTCTGTAAGTGTCCAAACAATGTAATTCCATATTTCTATATATGGTTTCTTTCGACACTTTTGGACTTCATTTTAGAAATTATTCTAGTAAATGAGCTGTCCTGAACATTCGACGATTTTTAGCCCACCAAAAGTCCGTTTGTTTTACCCATAACACTCCAGCCCATAGTTTTTTTTTTTTTTGCAGCATCTATTTACAGCTTTCTGTGTTCATTTTGTACTTTAACTTCACCTCATCAACCTTTTGTATAACTTCTCCTTAACGACTAAGGGTACATCGATTAACTTTATTAATTAATGAAGTCAAAAAGATTATCAAAACACCTTGGTAACAATTTTTTTTTTGGAAGGTTACACCTTGGTAACAATTACTGGTTGTTGAATGTAATGTGAAAAGAATCAAGTTATGAACTTTTAGTAATTAGCTTCAATTTTATTCTATTTGCTAATTGAGGAAAAATATGCTATTTGTATATTTATGGTAAATTCTGTACACAGGTTAAACAAAAAAATTAATAACCAAGTTGATGTACATATTAACTTAACATTTTTTTTTTTTTTTTTTTTTTTTTTTTTTTTTTTTTAACAGCAGTTCGGGATCACCCAGGGAGAGTAAACCACCCACGTGTTCATATCCCGCAGTTGCATAACCCGCCACTAACTGTTGCCCAGGAAGAAACCCGGCTGACAACTATTGACCCGTTACGACCCGTTTGCAGCCCTTATGTAGTCATAAGAAACCAATAAAATATGTAAATTGAAAGAGCAAATAATATATGATGTCTTCCAAAATCAGTCCATTGTGGTTTTAGTAGTCAAACAATTAAAGTAGAGATTCTCATAACATGCTATATGCTTAACTTAATAATTTTTTTGTTATTATTAATTTGCCAAACTTTTTATATTTAATATATCATTTGAGTGTACCATGCAACTGATTCTATGATCAAGTATCAATATTCTCTTTTGCCTTGGCCCAAATAAAGTTAACATCCCCCTATATATATAGTCTCTAAGGTGCCTAACTATTACAAACCAAGAGACTCACTTGTGCTAGCACAAAACAGCTTCGAATACCATTTCGTCTGTTATATCAGAAACCGTTGATCCATAATGGCAGGGCACAAATCTCAGAGAAAGTCATCTTTTACGCTTTTCGGCATCTTTAAACATAAGAAGAGCCAACGAGTAGAGGATACTTGGGAGGACTCGATGAAGGCGTACAAAGTGTATCCGAGCGATCAAGACAGAGCAGGACGTTGGGCTGATCCTCGTATCGACAGCAAAGCTTCTGCTTATATCGACACCATAACCAACCAATGGAACCATGTTGAGGTATCAGGCTGATGATCGATTTCATACTTTTGAAGAACCAATAATTTGTACATTCATTATGTAGTGTTTCAATTGCATTTAGCTAATAAATTTCTTTTATTTTGTTCATGTATTTGTTATTGTTATTTATTATCTCAAATCTGTAATTTATAAGAATTTATATATCTATTTATCTGTATCTAAGAAGTGTCAATTTATGGATCCACAATCAATATGACTTTTTAAGAACATTTAGAATCACTTAATTTGATGAAGACATACATAGTGTATCCAATGAGTTATTTTCACTCTATCTATCTTCATCGAAAGTCTTCTTCGCAAGCATTTACATTATTTGAGTCTTTAGTTAACCAACTTGATCTTCTATTTATGGAACTTTAATATATATATATATATATATGTAATATTTTATTCAGAAATAAATAAAATCATCTCTGTTGATTTAACCTTAATTACCCTCTTGTAAATTACTCTGCAAACACAATATGTATCAGTTTTAATTTTTATAAACTTTAAGTGAGTGTTCATGCAAGTGCAGTGATAGAGAACCGAAAAATTAGTTCATCTGTACTTCTGTAATTGGAAGACTATGTCGAGTCAACTTGCACGTGCATATATGAGAAAATAATAGGCTTCAAGAAAGCAGTTTGAATGGTCTGCTTAATACCAAACTTAATTTCTTTTTGTTGTTAATTCACATGATTTAACAAGTAATGTGTCCTAGAATAAAGGTCGGAGTAGATTATGACTTTAATGTGGATTGGTTGTTCAATTTAAAATATATTTATTTACTTCTTTAACAAACAATTCCTTTTACATTCTTTGTTCCTTGAACACTCAGTAGATTGATTCTTCCACTAATCACAACTAATCCTATAATTATCAAGCAAAACACCGGTGATCGATCTTCTTTACTATAACTGGAAAACGGGTCAGGTTCGGTCGGTTTGGGTAATGGGTAAAAACAGGTTTGGGTTGAAATGGGTCATGGGTCAAACGGTTAAAAATTTTAAACGGGTCCAAACGGGCCAGGTTGAGTCGGTTTGGATAACAGGTCGAAACAGGTAATGAGTCAAATGGGTCAATCAGGTCCAAATAGATGATATACTTTTATATTTAATTTTTTACATTTATTATATTGTTTTAGTTATTATTATTTATTATAAATATTTATAAGAACATATTAATATACATAATAATTGATACAACCATTAATGCTTACATAAATGAGTGACGGATGAATCTTGTTATCATCGACCCATTAGACCCATTCATAAGACCCATTAGACTCGTCTCTATTTATTGAACTTTATGATTTGATACCCATTTGACCTGTTCTTTTATATTTTGTATAAGACCCAATATGTTTTAGCTTACATTGTTAGGCCTAATTTTTTCAATACCCGATTGACCCGAAAGCTTGACCCATTTGACCCAAATTTGAGAGTATGGGTCTCAATTGCCAGGTATACATGTCACTTGAGATCGAGCTGAAACTTTTTACATTTAAATGCTAAATAAATAATGTACACGTTAAACTATGGTTTAAACATGACAATATTGAGTTACCACCAAAGCTTGGCTTGAGTGGTATGGAGGTGGGATTCAACTTGGGTACTGCCAACCCATGTTCGATTCTCACTCCAAGCAGGGAGTTTACAACCTTTGATGGTACTGTCAACATCAATGCGAGTTGGAAGGTCAATTGGGGTTTTTTTCCCATCCTTCGATGGTACTGCCAACATCGTCGCGAATTGGGTTTCCTCCTAACGCGTGTGTGGATGACAAATGAGAGCATTCGATGTCGATATCGCCGTTAAAAAAAATGACAATATTGAGTTACAGATATATGTAAGCAAATTCTTTTAGATGGATTTGAAGTTAGGCCAAATAATTGTATCAAAATGCTAAAAAGATAAAATTGTTGGGAAATTACGGTCTCACTAATTCCCAACACCCAGCCCAATGATAACAGTAAAAAAATAAGAACAATCCACAACACAAGAATTTAATGTGGAAACTCCAAAACAGGAGAAAAACATCTCTTAAGTCAACTACACTCTCCAAAGTATTTAACTAAAACAACTCCCAAACAAGGGTAAGAAAGAAAGAAATAATCAAATACTTAAAGTGTATTGATTGGTGCAATTTGGAATGAAGACTTAACCCCTCTTTTATAACCAAGCAAGTCCCCACCAACTTTTTCCTCCCACCTATATGGGATAACATCCTTCACAAATACTATGCAACCATATCCAATTCTTCTAACCAAAACTATATCCAACAAAAATCACTTGCATAGATGTAAGTTCAAGTAGCCAACTACAGCATTCCTAAAAGATTAAAATGCACCCACTGCATGTCTGCCTATTTCATAATCTTTTATTTCATTATCTAAGCATTTAATTTTTTTTATAATGAAATATGGACTAATGAAAATAAGAAGAATAAATGAAATAAAAAAGAATGTGCTTCTTTTTTGGGACTCTTCTAAAAAAAAAAAAAAAAAAAAAAACACTCAGAGGGACTTCTGCACTTCTATTACCAGTTACCACCTATATTTTACTGTACTGATTATGAATAAGTACTGTTATGTAAAAGATTCACATGCTTCCACTTACTCATTCTATTGGATAGGATTTAATTGACTTTTTTATTTGAAAACTTTAGTTCATTCTATTGAACCACACTCTCATATCTTTGAGAATAATAACTGGAATGCTAATTTAGTCATTAATTTTACTTGAGCTTCCAATTATATATATTGAGGCTAAATCTTTTTCATTCAAAGTGTGTGATAACTAAGTTGCCAGTTAGTAAGCATCAACAAAAGTCATAAATTTAACATAAATATACTTACCTAGAATATCACCAACTAAGATAATAAGATAGAAAGCTATTCATTTGTTTTATTTTTTTAATTCCAACACAAACGAATTCATCAACAAAACAGAACACTTCTTTGAAGAAAAAGGTTACATGTGAAGTTTTTAATTTTATTAGTCCAGAATTAAATATATGAAATGTAAGAATGGTGAATTTGTATTAACAGCTTCTCATTACTTGTAAAGCTGGTAGCATATTAGTCATTATAATTTATAATCCACCCTTAATTTATAAACTAATGATATGAAATAATCCACATTATATCCAACCTTATCCTAGAGCTTTATATCATCTGATTGCTTTCCAGCTTGTTCCTAATTTTGTTAATGAGTTATATCTTCTCTTTAATATTAATTAAAGATTAAAGATTAAAGATTGCTAATGTATTTTATAAAGGTCTAAATGTTTATGATCACCTTATTCAACATCGAATTCGGACCCTCAATTATTATCACTGTGCATCCAGTACAAGTGTCTATAAGGCCCCATTAATCTTCTGATAAGATATATTGATGTGTTATTTTTAGTGATAATTAAGATACATATTTGATTCTATTTATGCATCCTACATTTAGGGTTCAATAATGACTACTTGTTTTGTCCTGTTTCGCTTATTGGCCCATCTAATCGGGAATAGGTGATGTCTCATCACCCAAAATCGATGATTCTTTAATCAAGGTTAGCATGGAGAGACATAAAACACATGAACTGACAATAGTGGTTGAATGGGTCTTAATGGACAAAGAGTCTAACGTGTCGAATATTATGAAAGACAGTGTCTCTAACAAAAATGTTGGTCTGTTTCATATTTTGTTCCATCTCTTTTGCAAAAGGGAGGTATCAATTGAACAGAAGTTAGACAGATTTGACAATAAAAATAGATCTTATAAAAGCTATAGTTATTGACAAGCTTTTGGAAGTGCTTGAGTAACAATAAGTTTTAATGACCGAATCAAAAGAATTCAACTATAATCATACCAAACGATCGACTATTAACCAAAGTGAATAACTCAAGATCAATAAGTCCCACCATGTCTTTGCATCAAAAGAATTATAACATTCAATAGATCTTATAAAAGCAAGTTAATTATTGTAGATTCTTCCTTTACATGTTACTTTTACTTTTTGGCCTAGAATGGTTGCAAGTCTTAGAACATTTGAAATAAAGGTTTACTAGACTCTTTACTCACTAGGAAAATTCGAACCTAAAAGTACACTAGTTATTCTTTTCTGAGCTGTCTTTAACAATTGATGGTTTTTAGCCTACCAACTTTACCTCAATTCCTAGAGTGCAGCATCTACTGTTTTGCCTTGTAAATGTTAAAGTGTGAGTAAATTTGTTGCATACTAGTGATGATGTAGAGTTAAATTAGGGTTTGTACATGGGTCTGGCTTGCGAGCTACCTAAAACCTTAATTTCTCTTCTAATCTTCTATAATTATTTTATAGGTTATGAACCTACATCAAAAACCACCACATCCTCTTCGTTTGGCTTCACTCTTGTACGTGTGTACGACTTTCTCTTCTACGATCGTCTACATGAGCGGCACCTTACTTTCGGATTTTTTATTGTTTGGTTGCTATACATGTATTTTCTGGGCAGTCACATGATTTTAATTATCCGACCGGAAGACGCATCTTTTAACCACCCTCTTGATCGAGATTTTTTACTAAGATATCATGACGTCAACTACCAGAACATTAAGTAGAATCCAAGAATTATAAGACCACATCATATGCACGTCAATTAAGTGCCACTGACCCTCAAGATTTGACGTGCATAGGCAATGGCGGATCTAGAAATGCTAGTAACTGGTGTCACTGATTAACAGTCAATTTTTTCTACTAGATGCCTTATATTCAATCGCAGATCCAAAATTTTGTTTTTAAGGGGCAAAAAAATTTACTAAAAGATTTGGACTACAAAACTTACAATTTTACTTATTATAAATAAACTTTTGTTTCATTTTATTTAGGAGTACTACGTATTACTGTATGTATATTATTCGGTATTTGTAAAGAGCTAAAGTAGAAAAGAGAAAAAAAAAAAAAAACAAAAGTCAATACTCCGTAATTAAATGGGTAGATTTTTCATAAAAGTGTAATATGGATTATCAACTTGTAGTGTACAAGTGATATGCAGCTAAAAGTTATGACATGTCACTTTTCTCTCTCCGTCCTTTTACTTTCTTCCTCTACTTTCCCTTTCCCTGCTTCTTCCGCCATTTTCAATTTGTTTCTTTATCTGCAACTTAAAAAATTGTACAAGAAACTCAAGTTCTTATTTTGATGCTTCTCTTGTTATGATGCTCTTGCCGGCTCTGCCCAATGGTTTCACTAAGAAAAATGTACAATATCCATTGGTGTCACTAGTTAAAATCTCAAAAAAAATTCCACTAAACCGCGTATTTCACTGGTTGCACGTGCAACCGGTCCGAGCCATATAGGTCCGCCCCTGTGCATAGGCACCAAACCGCTAAGAGGTCCGCTAGCCAGGTTCTTGACGGAAGGCAACAGTTGTATTTGTGAGGGCTGCGTGTTTTGATTTAGTTTCTTTTTTTGCCGTTGTATGTTTTTGAAAACAAAAATAAAAAAACGGTAACTTTCTAGCCGTTGGTAATTTTATTTATATTTAATTATATTTTTTAAATCTATCTTTACTCACTTATAAATACAACTCATTTAATTTACACAACCATCTTTACACAACATTTTACTACATTTCATCCAACTTCTTCTAAAAAAAAAAAAAAAAAAAAAAAAAAAAAAACCTTTTACATCTATTTTTACTACAAAAAATGTCTTAACCAAACAATAATTCATAACATAATTTGGTTTCAATTGAAGCTTTTTATGGGGGTGAATTTTCGGATAACTGGGATTCATACAAATGGCTAGAAAAGACCGTTTGAAGCTATTAATGTTCATGAGTTCGACCACTTGAGGGTGTTCATGTTTTTAGGGAAACAATACCGTTCGAGCACTCATATGTTTTGTATTTCGAATAAAACAAGAAAAGTTGAGTTTCTTATGCACCCAAACGAATGTTATGAAATAATCAGGAAAACAAAGATACACTCGAAACGAATTGAGTTGTATATTTTGTTTACCGATGAAAGTTTTCAATCAAATTACGATTACGAGAGTAGGAACGAGTCAGGATAGGAAGGAATTTCTATTATTAACTTTTACAACGTTTTTTATTATTGTAACTATTTATTTTCTAGGACTTTTAATCATCATAATTTTTTATTCTTAGGACATTTTAATTAGTAATGTAATGTTTTTATTTATTTAATAAAGTATTAATTTTTTTTATATTTATTGTATTTAATAAAAATTTTAAATGGGTTAAAATTTGAGGTGAAACGTGAGAGTGTATGATAGAGAGGAGTTAGTTAAATGAATGTTAAAGTGTTTGGTGTTGATGTGACGCTATGTGGAGGAGAAAAATTTTAGTTAGAAAATGCTATGATATGGAATGACCTGATGAACTAAGCAAGACCAAGGGAGGCCCGGAGGAGGAACAAGGTGATCGACCGCTCGGTGCACAAGGTTTTCAGGGTCCAAAATTTTTATATGTATAGACATAATCGGAAGTTTGAGAAACATGGGAACTAGAGAAACACAACTGAAGCAGCGATGCCGAAGCACAATATGCCCAAAACAACAATCAACGGCAAAAAAAAAAAAAATCAAAGTCTACTATCATTCTAGCAAGGCCTAAAAGGGTTTTTTTTTAATGCTTATATTATTCGTTAGAGCGTAAGAGCCTTTTTAAAATATCTTATATTATTCGTGACGGTTTAAGTGGCTTTTTTCACCTCGTTTTATGTACTTAAATTTTCGGGATTGGAGTATTAAAGTGTAATAAATGGTACTTTTCAGGTGAATTTGAAGAAAAAGTATGAAAACTGATTTATTTTCAGATTCTGTTGTACTATATTTTGATTTTTATGCTCAGTGATTCAGATTCTTCCACTTCTTCTGTTCACTGGATAGGAATTAACTTTGATTTAATAGTTTAAAATCATAAATCATAAAACCTTTAGCTTCTATATTACTCAGTTGTTGGTCCTTCCATGAAGGATAAGAACAAAGGATGCTAAAGTTGTTGTATAAGTTTTAAATCCCGATATCAATGATATAATAAATTACTAACTATGTACAGGCATAAGTTCAGAGATTTATCAACAAGTATAATGAAGTGATCATGTGTATACTTTCCAACACATATAAGCTTTACCATTTATTAATGTTAAACCTATGGACATTTTGACTTTAAGTTATACTAGTATTAAGTATAGCAATATAGGGCGTTGGGCGTTAGCAGCTAACTCCATGTCTTCATCATGTTCAATTATGTGACATCAATGTGACGAAGATCGTTCATTTGGACCACTTATAACGTAGAGTGCTAGGCATTAAATCACACCCAACACGTCATAGTGCGGTGTGTTGGTGAGTTTAGAAGCCGGTGTGCTTCAAGCTGGCACAAGGATGGATTGTGGCGTGTAGGTCTCATGTCATGCTCTGGTTGCATGGCTTTACATTTGACCGTTTGATAATGCAGGATCGATTTAGGTCCATTAACATGTCCTGTATATAAGTTCATTAGTCTTTTTTTTTTATCTAAAATCAATTGATGATAGAGAGAGGTTCCCTTAAGCTTATACACAATCATTTATTTCTTTATCATTCCTATGTGGGACACAATCTAACCGATTAGCTCCAACAATCACCTCCTAATCGGTTTGTTCATGCACTCGTATCATATAACGTGGCTTTTTACCCCGGACCCGTTCATTTACATCTCGACTTTTTCCGGACACCCGACCTCTTCCCATGGTCACGTCCAAAGTCACCCCGATTTGAACCGTCATTGCCACAATGATTACACCCGTGCCACCTGCTCTGATACCATTTGTTGGATCGTTTTAGGTCCACCACCATATCCTGTATATAAGCTTAAGAGTTCCCTAGTACTCTAAAACCAATTGGTGATAGAGGGAGATTCTCATAAGCTTATATACAAGCATTTATTTCTTTCTCATTCGTACGTGGGACACACTCTAACCGATTAGCTCCAACAGATAATAATAAAAAAAGATTATATCATACATGTCCTTGATAACCTTTAAAATTATTTATATACTCAGCTAAAAAAGGATAATATCACGTATGTCCATCTTAACATCTAAATTCACACATATTTATCCACTTAAAAATGATATCACATATGTGAATCTTAAACACCTAAACTAATCGACTTTCTCTTCAAATGTTATAATATCAAATATATAACCAATCTAATACTAAAACTCTCATATTTACTCATTTCAATGTAAAAATTAATAAATATAATGTTGGATGTGTGAAGGATATCAAAAGCAAAGAAAAATTTCGCAGCAGCTTTAAGCCGCGGCACGGCTTAACACTTGGATTGAGGTTCGAAGGCTGAATGCTGGTGGTTTCAAAATCATACTTTAAGCCGCGACGCGGCTCCTCCATCCGGGGCGCGACTTAAGCCTGTCCGGGATCCTGACGAGAAAAAACGCGTTTTCTTGTTCTCTAAGTTGTTTCCTTTTTAATTTATGCCTATTTAAGGACCCTTATGTAACCCTATACTGTACCTACGAAATTACTAATAAAATTCTCTCTGTTTGGCCATGGATTAAACCAATTCGTTTGAATTAAACGACTGGACATAATCACGTTAATTCCTTGTTCTTTACGTTTCTTGTTCTTATCTTTATATGTGTTGGTGATTATTTGTTTGTTGCACGGTGGGTTGATAACTAGGGTTATCAAGTTCTTGTTAGGACTCACCTAGATTTCATAACAAGTGGTATCTAGAGCTCAAGGTTCACGAGTATTACCTGGAGCAATGGCAGATAAAGACACAATAAAGATAGATAACTTTGATGGGTCAGTTTTTAGCTTCTGGAAGATGTAGATCGAAGACGTGCTATATCAGAAGGGTTTATATTAGCCGATCACTGGTGATAAACCTGAACAGATGAAGCAAGGGGAGTGGGATCTCCTGGATAGAAAAGCACTCGGAGTAGTTCGGCTTTCTCTAGCCAAGAATGTCGCCTACAACATCGTGGCTGAAACCACGACTAAAGGAGTGTTTACTTCTTTGTCTAATATGTACGAGAAACCCTCGACTTTAAATAAAGTCTTCTTGATCAGGCAACTTGTTAATACAAAGATGAAAGAAGGATCTTCTGCAGCAGATCATGTTAATGAATTCAATTAGATTTTGACTCGTCTTAAATCAGTTGATGTTAAATTTGAATATGAGCTGGAAGCCTTGTTTCTTTTGTCATTGCTACCCGAGAGTTGGTCTGGCACGGTTACAGCAGTTAGTGGTTCATCTGGAACTACTAAGTTGACGTTTGAAGGGCTCTGTGATTTAATTCTCAGTGAGAGAATTAGAAGAAAAGATTATGGAAATTCGAGGGTTCTCTTTTGAATGCATCCGGCATATCTAGGGGTAGAAGTAGAAGTAGGAAAAGATCTAAGAGAGATCCATCTCAGGGAAGAAACGTTGTTTGTTGGAATTGTCAGTAAGTCGGTCACTTTAGATCGCAGTGCCCGGGTGTGAAGACGGGTGAGAACACAACGGCGGTGATTGAAGATGCTTTGATTTTCCATGAGGAGCTTCTTGACGAATCTTGGATTTTAGATTCGGGTGCCTCGTATCATGCATCCCCCTTGCATGAATGAGATGTTTAATTTCAGGCGGTATTCTGGTAAAGTTCGAGTTGCGGACGAGAATTATTTTATATTGCAGGTATTGGTGATCTTGCTATAAAACACTTGGATTATATTTGGATCTTGAGGAACGTGAGATTCGTACCCAAACTCAAGAAAAGGTTAATTTTAGTTGGGCGGTTGGATGATGAAAATTGTCATGTTTCGTTTGGAGATCAAAGGTGGAGAGTGTCTAAAGTCGGTCAGACCATTGTGTGTGGGGTGAAAAGGGGAACCATGTATATGGTTGATATTCCTATTTAGGAATGGCTAGGTGAGCGAATAGGTGCTAAAAATCCTAGCATACTTGAACTTTCTGATTTTGTTGAGGGATCTTGTTTGAGTGGGAGCTCGGGAAGACTTGAAACTAGTGGGGAATCAGGTTTGAGTGGGATTGTTGAAGCCACTAAACAGTTTGGTAGATTAAGAAGCACTAGAAATTTCGAGACTTCGGTTAGATCACCTCTAATGGCAACTATGTTGCAATTGATCAGAGAAGATGAACAAGGTATTCTTGTGGGAGTCATTGGTATTACAACAACCGTATAGTGGGAGTTGACTCGGGTTAAAGAATTAGGTTTGTCTGAATTTGTGCGCGCGTATGTGGTCAGTGTGAAATGTCCCGTTCTTATTGATTAAAAACGTTCCATATTAATTGATTTCGTTGCGAGGTTTTGACCTCTATATGAGACGTTTTTCAAAGACTGTATTCATTTTTAAAACAAACCATAACCTTTATTTCATAAATAAAGGTTTAAAAAGCTTTACGTAGATTATCAAATAATGATAATCTAAAATATCATGTTTACACACGACCATTACATAATGGTTTACAATACAAATATGTTACATCGAAATCAGTTTCTTGAATGGAGTTTTTACACAATATCATACAAACATGGACTCCAAATCTTGTCCTTATTTTAGTATGCAACAGCGGAAGCTCTTAGTATTCACCTGAGAATAAACATGCTTTAAACGTCAACAAAAATGTTGGTGAGTTATAGGTTTAAGCTATATATATCAAATCGTAACAATAGACCACAAGATTTCATATTTCAATACACATCCCATACATAGAGATAAAAATCATTCATATGGTGAACACCTGGTAACCGACATTAACAAGATGCATATATAAGAATATCCCCATCATTCCGGGACACCCTTCGGATATGATATAATTTCGAAGTACTAAAGCATCCGGTACTTTGGATGGAGTTTGTTAGGCCCAATAGATCTATCTTTAGGATTCGCGTCAATTAGGGTGTCTGTTCCCTAATTCTTAGATTACCAGACTTAATAAAAAGGGGCATATTCGATTTCGATAATTCAACCATAGAATGTAGTTTCACGTACTTGTGTCTATTTTGCAAATCATTTATAAAACCTGCATGTATTCTCATCCCAAAAATATTAGATTTTAAAAGTGGGACTATAACTCACTTTCACAGATTTTTACTTCGTCGGAAAGTAAGACTTGGCCACTGGTTGATTCACGAACCTATAACAATATATACATATATATCAAAGTATGTTCAAAATATATTTAAAACACTTTTAATATATTTTGATGTTTTAAGTTTATTAAGTCAGCTGTCCTCATTAGTAACCTACAACTAGTTGTCCATAGTTAGAAGTACATAAATAAATCGATAAATATTATCTTGAATCAATCCACGACCCAGTGTATACGTATCTCAGTATTGATCACAACTCAAACTATATATATTTTGGAATCAACCTCAACCCTGTATAGCTAACTCCAACATTCACATATAGAGTGTCTATGGTTGTTCCGAAATATATATAGATGTGTCGACATGATAGGTCGAAACATTGTATACGTGTCTATGGTATCTCAAGATTACATAATATACAATACAAGTTGATTAAGTTATGGTTGGAATAGATTTGTTACCAATTTTCACGTAGCTAAAATGAGAAAAATTATCCAATCTTGTTTTACCCATAACTTCTTCATTTTAAATCCGTTTTGAGTGAATCAAATTGCTATGGTTTCATATTGAACTCTATTTTATGAATCTAAACAGAAAAAGTATAGGTTTATAGTCGGAAAAATAAGTTACAAGTCGTTTTTTTAAAGGTAGTCATTTCAGTCGAAAGAACGACGTCTAGATGACCATTTTAGAAAACATACTTCCACTTTGAGTTTAACCATAATTTTTGGATATAGTTTCATGTTCATAATAAAAATCATTTTCCCAGAATAACAACTTTTAAATCAAAGTTTATCATAGTTTTTAATTAACTAACCCAAAACAGCCCGCGGTGTTACTACGACGGCGTAAATCCGGTTTTACGGTGTTTTTCGTGTTTCCAGGTTTTAAATCATTAAGTTAGCATATCATATAGATATAGAACATGTCATTAGTTGATTTTAAAAGTCAAGTTAGAAGGATTAACTTTTATTTGCGAACAAGTTTAGAATTAACTAAACTATGTTCTAGTGATTACAAGTTTAAACCTTCGCATAAGATAGCTTTATATGTATGAATCGAATGATGTTATGAACATAATTACTACCTCAAGTTCCTTGGATAAACCTACTGGAAATGATAAAAATAGATCTAGCTTCAAAGGATCCTTGGATGGCTTGAAAGTTCTTGAAGCGGAATCATGACACGAAAACAATTTCAAGTAAGATTTCCACTCGAAATAAGATTGTTATAGTTATAGAAATTGAATTAAAGTTTGAATATGATTATTACCTTGTATTAGAAAGATAACCTAATGTAAGTAACAAAGGTTTCTTGATCTTGGATGATTACTTGGAATGGATTTAGAAAACTTGGAAGTAAACTTGCAATCTTGGAAGTATTCTTGATTTTATGAAACTAGAACTTTTGGAATTTATGAAGAACACTTAGAACTTGAAGATAGAACTTGAGAGAGATCAATTAGATGAAGAAAATTGAAGAATGAAAGTGTTTGTAGGTGTTTTTGGTCATTGGTGTATGGATTAGATATAAAGGATCTGTAATTTTGTTTTCATGTAAATAAGTCATGAATGATTACTCATATTTTTGTAATTTTATGAGATATTTCATGCTAGTTGCCAAATGATGGTTCCCACATGTGTTAGGTGACTCACATGGGCTTCTAAGAGCTGATCATTGGAGTGTATATACCAATAGTACATACATCTAAAAGCTGTGTATTGTACGAGTACGAATACGGGTGCATACTAGTAGAATTGTTGATGAAACTGAACGAGGATGTAATTGTAAGCATTTTTGTTAAGTAGAAGTATTTTGATAAGTGTCTTGAAGTCTTTCAAAAGTGTATGAATACATATTAAAACACTACATGTATATACATTTTAACTGAGTCGTTAAGTCATCGTTAGTCGTTACATGTAAATGTTGTTTTGAAACCTTTAGGTTAAAGATCTTGTTGAATGTTGTTAACCCATTATTTATTATAAAAAATGAGATGTTAAATTGTTATATTATCATGATATTATGATATATAATATATCTTAGTATGATATATATACAGTTAAATGTCGTTACAACGATAATCGTTACATATATGTCTCGTTTCGAAATCGTTAAGTTAGTAGTCTTATTTTTACATATGTATTTCATTGTTAATACACTTAATAATATATTTTCTTATCATTTAACATAATTAACCAAGTGTATCAATATCTTAATATGATTCATATGTACCTAGTAAGACGTTGTTATAACGATAATCGTTATATATATCGTTTTCGAGTTTCTTAAATTAATAGTCTCATTTTTATGTATATAACTCATTGTTAAAATACCTAATGAGATACATACTTATAATAAAATCATGTTAACTATATATATAACCATATATATGTCATCGTATAGTTTTTACAAGTTTTAACGTTCGTGAATCACCGGTCAACTTGGGTGGTCAATTGTCTATATGAAACCTATTTCAATTAATCAAGTCTTAACAAGTTTGATTGCTTAACATGTTGGAAACACTTAATCATGTAAATAACAATTTCATTTAATATATATATAAACATGGAAAAGTTCGGGTCACTACAGTACCTACCCATTAAATAAATTTCGTCCCGAAATTTTAAGCAGTTGGAGGTGTTGACGTATCTTCTGGAAATAAATGCGGGTATTTCTTCTTCATCTGATCTTCACACTCCCAGGTGAACTCAGGTCCTCTACGAGCATTCTATTGAACCTTAACAATCGGTATCTTGTTTTGTTTAAGTCTCTTAACCTCACGATCTATTATTTCGACGGGTTCTTCAATGAATTGAAGTTTTTCATTGATTTGGATTTCGTCCAACGGAATAGTGAGATCTTCTTTAGCAAAACATTTCTTTAAATTTGAGACGTGGAAAGTGTTATATACAGCCGCGAGTTGTTGAGGTAGCTCCAGTTTGTAAGCTACTGGTCCGACACGATCTATAATCTTGAATGGTCCAATGTACCTTGGATTTAGTTTCCCCCGTTTGCCAAATCGAACAACGCCTTTCCAAGGTGAAACCTTAAGCATGACCATTTCTCCAATTTCAAACTCAATATCTTTTCTTTTACTGTCCGCGTAGCTCTTTTGTCGACTCTGGGCGGTTTTCAATCTTTGTTGAATTTGAATGATTTTCTCAGTAGTTTCTTGTATTATCTCCGGACCCGTAATCTGTCTATCCCCCACTTCACTCCAACAAATCGGAGACCTGCACTTTCTACCATAAAGTGCTTCAAACGGCGCCATCTCAATGCTTGAATGGTAGCTGTTGTTGTAGGAAAATTCTGCTAACGGTAGATGTCGATCCCAACTGTTTCCGAAATCAATAACACATGCTCGTAGCATGTCTTCAAGCGTTTGTATCGTCCTTTCGCTATGTCCATCAGTTTGTGGATGATAGGCAGTAATCATGTCTAGACGAGTTCCTAATGCTTGCTGTAATGTCTGCCAGAATCTTGAAATAAATTTGCCATCCCTATCAGAGATAATAGAGATTGGTATTCCATGTCTGGAGACGACTTCCTTCAAATACAGTCGTGCTAACTTCTCCATCTTGTCATCTTCTCTTATTGACAGGAAGTGTGCTGATTTGGTGAGACGATCAACTATTACCCAAATAGTATCAAAACCACTTGCAGTCCTTGGCAATTTAGTGATGAAATCCATGGTAATATTTTCCCATTTCCATTCCGGGATTTCGGGTTGCTGAAGTAGACCTGATGGTTTCTGATGTTCAGCTTTGACCTTAGAACACGTCAAACATTCTCCTACGTATTTAGCAACATCGGCTTTCATACCCGGCCACCAAAAATGTTTCTTGAGATCCTTGTACATCTTCCCCGTTCCTGGATGTATTGAGTATCTGGTTTTATGAGCTTCTCTAAGTACCATTTCTCTCATATCTCCAAATTTTGGTACCCAAATTCTTTCAGCCCTATACCGGGTTCCGTCTTCCCAAATATTAAGATGCTTCTCCGATCCTTTGGGTATTTCATCCTTTAAATTTCCCTCTTTTAAAACTCCTTGTTGCGCCTCCTTTATTTGAGTAGTAAGGTTATTGTGAATCATTATATTCATAGATTTTACTCGAATGGGTTCTCTGTCCTTCCTGCTCAAGGCGTCGGCTACCACATTTGCCTTCCCCGGGTGGTAACGAATCTCAAAGTCGTAATCATTCAACAATTCAATCCACCTACGCTGCCTCATATTCAGTTATTTCTGATTAAATATGTGTTAAAGACTTTTGTGGTCGGTATATATAATACTTTTGACCCCATATAAGTAGTGCTTCCAAGTCTTTAATGCAAAAACAACCGCGCCTAATTCCAAATCATGCGTCGTATAATTTTGCTCGTGAATCTTCAATTGTCTAGACGCATAAGCAATCACCTTCGTTCGTTGCATTAATACACAACCGAGACCTTGCTTTGATGCGTCACAATAAATCACAAAATCATCATTCCCTTCAGGCAATGACAATATAGGTGCCGTAGTTAGCTTTTTCTTCAATAATTGAAACGCCTCCTCTTGTTCATCCTTCCATTCAAATTTCTTCCCTTTATGCGTTAATGCAGTCAAGGGTTTTGCTATTTTGTAGAAATCTTGGATGAATCTTCTGTAGTAACCAGCCAATCCTAAAAATTGACGTATATGCTTCGGAGTTTTTGGGGTTTCCCACTTTTCAACGGTTTTGATCTTTGCCAGGTCCACCTGGATACCTTCTTTGTTCACTATGTGACCGAGGAATTGAACTTCTTCCAACCAAAATGCACACTTTGAAAACTTAGCGTACAGTTTTTCTTTCCTCAATACTTCTAGCACTTTTCTCAAATGTTCTTCGTGCTCTTGATCATTCTTTGAGTAAATAAGTATTTCATCGATGAAAACAATGACAAACTTGTCAAGATATGGCCCACACACTCGATTCATAAGGTCCATGAACACAGCTGGTGCGTTAGTCAATCCAAACGGCATAACCATAAACTCGTAATGACCATAACGCGTCCTAAAAGCAGTTTTTGGAATATCATCCTCCTTTACTCGCATTTGATGATATCCAGAACGTAAATCGATCTTTGAATAGACCGACGAGCCTTGTAGTTGATCAAATAAGTCGTCAATTCTCGGCAGTGGATAACGGTTTTTGATGGTAAGTTTGTTCAACTCTCTGTAGTCAATACACAACCTAAATGTACCATCCTTCTTCTTGACAAACAAAACAGGAGCTCCCCATGGTGATGTGCTTGGTCGAATGAAACCACGTTCTAATAGTTCTTGCAGTTGGCTTTGCAGTTCTTTCATCTCGCTGGGTGCGAGTCTATAAGGAGCACGAGCTATTGGTGCAGCTCCTGGTATAAGATCTATTTGAAATTCAACAGATCGATGTGGAGGTAGTCCCGGTAATTCTTTCGGAAATACATCGGGAAATTCTTTTGCGACGGGAACATCATTGATGCTCTTTTCTTCAGTTTGTACTTTCTCGACGTGTGCTAGAATAGCATAGCAACCTTTTCTTATTAGTTTTTGTGCCTTCAAATTACTAATAAGATGTAGCTTCGTGTTGCCCTTTTCTCCGTACACCATTAAGGGTTTTCCTTTTTCTCGTATAATGCGAATTGCATTTTTGTAATAAACGATCTCTGCTTTCACTTCTTTCAACCAGTCCATACCGATTATCACATCAAAACTCCCTAACTCTACTGGTATCAAGTCAATCTTAAATGTTTTGCTAACCAGTTTAATTTCTCGATTCCGACATATATTATCTGCTGAAATTAATTTACCATTTGCTAATTCGAGTAAAAATTTACTATCCAAAGGCGTCAATGGACAACTTAATTTAGCACAAAAATCTCTACTCATATAGCTTCTATCCGCACCCGAATCAAATAAAACGTAAGCAGATTTATTGTCAATAAGAAACGTACCCGTAATAAGCTCCGGGTCTTCCTGTGCCTCTGCCGCATTAATATTGAAAACTCTTCCGCGGCCTTGTCCATTCGTGTTCTCCCTGTTCGGGCAATTTCTAATAATGTGGCCCGGTTTTCCACATTTATAACAAACTACATTGGCATAACTTGCTCCGACACTACTTGCTCCGCCATTACTCGTTCCGACACCATTTGTTCCTTTCGTTCTGTTAACCCCTGGTCTGTAGACCTCACACTTCGCCGCACTATGACCATTTCTTTTACACTTGTTGCAAAATTTGGTGCAGAACCCCGAGTGATACTTTTCACACCTTTGGCATAGCTGCTTCTGATTGTTGTTGTTGTTGTTGCGGTTATTATTGTTGTTAAGATGATTGTTGTAGTTGTTGTTGTTGTTGTTGTTGTTGTTGTTGTTGAGCCGTTTGTTGTAGTTGCGATTGATGTTGCGATTGTTAGGATAGTTGTTGCGATTATTGTTGTAATTACTGTTGTTGTTGTATTGGTGATTCTTATCACCGTTTTCCTCCCACTTTCTTTTGACTTGCTTCACATTGGCCTCTTCAGCAGTCTGTTCTTTAATCTTTCTTCAATCTGGTTCACTAGTTTGTGATCCATTCTACATGCCTGTTGTATGGAGGCGGGCTCGTGTGAACTTATATCTTCTTGGATTCTTTCCGGTAATCCTTTCACAAACGCGTCGATCTTCTCTTCCTCATCTTCGAACGCTTCCGAACACAATAGGCATAATTCTGTAAATCGTCTTTCGTACGTGGTAATATCAAATCCTTGGGTTCGTAACCCTCTAAGTTCTGTCTTGAGCTTATTGACCTCGGTTCCAGGACGGTACTTCTCGTTCATCAAGTGCTTGAATGCTGACCACGGTAGTGCGTACGCATCATCTTGTCCCACTTGCTCTAGATAGGTATTCCACCATGTTAACGCATAACCTGTGAAGGTATGCGTAGCGTACTTCACTTTGTCCTCTTCAGTACACTTACTTATGACAAACACCGATTCGACCTTCTCGGTCCACCGTTTCAATCCGATTGGCCCTTCGGTTTCATCAAATTCCAAAGGTTTGCAGGCAGTGAATTCTTTGTAGGTGCATCCTACATGATTTCCTGTACTGCTAGATCCAAGGTTATTGTTGGTATGTAGCGCAGCCTGTACTGTGGCTATGTTTGAAGCTAGAAAAGTACGGAATTCCTCTTCATTCATATTCACGATGTGTCGAGTAGTCGGTGCCATTTCCTTCAAAATAGTCAAATGGAACAGGTTAATCATACAGAATATTAAGAGTAGTTAATAGTATTTCGTAGCATAATATGAACTCATTTATAAAAGCTTTTTCTTCATATTAGCGTTTTATAAGTTTAAATTCGGGTAGTACCTACCCGTTAAGTTCATACTTAGTAGCTAATATACAATTCAACTACTACAATTCTATATGAAAAACTGATTATAATAATATTTCGCGTTCAAACTTTTATACAATATTTTACAAACTTACAATACCGCTTATTTTACATAAAGCATGAAATATAGCACACAATAACTTTGATACAAGATAGTTGTGAAGATAATTCTAGCTAGTACACAAGTCGTTCAGCAAAGGCAATAAAGACACGTAATTCATACGTCCAGAAACAAGTCATGCATTCTGGTTTTACTAGGACTACTTCCCATCCTTGGTCTTGTGGAACATAACCGTTATGGCCGTTGATAAGACAGCGTGTTGTAACGTCGTCAAAGGGACGAGGGTTACGTAATGACCAACAGTCTCGTAGTAACCTAAAAACCTCATTTCTTACCCCAATTACCGACTCCGTCACTTGTGGGAATGTTTTATTTAATAGCTGTAGCCCGATGTTCTTTTTCTCACTTTGGTGAGAAGCGAACATTACTAACCCGTAAGCATAGCATGCTTCTTTATGTTGCATGTTAGCCGCTTTTTCTAAATCATGAAGTCCTATATTCAGATACATTGAGTCAAAATAATTTCTTAACCCGTTGCGTAAAATAGCATTTGGGTTCCCCACAATATATGCGTCAAAGTAAACACATCGTAACTTATGGGTTTCCCAATGTGACTCTTCATTATTTTCTTTTGCCTTTTTAAATTCAGTTGGGGTAATTTCTATAACATCATCGGAATTCTCGTCGGAATCCGATTCATCGGAGAATTGGTAATCCTCCCAATATTTTGCTTCCTTGGCGGAAACACCATTGACCATAATTAACCTTGGTCGGTTGGTTGAGGATTTTCTTTTACTTAACCGTTTTATTATTTCCCCCACCGGTTCTATTTCCTCCTCCGGTTCCTCCTCTTCCGGTTCTGATTCTTCTTCCGGTTCTGATTCTTCTTCTGGTTCTTCTTCGGGAACTTGTGAATCAGTCCAAGAATCATTCCAATTTACATTTGACTCTTCATTATTATTAGGTGAGTCAATGGGACTTGTTCTAGAGGTAGACATCTATCACATAATATCAAACGCGATAAGAGATTAATATATCACATAACATTCACATGTTAAAAATATATAGTTTCCAACAAAATTTGTTAAGCAATCATTTTTCAAGTAAACACGGTCGAAGTCCAGACTCACGAATGCATCCTAACAAACTCGATAAGACACACTAATGCAAAATTCTGGTTCTCTAAGACCAACGCTCGGATACCAACTGAAATGTCCCGTTCTCATTGATTAAAAACGTTCCATATTAATTGATTTTGTTGCGAGGTTTTGACCTCTATATGAGACGTTTTTCAAAGACTGCATTCATTTTTAAAACAAACCATAACCTTTATTTCATAAATAAAGGTTTAAAAAGCTTTACGTAGATTATCAAATAATGATAATCTAAAATATCCTGTTTACACACGACCATTACATAATGGTTTACAATACAAATATGTTACATCGAAATCAGTTTCTTGAATGGAGTTTTTACACAATATCATACAAACATGGACTCCAAATCTTGTCCTTATTTTAGTATGCAACAGCGGAAGCTCTTAGTATTCACCTGAGAATAAACATGCTTTAAACGTCAACAAAAATGTTGGTGAGTTATAGGTTTAAGCTATATATATCAAATCGTAACAATAGATCACAAGATTTCATATTTCAATACACATCCCATACATAGAGATAAAAATCATTCATATGGTGAACACCTGGTAACCGACATTAACAAGATGCATATATAAGAATATCCCCATCATTCCAGGACACCCTTCGGATATGATATAATTTCGAAGTACTAAAGCATCCGGTACTTTGGATGGGGTTTGTTAGGCCCAATAGATCTATCTTTAGGATTCGCGTCAATTAGGGTGTCTGTTCCCTAATTCTTAGATTACCAGACTTAATAAAAAGGGGCATATTCGATTTCGATAATTCAACCATAGAATGTAGTTTCACGTACTTGTGTCTATTTTGTAAATCATTTATAAAACCTGCATGTAATCTCATCCCAAAAATATTAGATTTTAAAAGTGGGACTATAACTCACTTTCACAGATTTTTACTTCATCGGGAAGTAAGACTTGGCCACTGGTTGATTCACGAACCTATAACAATATATACATATATATCAAAGTATGTTCAAAATATATTTACAACACTTTTAATATATTTTGATGTTTTAAGTTTATTAAGTCAGCTGTCCTCGTTAGTAACCTACAACTAGTTGTTCACAGTTAGATGTACATAAATAAATCGATAAATATTATCTTGAATCAATCCACGACCCAGTGTATACGTATCTCAGTATTGATCACAACTCAAACTATATATATTTTGGAATCAACCTCAACCCTGTATAGCTAACTCCAACATTCACATATAGAGTGTCTATGGTTGTTCCGAAATATATATAGATGTGTCGACATGATAGGTCAAAACATTGTATACGTGTCTATGGTATCTCAAGATTACATAATATACAATACAAGTTGATTAAGTTATGGTTGGAATAGATTTGTTACCAATTTTCACGTAGCTAAAATGAGAAAAATTATCCAATCTTGTTTTACCCATAACTTCTTCATTTTAAATCCGTTTTGAGTGAATCAAATTGCTATGGTTTCATATTGAACTCTATTTTATGAATCTAAACAGAAAAAGTATAGGTTTATAGTCGGAAAAATAAGTTACAAGTCGTTTTTGTAAAGGTAGTCATTTCAGTCGAAAGAACGACGTCTAGATGACCATTTTAGAAAACATACTTCCACTTTGAGTTTAACCATAATTTTTGGATATAGTTTCATGTTCATAATAAAAATCATTTTCCCAGAATAACAACTTTTAAATCAAAGTTTATCATAGTTTTTAATTAACTAACCCAAAACAGCCCGCGGTGTTACTACGACGGCGTAAATCCGGTTTTAAAGTGTTTTTCGTGTTTCCAGGTTTTAAATCATTAGGTTAGCATATCATATAGATATATAACATGTGTTTAGTTGATTTTAAAAGTCAAGTTAGAAGGATTAACTTTTATTTGCGAACAAGTTTAGAATTAACTAAACTATGTTCTAGTGATTACAAGTTTAAACCTTCGCATAAGATAGCTTTATATGTATGAATCGAATGATGTTATGAACATCATTACTACCTCAAGTTCCTTGAATAAACCTACTGGAAATGATAAAAATAGATCTAGCTTCAAAGGATCCTTGGATGGCTTGAAAGTTCTTGAAGCGGAATCATGACACGAAAACAATTTCAAGTAAGATTTCCACTCGAAATAAGATTGTTATAGTTATAGAAATTGAATTAAAGTTTGAATATGATTATTACCTTGTATTAGAAAGATAACCTACTGTAAGTAACAAAGGTTTCTTGATCTTGGATGATTACTTGGAATGGATTTAGAAAACTTGGAAGTAAACTTGCAATCTTGGAAGTATTCTTGATTTTATGAAACTAGAACTTTTGAAATTTATGAAGAACACTTAGAACTTGAAGATAGAACTTGAGAGAGATTAATTAGATGAAGAAAACTGAAGAATGAAAGTGTTTGTAGGTGTTTTTGGTCGTTGGTGTATGGATTAGATATAAAGGATATGTAATTTTGTTTTCATGTAAATAAGTCATGAATGATTACTCATATTTTTGTAATTTTATGAGATATTTCATGCTAGTTGCTAAATGATGGTTCCCACTTGTGTTAGGTGACTCACATGGTCTGCTAAGAGCTTATCATTGGAGTGTATATACCAATAGTACATACATCTAAAAGCTGTGTATTGTACGAGTACGAATACGGGTGCATACTAGTAGAATTGTTGATGAAACTGAACGAGGATGTAATTGTAAGCATTTTTGTTAAGTAGAAGTATTTTGATAAGTGTCTTGAAGTCTTTCAAAAGTGTATGAATACATATTAAAACACTACATGTATATACATTTTAACTGAGTCGTTAAGTCATCGTTAGTCGTTACATGTAAATGTTGTTTTGAAACCTTTAGGTTAACGATCTTGTTGAATGTTGTTAACCCATTATTTATTATAAAAAATGAGATGTTAAATTGTTATATTATCATGATATTATGATATATAATATATCTTAGTATGATATATATACAGTTAAATGTCGTTACAACGATAATCGTTACATATATGTCTCGTTTCGAAATCATTAAGTTAGTAGTCTTATTTTTACATATGTATTTCATTGTTAATACACTTAATAATATATTTACTTATCATTTAACATAATTTACCAAGTGTATCAATATCTTAATATGATTCATATGTACCTAGTAAGACGTTGTTATAACGATAATCGTTATATATATCGTTTTCGAGTTTCTTAAATTAATAGTCTCATTTTTATGTATATAACTCATTGTTAAAATACCTAATGAGATACATACTTATAATAAAATCATTTTAACTATATATATAACCATATATATGTCATCGTATAGTTTTTACAAGTTTTAACGTTCGTGAATCACCGGTCAACTTGGGTGGTCAATTGTCTATATGAAACCTATTTCAATTAATCAAGTCTTAACAAGTTTGATTGCTTAACATGTTGGAAACACTTAATCATGTAAATAACAATTTCATTTAATATATATATATAAACATGGAAAAGTTCGGGTCACTACAGTACCTACCCGTTAAATAAATTTCGTCCCGAAATTTTAATCAGTTGGAGGTGTTGACGTATCTGATAATGCTAAAAACGAACATATATTTCATAGCATTATTCCTCAAGAAAGACAAGCTTTTAGTTGCAATTGTTCTATTTACAAGTGATATTCGTTTAAATAATAAAAGGTGAAGACAAAAGACAGATTCGACGAATTGAAGACGCAAACGACCAAAAAGCTCAAAAGTACAAAATACAATCAAAGAGGTTCCAATTATTGATAAGAAACGTCTCGAAATTACAAGAGTACAAGATTCAAAACGCAAAGTACAAAATATAAAATTGTACGCAAGGACGTTCGAAAATCCGGAACCGGGACCAGAGTCAACTCTCAACGCTCGACGCAACGGACTAAAAATTACAAGTTAACTATGTATATAAATATAATATAATATATAATTAATTATATTAATTATATATATATATTATATTTATAAATAAATCGTCGGCAAGAAAGACTCCAAAGAATGTGAGCTGTATTTTCAAACTCCGCGACTCGCGGAGTTTGAAGGCAAAAAATGCCGCGAGTCGCGGAGCCCCAATTTCTGAAACTCCCTATAAAAGCAACCGAATTCTGATCGCAAAATCCATCCTTTTTCTTCTTCTCTCATAAAACGTATTATATATATATATATTATAATTTTAATTTTAATTTTAATTTTAATTCTAATAATAAGGGTATGTTAGCGAATGTTGTAAGGGTGTAAGTCGAAATTCTGTCCGTGTAACGCTACGCTATTTTTAATCATTGTAAGTTATGTTCAACCTTTTTAATTTAATGTCTCGTAGCTAAGTTATTATTATGCTTATTTAATCCAAAGTAATCATGATATTGGGTAATTGGGCTTTGTACCATAATTGGGCTTTGGACAAAAGAACGACACTTGTGGAAATTAGACTATGGGCTATTAATGGGTTTTATATTAACTAAACAATACCTTGTTAATTTAATATACAAACTTATAATTTGACGTATTTATATATAACCACATACGCTTGACTGGGTACGGTGGGCAGGATATCTATAAATACCAATAATTATTCATTTTACCGGATACGGAACTGGATTAATAGTTAATAGACTTGTTGAAACAGGGGTGAATTACATTCAAGGGTAATTGGTGTAATTGTTAACAAAGTAGTAAAACCTTGGTTTACACGCAGTCGATAACCTGGTGTATTCATTAAACAAAGTATTAAAACCTTGTTACAATTCGAATCCCCAATTAGTTGGAATATTTGACTTCGGGAATAAGAATAATTTGACGAAGGTTTTCGCTCTTTATATTTATAACTGATGGACTATTATGGACAAATCCGTAAGGACATATTAAATAATCCAGGACAAAGGACAATTAACCCATGGGCATAAAACTAAAATGAACACGTCAAACATCATGATTACAGAAGTTTAAATAAGCATAATTATTTTATTTCATATTTAATTTCCTTTATTTTATATTTAATTGCACTTCTAATTATCGCATTTTTATTGTTATTGTATTTAATTGTACTTTTAATTATTGTACTTTTTAATTATCGCAAGTTTATTTTATCGCACTTTTATTATTCGCAATTTCATTATCGTTATTTACTTTACGCTTTAATTTAAGTCTTGTATTTATTTTTAATATTTTACATTTGGTTTTAACTGCGACTAAAGTTTTAAAATCGACAAACCGGTCATTAAACGGTAAAAACCCCCCTTTATAATAATAATATTACTTATATATATATTTGTATTTTTATAAAAGTAAACTAATATAGCGTTAAGCTTTGTTTAAAAAGATTCCCTGTGGAACGAACCGGACTTACTAAAAACTACACTACTGTACGATTAGGTACACTGCCTATAAGTGTTGTAGCAAGGTTTAAGTATATCCATTCTCTAAATAAATAAATATCTTGTGTAAAATTGTATCGTATTTAATAGTATTTCCTGTAAAAATATAAGCTATTTTATATACACCTCGCACGACATCAAGTATATTTTTGGCGCCGCTGCCGGGGAATCGCTTAAAAGCCGGAAGCGCAACGCTAATATAATATAAAAAAAAAGATTTTTAGTTTACTTTTATTAAATTTCGTTTTTATAAAAATACGTTTTAAATATTCGAAAATATAAAAAGAAAAACAAAAATATAAGTATTTTTAAGATTTTGTTAAATATTTAAGTTTTATAAAGTTTCTTTATTTTTATATAAGTTTTATTTAAGTATTTTGTTTTTATTTAAAACATAAAAATATATATATATATATATATAAATCTAGTTTTAAGATTTTTAAAATTATAAAGTATTTTATTTCTATTTTAGTTTTTAAAGATAAGTTTTATTTAATTTATTTTATAAATATATTTTAAAAAATATAAAAACAGAAAAATAAAAAAAAAATAAAAAAATAAAAACGTCAAATTTTGAACTGCACCCGAGTTGAATTTTGGAACCCCGCGACTCGCGGGGTTTGCTGCATTGAATACCGAGACTCGCGGAGGGGACCTGACACCGACAGAAACCCTAACTGCAATTAATTACGGAGTAATTATTAATTATTATTATTATAAACCCTAATTACTTATTATTATTATAATTAGTTTTATTTTAAAGTTTTACTTTTTATTTAATTTGTATTATTTAGTTTAATTAGTTTAATTAAATTGTAAAATTAATAGTTTTATAAAATAAATAATATAAAAATAATATTTTTATAAAAATTGTACTTTTTACAACTTTTTGTATATTTTTAAATTTTGTCCCTTTTTAATCATTTTAGCGTAATTTTTGTATTTTTCGCTCGTATTTATTTTTAACTCATAGTTTTTGCCATAGTTATTTTTACTTCTAGATTTTTAGGCTTTGCCGTAAAATCTCTTAAGTGCTTTTTCTTTAGACTAAGATTTAGGTGCTTTAGAATTTTGCGACGCCTTTTTAAGTTATTTCCATTTGAGATTTAGTTTTTCCTGTAAGCTTTAATATTTTTAGACGACTTTTACCTATGTATCAATTATCATTCCAATTAGTAATCTCAATTTGCGATTATAATTTTAAGTTAGTTGTAGTAATAAGGTTAGGTTAGTCAAGTGTTTTTAAGTTTTATAAGTTTCTTTTATTTTTCCGTCACCTTTTATTTTTCAACCATTTTTCTTTTTTGACCTTTTTCGACGAGCTCTTTTTCTTTCTTATTTCTCGCTATTCTAGTTTTTAGGACATAGATTTTTATACTACTTCTTATCTAATTTTCTTAAAATTACGAAAATTTATTTTAAGTGGTTAAATTGATAGACATCAAAATTTTCTGGTTCGTAGTAATAGTTGGATTTGTACGTGGACCGGGTTATTGGAGCCAAACAGTCCTCAATTATATTGAGACCAAATGAATCCTGCCCCTCTGCTGCATCTTTTGGCTATTCAAAACGTGGGCAAAATCAGAAAAGTCTATTGATTGGATAACTTATTATAATTTTTCTTTCTTTTTAAAAAATAATAGGATATTCAGTGAATGCACCGAGCAAGACGTTCACCACCTTTTGTACGTTCACCACCTGTAACTAGATCAAGACATTTAGCAAATATTACTGCCGTTGATTTTTCTTTAGAATCGTCATCCAGTCGACCAAGTAATCCAGTTCAAATTTCCGATAATCCATTTTTTGAACCCGACCTCACAATTGAGAATCCTGAGAATATTCAGGAACGGTTCGTAGATCCTGAACCACTAAACTTTCCTCCGGAACCACCAATCATTCAAACAGAGATTGTTGAGGAACGAACCATTAAATCAGAATCCTCTAGTGATTCCGATTCAACAAATTCAATTATGGAGAATCTGGAACCTTTAAGTATGAAAGACCGAATGAGAGCTAAACGCACTGGCCAAGGTCACGCAATTACTCATCCAGACATTAATGCACCAGATTATGAAATCAAAGGACAAATTCTACACATGGTGACTAATCAATGCCAATTTAGTGGTGCGCCGAAGGAAGATCCAAATGAACATTTACGTACCTTTAATAGGATCTGCACACTATTTAAAATCCGAGAAGTGGAGGATGAACAGATATATCTTATGTTATTTCCCTGGACTTTAAAGGGAGAAGCCAAAGATTGGTTGGAATCGTTACCTGAAGGGGCGATTGATACATGGGATGTTTTTGTTGACAAATTTCTTAAACAATTCTTTCCTGCATCTAAAGCCGTAAGACTTCAAGGAGAAATTGTTACGTTCACACAGAAACCAAATGAAACTCTATATGAGGCGTGGACAAGATTTGGAAAGTTGTTGAGAGGATGTCCGCAACATGGTTTAGACACCTGTCAAATAGTACAAATATTCTACCAATGATGCGACATCACTACAAGGAAAGACATAGATATAGCAGCTGGTGGTTCTATTATGAAGAAAACCGAAACTGATGCTTACAAAATTATTGATAACACTGCTTCCCACTCACATGAGTGGCACCAAGAAAAAGATATCGTTAGATCATCTAAAGCAGCTAGAGCCGATTCTAGCCATGACTTAGATTCCATTTCCGCAAAGATAGATGCTGTCGAGAGACGAATGGAAAAGATGACTAAAGATATTCACTCAATACGAATTAGTTGTGAACAGTGTGGAGGACCACATTTGACAAAAGATTGTCTCAGTATTGAATTAACAATGGAACAAAGAGAGAATATTTCATACATAAACCAAAGGCCTGGAAATAATTATCAGAATAATTATCAACCGCCAAGACCGATTTACAATCAAAACCAGAATTATAACAGAAATATTCCATACAACAACCAACAAGGTCCTAGCAATCAACAAGTATCCAATAATACTTACAATCAGCAAAGACCTAATTTTCAAAACAAACCACCACAATAAACCGATGATAAAAAGCCGAATTTAGAAGATATGATGACGAAGCTAGTTGAAACTCAAACGCAGTTTTTCACATCTCAAAAATAAACCAATGAACAAAATGCTCAAGCATTTAGAAATCAACAAGCTTCTATTCAAAATCTGGAACAAGAAGTAAGTAACCTAGCAAGGTTAATAGGTGAAAGAAAACCGGGAAGTCTACCTAGTGATACAAATGCTAACCCCCGGAATGAAACAGCTAAAGCTATTACCACAAGAAGTGGTACAACACTTAAACCACCTGAAATACCTGTAACTTCTGATGAAGCTATTCCTACTCCACAAGAACCACAACCTGATCAAGATAAGGAAAAAGAACCGGTAGTTGAAAAGGTTAATAAAGATAGCACAGTTAAGGCTAAACCTTATGTTAAACCATACCAACCACCACTTCCTTACCCGAGTAAAATGAAGAAAGAGAAACTTGAAGCCGAGCAATCCAAATTCTTGGATATGTTTAAACAGATAAATGTAAATCTTCCTTTCATTGATGTGATTTCAGGAATGCCTAGATATGCTAAATTCTTGAAAGATCTAATCTCAAATAGAAAGAAAATGGAAGAACTCTCGGCTGTTACTATGAATGCTAATTGTTCAGCAGTGCTGTTGAATAAGATACCAGAAAAATTATCTGATCCAGGAAGTTTCACAATTCCATGTTTTCTGGGTAGTCTTAGTTCAATAGAAGCATTGGCAGACTTAGGTGCTAGTATAAATCTAATGCCATATTCACTATACGCTAAACTAGACCTTGGAGAATTGAAACCAACCAGAATAAGCATACAACTAGCCGATAGATCAATAAAATATCCTAGAGGGATAATGGAGAACATGCTAGTTAAAGTTGGTACTTTAGTATTTCCAGTAGATTTTGTTGTTCTGGACATGGAAGAAGATTCTCAAGTTCCTCTCATATTAGGAAGACCATTCTTAAACACGGCTAAAGCAATGATAGACGTGTTCGGTTAAAAATTGACCCTACGTATAGAGGACGAGAGTGTTACCTTTTTAGTTGATAGAGCAATGCAACAACCACAGTCTGCAGATGATACATGTTATTATATTCAAACTATAGATGCACATGCAGAATTATTAGAAGAATTTCCAGAATTACAAGGAACAGGAGAATGTTCTTTAGGAAAAGGTAATGAACCAATTGATGAAGCTGAAATGTTAGCTACACTTATAGCTAATGGATATGAACCAACAACAGAAGAAATTCAAATGCTAAAAGAAGAAGACAGATATCGATACAAATCATCGATAGAAGAACCTTCGAAATTAGAGTTAAAGCCACTTCCAAACCATTTGGAATACGCTTATTTACATGGTGAATCTG
Organism: Rutidosis leptorrhynchoides; assembly: GCF_046630445.1. Lineage (NCBI taxonomy): Eukaryota > Viridiplantae > Streptophyta > Magnoliopsida > Asterales > Asteraceae > Rutidosis > Rutidosis leptorrhynchoides. The sequence continues at coordinate 38,065,156 of NC_092334.1, forward strand.
AATTACCTGTAATAATATCGTCTTCTCTCACTGAAAATGAGAAATCACAACTCATTTCTGCATTGAAAGCCCATAAACCAGCCATTGCATGGAAGATTCATGATATTAAAGGAATAAGTCCTTCGTATTGCACACATAAAATCCTTATGGAAGAAGGTCATAAAACGTATGTGCAACGCCAACGAAGACTAAATCCTAATATGCAAGATGTAGTTAAGAAAGAGATTATTAAACTGCTAGATGCAGGTTTAATTTATCCAATCTCTGATAGTCCATGGGTAAGCCCAGTTCAATGCGTGCCTAAGAAGGGTGGCATGACTGTCATTACAAATGAGAAAAATGAGCTTATTCCTACTAGGACTGTAACAGGATGGCGTGTATGTATTGATTATAGAAAATTAAATGACGCCACCAGAAAAGATCACTTTCCCTTACCTTTCATTGATCAAATGTTGGAAAGATTAGCCGGAAATAGTTACTATTGTTTTCTAGATGGATTTTCCGGATATTTTCAAATTCCAATAGCACCCGAGGACCAAGAGAAAACCACATTCACGTGCCCTTATGGTACTTTTGCTTACAAACGCATGCCATTTGGACTTTGCAACGCCCTTGCAACCTTTCAAAGGTGTATGATGGCGATTTTTCACGACATGATAGAAGAATGCATGAAAGTTTTCAAGGATGACTTTTCAGTCTTCGGTGATACATTTGAATCATGTCTAGTTAATCTTGAACGAATGCTTATTAGATGCGAACAATCAAATCTAGTACTTAATTGGGAGAAATGCCATTTCATGGTTAAAGAAGGCATCGTTCTTGGTCATAAAATTTCAAAAGAAGGAATTGAAGTGGATAGAGCTAAAGTAGATGTAATTGCTAAACTTCCACATCCCACCAATGTTAGAGGAGTTAGGAGTTTTCTAGGGCATGCCGGTTTTTACCGACGTTTCATAAAAGATTTTTCTAAAATTGCCACTCCTGTAACATCCCGCATTTTTCCGTTAAATTATTTTAACGCCCGTCTTTTTCTTTTTAAATAATACCCTTCATATCTAGATTCGTATCCTTTGTTAAGTAACATTTTAAATATTCTCGTTATCGGATTTTTAATATCTCCCGTACTTCCGTGTAATTTAAAATAATTCGTTTGGTCAATTCACGCACCCGCAACCGAACGCGAGGGACTAGTTTCGCCATTGGAGCAAAGATGTGACTAGCTTGACTAGTCAACACCCACCTCCCCATTTTCCTTTTCATTTTCATTTCCATTTTCTTTCTATACTTTCCAATTTTCTCTCAAACACCACTACAAAGAATCATCATCTAAATTCGGATTTGGAAGCTTCAACCAAAACAAAATACATATTTGGAATCCTCTCTTCATCCTATTCAATTTGATACCAACTTCATCTCATTTGGATAACTTTCAAAAATCACTAATTTTATGTGTTCTTGAGATTTTTGAGTTATAAAGTTGTTAATTAGTGTCTATGGCTCATTGTGATGTCGTGTATGTAATTTGTATGCTCGATTCGTTGTTTTTGGTGTAACTAGTTCAATATGAAAATTACTTGCTAAATCCTTGATTTTGGATGATCAAATGTTGTTAGATTGTTAAAGTGCATGTTTTAAAAAGTGTTACTAGTATCATTAGCTTCGTTTTGATGTATAGGTTGATTAAGGAAACTCCAAGAACATGATTAATGATTTTGTGAACTTGGATTAGGGTTTGATGAGCTTTACATGAACTTTTGATGCGTCAAATGCTATGAGATATTGTTGTTAAGTGTTTTGTTGCAATGTGTGTTTGATTACCTTCGAAACGGCATAACATACATGTAAATTGGTTGCCCGAATCATAAAATGCATTTTTGGAACTTGAACTTTGATTATGAATGTTTAATTGTGGTTTTTGGTTGTTATAAGTGGAAGTTTGATTGATGATATGTGTTTAGTTGCATTCCTCGTCAAAATACCTTTCCAACGATGTATGATAGGCGTTATAAGTGTTTGCGGGTCAAGAGTTGTGTTAGAATTGGTTTTGGCTCATGCATAGTTTGAAAGACAGAAAAATAGCTGAACTACAGGTCGCGCGGCGCGCACCCTACCCCGCGCGGCGCGCCAAATGGCCTGGACAGATTCTGACCTCCATGTCCCTTTTAACGTGAAATGTTTGACTAGCTACCGACCTCCGATTCACATGAAACTTGTTTTAATATACTTGTATATGAATAATTAGCATGGAAAATTTGTCCGGGACCCGACCCGAACATGTTGACTTTTTCGTTGACTTTGACCCGACCAAGTTTGACTTTTTGTCAAACTTAACCAATTAATTATGCAATCTTCCTAACATGCTTTTATACTTGTATCTTGCATGAAACTTGACAATTTGCTTCACATGCTATATTAATCGAGTCGTATTGAGCCATAGGACTAATTGAACATCTTTGACCCTTCGTGACTATCGTTATTGATACAACCTAATTGTTTAGGTCGAGACTAGCATTGTTCTTTGCACGTTTACTTGTTGAAGTACTATTTCACTCTTGCAATCAAAGGTGAGATCATAGTCCCACTTTTTACTCTTTTGAACTTACTTTTGGGATGAGAAAACATAAACGATTCTTTTGAACTAAGTGAACACAAGAACGGGAAAACAAACATTCTACATACGAGTTTAGAATGAAAATCCTCAATCCGATTATCATTAGTTACATCAGATGGTGTAAGCGAGAACTTATGTTATATGGCCATATGGGTTTGACAACCCTCATCTTTGACGGTTCGCTACCGTCTACGGATGAAATATATTTTCGAGAATCAGTGTTTGTTCTAGCACTATGGATGGGGTATACAATGGATGGAATGTTAAGCTTTGATAATTGGGTGCTCGTGAATATTAACTTTTAGAATGTATTACTATTATTTCAACTTTGCAAACCTTGTGGTTCGACTTACTTACTTTTACTCACTTACTTACTTAAACCTATGATTTCACCAACGTTTTCGTTGACAGATTTCTATGTTTTTCTCAGGTCTTGCACGATATGTGATACATGCTTCCGCTCACTATTTGATACTTGCATTGGATGTCGAGTATACATGCATTACTTGGAGCGTCTTTTGACTTTACTTTAAACCGTGTCGCCTAGATTTCAAATGTACTTATAACCTTGTAACTTAACTTTTGGTTGAACAATTCTTGTAAACTTTGAAAACAATCTTTATTTTGAAATGAGGGTGACATATTTTGGTCAAACATTGTCATAAAGACTTATGACCAGGTAATGGGACCCACGTAGTTGACGCCATCACTTGACGATTTGTCGGGGTCGCTACAAGTGGTATCAGAGCCTTGGTTGTAGGGATTTAGAGTTCATTTGTGTTCACCCCGAGTCATAGGGTACATAGGTGAATCTAGACTACAACCGGCATATAGACTGAAGTAGAAATTACTTGACTATTTGTGCATTTATACTCGAACTCTTCTATCATATCTAACTCGTATTCGATCTTGATCTTACGTTGATAAATTTTGTTGACGTGCCACCTTGACTTTATGAAGTAATGTTAAATGCACATGAGAATCAGGGTAATATAATTTCCGGGATTATATTACGGTGATTCACATGGACGTTCCGACATTATGACATAAAGAATTTAAGGCGAGTCAAGGAAAATTTTTCTCTATATCCTTATTCCATATCACGGTTAGTATTGTTAAGAATACTAATCAACGATATTCTTGTGTCTTGAAGGAACAATGGCTCACCAAGGTCAACACAATACCCCTCTCGAAACTCTAGAACAAGCTCTTCAACGAATGATAACCACCGCCGTGGGTACGGCCGTGGCCGATTGATGTGTGCGATCGAGACCTTTATTTATGAACGGATTTGAGTTGTTTTGTTACACGAATTGATTTATTGTATATGTGGTATTTTATAGATTTTAGGTTGATTTCACACATATATATAGGCAACTAGTCCTATCCGTGTAGTTTAGTTTGTCGGTAAATCCGATTCGTTCCACAGGGAGATGGAGTGTTTAATGGTTTTTTAATAGTCTTTGATGTCAAACTTAATTAAAGAGGGTTTTGGATTAGGCAATTTATAGTATAACAGTAAAAGCAAATAACTTAACTAAATTACTAAATAAAATTACAAGATTACAATAATTAACTTAAAAAGAAACTAAATGAAATTATGCTAATTATGTTGCGTTAATTATATTACTAAATGGTAATTAGTAAAATAGTAATTTTTAAGAAAACTATATGTTTAGAATTTTGTTTTGAGCAATCATTATATAAACTTAATTAAATTAACTAAATGACATTTTTAATAAAACTAATACAAATTAAAAGGAAACTAATTAATTAACTAATTATAAACTAATTACAATTTATAAACCTATAATTAATACTAATTTTTAAGATTAAAACATGTATTTTAGTATTTTATACTAATTAAAACTAATTATATAATAAAAATAACTAATAACCTAATTATATATAATTAATTAATTAAAACCCTAAATTTAACCTACGGTGTACTGTAGCCGCGTTTAATTCTTACACGATTCGTGTGATGATACACGATTCGTGTAAGGCTAAAAATATGTGACAAATAACTGTTACGAAAAATAGATGTTTTTATGTATTTTTTTATATTTTAAATACTGTAATTCGTAAATAATTTTAATAATACTTTTATAAGGAATATAGATAAGATAATTGGGAGTGTTTACTTAATTGTGTCACCCCTAGGTCCATGGATTGTTTTAAGTTTTACGCCCTATTAAAATGTTCTAGTATCAAACTTTACATTTTTCTCTCGAATAAATATAAGGTTACAACTTAACTAAATAAAATCTAATTTTCATTGGATTCTTTTTAGAAAGCTACTATTCCCTAAGTATTTAAATTGAGACCTAACCTAGTTTTGACCTTCGCCAATACCCAAATTATAACGGTTTCCCTTTTTATAATTTCACCTTCATATAATTTATTGATATCACCCAAACCACCGAAGTTTATTTCTAAATTGGTGTTAATAACTTATCCATAAATTCGTCTAGATCATTTTTTAATGTTGAAGCTTAATTTATGTAAATAAATATAACTTTCGTTATTTAAATTTAATAAATTAAGTGGCAAGGGTTAAATATCTAATTACATAAAAATGGTTCTTTTAACTAGGCTCAATATTAAAAATACTAAAGTTACATTTTAACTTTACTAATGATAACAATCCATTTCACTAGGGGCTCTACATTTAAGCAAACACTAGGGAAATTTAGCTATCCATTACACTAAGGTAGACATAAAAATATAGATATGCAAACATAATAACAACGCTAATTTTAACAGAGTAAACTTACTAAAATATCTTCACTTGCATTAACTTCAAACGGTAGAAAAATTACAATAATAACACCCCTTTCACGCGTACAATAACACCCTTTATCACGAACAATACACCCTTAATATTACAACTATTTTTAACCTTGAACTAATAGAGTAATAAAAATTACAGAATAATAACTTGCGTATTATAATTGTATGAAAATATGTGTGTAATATGTTCTCTCTCTCCTCAACTCTCTGCACATACTCCGTATTTAACATGTAATAGTAGTGAGTAGTTGAGTCAAAAGCTTGTCCATTTGCTGCACCACTTTGAAAAGAAGTAATTAAAAACTCCAAAAGTAGCCGCCCCTTATCTGATGAATGATTAAATTCGGCCTAACATTACACGATTCGTGTAGACTTACACGATTCGTGTGAGAATAAATATACTACACGTTTCGTGTAGATATACACGATTCGTGTAAGAGTAAAAGCAGTTTTCTTTATTTTTTTCTTTTTCGTTTGTTCTTTGATGACCTCGTATTGTCGTGTACTGACTTGGCACTTTACATTTGAACTCTTTTCTTCATCTATCTTGTACTTTCATTCGGATAAACGTTTCTTGATATAAATCTGGTTAAAACTATCGTTTTATCGTCGAATCTTCAAATAGCAAGCTCTTATCCACTTTTGTCGTTTTTCTCGTGAAATGCGCATTGAATGTCTTTGTAGATGATAAAAACCTATGAAATATAAGTGATATTGCGTCGAATAATATGTATGTTTAGAGCAATATCAAAATACCCCACACTAGAACGTTGCTTGTCCTCAAGCAATTACATCTTTTAACAGAGTTAGAACATTATATATCTTTCTTATCGAACATTTAGATCACACAACACACACTACACGAAATGAAACACACGCTATATGAAATATATTACACAACACAGTATTTATTGGATCACACGCACACCACACGAAATGAAATTCTGACAACAGAAACAAACATGAAACTCGTGATTAGGGTTTAAAAATTTGGATCCTTAGGGAAAATTGGACCTTGTGAAAACGTTTTATGATTTTATAAAATGTCATGCTAGTTTTTACACTAGACACGTTTTCCGGTTTTAACCTCAAATTCCGATTGAGGGTAACTGAAAACTGAAGTCTCAGTCGGCGATTAGCAAGCTATTCGCCCCCATGATTGTAGTATCATGGAACTTGAAGCCGAATGTCCAAAAAATGGTTTTACACAAATATAATTCATAAAATAGCATAAGTTTTAGAACAAAATTATATCGTGTCCAAATATCATCGGTGAACCATGAGTTTGCACACCTTAATTTGTTATGGCATATGTATGTTGACCGCGGTCAAACATAGATGCAGTTAATCTTTACGGAGATCATCCATCTGGGGATTAGATTCATTAGTCTTAAAAGCTAATTTTCAATGTGCCCCCCATTGTACGAGACAGATCCATCTCATGGTTAGGATAAGTCTGACCACCAAAAACCCTGTTTGATGCTGAGGTTAGGTGGATTTCCAGCCGATTTTAGGGATGACTTTTCAAGATTTTTCGTCAACCTACAGCTGTTCTGGACTACATCTTCTAACATAAGTTAGCAAGTGTGTCAATTCGGAAGACTTTACTTCCTTACGGGATGGATTTGATTCATCCTCTATTACTCGTGATAATGGAATATTCAGGTTTATACATTCTGTAGCAATGATATCTGCAATAAACTTCAAAGAAACATGTGATAAATGGTTCTCAATATAAGGATTTATAAATTCTTGTTATAAATGGTTTTCTTTTATAAGTTTTAAACAAATAAACTTATGTATTTTTAATGTATGGGGACAACAATTTCGGTTTTTACACCTGATCTTTAATTGCTCGTAGTTACCTTAAAAATTGATTAGATACATTTTAAAAATTTTCAAATTTTCATAAAAACCAATAACTTATTAGTTCTCGAGAATTTATATATTCCCACCCCACACTTAAGATTATGTAATGCCCTCATTACATAAAATCAGATAATAATGTATAAATTTGAGAGGACAAAAAGTGTAGAGTATTTGGAACTTCCTTTGTTAACCGATTTGGATTTTCAAATTGTTTTACCTATGATCATATCCAATGTTTGTATCACAATGTAATTTGATGTTTCGTTTCGTCTAATTGCATTTTCGTCTGTACCTGTCAAAACCATGTTAAAAACACACAAAATATGGGGTTTTAATTCAATCGTACAACACATTTTTTTTTTTTACCCCACACTATATTTTCTTGCTAATATAAAAAATAAAAACATAATAAGTTTCAATACACACCAAAAAATTATGTTATTACAAACTAAATTTTTTTTTCTTTTTATATATATATATTTTTTTATAACTTATAATCAATTAAATTTAAAATATCTTTTATAGATTTATATTTGTAACGGAAATTCGGTTGTTATACCTGATCTTAATCCGTTTATACATTTTTAATTTCAATTTATAAAATTTAATCCATTAAAAGTTAAAGTTTTTAATGTTTTTCGAAAACAAATTTAAAATAAAATAAAAACACTCTATTTTTGTGTTAAAAAGATTAACATTTTTAAATTTTAAAACAAGTATATGAAGAATACAAATAAAAAGGAATTTAAAATAAAAACGAGACACACGAATGGGACTATTTACAATGTGTGAAGTTTATTAGCGAGTCGTTCACGCGACTCCATCCCAATTTTAACTAACGTCGGGGTGATAAACATCACCCTTCTTTACTCCAATAGAACCATTACCGCAACCATTCTCGCCATTAATTTTTGACAATAACCAAGAGTCCGAAAATCTTGACTCTTTAACTAAATTTTTTAACTTATCTTTCTCAAATTTTGATAAGTTTGACACCAATCTCTCTCTCAAAGGTTCATCTTTTTTCGACATAGCATTTCTAACCCTACCATATAACTTTTTCATGGTTTTCTCAACAACACTATCATTGGGCGGTTTACTATCTAGTTTCTCCTCATCACCCTCCCCACACTTAGCTTGTTGACTAATGGGTTTGACATTGTCAACAATATTCACTGAAACTATCGGTGTGGGTGGAGGGTTCATACTAAACTCAGTTTGATAGGTTGCACTCTTGCCTCTTTCCTTCAAAACTAGTTTTCCTGTTTTCCAATCTGTTAAAGCACTTGCAGTTGCTAAGAATGGTCTACCTAAAATAATAGGTACAAACTTATCTTCTTTCATATCTACAACTACAAAGTCAGCTAGAAACTCAAGTTCACCTGTTTTTACTACTAAGTTTTCAGCAATCCCTATAGGTTTATTAACCGACTGATCAATGAATCTAATGCCTGAATTGGTCGGTTTAAGTTCGCCTAAGTTCAAATGCGAGTAAATGGAATAAGGCATGAGATTTATACTTGCACCCGAGTCAGCTAATGATCTAAGAGTTCTAGAATCATTAAGCTTACAAGGTACTATGAATGGTCCGGGATCACCTAACTTAGGTGGAAATTCATTCTTTTTCACAATAGCAGCACATTCTGCTTCAAGGAACGCGGATGATGCCTGCTCACACACTCCTTCTTTTGCCATCAAATCATTCAAGAATTTCCCATAGTTTGGCATACCTGCAATAACATCAACCAAAGGTACATTTACACAAATATTATCCGTATTTAAAGGCTTACAATGATTCTCCTTTGGTTTTTCGGATAAAAGTGCATGCGGGTATGGAATGGGTTCTTTATAGTCTTCCACTTTAGGTGCTTGCTTCACCGTATCTTCCGCTTCTTCCGTGGTTTTCTTATCATTAACCCTAAATTCGGAAGGCTCGGTGATCTCTATTTTCTGCACTTCCACATGATTTCCTGACATCAGCCTCATCAAATAATCACCATACTCGGGAGTTATGTCACCAACTCGGATCTCTTCATCTTCACATGTTATACTTTTCACACTTTCAGCTCGGGTACCATCCATCTCTTGATAAGGAGTGTAATCCGTCATATTGGATAAATCGGAAAATATAAACTCATCACACTCTTCATCATCATCTTCACACCCAAGAGTAAAAATAGGACTATGCTCCGGTGTTTTGAAACTTGCTTCATCCTTACAGAAACTATAAATAGCATTCACTTGTGAATATGCTGGAGCTTGAGGATCCTTCTTCTTTAGTATAACCGGAGGATTACTTGCACTTGGTGTTCTCTCTGCTAGTAACTATGAGATCCTTCCAACATCTCTTTCTAAAATCTGAATCGTGGCTTGTTGATTTCGGATTTGCTGAGTTTGAAGTTCCTCATTTTGCTCATGCTTAACCATAAAATCTCTTAAGAGATCTTCTAAACCAGATTTCCTCTCGGGTTGAGGTTGCATAATTGCTAATGGTTGTGGTTGCATAAGTGCTAGAGGTTGTGGTTGATTTGGTTGGAAATTATTTTGATAATTTCTTTGAGGTTGATTTCGGTTATTATAACCTGGTGGCGGATTTCTTTGATTTTGATTTGGGAAATTCCGGTTGTTTTGGTAACCTGGATTTCCTCCTTGATAGTTATTGTTATTTTGATAGTTATTATTTGATCCTGAAGGTCCTCCTACTTGATAGCTGTTTGTAGGAGGATATTTTTGGTTGTTTGCTTCTATAGCTGGAAAATCGCTAAAGTTCATTTCACCTTTTCATAAGTAACCTAAGAAATTTGCTTGCTCTTCCATTGTACTTTGATCACAATCTCTAGTAAGATGGGGACCTTGGCATAGTTCACATCCTACTCTAATAGCATGCATTTCCTTGGTTACTTTCTCGATTTGCCTTGCTTGATTTGCTATTTGAACTTTTAAAGAAGCAATTTCATCATTGCTTTCGATACTAGCAACATTTGATGATCTAGAGAATTCTATTTCTTGATGCCAGTTATGAGAATGGGACGCTAAATCAGCAATGATTGTATGAGCGTTTTCAGGTGTTTTCTTCATAACCGAACCTCCGGCTGCAACATCTATATCTTTTCGAGTTGCTACATTGACTCCTTTATAGAATATACAAACTTTTTGGAATGTACTCAACCCGTGTTGAGGACATATTCGAAGCATTTTATTGAATCGAGTCCAAGCTTCATAAAGAGTTTCATTAGGCTTTTGTTTAAAGTGATTTATATCACTTTGTAATTTTGCTGCTTTTGAAGCAGGAAAGAATTCTGACAAAAATTTGTCCATCATATCATTCCAGTCTTCAATATAGCCTTCAGGTAATGAGTCTAGCCAATCTCTTGCATCATCTTTTAATGACCATGGAAAGATTTTTAAATATGCAACTTCATCGGTGACATCTTTGATTTTGAAAAGCTTGCAAATGCTTACAAACTTACGAAGATGCTCGTTAGCATCCTCATTTGGGGCTCCACCGAATTGACATGTATTAGTTACCATGTGTAAAAATTGACCTTTTATTTCAAAGCCATCACTCATCGTGGGTTGGATGATTGCGTGGCCTTGACCTTTTCTTGTGGCCTTCATTAATGCTTCCATCGTTTGATTTGTATCAGCCATTTCTTCTTCTTCTTTAATAATCGGCTCTATGATTGGTTGAATTATTGGTTCAGAGTCGGATTCTAAGGAAAGTGACTCTAAATTTTTAGCAAGAGTATCTACGTCTTGAGCTCTTAAGCGTTCGTGGAGTTTTCTTTCGGGTTCAGGATGTGAAGGAGTTAATTCAGCGTTGGAGGAACGTAAGTTCATACATTAATTTCTATTATGAGATCACTTCACTAAAGGTTTATCTAGGGTTACCTATTTGTTTCTCTTTTTTTTTTAGTGTTTTTCGGTGTTTTAAAATTACTAGTACTTCCTATTTCTTTTTGTTGTTTTTGTCCTTTATTAATTCTTTGAGGTTCCGGATTAAGTTTAACGAGTTTAGGATTGAACGGTTCATACAATTTGGGAAATTGTACAAAGAATTAAAGGATTTATTCAAAAACTTTGAACTTTCTTGGAAATGAATTTCCTCGAGAGGATCGAATAACATAAAAACAATGATAAAAACCTTTAAACAAACAGATTATCTTTCTGATTTTTGCCCACGTTTCGAATAGCCAAAAGATGCAGCAGAGGGGCAGGATCCTTCAAAGACCAATAAAATTGGTGATCCAACAACCCGGTCCACGTACAAATCCAACTATTACTACGAACCAGAAAAATTATCTATTTATTTAACTGCAAAGTCCCCGGCAGCGGCGCCAAAAAGTTGATGTGTGCGATCGAGACCTTTATTTATGAACGGATTTGAGTTGTTTTGTTACACGAATTGATTTATTGTATATGTGGTATTTTATAGATTTTAGGTTGATTTCACACATATATATAGGCAACTAGTCCTATCCGTGTAGTTTAGTTTGTCGGTAAATCCGATTCGTTCCACAGGGAGATGGAGTGTTTAATGGTTTTTTAATAGTCTTTGATGTCAAACTTAATTAAAGAGGGTTTTGGATTAGGCAATTTATAGTATAACAGTAAAAGCAAATAACTTAACTAAATTACTAAATAAAATTACAAGATTACAATAATTAACTTAAAAAGAAACTAAATGAAATTATGCTAATTATGTTGCGTTAATTATATTACTAAATGGTAATTAGTAAAATAGTAATTTTTAAGAAAACTATATGTTTAGAATTTTGTTTTGAGCAATCATTATATAAACTTAATTAAATTAACTAAATGACATTTTTAATAAAACTAATACAAATTAAAAGGAAACTAATTAATTAACTAATTATAAACTAATTACAATTTATAAACCTATAATTAATACTAATTTTTAAGATTAAAACATGTATTTTAGTATTTTATACTAATTAAAACTAATTATATAATAAAAATAACTAATAACCTAATTATATATAATTAATTAATTAAAACCCTAAATTTAACCTACGGTGTACTGTAGCCGCGTTTAATTCTTACACGATTCGTGTGATGATACACGATTCGTGTAAGGCTAAAAATATGTGACAAATAACTGTTACGAAAAATAGATGTTTTTATGTATTTTTTTATATTTTAAATACTGTAATTCGTAAATAATTTTAATAATACTTTTATAAGGAATATAGATAAGATAATTGGGAGTGTTTACTTAATTGTGTCACCCCTAGGTCCATGGATTGTTTTAAGTTTTACGCCCTATTAAAATGTTCTAGTATCAAACTTTACATTTTTCTCTCGAATAAATATAAGATTACAACTTAACTAAATAAAATCTAATTTTCATTGGATTCTTTTTAAAAAGCTACTATTCCCTAAGTATTTAAATTGAGACCTAACCTAGTTTTGACCTTCGCCAATACCCAAATTATAACGGTTTCCCTTTTTATAATTTCACCTTCATATAATTTATTGATATCACCCAAACCACCGAAGTTTATTTCTAAATTGGTGTTAATAACTTATCCATAAATTCGTCTAGATCATTTTTTAATGTTGAAGCTTAATTTATGTAAATAAATATAACTTTCGTTATTTAAATTTAATAAATTAAGTGGCAAGGGTTAAATATCTAATTACATAAAAATGGTTCTTTTAACTAGGCTCAATATTAAAAATACTAAAGTTACATTTTAACTTTACTAATGATAACAATCCATTTCACTAGGGGCTCTACATTTAAGCAAACACTAGGGAAATTTAGCTATCCATTACACTAAGGTAGACATAAAAATATAGATATGCAAACATAATAACAACGCTAATTTTAACAGAGTAAACTTACTAAAATATCTTCACTTGCAGTAACTTCAAACGGTAGAAAAATTACAATAATAACACCCCTTTCACGCGTACAATAACACCCTTTATCACGAACAATACACCCTTAATATTACAACTATTTTTAACCTTGAACTAATAGAGTAATAAAAATTACAGAATAATAACTTGCGTATAATAATTGTATGAAAATATGTGTGTAATATGTTCTCTCTCTCCTCAACTCTCTGCACATACTCCGTATTTAACATGTAATAGTAGTGAGTAGTTGAGTCAAAAGCTTGTCCATTTGCTGCACCACTTTGAAAAGAAGTAATTAAAAACTCCAAAAGTAGCCGCCCCTTATCTGATGAATGATTAAATTCGGCCTAACATTACACGATTCGTGTAGACTTACACGATTCGTGTGAGAATAAATATACTACACGTTTCGTGTAGATATACACGATTCGTGTAAGAGTAAAAGCAGTTTTCTTTATTTTTTTCTTTTTCGTTTGTTCTTTGATGACCTCGTATTGTCGTGTACTGACTTGGCACTTTACATTTGAACTCTTTTCTTCATCTATCTTGTACTTTCATTCGGATAAACGTTTCTTGATATAAATCTGGTTAAAACTATCGTTTTATCGTCGAATCTTCAAATAGCAAGCTCTTATCCACTTTTGTCGTTTTTCTCGTGAAATGCGCATTGAATGTCTTTGTAGATGATAAAAACCTATGAAATATAAGTGATATTGCGTCGAATAATATGTATGTTTAGAGCAATATCACCGATCACTTTTCCAACAACACCAATCGTGGAGCCGGTAATTCAAGCGAAGGTTGCTCCTACAAGAACTTCATGAAGTACAACCCTCCCACTTTCGATGGAACCGGAGGACCGGTTGTTCTCACCCGATGGTTTGAACAAATGGAGACCGTTTTTAACACAAGCGGTTGTCGAGACCAAGATAAGGTCAAGTTTTCCACCCTCACTTTCACCGGCATTGCTCTTTCGTGGTGGAACAAGTACGTACAATCGGTGGGTATCGATGAAGCCCACACACTCTCATGGACCGAATTAAGAGAGAGTATGATCACCGAATATTTTCTGCGCGACGAGACTCGAAGGCTCGAACAGGGTCTAAGGAATTTAAGAACGGTCGGGAATGACCTCGGAGCTTATAATCAACGGTTTACCGAACTAGTCTCAATGTGTCCAAATCTCATGACTCCCGAATCCCTAAGAGTCGAACTTTACATGGATGGCCTCCCTAAGAGCATTCAACACGGGGTAATGGCATCCCAACCCACTAACCTACAAGAGGCTTTAACAAAGGCCCACCAAACTTTAGAAACGGTGAATGAAATGGAAGCACCGGTACGAATGGTCGAGAACCACCCGGGTAACAACAAAAGAAAATGGGAAGCCTCGCAACCAAGCAACCACAACAATAACAACATCTCCAAGAAGCCTTTCACCCCCGGCGGCAAGAAGGGGTATGCCGGAACCCTACCTCACTGTAACAAGTGTCGCAAACATCATTTTGGTGAATGTGGCAAACCATTTTGCGTCAAGTGTCAAAGAAGTGGCCATGTGGCCCATGTCTGTAAGGGTACCGTTACCGTCGCTCGAAGGGTGCCCAACGCACACAGGACGGGTGCATGCTTTGAGTGTGTCCAACTGGGTCATTTTAGGAATGTGTGCCCAAAGAAGAAATCAACCTCAACGCACGCCATTGAACTTTCAACATCGACACCTAGGATGCCCGAGACGACGATGGACTAGTCACGGGTACGTTTCTTCACAACAAACCGTATACTTCATACTTGTTCGATTCGATTACCGCTAGACGTTTTACAACCAAGACTTTGACTTGTACTCATTACCTTCCATCTTTTCCCCTAGATACTATTTAGGCGATTTAAGCGACCAACGGAAAAATATTGTGTGCCTATAAATATTATCGGAGGATATACGTTAAGAAATTGAACTCGACACCAATAGAACTAAGGAACTCAAAACCTATTCATTAAGGAGAAATTGTTGCCCTACATTTATGTATAGATTATTGTGAACTAAGAAATTTTCGGTTGGAAACCGATACCCTCTCCCTCGCATCCATGACCTCATGATTATTTGCACGAATCCCGTATGTTCCAAATCGACCTCCGTTCCGGTTATCATCAATTGGGGGTTAAGTGAGACGATGTCTCCTAAGCCACTTTCCGAACTCGCAACGTTAGTTGTAAATCTCTCTTAGTACCGTTTGATTTATTTAGGGCTCGCCCGTATCCATAAACCTCTTGAACCGCGTATGCAAATTCATATAGACTAATCTGTTATCGTATTTATAGATGACATCTTAACTTATTCAAGTAAAGAAGGAAAACGAACAACATCACCATCTTAAGCTCGAACTTTTTAGAAAAGAGCAACTCTATACCAAATTCTCCGAGTGAGAATTTCTGTTGAACGAAGTCCAATTTTCTAGACCATGATGTTAATGGTCAAGGCATTACAATCAATCTCGAAATCAAGCCACATGTAATCAGGAAACTCTCTCAACTCAGACTTATATTCGTAAAAATATTAGATCTCACCGGTTGTTACCGAAGATTCATTTCTGACTTTTCTCGTGTGTTATCGCCAAGAAAAAGCCGTGCGCCTGCGGGCAAAGCGGACAATATTGTGGTCATGTTAAGCTGGGGTGTTACAGAATGGTATCACACGGTGTCACACGACTTTTAAACTCGTTAACTCACTAAGGAAAACTCTAAACCTCTCCGTGTTCGAACCTTGAGCGTGATTCTTCACACCAACATTTCTAGTTAAAATCGTATAGCAACAGATAGAACTCGAACATGGAAATATTTCTATTTGAACGCCGAAAGGCATACTCTCTCGACTCAAAAATCAACATAACTAAAATTCGTTATTATTACACGAAGAATTCGAATACTAAATTGTGGATCCGATCAATCTTCTCGTCATCACGTACCACACTACATACCTCTGTTATTTCACCGTCACCGTCTGATATTACTGGAATTTAAGATAGCACACAATCCAACGATACTTCACTCTTCTTTGACTTAACGCCCTTGTGTTTCTGATAATCGGTCAACTATTATTCAACCCCGAACTATACAACTACGTGTACTACCTCGTTTCTCTTTCAGACTTCAACTTTTGACAACTAGAGGCACGTTATGGCAACCTCGAGATGTAAACTCATCCTATTCTAAGTCCTCATTTCACTACTATCTTTACCGTTCGCATTTCCGTTTAAAGAAACTCCTTGTAACATTTCTCCATGGATAGAGAAACTCCTCATATTACATAAGTATTCGCCACGAGGGTGAATAGTCCTAACGAACATTTTTTGAACCCTAACTAACTTGTTCAAACGTATCTTAAGAGATTCTATTCCAACACGGTGTATCTTTGTCAATTATTCCGTATCGAAATACTCGTTTCACTTCTAGTTTTACAAGGAACCTTGGGAACCCGCTTAGACATGAGTACCGCGTACCACTCACAAACTGACGAACCGAGCAAACGAACGATTTACGTCTTGGAAAGACATGTCACAAAATCGTATTGTCACCTTTAGTAGATCACTCTTACAACAGTAGTTACCACTCGTGTGTTCACGCGCACTTTCCGAAACCCTATATGACCGCTAATGTCATACCCCTGTTCATTTAACCAAAGCATCAACCACCGAAATCTGAACTCCATCAAGAAACAACAATTGAAATCATTCAAATCCGAGGAGGGCTCGAGACGATCCGTAGTCGCCAAAAGAGTTATACCAAACTTAGATGAAAACCTCACAAATCCCAGTGTGTAACCGCGTAATATTGAGAAACCGCACCTTGGAAAGGTGTAATCCATTTTGGGAAATCGAGAAAGGCTATAGCCGCAATATTGAACCTTTTGAAACCTTGGGGCGTATTGGAACCGCTTCCTACCGTTTAGAACTTCCGACTCAATTAAGTTTCCGTTTACCTTACATTTCGTGTAACAAACATAGAAACGTGTCTTGCGGAACAGGAACGTGCAATTCTTCTAAATGCACCAACTATTGAAGACAAACTTCTCTTCATAGGAAAACCAGTTGAAACCGGGGATCATAAAAATCCAAATTCATGAGAACACTCAAGGACGTACCTTCACTTATTCATAGCATTGACATCTCCGGTCTCGAGTGAGAGGCATCGATTATTATTTTCCAACTAAATTTCGGGACGAAATTTCTTTTGAGGTGTGGATAATGTAACATCCCGCATTTTTCCGTTAAATTATTTTAACGCCCGTCTTTTTCTTTTTAAATAATACCCTTCATATCTAGATTCGTATCCTTTGTTAAGTAACATTTTAAATATTCTCGTTATCGGATTTTTAATATCTCCCGTACTTCCGTGTAATTTAAAATAATTCGTTTGGTCAATTCACGCACCCGCAACCGAACGCGAGGGACTAGTTTCGCCATTGGAGCAAAGATGTGACTAGCTTGACTAGTCAACACCCACCTCCCCATTTTCCTTTTCATTTTCATTTCCATTTTCTTTCTATACTTTCCAATTTTCTCTCAAACACCACTACAAAGAATCATCATCTAAATTCGGATTTGGAAGCTTCAACCAAAACAAAATACATATTTGGAATCCTCTCTTCATCCTCTTCAATTTGATACCAACTTCATCTCATTTGGGTAACTTTCAAAAATCACTAATTTTATGTGTTCTTGAGATTTTTGAGTTATAAAGTTGTTAATTAGTGTCTATGGCTCATTGTGATGTCGTGTATGTAATTTGTATGCTCGATTCGTTGTTTTTGGTGTAACTAGTTCAATATGAAAATTACTTGCTAAATCCTTGATTTTGGATGATCAAATGTTGTTAGATTGTTAAAGTGCATGTTTTAAAAAGTGTTACTAGTATCATTAGCTTCGTTTTGATGTATAGGTTGATTAAGGAAACTCCAAGAACATGATTAATGATTTTGTGAACTTGGATTAGGGTTTGATGAGCTTTACATGAACTTTTGATGCGTCAAATGCTATGAGATATTGTTGTTAAGTGTTTTGTTGCAATGTGTGTTTGATTACCTTCGAAACGGCATAACATACATGTAAATTGGTTGCCCGAATCATAAAATGCGTTTTTGGAACTTGAACTTTGATTATGAATGTTTAATTGTGGTTTTTGGTTGTTATAAGTGGAAGTTTGATTGATGATATGTGTTTAGTTGCATTCCTCGTCAAAATACCTTTCCAACGATGTATGATAGGCGTTATAAGTGTTTGCGGGTCAAGAGTTGTGTTAGAATTGGTTTTGGCTCGTGCATAGTTTGAAAGACAGAAAAATAGCTGAACTACAGGTCGCGCGGCGCGCACCCTACCCCGCGCGGCGCGCCAAATGGCCTGGACAGATTCTGACCTCCATGTCCCTTTTAACGTGAAATGTTTGACTAGCTACCGACCTCCGATTCACATGAAACTTGTTTTAATATACTTGTATATGAATAATTAGCATGGAAAATTTGTCCGGGACCCGACCCGAACATGTTGACTTTTTCGTTGACTTTGACCCGACCAAGTTTGACTTTTTGTCAAACTTAACCAATTAATTATGCAATCTTCCTAACATGCTTTTATACTTGTATCTTGCATGAAACTTGACAATTTGCTTCACATGCTATATTAATCGAGTCGTATTGAGCCATAGGACTAATTGAACATCTTTGACCCTTCGTGACTATCGTTATTGATACAACCTAATTGTTTAGGTCGAGACTAGCATTGTTCTTTGCACGTTTACTTGTTGAAGTACTATTTCACTCTTGCAATCAAAGGTGAGATCATAGTCCCACTTTTTACTCTTTTGAACTTACTTTTGGGATGAGAAAACATAAACGATTCTTTTGAACTAAGTGAACACAAGAACGGGAAAACAAACATTCTACATACGAGTTTAGAATGAAAATCCTCAATCCGATTATCATTAGTTACATCAGATGGTGTAAGCGAGAACTTATGTTATATGGCCATATGGGTTTGACAACCCTCATCTTTGACGGTTCGCTACCGTCTACGGATGAAATATATTTTCGAGAATCAGTGTTTGTTCTAGCACTATGGATGGGGTATACAATGAATGGAATGTTAAGCTTTGATAATTGGGTGCTCGTGAATATTAACTTTTAGAATGTATTACTATTATTTCAACTTTGCAAACCTTGTGGTTCGACTTACTTACTTTTACTCACTTACTTACTTAAACCTATGATTTCACCAACGTTTTCGTTGACAGATTTCTATGTTTTTCTCAGGTCTTGCACGATATGTGATACATGCTTCCGCTCACTATTTGATACTTGCATTGGATGTCGAGTATACATGCATTACTTGGAGCGTCTTTTGACTTTACTTTAAACCGTGTCGCCTAGATTTCAAATGTACTTATAACCTTGTAACTTAACTTTTGGTTGAACAATTCTTGTAAACTTTGAAAACAATCTTTATTTTGAAATGAGGGTGACATATTTTGGTCAAACATTGTCATAAAGACTTATGACCAGGTAATGGGACCCACGTAGTCGACGCCGTCACTTGACGATTTGTCGGGGTCGCTACAACTCCTATGAATAAACTCCTAGAAAAAGATGCTCCATTCATCTTTTCAGATGAGTGTATCAAATCTTTTAATATTCTTAAAGAGAAACTCACTAATGCGCCGATCATGATAACACCAAATTGGAATCTACCATTTGAACTAATGTGCGATGCAAGTGATTTTGCAATGGGAGCCGTTTTAGGACAAAGGATTGAAAAACGATTTCAACCTATATATTATGCTAGTAAGACGTTACAAGGAGCACAAACGAACTATAAAACTACTGAAAAAGAACTCCTTGCTATTGTCTTTGCTTTTGACAAATTTCGATCATATCTCGTTCTAGCAAAAACGGTGGTCTATACCGACCATTCTGCTCTTAGATACCTATTTTCGAAACAAGATGCTAAACCAAGATTAATCCGTTAGATCTTACTCTTATAAGAGTTTGATATTGAAATCCGAGATAAAAGAGGAGCAGAAAATCTCGCTGCTGATCATCTTTCTCGTCTTGAAAATCCCGAATTAGAAGTTCTAAATGAATCGGCAATACAAGACAACTTTCCTGATGAATATCTATTGAAGATAGATTATAATGAAATTCCATGGTTTGCAGACTATGCAAACTACTTAGTATGTGGATTCCTTGAAAAAGGATTATCGTACCAAAGACGAAAGAAATTCTTCAGTGATATAAAACACTATTTTTGGGAAGATCCACATCTGTTTAAAAGTTGTCCCGATGGAATAATACGCCGATGTGTATTTGGAGATGAAGCTAGTAAAATATTAAACCATTGTCACACAGGACCAACAGGAGGGCATTATGGGCCTCAACTAACGGCAAGAAAAGTTTATGATGCTGGATTCTATTGGCCTACAATTTACAAAGACGCACACCTTCTTTGCAAATCCTGTGATGCTTGTCAAAGGGCCGGAAAAATAAGTCAACGTGATGAAATGCCACAAAATGTCATCCAAGTATGTGAAGTATTTGACATTTGGGGTATTGACTTTATGGGTCCATTTCCAAAATCTCATAATAATCTATATATACTCGTAGCCATTGATTATGTATCTAAATGGGCGGAAGCACAAGCTCTCCCAACTAACGATGCACGAGTTGTAGTCAACTTTTTAAAACGTCTTTTTGCAAGGTTTGGAACACCGAAAGCTTTAATAAGTGATCGGGGTACTCATTTCTGTAATAATCAACTTGAGAAAGTTCTTAAAAGATATGGAGTAATTCATAAATTCTCCACCGCATATCATCCACAAACAAGTGGACAAGTTGAAAATACCAACCGAGCTTTAAAACTTATTCTAGAGAAAACCGTAGGATCAAATCCGAAGGAATGGTCCATTAAATTGGAGGATGCACTCTGGGCTTTTAGAACAGCCTACAAAACTCCAATTGGAACCACACCTTTTAGACTTGTTTATGGAAAAGCATGTTATCTTCCAGTAGAAATTGAACACAAAGCATTTTGGGCTTTGAAGACATGTAATCTTGATTTACATGAAGCCGGACGTCTACGATTAAGTCAACTAAACGAATTAGAAGAATTAAGGCATGAAGCATACGAAAATTCGTTAATCTATAAAGAAAGAACGAAGAAATGGCATGATAAAAGAATCAGAAGTTCAAAAGAATTTAAAGAAGGAGACAGAGTTCTTCTTTTCAATTCACGATTCAAGCTATTTCCTGGAAAATTGAAATCAAGATGGTATGGACCATTCATAGTAAAAAGAGTTTTCCCATACGGAACGATAGAATTAATAAATTCAAATGGGATTGAATTTAAAGTTAATGGTCACAGAGTTAAACATTACATACATGGTCCGATGGAAGTTGACAACGAAGTTAATCACAATTTCGACACCACAGCTAACTAAGTATGGGGAGAATCAAGTCTTTAAAGGATAATATGTATTTCTGTTAGAGTTAGATTGTCTGTTTTCGTGTAGTTCTCGAAAATGGAACCCGAATGGTCTTTCCCTAGCAGACCCTAAAGAACTAGTCTTCGCCCCCCATTCTGAATTTTTATTTTTTTTAGGAAATGAAGACTGCCTGTGAACTAAACCATGGTCTAATGCTACACGCTTTGATCACTAAACGTAATAATGACACACTACTGAGTGAAATAGTATCAGTAATCAGAGAAAGAATGGACGGAGTTAGAAAAGAATCCAGATGCGAAGATAATAAGTTACAATTTGGTAAGGGAAAATCAAAATCCGCAGCAAAAAGAAGAGCACGACACCTAGAAAGATGTCACAAATGTGGAAAATGGTCACATGGATGTAAATGTTCAAATAATCAAACCTATTCAAATACCGAATTTGTTACTTTATGCAGAGACGGACCGTTCATATGTTTAGAAGAAAAGACACTGAATGCTCGAGGTTACGCCTATGTAGCTATGGAAAACCAATTAAACCGACTATCTTATGAATGGGATAGATCATATAACTAAGAAATCTATTTCACAGGTATGTCTGTACAGTCTTTATTTTTATTTTTATTTTTAACCTTTTGATAATAAACGCTAATTTGTTCGCTATAAAGTATTAAATTGGTATTGAATAAAATTAGGTTTGGCGACCGAAATTATTGATATCATTCAAAAATTTATTACATCACTGCGAAATTTAACGTTTATTCTTAAGGTATAAATATCTTTAATCAATCAACCCAAAATATTTCAAAAATTCGTCATGAGTTAAATTAGGTCTTGGAACCGAAATTACTTTACCGAAAAGAGGGGCGCATATTTTTGATAATATTTGATTGATAAAAGTGGGATAAAAAGCCAAAAAGTTTTTTAATTTTATTTTTACCATGTTTTTAAAATTAATATATAAATCTTAAATTAATATTGTAAACTTTGTAAAAACAATATATTTAAAACTGTAAATATTTGAAAATTTTATATAAGTTTGGTGTGATTTTTTTTATTTTTAAAATATGAATTTTTAATTTTATGCATTTCAAATTTTAAGTTTGGTGTGAATTTTTAATATTAATTTTGAATTTTATATTTAAATTGTGTGAATTTAAAAACAAAAATTTACTTTATCTCATTAAGTTAAAAATATGATTTTTAAAATTCGTCGTAAGTTGAAGACTAGGTCTTTAAATCGAAATTGCTTTACCCGAGGGAGGGACGAGAACTTTTATTATCATTATTTTTAATCTTATTGAATTAAAGTATGCAAAAAACATTGAAAAATCCAAAAATCTTAGCTTTTAAAACAATCGCTACAAAAAGACAAATTTTAAAATTTTGTCGAAGGACGGACTAGGACATCGATCCGAAACGACCTCGTCCTAAATAACAAGGGAAACAAAATTTTAAAATTAATTACTTAATTGTTTTAATTAATATAAGATATAAAAAAAAAAAAAATACAAACTCCGCGAGTCTTGGAGTTTGAAAGGTAAATCCACCGCGACTCGCGGAGGATGAAAAAACCAGAAAAAAATATATACTGGTCGAACTGATCAGTCCCAACACAGAAAAAAAAAAACTGCGAAAAACCTGCGCGAAAAAACACGAAAAACACCCCCAAAATCACAATTTTTAACCGTTAATCATCAAATCTTTTACTAAAATCATGTTGAGAAGGATGCTATCAAGGAATTACTCAAGAAAAACGGTAAATTTCTACACCTAAACACCATTTAATCCGAAAATTAGTGTTCTTGAGCAATTTTTTCCCCAATTTGATTTTGATGCTTTTTAGTGTAATTATGCTTAAATTGTTTATGTATTATGCTTGTATAACCTAGATTGATGCTATTTAACATGATTAGAGGCCTTAAACTTCAAATTTTGAGTAATCTAGGGTTTGTGTTCTTGAGTAAATTTGGGGCTTTTTGATATAAACAGGTTATGGCCGATTTTTGCCATGAATTGATGCTAAATTAAGTAGGGTAACATGTTTAGGTAGTTAAATGATCCAAACTTTGAGCCTAAACATGATTTTGAGAATTAAAGTGGACTTTTTCAAGTCTAAAAATTCATGAACTTGATTTTTGAGAGATAATGCCATTTGAAACTTGTTTAATTGCTAGTAATGATTATTTTGACATGTTATTTGAGTTGAATGCTTATGAACTTGGCGAACATTTTCATATATGCTTATTTGAAAAAGTGTAGATTTGATAAAAATGTGAAAATGAGCTTAAATTTGATATAAATTGATCATGTCATTCTGATTGATGATTTTGCTGACACTAATGCATATTTGGATGCACAAAAATTGTGTTTGATGTGTTTTGCAGACTGAAAGGGGTGAATCTTCATCCCAAGCTCGCAATGCTCCTGCTGAGAATGCGGAACAATAGGAGGTGGATAACTACTACAAGCAAGATATACCTCATCCAGTCATGACATTTTCTGATATGCACTTGGAAGATTTGCACCCGAACCTGAGATTTGACAGACTTTGGATAGATTATCCAAAATACCAAAGGGGTTTGCATACTCTTCATTCTAAAGTTGTTGAGGTACCTAGGGTCATAGAATGGGGACCATTAGAAGCTGTAGAATTGGCCGGGCCAATTAGGGAATTACTTGCACAGAGGTATGGTAATTCTACTTTTAATGACTGGGTACGTTTATTCACCATGCGTAGACCTGTATATAAAGTATGGTGTGAAGAATTGTTGTGTAGTATAGAATTAAATGATCGGGTAGCTAGTTTAACCGATCGATCTTTTATTAGATTTTTGTTAGGAGGTTCGATGCGCCACATGTCTTTACTAGACATGGCTCAGGCTTTACGTATATATACGCCCGAGGAGTTAGCATCTGCCGATTGTAGAGGGTTGATACTAAATGGTAGAAAGATAGATGAAAATTTTGATACACATGGTGTATGGAGTCAAATGACAAGCCATCACCGATTCAAAGGGGGAAATTACTCTTATTTGGATATAGATAGAGCTGAATTAAGAGTGATTCATAGGTTTTTAGCTAATTCGATTACACAAAGAGGTAAGAACAAGGAAAAGGTAAATGAATAGGATTTGTTTTACCATATGTGTATTCGAGACCCACAAAGCGCTGTAAGTATACCTTATTGTGTTGGTTATTATTTATCAGCTATGGTTAGGGGGTTGAGACCGCATAGCATAATAGGAGGTGGTATTTTTATTACTTTGATTGCTGAATATCTCGGTGTGGATATAAGTCGGGGGGGATTATTAGTAGAAGAACCAGAACCCCGCGATACTATAGGTTTAAATGTATACCATGGTGCGAAAGTTTTGAAGAGGCGAAATAACGCCGCAGTACAATACCATGGTAGACATCCACAGGTTGAGAGAAATCAACAGCAAGGTAATGTAGGAGGGGGAAATGAAATGCAAGAAATGCAAAGGTTTATAGCTTCACAGGAGTACGAAAATGCTAGACAGAGAGCATTTGAGGATTGGCAAGTTCATCAAAACCAAATCATAGCTCATTGCCAACATATAGGTAGAAACTATATTCCTACA
Source organism: Rutidosis leptorrhynchoides (assembly GCF_046630445.1). Lineage (NCBI taxonomy): Eukaryota > Viridiplantae > Streptophyta > Magnoliopsida > Asterales > Asteraceae > Rutidosis > Rutidosis leptorrhynchoides. Next base: position 38,090,403 of record NC_092334.1, read on the forward strand.
CCAAAACCCATATTCCCTCCCTGGTCTATAGAGATGCAACCACCGTATCATACGTATAACCCTGCCGAAGCATTCTATAGCACCTATGATTATGCTTGGAACCCCTATTGGTACCAGTATCATCCCTAGTCTACTTAGTTTTATTTATTTTGTAATTTGTAATATTGATACGTTTAAGACTTATGTTAATATTGTAATAGTTTTTATAATTTTCTAACTTTTATTCTTAGATTTTAATAATTTTTGAATGTGGGGTAATATACCAAACTTCAAAAATATGTATATATGTTTGCAGTTTATCTTATGTACACAACAGGGTAAAACAACGCATTTTCAAAGACTGGCATTAAGTTCAGCAAAAGCAACTAATTTTGACGACAAGATGCAAAATATATGTGAAATAACAACAAGACGGAATGAACAAATGATGTGCACCATTTATCATTCAGCAAACAAACGCCAATATGTTTGGAAACTTTGGTAAAATTTAATCATTTTCACACAAATCACCCTCAATAATTTAAATTGTTACTGATTTCTTGCAAATGAGGGCATTGCAAGATCATAAGTGTGGGAAGGGGTTAAATTCTTTCGGATTTTAAAATTTTTAATTTATACACTTGGTTACCATTAAAAATACTAGTAAAGCAGGATTTGTATTAGAATCTAGTGCTCTCTGATAATAAAGAACAGCCTTAGTCTTATATACTGACTACCCAATTCTAGTAAAATTTTTAAAAATTTTCAATTAAATGAACTCAAAATCATGTTTATACATATTTATGAACGATAAAACTAGGTTTTAACACCGAAATTATTGTTACCTCGGAAAGGACATAAATTGAGAAACAAACCAAAATGTTAAAATTCATTTAAAATGGAATAGAGGACGATAAAAAGGAAAATAAAAGCCAAGTGTGAGAAAATTTACCAAGTTATCTTAAACATATGTCACATATTTATGTACAAATAACTGAAAATACTTTTGCTTTGGACTAAACTAAACTGTTTTACCTGATGAAAGAAAAGAAGAGATGGATCTACACGATGAATCAATTCCATCATTAAAAGGAAGTAAAGTCTTCCGAAAAAGACACGCGCTTCTTGATTTAAGTCAGGAAGTTGTCGTCCAGACCAGCTGTAGGTTGACGAAAAATCTAGAAAAGTCATCACTAAAATCAGCAGAAAATCCACGGACCTCAGCATTAAACAGGGTCGCCAAGTGGTCAGATTTATCCTAACCATGAGAAGGATTTATCTCGTAAAATGGGGGGGCACCATGCAAATTAGCTTGATAAGACTAATGAATCAGATCTCCAGAAAGGATAATCTCCTTAAAGATTAAAAATCAGCTTTTAAGCCTGATAATGCTAAAAACGAACATATAATTCATAGCATTATTCCTCAAGAAAGACAAGCTTTTAGTTGCAATTGTTCTATTTACAAGTGATATTCGTTTAAATAATAAAAGGTGAAGACAAAAGACAGATTCGACGAATTGAAGACGCAAACGACCAAAAAGCTCAAAAGTACAAAAGACAATCAAAAAGGTTCCAATTATTGATAAGAAACGTCTCGAAATTACAAGAGTGCAAGATTCAAAACGCAAAGTACAAGATATTAAATTGTACGCAAGGACGTTCGAAAATCCGGAACCGGGACATGAGTCAACTCTCAACGCTCGACGCAACGGACTAAAAATTACAAATCAACTATGCACATAAATATAATATAATATTTAAATAATTCTTATAATTATTTAATATATTATATATATTTATAAATCCGTCGGCAAGAAAGACTCCAAAGTATCTGAGCTGTAATTTCAAACTCCGCGACTCGCGGAGTTTGAAGGCCAAAAAGGCCGCGAGTCGCGGAGCCCCAATTTCAGAAAATCCCTATAAAGCTCGCGCATTCTGATCGTAATCATCATCCATTTTTCTCTTCTCTCCATATATACGATATATTTATATTTATAATTTATATTTTAATTTTAATTTTAATTATAATTCTAATAATAAGGGTATGTTAGCGAATGTTGTAAGGGTGTAAGTCGAAATTCTGTCCGTGTAACGCTACGCTATTTTTAATCATTGTAAGTTATGTTCAACCTTTTTACATTAATGTCTCGTAGCTAAGTTATTATTATGCTTATTTAAAACGAAGTAATCATGATGTTGGGCTAATTACTAAAATTGGGTAATTGGGCTTTGTACCATAATTGGGGTTTGGACAAAAGAACGACACTTGTGGAAATTAGACTATGGGCTATTAATGGGCTTTATATTTGTTTAACTAAATGATAGTTTGTTAATGTTAATATAAAGATTTACAATTGGGCGTCCCTATAAATTACCATATACACTCAATCGGACACGATGGGTGGGGTATTTATATGTACGAATAATCATTCATTTAACCGGACACGGGAATGGATTAATAGCCACTAGAATAATTAAAACAGGGATGAAATTATGTACAAGGACACTTGGTATAATTGATAACAAAATATTAAAACCTTGGGTTACACTCAGTCGACATCCTGGTGTAATTATTAAACAAAGTATTAAAATCTTCTTACAGTTTAAGTCCCCAATTAGTTGGAATATTTAACTTCGGGTATAAGAATAATTTGATGAGGACACTCGCACTTTATATTTATGACTGATGGACTGTTATGGACAAAAACCAAACGGACATATTAAATAATTCAGGACAAAGGACAATTAACCCATGGGCATAAAATTAAAATCAACACGTCAAACATCATGATTACGGAAGTTTAAATAAGCATAATTCTTTTATTTCATATTTAATTTCCTTTATTTTATATTTAATTGCACTTCTAATTATCGCATTTTTATTGTTATTGTATTTAATTGCACTTTTAATTATCGTACTTTTTAATTATCGCAAGTTTATTTTATCGCACTTTTATTATTCGCAATTTCATTATCGTTATTTACTTTATGCTTTAATTTAAGTCTTGTATTTATTTTTAATATTTTACATTTGGTTTTAACTGCGACTAAAGTTTTAAAATCGACAAACCGGTCATTAAACAGTAAAAACCCCCTTTATAATAATAATATTACTTATATATATATATTTGTATTTTTATAAAAGTAAACTAATATAGCGTTAAGCTTTGTTTAAAAAGATTCCCTGTGAAACGAACCGGACTTACTAAAAACTACACTACTGTACGATTAGGTACACTGCCTATAAGTGTTGTAGCAAGGTTTAAGTATATCCATTCTATAAATAAATAAATATCTTGTATAAAATTGTATCGTATTTAATAGTATTTTCTGCTAAAATTAATAACTATTTTATACCACTCCGCTACCACATCAAGTATTTTTGGTGCCGCTGCCGGGGAAAATCTTAAAAGCCGGAAGCGCAACGCTATATAAAAAAAAAATTTTTTTTTTTACTTTTAGTACGTTTTTTTAAAAATACGTTTTAAATATTCGAAAATATAAAAAAAAAACAGAAAATTTGTATATTTTTAAGATTTTGTTAAATATTTAAGTTTTATAAAGTATCTTTAGTTTGTAAAAATATAAGTTTTTATATATAACTTTTAGATTATAAAACAGAAAATTATAAAACAGAAAATAGAAAATAAAATAAAAAAATAAAAACGCGTCGAAATTAAAAGCTGTCAGTTGAATTTCTGAACCCCGCGACTCGCGGGGTTTACTGCCTTGAATACCACAACTCGCGGAGAAAACCTGACACGCGACAGAAGCCCTAATCCTGCATTTATTACGGGGTAATTAATTATTATTATTATTATTTAACCCTAATTATTATTATTAGTTTTATTTTAACTTTTACTTTTTTATTTAATTTATGTATTTAGTATTAATTAGTTTTATTAAATTGTAAAATTAGTAGTTTTAATAAATAAATAATATAAAAATAATATTGTATTTTTTTTTACAACTTTTTGTATATTTTTATATTTTGTCCCTTTTTTAATCGTTTTAACGTAATATTTGTATTTTTCGCTCATATTTAATTTTAAACTTAGTTTTTGCCATAGTCATTTTTACTCCTAGATTTTTAGTCTTTGCCGTAGAATTCCTTAAGTGCTTTTTCTCTAGACTAAGATTTAGGTACTTTAGAATTTTGCGACGCCTTTTTAAGTTTTAGTTTCTTTTTAAGTTAATTCCATTTGGGATTTAGTTTTTCTTGTAAGCTTTAATATTTTTAGACGACTTTTACCTATGTATCAATTATCATTCCAATTAGTAATCTCAATTTGCGATTATAATTTTAAGTTAGTTGTAGTAATAAGGTTAGGTTAGTCAAGTATTTTTAAGTTTTTATAAGTTTCTTTTATTTTTCCGTCACCTTTTATTTTTCAACCATTTTTCTTTTTCAACCTTTTTCCGACGAACTCTTTTTCTTTCTTATTTCTCGCTATTCTAGTTTTAGGACATAGATTTTTATTCTACTTCTTATCTAAATTTCTTAAAATTACGAAAATTTATTTTAAGTGGTTAAATTAATAGACATCAAAATTTTCTGGTTCGTAGTAATAGTTGGATTTGTACGTGGACCGGGTTATTGGAGCCAAACAGTCCTCAATTATATTGAGACCAAACGAATCCTGCCCCTCTGCTGCATCTTTTGGCTATTCGAAACGTGGGCAAAATCAGAAAAGTCTATTGGTTGGATAACTTATTATAATTTTTCTTTCCTTTTAAAAACTAATAGGATATTGAGTGAATGCACCGAGCAAGACATTCACCACCTTTTGTACGTTCACCACCTGTAACTAGATCAAGACATTTAGCAAATATAACCGCCGTTGATTTTTCTTTAGAATCGTCATCCAGTCGACCAAGTACTTCAGTTCAAATTTCCGATAATCCATTTTTTGAACCCGACCTCACAATTGAGAATCCGGAGAATATTCAGGAACGGTTCGTAGATCCCGAACCATTAAAATTTCCTCCGGAACCACCAATCATTCAAACAGAGATTGTTGAGGAACGAACCATTAAATCAGAATCCTCTAGTGATTCCGATTCAACAAATTCAATTATGGAGAATCTGGAACCTTTAAGTATGGAAGACCGAATGAGAGCTAAACGCACTGGCCAAGGTCATGCAATTACTCATCCAGACATTAATGCGCCAGATTATGAAATCAAAGGACAAATTCTACACATGGTGACTAATCAATGCCAATTTAGTGGTGCGCCGAAGGAAGATCCAAATGAACATCTACGTACATTTAATAGGATCTGCACACTATTTAAAATCCGAGAAGTGGAGGATGAACAGATATATCTCATGTTATTTCCCTGGACTTTAAAGGGAGAAGCCAAAGATTGGTTGGAATCGTTACCTGAAGGGGCGATTGATACATGGGATGTTTTAGTTGACAAATTTCTTAAACAATTCTTTCCTGCATCTAAAGCCGTAAGACTTCAAGCAGAAATTGTTACGTTCACACAAAAACTGAATGAAACTCTATATGAGGCATGGACAAGATATGAAAAGTTGTTAAGAGGATGTCCGCAACATGGTTTAGACACCTGTCAAATAGTACAAATATTCTACCAAGGATGCGACATCACTACAAGGAAAGACATAGATATAGCAGCTGGTGGTTCTATTATGAAGAAAACCGAAACAGATGCTTACAAAATTATTGATAACACTGCTTCCCACTCACATGAGTGGCACCAAGAAAAAGACATCGTTAGATCATCTAAAGCAGCTAGAGCCGATTCTAGCCATGACTTAGATTCCATTTCCGCAAAGATAGATGCTGTGGAAAGACGAATGGAAAAGATGACTAAGGATATTCACTCAATACGAATTAGTTGTGAGCAGTGTGGAGGACCACATTTGACAAAAGATTGTCTCAGTATTGAATTAACAATGGAACAAAGAGAGAATATTTCATACATAAACCAAAGGCCTGGAAATAATTATCAGAATAATTATCAACCGCCAAGACCGATTTACAATCAAAACCAGAATTATAACAGAAATATTCCATACAACAACCAACAAGGTCCTAGCAATCAACAAGTATCCAATAATAATTACAATCAGCAAAGACCGAATTTTCAAAACAAACCACCACAACAAACCGATGATAAAAAGCCGAATTTAGAAGATATGATGACAAAGCTAGTTGAAACTCAAATGCAGTTTTTCACATCTCAGAAACAAACCAATGAACAAAATGCTCAAGCATTTAGAAATCAACAAGCTTCTATTCAAAATCTGGAACAAGAAGTGAGTAACCTAGCAAGGTTAATAGGTGAAAGAAAACCAGGAAGTCTACCTAGTGATACAAATGCTAACCCCCGGAATGAAACAGCTAAAGCTATTACCATAAGAAGTGGTACAACACTTAAACCACCTGAAATACCTGTAACTTCTGATGAAGCTATTCCTACTCCACAAGAACCACAACCTGATCAAGATAAGGAAAAAGAACCGGTAGTTGAAAAGGTTAATGAAGATAACACAGTTAAGGCTAAACCTTATGTTAAACCATACCAACCACCACTTCCTTACCCGAGTAAAATGAAGAAAGAAAAACTTGAAGCCGAGCAATCCAAATTCTTGGATATGTTTAAACAGATAAATGTAAATCTTCCTTTCATTGATGTGATTTCAGGAATACCTAGATATGCTAAATTCTTGAAAGATCTAATCTCAAATAGAAATAAAATGGAAGAACTCTCGGCTGTTACTATGAATGCTAATTGTTCAGCAGTGCTGTTGAATAAGATACCAGAAAAACTATCTGATCCAGGAAGTTTCACAATTCCATGTTTTCTGGGTAGTCTTAGTTCAATAGAAGCATTGGCAGACTTAGGTGCTAGTATAAATCTAATGCCGTATTCACTATACACTAAACTAGACCTTGGAGAATTGAAACCAACCAGAATAAGCATACAACTAACCGATAGATCAATAAAATATCCTAGAGGGATAATGGAGAACATGCTAGTTAAAGTTGGTACTTTAGTATTTCCAGTAGATTTTGTTGTTCTGGACATGGAAGAAGATTCTCAAGTTCCTCTCATATTAGGAAGACCATTCTTAAACACGGCTAAAGCAATGATAGACGTGTTCGGTAAGAAACTGACCCTAAGTATAGAGGATGAGAGTGTTACCTTTTCAGTTGATAGAGCAATGCAACAACCACAATCTGCAGATGATACATGTTATTATATTCAAACTATAGATGCACATGCAGAATTATTAGAAGAATTTCTAGAATTACAAGGAACATGAGAATGTTCTTTAGGAGAAGGTAATGAACCAATTGATGAAGCTGAAATGTTAGCTACACTTATAGCTAATGGATATGAACCAACAACAGAAGAAATTCAAATGCTAAAAGAAGAAGACAGATATCGATACAAATCATCGATAGAAGAACCTCCGAAATTAGAGTTAAAGCCACTTCCAAACCATTTGGAATACGCTTATTTACATGGTGAATCTGAATTACCTGTAATAATATCGTCTTCTCTTACTGAAAATGAGAAATCACAACTCATTTCTGTGTTGAAAGCTCATAAACCAGCCATTGCATGGAAGATTCATGATATTAAAGGAATAAGTCCTTCGTACTGCACACATAAAATCCTTATGGAAGAAGGTCATAAAACGTATGTGCAACGCCAACGAAGACTAAATCCTAATATGCAAGATGTAGTTAAGAAAGAGATTATTAAACTGCTAGATGCAATTCTAATTTATCCAATCTCTGATAGTCCATGGGTAAGCCCAGTTCAATGCGTGCCTAAGAAGGGTGGCATGACTGTCATTACAAATGAGAAAAATGAGCTTATTCCTACTAGAACTGTAACAGGATGGCGTGTGTGTATTGATTATAGAAAATTAAATGACGCCACCAGAAAAGATCACTTTCCCTTACCTTTCATAGATCAAATGTTGGAAAGATTAGCCGGAAATAGTTACTATTGTTTTCTAGATGGATTTTCCGGATATTTTCAAATTCCAATAGCACCCGAGGACCAAGAGAAAACCACATTCACGTACCCTTATGGTACTTTTTCTTACAAACGCATGCCATTTGGACTTTGTAACGCCCCTGCAACCTTTCAAAGGTGTATGATGGCGATTTTTCATGACATGATAGAAGAATGCATGGAAGTTTTCATGGATGACTTTTCAGTCTTCGGTGATACATTTGAATCATGTCTAGTTAATCTGGAACGAATGCTTCTTAGATGCGAACAATCAAATCTAGTACTTAATTGGGAGAAATGCCATTTCATGGTTAAAGAAGGCATCGTTCTTGGACATAAAATTTCAAAAGAAGGAATTGAAGTGGATAGAGCTAAAGTAGATGTAATTGCTAAACTTCCACATCCCACCAATGTTAGAGGAGTTAGGAGTTTTCTAGGGCATGCCGGTTTTTACCGACGTTTCATAAAAGATTTTTCTAAAATTGTCACTCCTATGAATAAACTCCTAGAAAAGGATGCTCCATTCATCTTTTCAGATGAGTGTATCAAATCTTTTAATATTCTTAAAGAGAAACTCACTAATTCACCGATCATGATAACACCAAATTGGAATCTACCATTTGAACTAATGTGCGATGCAAGTGATTTTGCAATGGGAGCCGTTTTAGGACAAAGGATTGAAAAACGATTTCAACCTATATATTATGCTAGTAAGACGTTACAAGGAGCACAAACGAACTATAAAACTACTGAAAAAGAACTCCTTGCTATTGTCTTTGCTTTTGACAAATTTCGATCATATCTCGTTCTAGCAAAAACGGTGGTCTATACCGACCATTCTGCTCTTAGATACCTATTTTCGAAACAAGATGCTAAACCAAGATTAATCCGTTGGATCTTACTCTTACAAGAATTTGATATTGAAATCCGAGATAAAAGAGGAGCAGAAAATCTCGCCGCTGATCATCTTTCTCGTCTTGAAAATCCCGAATTAGAAGTTCTAAATGAATCAGCCATACAAGACAACTTTCCTGATGAATATCTATTGAAGATAGATTATAAAAAAATCCCATGGTTTGCAGACTATGCAAATTATTTAGTATGTGGATTCCTTGAAAAAGGATTATCGTACCAAAGACGAAAGAAATTCTTCAGTGATATAAAACACTATTTCTGGGAAGATCCACATCTGTTTAAAAGTTGTCCCGATGGAATAATACGCCGATGTGTATTTGGAGATGAAGCTAGTAAAATATTAAACTATTGTCACACAGGACCAACAGGAGGGCATTATGGGCCTCAACTAACAGCAAGAAAAGTTTATGATGCTCGATTCTATTGGCCTACAATTTACAAAGACGCACACCTTCTTTGCAAATCCTGTGATGCATGTCAAAGGGCCGGAAAAATAAGTCAACGTGATGAAATGCCACAAAATGTCATCCAAGTATGTGAAGTATTTGACATTTGGGGTATTGACTTTATGGGTCCATTTTCAAAATCTCATAATAATCTATATATACTCGTAGCCATTGATTATGTATCTAAATGGGCAGAAGCACAAGCTCTCCCAACTAACGATGCACGAGTTGTAGTCAACTTTTTAAAACGTCTTTTTGCAAGGTTTGGAACACCGAAAGCTTTAATAAGTGATCGGGGTACTCATTTCTGTAATAATCAACTTGAGAAAGTTCTTAAAAGATATGGAGTAACTCATAAAATCTCCACCGCATATCATCCACAAACAAGTGGACAAGTTGAAAACACCAACCGAGCTTTAAAACGTATTCTAGAGAAAACCGTAGGATCAAATCCGAAGGAATGGTCTATTAAATTGGAGGATGCACTCTGGGCTTTTAGAACAGCCTACAAAACTCCAATTGGAACCACACCTTTTAGACTTGTTTATGGAAAAGCATGTCATCTTCCAGTAGAAATTGAACACAAAGCATTTTGGGCTTTGAAGACATGTAATCTTGATTTACATGAAGCCGGACGTCTACGATTAAGTCAACTAAACGAATTAGAAGAATTAAGACATGAAGCATACGAAAATTCGTTAATCTATAAAGAAAGAACGAAGAAATGGCATGATAAAAGAATCAGAAGTTCAAAAGAATTTAAAGAAGGAGACAGAGTTCTTCTTTTCAATTCACGATTCAAGCTATTTCCTGGAAAATTGAAATCAAGATGGTCTGGACCATTCATGGTCAAAAGAGTTTTCCCATACGGAACGATAGAATTAATAAATTCAAATGGGATTGAATTTAAAGTTAATGGTCACAGAGTTAAACATTACATACATGGTCCGATGGAAGTCGACAACGAAGTTAATCACAATTTCGACACCACAGCTAACTAAGTGTGGGGAGAATCAAGTCTTTAAAGGATAATATGTATTTCTGTTAGAGTTAGATTGTCTGTTTTCGTGTAGTTCTCGAAAATGGAACCCGAATGGTCTTTCCCTAGCAGACCCTAAAGAACTAGTCTTCTCCCCCCATTCTGAATTTTTATTTTTTTTAGGTTTTTACGAAATGAAGACTGCCTGTGAACTAAACCATGGTCTAATGCTACACGCTTTGATCACTAAACGTAATAATGACATACTACCGAGTGAATTAGTATCAGTAATCAGAGAAAGAATGGACGGAGTTAGAAAAGAATCCAGATGCGAAGATAATAAGTTACAATTTGGTAAAGGAAAATCAAAATCTGCAGCGAAAAGAAGAGCACGACACCTAGAACGATGTCACAAATGCGGAAAATGGTCACATGGAGGTAAATGTTCAAATAATCAAACCTATTCAAACACTGAATTTGTTACTTTATGCAGAGACGGACCGTTCATATGTTTAGAAGAAAAGACACTGAATGCTCGAGGTTACGCCTATGTAGCCATGGAAAACCAATTAAACCGACTATCTTATGAATGGGATAAATCATATAACTAAGAAATCTATTTCACAGGTATGTCTGTACAGTTTTTATTTATATTTTTATTTTTAACCTTTTGATAATAAACGCTAATTTGTTCGCTAAAAAGTATTAAATTGGTATTGAATAAAATTAGGTTTGGCGACCGAAATTATTGATATCATTCAAAAATTTATTACATCACTGCGAAATTTAACGTTTATTCTTAAGGTATAAATAAATATCTTTAAACAATCAACCCAAAATATTTCAAAAATTCGTCATGAGTTAAATTAGGTTTTGGAACCGAAATTACTTTACCGAAAAGAGGGGCGCATATTTTTGATAATATTTGATTGATTAAAGTGGGATAAAAAGACAAAAAGATTTTTAATTTTATTTTTACCATGTTTTTAAAATTAATATTTAAATCTTAAATTAATATTGTAAACTTTGTAAAAACAATATATTTAAAATTGTAAATATTTGAAAAAATTAATATAAGTTTGGTATGAATTTATAATATGAATTTCTAAAATTAAGATTGGTGTGAATTTTTTTTTATTTTATGAATTTTTAATTTTATGCATTTCAAATTTTAAGTTTGGTGTGAATTTTTAATATTAATTTTGAATTTTATATTTAAATTGTGTGAATTTTAAAAAAAAAATTTACTTTATCTCATTAAGTTAAAAATTTGATTTTTAAAATTCGTCGTAAGTTGAAGACTAGGTCTTTGAACCGAAATTGCTTTACCCGAGGGAGGGACGAGAACTTTTATTATCATTATTTTTAATCTTATTGAATTAAAGTATGCCAAAAACATTAAAAAAAAAAAAAAACCCAAAAATCTTAGCTTTTAAAACAATCGCTACAAAAAGACAAATTTTAAAATTTTGTCGAGGGACGGACTAGGACATCGATCCGAAACGACCTCGTCCTAAATAACAAGGGAAACAAAATTTTAAAAATTATTTACTTAATTGTTTTATAAGTTAAAGATTATATAAAAAAAAAAAATATACCAAACTCCGCGACTCGCGGAGTTTTGAAGGTTTAAATGCCGCGAGTCGCGGGAGGACCGGATTACAGAAAAAATAAAAAGAGCTGAAACAGCTCAGTTTCACTCCCCAAAACCGAAAACCTGCGTAATACTCCGAAAAAATACCCAAAAACACCCCCAAAATCACAATTTTTAACCGTTAATCACCAAATCTTTTACTAAAATTATGTTGAGAAGGATGCTATCTAGGAATTACTCAAGAAAAACGGTAAATTTCTACACCTAAACACCATTTAATCCGAAATTTGGTGTTCTTGAGCAATTTTTTCCCCAATTTGATTTTGATGCTTTTTAGTGTAATTATGCTTAAATTGTTTATGTATTATGCTTGTATAACCTAGATTGATGCTATTTAACATGATTAGAAGCCTTAAACTTCAAATTTTAAGTAATCTAGGGTTTGTGTTCTTGAGCAAATTTGGGACTTTTTGATATAAACAAGTTATGGCCGATTTTTGTCATGAATTGTTGCTAAAATAAGTAGTGTAACATGTTTAGGTAGTTAAATGATCCAAACTTTGAGCCTAAACATGATTTTGAGAATTAAAGTAGACTTTTTCAAGTCTAAAAATTCATGAATTTGATTTTTGAGAGATAATGCCATTTGAAACTTGTTTAATTGATAGTAATGATTATTTTGACATGTTATTTGAGTTGAATGCTTATGAACTTGGCAAACATTTTCGTATATGCTTATCTGAAAAAGTGTAGATTTTATGAAAATGTGAAAATGAGCTTAAGTTTGATATAAATTGATCATGTCATTGTGATTATTTTGATTGATGATTTTGCTGACACTAATGCATATTTGGATGCACAAAAATTGTGTTTGATGTGTTTTGCAGACTGAAAGGGGTGAATCTTCATCACAAGCCCGCAATGCTCCTGCTGAGAATGCGAAACAACATGAGGTGGATAACTATTACAAGCAGGATATACCTCATCCAGTCATGACCTTTTCTGATATGCACTTGGAAGAGTTGCACCCGAACCTGAGATTTGACAGACTTTGGATAGATTATCCAAAATATCAAAGGGGTTTGCATACTCTTCATTCTAAGGTTGTTGAGGTACCGAGGGTCATAGAATGGAGACCCTTAGAAGCTGTAGAATTGGCCGGGCCAATTAGGGAATTACTTGTACAGAGGTATGGTAATTCTACTTTTAATGACTGGGTACGTTTATTCACCATGCGTAGACCTGTATATAAAGTATGGTGTGAAGAATTGTTATGTAGTATAGAGTTGAACGATCGGGTAGCTAGTTTAACCGATCGTTCTTTTATTAGATTTTTGTTAGGCGGTTCGATGCGCCACATGTCTTTACTAGACATGGCTCAGGCTTTACGTATATATACGCCTGAGGAGTTAGCATCTGCCGATTGTAGAGGGTTGATACTAAACGATAGAAAGATAGATGAAAATTTTGATACACACGGTGTGTGGAGTCAAATGACAAGCCATCACCGTTTTAAAGGGGGAAATTACTCTTATTTGGATATAGATAGAGCCGAATTAAGAGTGATTCATAGGTTTTTAGCTAATTCGATTACACAAAGAGGTAAGAACAAGGAAAAGGTAAATGAACAGGATTTGTTTTACCATATGTGTATTCGAGACCCACAAAGCGCTGTAAGTATACCATATTGTGTGGGTTATTATTTATCAGCTATGGTTCGGGGGATGAGACCGCATAGCATAATAGGAGGTGGTATTTTTATTACTTTGATTGGTGAATATCTCGGTGTGGATATAAGTCGGGGGGGATTATTAGTAGAAGAACCAGAACCCCGAGATACTATAGGTTTAAATGTATACCATGGTGCGAAAGTCTTGAAGAGGCGAAATAACGCCGCAGTACCATACCATGGTAGACATCCACATGTTGAGAGAAACCAACAGCAAGGTAATGTAGGAGGGGGAAATGAGATGCAAGAAATGCAAAGGTTTATAGCTTCTCAGGAGTACAAAAATGCTAGACAGAGAGCATTTGAAGATTGGCAAGTTCATCAGAACCAAATCATAGCTCATTGCCAACATATTGGTAGAAACTATATTCCTACACCGAAACCCATCTTCCCTCCCTGGTCTATAGAGATGCAACCACCTTATCCTACGTATAACCCTGCCGAAGCATTCTATAGCACCTATGGTTATGCCTGGAACCCCTATTGGTATCAATATCATCCCTAGTTTACTTATTATTATATTTTTTTTATTTTGTAATTTGTAATGATTGATACGTTTAATACTTTTGTTAATATTGTAATAGTTTTTATAATTGTCTAACTTTTATTCTTAGATTTTAATAATTTTTGAATGTGGGGTAATATACCAAACTTCAAAAATATGTATATATGTTTGCAGTTTATCTTATGTACACAACAGGGTAAAACAACGCATTTTCAAAGACTGGCATTAAGTTCAGCAAAAGCAACTAATTTTGACGACAAGATGCAAAATATATGTGAAATAACAACAAGACGGAATGAACAAATGATGTGCACCATTTATCATTCAGCAAACAAACGCCAATATATTTGGAAACTTTGGTAAAAATTTAATCATTTTCACACAAATCACCCTCAATAATTTAAATTATTCCTGATTTCTTGCAAATGAGGGCATTGCAAGATCTTAAGTGTGGGAAGGGGTTAAATTCTTTCGGATTTTAAAATTTTTTACTTTATACACTTGGTTACCATTAAAAATACTAGTAAAGCAGTAGTTATATTAGAATCTAGTGCTCTCTGATAATAAAGAACAGCCCTGGTCTTATATACTGACAACCCAATTCTAGTAAAATTTTTCAAAATTTTCAATTAAATGAACTCAAAATCATGTTTATACATATTTATGAAAGATAAAACTAGGTTTTAATACCGAAATTATTGTTACCTCGGAAAGGACATAAATTGAGAAACAAACCAAAATGTTAAAATTCATTTAAAATGGAATAGAGGACGATAAAAAGGAAAATAAAAGCCAAGTGTGAGAAAATTTACCAAGTTATCTTAAACATATGTCACATATATCTGTAACAAATAACTGAAAATACTTTTGCTTTGGACTAAACTAAACTGTTTTACCCGATGAAAGAAAAGAAGAGATGGATCTACACGATGAATCAATTCCATCATTAAAAGGAAGTAAAGTCTTCCGAAAAAGAAACGCGCTTCTTTATTTAGGTCATGAAGTTGTCGTCCAGGCCAGCTGTAGGTTGACGAAAAATCCAGAAAAGTCATCACTAAAATCAGCAGGAAATCCACGGACCTCAGCATTAAACAGGGTCGCCAAGTGGTCAGATTTATCCTAACCATGAGAAGGATTTATCTCGTACAATGGGGGGCACCATGCAAATTAGCCGGATAAGACTAATGAATCAGATCCCCAGAAAGGATAATCTCCTTAAAGATTAAAAATCAGCTTTTAAGACTGATATTACTCAATCATAGAGATTGACCTTAAAGATTGAGAATTCAAACTCATGGAATTCAATGATATCTAAACTCGAGCTTGAACAAGAAAATATTTTGATCAAAATTACAAACCGATTTGTTTTCTGAAAACCCTATTTTCAATGCGTTCATTACCATTGAACGTAAAATCCTAGGAATTCACCTGGAATTCATTAGGTCACCTGAACTAAAACGGGTGTCATCTGTAAGAACGGTGGTTGCATAGTGGTCAAAGACAGGACCTTGTGCCATACCGAAAAATTATAAGGGTGAGCTTTACTATTGCTCCTACCAAGGATAGTAATTGCGTCCGACAAGTTATAGACCATAATTAAAAGCATGTCAGGAGACATTGCCTTAACAGTTGCTTGTTCAACGCTTTCCTTTCAACCGGACGGTAGTTTACCGAAAGGTAATATACGGGACAAGTGAACTGGACGTGTTGCTTTCCAAATACAAGGTTAGCAAGTGGGTGACACAAAACCATAAGTTTTGAGCTAAAATTTTCAAAACTGAAACCCACCAAACCCACAAAAATATTTTGCAAACACCGGTAAAGGGTTATCCCGGAAAACTTATCTAGGGTAAAAACTAGATTTAATTTTCAAAAGATCAAATGTTTTCATAAAGATCCAATTTCCTTAATGGATCTAAATTTTTATAGTCATGTGGGACTGTAAACCATATCGTTACTACCATTGTTTATACCGCCGTATAGAAAATCACTGATGTACAAAGTGTGAAGAATAAAGAAGTGATACTAGTATTTCAAGACGATATTGCTTGAGGACAAGCAACGCTCAAGTGTGGGAATATTTGATAATGCTAAAAACGAACATATAATTTATAGCATTATTCCTCAAGAAAGACAAGCTTTTAGTTGCAATTGTTCTATTTACAAGTGATATTCGTTTAAATAATAAAAGGTGAAGACAAAAGACAGATTCGACGAATTGAAGACGCAAACGACCAAAAAGCTCAAAAGTACAAAAGACAATTAAAAAGGTTCTAATTATTGATAAGAAACGTCTCGAAATTACAAGAGTACAAGATTCAAAACGCAAAGTACAAAATATAAAATTGTACGCAAGGACGTTCGAAAATCCGGAACCGGGACCAGAGTCAACTCTCAACGCTCGACGCAACGGACTAAAAATTACAAGTTAACTATGTATATAAATATAATATAATATATAATTAATTATATTAATTATATATATATTATATTTATAAATAAATCGTCGGCAAGAAAGACTCCAAAGAATGTGAGCTGTATTTTCAAACTCCGCGACTCGCGGAGTTTGAAGGCAAAAAATGCCGCGAGTCGCGGAGCCCCAATTTCTGAAACTCCCTATAAAAGCAACCGAATTCTGATCGCAAAATCCATCCTTTTTCTTCTTCTCTCATAAAACGTATTATATATATATATATATATATATTATAATTTTAATTTTAATTTTAATTTTAATTCTAATAATAAGGGTATGTTAGCGAATGTTGTAAGGGTGTAAGTCGAAATTCTGTCCGTGTAACGCTACGCTATTTTTAATCATTGTAAGTTATGTTCAACCTTTTTACATTAATGTCTCGTAGCTAAGTTATTATTATGCTTATTTAAAACGAAGTAATCATGATGTTGGGCTAATTACTAAAATTGGGTAATTGAGCTTTGTACCATAATTGGGGTTTGGACAAAAGAACGACACTTGTGGAAATTAGACTATGGGCTATTAATGGGCTTTATATTTGTTTAACTAAATGATAGTTTGTTAATATTAATATAAAGATTTACAATTGGGCATCCCTATAAATTACCATATACACTCAATCGGACACGATGGGCGGGGTATTTATATGTACGAATAATCGTTCATTTAACCGGACACGGGAATGGATTAATAGCCACTAGAATAATTAAAACAGGGATGAAATTATGTACAAGGACACTTGGTATAATTGATAACAAAATATTAAAACCTTGGGTTACACTCAGTCGACATCCTGGTGTAATTATTAAACAAAGTATTAAAATCTTGTTACAGTTTAAGTCCCCAATTAGTTGGAATATTTAACTTCGGGTATAAGAATAATTTGATGAGGACACTCGCACTTTATATTTATGACTGATGGACTGTTATGGACAAAAACCAAACGGACATATTAAATAATTCAGGACAAAGGACAATTAACCCATGGGCATAAAATGAAAATCAACACGTCAAACATCATGATTACGGAAGTTTAAATAAGCATAATTCTTTTATTTCATATTTAATTTCCTTTATTTTATATTTAATTGCACTTCTAATTATCGCATTTTTATTGTTATTGTATTTAATTGCACTTTTAATTATCGTACTTTTTAATTATCGCAAGTTTATTTTATCGCACTTTTATTATTCGCAATTTCATTATCGTTATTTACTTTATGCTTTAATTTAAGTCTTGTATTTATTTTTAATATTTTACATTTGGTTTTAACTGCGACTAAAGTTTTAAAATCGACAAACCGGTCATTAAACGGTAAAAACCCCCCTTTATAATAATAATATTACTTATATATATATATATTTGTATTTTTATAAAAGTAAACTAATATAGCGTTAAGCTTTGTTTAAAAAGATTCCCTGTGGAACGAACCGGACTTACTAAAAACTACACTACTGTACGATTAGGTACACTGCCTATAAGTGTTGTAGCAAGGTTTAAGTATATCCATTCTATAAATAAATAAATATCTTGTGTAAAATTGTATCGTATTTAATAGTATTTTATGCTAAAATTAATAACTATTTTATACCACTCCGCTACCACATCAAAGCCTGATATTACTCAATCCTTGAGATTGACCTTAAAGATTGAGAATTACAAACTCATGGAATTCAATGATATCTAAACTCGAGCTTGAACGAGAAAATATTTTGATCAAAATTACAAACCGATTTGTTTTCTGAAAACCCTATTTTCAATGCGTTCATTACCATTGAACGTAAAATCCTAGGAATTCACCTGGAATTCATTAGGTCACCTGAACTAAATCGGGTGTCAACCGTAAGAACGGTGGTTGCATAGTGGTCAAAGACAGGACCTTGTGCCAGACCGAAAAATCATAAGGGTGAGCTTTACTATTGCTCCTACCAAGGATAGTAATTGCGTCCGACACGTTATAGACCATAATTAAAAGCATGTCAGGGGACATTGCCTTAACAGTTGCTTGTTCAACGCTTTCCTTTACAACCGGACGGTAGTTTACCGAAAGGTAATATACGGGACAAGTAAACTGGATGTGTTGCTTTCCAAATACAAGGTTAGCAAGTGGGTGACACAAAACCTCAAGTTTTGAGCTAAAATTTTCAAATCTGAAACCCACCAAACCCACAAAAATATTTTGCAAACACCGGTAAAGGGTTATTCCGGAAAACTTATCTAGGGTAAAAACTAGATTTAATTTTCAAAAGATCAAATGTTTTCATAAAGATCCAATTTCCTTAATGGATCTAAATTTTTATAGTCATGTGGGACTGTAAACCATATCGTTACTACCATTGTTTATACCGCCGTATAGAAATCACTGATGTACAAAGTGTGAAGAATAAAGAAGTGATTCTAGTATTTCAAGACGATATTGCTTGAGGACAAGCAACGCTCAAGTGTGGGAATATTTGATAATGCTAAAAACGAACATATATTTCATAGCATTATTCCTCAAGAAAGACAAGCTTTTAGTTGCAATTGTTCTATTTACAAGTGATATTCGTTTAAATAATAAAAGGTGAAGACAAAAGACAGATTTGACGAATTGAAGACGCAAACGACCAAAAAGCTCAAAAGTACAAAATACAATCAAAGAGGTTCCAATTATTGATAAGAAACATCTCGAAATTACAAGAGTACAAGATTCAAAATGCAAAGTACAAAATATAAAATTGTACGCAAGGACGTTCGAAAATCCGGAACCGGGACCAGAGTCAACTCTCAACGCTCGACGCAACGGACTAAAAATTACAAGTTAACTATGTATATAAATATAATATAATATATAATTAATTATATTAATTATATATATATTATATTTATAAATAAATCGTCGGCAAGAAAGACTCCAAAGAATGTGAGCTGTATTTTCAAACTCCGCGACTCGCGGAGTTTGAAGGCAAAAAATGCCGCGAGTCGTGGAGCCCCAATTTCTGAAACTCCCTATAAAAGCAACCGAATTCTGATCGCAAAATCCATCCTTTTTCTTCTTCTCTCATAAAACGTATTATATATATATATATATATATATATATATATTATAATTTTAATTTTAATTTTAATTTTAATTCTAATAATAAGGGTATGTTAGCGAATGTTGTAAGGGTGTAAGTCGAAATTCTGTCCGTGTAACGCTACGCTATTTTTAATCATTGTAAGTTATGTTCAACCTTTTTAATTTAATGTCTCGTAGCTAAGTTATTATTATGCTTATTTAATCCAAAGTAATCATGATGTTGGGCTAATTACTAAAATTGGGTAATTGGGCTTTGTATCATAATTGGGTTTTGGACAAAAGAACGACACTTGTGGAAATTAGACTATGGGCTATTAATGGGTTTTATATTAACTAAACAATACCTTGTTAATTTAATATACAAACTTATAATTCGACGTATTTATATATAACCACATACGCTTGACTGGGTACGGTGGGCGGGATATCTATAAATACCAATAATTATTCATTTTACCGGATACGGAACTGGATTAATAGTTAATAGACTTGTTGAAACAGGGGTGAATTACATTCAAAGGTAATTGGTGTAATTGTTAACAAAGTAGTAAAACCTTGGTTTACACGCAGTCGATAACCTGGTGTATTCATTAAACAAAGTATTAAAACCTTGTTACAATTCGAATCCCCAATTAGTTGGAATATTTGACTTCGGGAATAAGAATAATTTGACGAAGGTTTTCGCTCTTTATATTATTAACTGATGAACTATTATGGACAAATCCGTATGGACATATTAAATAATCCAGGACAAAGGACAATTAACCCATGAGCATAAAACTAAAATGAACACGTCAAACATCATGATTACGGAAGTTTAAATAAGCATAATTATTTTATTTCATATTTAATTTCCTTTATTTTATATTTAATTGCACTTCTAATTATCGCATTTTTATTGTTATTGTATTTAATTGTACTTTTAATTATTGTACTTTTTAATTATCGCAAGTTTATTTTATCGCACTTTTATTATTCGCAATTTCATTATCGTTATTTACTTTACGCTTTAATTTAAGTCTTGTATTTATTTTTAATATTTTACATTTGGTTTTAACTGCGACTAAAGTTTTAAAATCGACAAACCGATCATTAAACGGTAAAAACCCCCCTTTATAATAATAATATTACTTATATATATATATTTGTATTTTTATAAAAGTAAACTAATATAGCGTTAAGCTTTGTTTAAAAAGATTCCCTGTGGAACGAACCGGACTTACTAAAAACTACACTACTGTACGATTAGGTACACTGCCTATAAGTGTTGTAGCAAGGTTTAAGTATATCCATTCTCTAAATAAATAAATATCTTGTGTAAAATTGTATCGTATTTAATAGTATTTCCTGTAAAAATATAAGCTATTTTATATACACCTCGCACGACATCAGTATCTTCTGGAAATAAATGCGGGTATTTCTTCTTCATCTGATCTTCACGCTCCCAGGTGAACTCGGGTCCTCTACGAGCATTCCATCGAACCTTAACAATCGGTATCTTGTTTTGTTTAAGTCTCTTAACCTCACGATCCATTATTTCGACGGGTTCTTCAATGAATTGAAGTTTTTCATTGATTTGGATTTTGTCCAACGGAATAGTGAGATCTTCTTTAGCAAAACATTTCTTTAAATTTGAGACGTGAAAAGTGTTATGTACAGCCGCGAGTTGTTGAGGTAGCTCCAGTTGGTAAGCTACTGGTCCGACACGATCTATAATCTTGAATGGTCCAATGTACCTTGGATTTAGTTTCCCCCGTTTGCCAAATCGAACAACGCCTTTCCAAGGTGAAACCTTAAGCATGACCATTTCTCCAATTTCAAACTCTATATCTTTTCTTTTACTGTCCGCGTAGCTCTTTTGTCGACTCTGGGCGGTTTTCAATCTTTGTTGAATTTGGATGATTTTCTCGGTAGTTTCTTGTATTATCTCCGGACCCGTAATCTGTCTATCCCCCACTTCACTCCAACAAATCGGAGACCTGCACTTTCTACCATAAAGTGCTTCAAACGGCGCCATCTCAATGCTTGAATGGTAGCTGTTGTTGTAGGAAAATTCTGCTAACGGTAGATGTCGATCCCAACTGTTTCCGAAATCAATAACACATGCTCGTAGCATGTCTTCAAGCATTTGTATCATCCTTTCGCTCTGTCCATCAGTTTGTGGATGATAGGCAGTACTCATGTCTAGACAAGTTCCTAATGCTTGCTGTAATGTCTGCCAGAATCTTGAAATAAATCTGCCATCCCTATCAGAGATAATAGAGATTGGTATTCCATGTCTGGAGACAACTTCCTTCAAATACAGTCGTGCTAACTTCTCCATCTTGTCATCTTCTCTTATTGACAGAAAGTGTGCTGATTTGGTGAGACGATCAACTATTACCCAAATAGTATCAAAACCACTTGTAGTCCTTGGCAATTTAGTGATGAAATCCATGGTAATATTTTCCCATTTCCATTCCGGGATTTCGGGTTGTTGAAGTAGACCTGATGGTTTCTGATGCTCAGCTTTGACCTTAGAACACGTCAAACATTCTCCTACGTATTTAGCAACATCGGCTTTCATACCCGGCCACCAAAAATGTTTCTTGAGATCCTTGTACATCTTCCCCGTTCCAGGATGTATTGAGTATCTGGTTTTATGAGCTTCTCTAAGTACCATTTCTCTCATATCTCCAAATTTTGGTACCCAAATTCTTTCAGCCCTATACCGGGTTCCGTCTTCCTAAATATTAAGATGCTTCTCCGATCCTTTGGGTATTTCATCCTTTAAATTTCCCTCTTTTAAAACTCCTTGTTGCGCCTCCTTTATTTGAGTAGTAAGGTTATTGTGAATCATTATATTCATAGATTTTACTCGAATGGGTTCTCTGTCCTTCCTGCTCAAGGCGTCGGCTACCACATTTGCCTTTCCCGGGTGGTAACGAATCTCAAAGTCGTAATCATTCAACAATTCAATCCACCTACGCTGCCTCATATTCAGTTGTTTCTGATTAAATATGTGTTGAAGACTTTTGTGGTCGGTATATATAATACTTTTGACCCCATATAAGTAGTGCTTCCAAGTCTTTAATGCAAAAACAACCGCGCCTAATTCCAAATCATGCATCGTATAATTTTGCTCGTGAATCTTCAATTGTCTAGACGCATAAGCAATCACCTTCGTTCGTTGCATTAATACATAACCGAGACCTTGCTTTGATGCGTCACAATAAATCACAAAATCATCATTCCCTTCAGGCAATGACAATATAGGTGCCGTAGTTAGCTTTTTCTTCAATAATTGAAACGCCTCCTCTTGTTCATCCTTCCATTCAAATTTCTTCCCTTTATGCGTTAATGCAGTCAAGGGTTTTGCTATTTTGGAGAAATCTTGGATGAATCTTATGTAGTAACCAGCCAATCCTAAAAATTGACGTATATGCTTCGGAGTTTTTGGGGTTTCCCACTTTTCAACGGTTTTGATCTTTGCCAGGTCCACCTGGATACCTTCTTTGTTCACTATGTGACCGAGGAATTGAACTTCTTCCAACCAAAATGCACACTTTGAAAACTTAGCTTACAGTTTTTCTTTCCTCAATACTTCTAGCACTTTTCTCAAATGTTCTTCGTGCTCTTGATCATTATTTGAGTAAATAAGTATGTCATCGATAAAAACAATGACAAACTTGTCAAGATATGGCCCACACACTCGGTTCATAAGGTCCATGAACACAGCTGGTGCGTTAGTCAATCCAAACGGCATAACCATAAACTCGTAATGACCATAACGCGTCTTAAAAGCAGTTTTTGGAATATCATCCTCCTTTACTCGTATTTGATGATATCCAGAACGTAAATCGATCTTTGAATAAACCGACGAGCCTTGTAGTTGATCAAATAAGTCGTCAATTCTCGGCAGTGGATAACGGTTTTTGATGGTAAGTTTGTTCAACTCTCTGTAGTCAATACACAACCTAAATGTACCATCCTTCTTCTTGACAAACAAAACAGGAGCTCCCCATGGTGATGTGCTTGGTTGAATGAAACCACGTTCTAATAGTTCTTGCAGTTGGCTTTGCAGTTCTTTCATCTCGCTGGGTGCGAGTCTCTAAGGAGCACGAGCTATTGGTGCAGCTCCTGGTACAAGATCTATTTGAAATTCAACAGATCGATGTGGAGGTAGTCCCGGTAATTCTTTCGGAAATACATCGGGAAATTCTTTTGCGACGGAAACATCATTGATGCTCTTTTCTTCAGTTTGTACTTTCTCGACGTGTGCTAGAATAGCATAGCAACCTTTTCTTATTAGTTTTTGTGCCTTCAAATTACTAATAAGATGTAGCTTCGTGTTGCCCTTTTCTCCGTACACCATTAAGGGTTTTCCTTTTTCTCGTATAATGCGAATTGCATTTTTGTAACAAACGATCTCTGCTTTCACTTCTTTCAACCAGTCCATACCGATTATCACATCAAAACTCCCTAACTCTACTGGTATCAAGTCAATCTTAAATGTTTCGCTAACCAGTTTAATTTCTCGATTCCGACATATATTATCTGCTGAAATTAATTTACCATTTGCTAATTCGAGTAAAAATTTACTATCCAAAGGCGTCAATGGACAACTTAATTTAGCACAAAAATCTCTACTCATATAGCTTCTATCCGCACCCGAATCAAATAAAACGTAAGCAGATTTATTGTCAATAAGAAACGTACCCGTAATAAGCTCCGGGTCTTCCTGTGCCTCTGCCGCATTAATATTGAAAACTCATCCGCGGCCTTGTCCATTCGTGTTCTCCCTGTTCGGGCAATTTCTAATAATGTGGCCCTGTTTTCCACATTTATAACAAACTACATTGGCATAACTTGCTCCGACACTACTTGCTCCGCCATTACTCGTTCCGACACCATTTGTTCCTTTCGTTCTGTTAACCCCTGGTCTGTAGACCTCACACTTCGCCGCGCTATGACCATTTCTTTTACACTTGTTGCAAAATTTGGTGCAGAACCCCGAGTGATACTTTTCATACCTTTGGCATAGCTGCTTCTGATTGTTGTTGTTGTTGTTGCGGTTATTATTGTTGTTAAGATGATTGTTGTAGTTGTTGTTGTTGTTGTTGTTGTTGTTGAGCCGTTTGTTGTAGTTGCGATTGATGTTGCGATTGTTAGGATAGTTGTTGCGATTATTGTTGTAATTGATGTTGTTGTTGTATTGGTGATTCTTATCACCGTTTTCCTCCCACTTTCTTTTGACTTGCTTCACATTGGCCTCTTCAGCAGTCTGTTCTTTAATCTTTCTTCAATCTGGTTCACTAGTTTGTGAGCCATTCTACATGCCTGTTGTATGGAGGCGGGCTCGTGTGAACTTATATCTTCTTGGATTCTTTCCGGTAATCCTTTCACAAACGCGTCGATCTTCTCTTCCTCATCTTCGAACGCTCCCGAACACAATAGGCATAATTCTGTGAATCGTCTTTCGTACGTGGTAATATCAAATCCTTGGGTTCGTAACCCTCTAAGTTCTGTCTTGAGCTTATTGACCTCGGTTCTGGGATGGTACTTCTCGTTCATCAAGTGCTTGAATGCTGACCACGGTAGTGCGTACGCATCATCTTGTCCCACTTGCTCTATTTTGTAAATCATTTATAAAACCTGCATGTATTCTCATCCCAAAAATATTAGATTTTAAAAGTGGGACTATAACTCACTTTCACAGATTTTTACTTCGTCGGGAAGTAAGACTTGGCCACTGGTTGATTCACGAACCTATAACAATATATACATATATATCAAAGTATGTTCAAAATATATTTACAACACTTTTAATATATTTTGATGTTTTAAGTTTATTAAGTCAGCTGTCCTCGTTAGTAACCTACAACTAGTTGTCCACAGTTAGATGTACAGAAATAAATCGATAAATATTATCTTGAATCAATCCACGACCCAGTGTATACGTATCTCAGTATTGATCACAACTCAAACTATATATATTTTGGAATCAACCTCAACCCTATATAGCTAACTCCAACATTCACATATAGAGTGTCTATGGTTGTTCCGAAATATATATAGATGTGTCGACATGATAGGTCGAAACATTGTATACGTGTCTATGGTATCTCAAGATTACATAATATACAATACAAGTTGATTAAGTTATGGTTGGAATAGATTTGTTACCAATTTTCACGTAGCTAAAATGAGAAAAATTATCCAATCTTGTTTTACCCATAACTTCTTCATTTTAAATCCGTTTTGAGTGAATCAAATTGCTATGGTTTCATATTGAACTCTATTTTATGAATCTAAACAGAAAAAGTATAGGTTTATAGTCAAAAAAATAAGTTACAAGTCGTTTTTGTAAAGGTAGTCATTTCAGTCGAAAGAACGACGTCTAGATGACCATTTTAGAAAACATACTTCCACTTTGAGTTTAACCATAATTTTTGGATATAGTTTCATGTTCATAATAAAAATCATTTTTCCAGAATAACAACTTTTAAATCAAAGTTTATCATAGTTTTTAATTAACTAACCCAAAACAGCCCGCGGTGTTACTACGACGGCGTAAATCCGGTTTTACGGTGTTTTTCGTGTTTCCAGGTTTTAAATCATTAAGTTAGCATATCATATAGATATAGAACATGTGTTTAGTTGATTTTAAAAGTCAAGTTAGAAGGATTAACTTTTATTTGCGAACAAGTTTAGAATTAACTAAACTATGTTCTAGTGATTACAAGTTTAAACCTTCGCATAAGATAGCTTTATATGTATGAATCGAATGATGTTATGAACATCATTACTACCTCAAGTTCCTTGGATAAACCTACTGGAAATGATAAAAATAGATCTAGCTTCAAAGGATCCTTGGATGGCTTGAAAGTTCTTGAAGCAGAATCATGACACGAAAATAATTTCAAGTAAGATTTCCACTCGAAATAAGATTGTTATAGTTATAGAAATTTAATTAAAGTTTGAATATGATTATTACATTGTATTAGAAATATAATCTACTGTAAGTAACAAAGGTTTCTTGATCTTGGATGATTACTTGGAATGGATTTAGAAAACTTGGAAGTAAACTTGCAATCTTGGAAGTATTCTTGATTTTATGAAACTAGAACTTTTGGAATTTATGAAGAACACTTAGAACTTGAAGATAGAACTTGAGAGAGATCAATTAGATGAAGAAAATTGAAGAATGAAAGTGTTTGTAGGTGTTTTTGGTCGTTGGTGTATGGATTAGATATAAAGGATATGTAATTTTGTTTTCATGTAAATAAGTCATGAATGATTACTCATATTTTTGTAATTTTATGAGATATTTCATGCTAGTTGCCAAATGATGGTTCCCACATATGTTAGGTGACTCACATGTGCTACTAAGAGCTAATCATTGGAGTGTATATACTAATAGTACATACATCTAAAAGCTGTGTATTGTACGAGTACGAATACGGGTGCATACGAGTAGAATTGTTGATAAACTGAACGAGGATGTAATTGTAAGCATTTTTGTTAAGTAGAAGTATTTTGATAAGTATCTTGAAGTCTTTCAAAAGTGTATGAATACATATTAAAACACTACATGTATATACATTTTAACTGAGTCGTTAAGTCATCGTTAGTCGTTACATGTAAATGTTGTTTTGAAACCTTTAGGTTAACGATCTTGTTAAATGTTATTAACCCATTGTTTATTATATCTAAAGAGATGTTAAATTATTACATTATCATGATATTATGATATATTAATATATCTTAGTATGATATATATACAGTTAAATGCTAACAAATGTGGGAACCATTTGTTAATATATACTGTATATAAAGGTTAACATTTAACTGTATATATATCATACTAAGATATAATAATATATCATAATATCATGATAATGTAATAATTTAACATCTCTTTAGATATAATAAACAATGGGTTAACAACATTTAACAAGATCGTTAACCTAAAGGTTTCAAAACAACATTTACATGTAACGACTAACGATGACTTAACGACTCAGTTAAAATGTATATACATGTAGTGTTTTAATATGTATTCATACACTTTTTAAAGACTTCAAGATACGTATCAAAATACTTCTACTTAACAAAAATGCTTACAATTACATCCTCGTTCAGTTTCATCAACAATTCTACTCGTATGCACCCGTATTCGTACTCGTACAATACACAGCTTTTAGATGTATGTACTATTAGTATATACACTCCAATGATCAGCTCTTAGCAGCACATGTGAGTCACCTAACATATGTGGGAACCATCATTTGGCAACTAGCATGAAATATCTCATAAAATTACAAAAATATTAGTAATCATTCATGACTTATTTACATGTAAATAAAATTACACATCCTTTATATCTAATCCATATACCAACGACCAAAAACATCTACAAACACTTTCATTATTCAATTTTCATCATCTAATTGATCTCTCTCAAGTTCTATCTTCAAGTTCTAAGTGTTCTTCATAAATTCTATAAGTTCTAGTTTCATAAAATCAAGAATACTTCCAAGTTTGCTAGCTTACTTCCAATCTTGTAAAGTGATCATCCAACCTCAAGAAATTTTTATTATTTACAGTAAGATATCTTTCTAATACAAGGTAATACTCATATTCAAACTTTGATTCAATTTCTATAACTATAACAATCTTATTTCGAGTGGAAATCTTACTTGAACTTGTTTTCGTGTCATGATTCTGCATCAAGAACTTTCAAGCCATCCAAGGATCCTTTGAAGCTAGATCTATTTTTCTAATTTAGAGTAGGTTTATCCACAAAACCTGAGGTAGTAATGATGTTCATAACATCATTCGATTCATATATATAAAACTACCTTATTCGAAGGTTTAAACTTGAAATCACTAGAACATAGTTTAGTTAATTTTAAACTTGTTCGCAAACAAAAGTTAATCCTTCTAACTTGACTTTTAAAATCAACTAAACACATGTTCTATATCTATATGATATGCTAACTTAATGATTTAAAACCTGGAAACACGAAAAACACCGTAAAACCGGACATACGCCGTCGTAGTAACACCGCGGGCTGTTTTGGGTTTGATAATTAAAAACTATGATAAACTTTGATTTAAAAGTTGTTCTTCTGGGAAAATAATTTTTCTTATGAACATGAAACTAGATCCAAAAATCATGGTTAAACTCAAAGTGGAAGTATGTTTTTCAAAATGGTCATCAAGACGTCGTTCTTTAGACTGAAATGACTACCTCTTACAAAAATGACTTGTAACTTATATTTTAGACTATAAACCTATAATTTTTCTGTTTAGATTCATAAAATAGAGTTCAATATGAAACCATATCAATTTTATTCACTCAAAACGGATTTAAAACGAAGAAGTTATGGGTAAAACAAGATTGGATATTTTTTGATTGTTGTAGCTACGGGAAATATTGTAACAATTCTATACAAATCATATCCTAGCTAACTTATATTGTATTATACATGTATTCTAATATATTATGTAATCTTGGGATACCATAGACACGTATGCAAATGTTTTGACATATCATATCGACCCATCTATATATATTATTTGGAACAACCATAGACACTCTATATGCAGTAATGTTGGAGTTAGCTATACAGGGTTGAGGTTGATTCTAAAAATATATATACTTTGAGTTACAATCCAGCCTGAGATGTGTATACACTGGGATGTGGATTGATTCAAGATAATATATATCAATTTATTTCTGTACATCTAACTATGGACAACTAGTTGTAGGTTACTAACGAAGACAGCTGACTTAATAAACTTAAAACATCAAAATGTATTAAAAATGTTGTAAATATATTTTGAACATACTTTGATATATATATATATATATATATATATATATATATATATATATATATATATATATATATATATATATATATATATATATATATATATATATATATTTGTTATAGGTTCGTGAATCGACCAGTGGCCAAGTCTTACTCCCGACGAAGTAAAAATCTGTGAAAGTGAGTTATAGCCCCACTTTTAAAATCTAATATTTTGGGATGAGAATACATGCAGTTTTATAAATGTTTTACGAAATAGACACAAGTAAATGAAAATACATTATATGGGTGAATGATCGAAGCCGAATATGCCCCTTTTGCTTGGTAGCCTAAGAATTAGTAAACCGATCTACTAATTAACGCCAATCCTAAAGATAGATCTATTGGGCCTAACGAACCCCATCCAAAGTACCGGATGCTTTAGTACTTCGAATTCTTTTTTATCATGTCCGAAGGATTTCCCGGAATGATAGGGGATATTCTTATATGCATCTTGTTAATGTCGGTTACCAAGTGTTCACCATATGAATGATTTTTATCTCTATGTATGGGATGTATATTGAAATATGAAATCTTGTGGTCTATTATTATGATTTGATAATATATAGTTTAAACCTATAACTCACCAACATTTTTGTTGACGTTTTAAGCATGTTTATTCTCAGGTGATTATTAAGAGCTTCCGCTGTTGCATACTAAAATAAGAACAAGATTTGGAGTCCATGCTTGTATGATATTATGTAAAAACTGCATTCAAGAAACTTATTTTTGATGTAATATATTCTTATTGTAAACCATTATGTAATGGTAGTGTGTAAACGGTATATTTTAGATTATCATTATTTGATAATCTACGTAATGCTTTTTAAACCTTTATAGATAAAATAAAGGTTATGGTTGTTTTAAAAATGAATGCAGTCTTTGAAAAACGTCTCATATAGAGGTCAAAACCTCGCGATGAAATCAATTAATATGGAACGTTTATAATTAATATGAACGGGACATTTCAGTTGGTATCAGAGCGTTGGTCTTAGAGAACCAGAAATTTGCATTAGTGTGTCTTATCAAGTTTATTAGGATACATTAGTGAGTCTGGACTTCGACCGTATTTTCTTTAAAAATGATTGCTTAACACTTTTGTTGGAAACTATATATTATTAACATGTAAATATTATGTGATATATTAACCTCTTAATCTGTTTGATATTGTGTGATAGATGTCTACCACTAGTACAAATCCCATCTATTCACCTAATAATAATGAAGAGTCGAATATATTTTGGGAAGATTCACAAATTCCCGAAGAGGAACCGGAAGAAGAGGAACCGGAAGAGGAGGAACCGGAAGAGGAGGAACCGGAAGAGGAGGAACCGGAAGAAGAAGAGGTTCCGGAGGAAGAAATATTGATACCTCTAGTAAATTGATTAAATAAAAGAAAATCCTCAACCAACGGACTAAAGTTAATAATGGTCAATGGTGTTTCCGCCGAGGAAGAAAAATATTGGCAAGATTACCAATTTTCCGATGAATCGGATCCCGATGAGGATTCCGATGATGTTATAGAAATTACCTCGACCCAATTTAATAAAGCGAAAGAAAATAATAAGGGAAATGGTATAAAAATAGAGAAACCCGATTCCAACCCCGATGAACTTTATATGTATCGGCAACATCCGTATTTCCTAAAATGTAACAATGACCCGGGAACCTCTAAACCACCAGGTTTTTCTAAACCATTGTGGAAAACGACGGCTCGTATTAGAGGAACACCATATATTCCTAGAAAATTAGGAAAACGAACCAAGTCCGAAGAAGAAGAAGAAACCAGTGATTCAGATTAGAGGGTTGTAATCATGTTGTGTATTATATGTATTGTAGTGTGCTTGTACTTTTATGTTCTATGTAAAAATTGCTTGTATTGTTTGTTAATTATCTTTTACGAATGTAATCCTTGTCTATTTTACAGTATAAAAACAAAATGGACGTTAAGGGTAGACAACCGAATATTTTAGAAGATCTACCAGAGGATATGATTGAGGAAATCTTGTCTAGAGTCGGTCAGAATTCATCAGCACAATTAATTATGGTAAAATTAACTTGTCAAACATTTGAAAGACTTTCCAGAAATGTCTTAGTTTATAAAAGGCTTTCCTTTGATAGGTGGGGTATATCACATTGGGGAGACCGTAAGTTACGCCGTGTTTTCTTTAAAGCGTTAAATGCGGAGAACCCAAATGCAATTTTACGCTACGGGTTAAGAACCTATTTTGACTCAACATATCCCAACATAGGATTTCGTGAATTAGAAAGAGCTTCTAACATGCAACATAAAGAAGCATGTTATGCTTAAGGGTTAGTGATGTTCGCTTCTTACCAAAGTGAGAAAAAGAACATCGGATTGCAACTTTTAAATAAAACCTTCCCACAAGTGACGGATTCAGTAGTTGGGGTGAGAAACAAGTTTTTTAGATTATTACGGGGCTGTTGGACATTACGAAACCCTCGTCCTTTTAACAACATTACAACATGCTGCCTAGCCAATGGTCATAACGGTTATTTTCCACAAGACCAAGGATGGGAAGTCGTCTTAGTAAAACCAGAATGCATGACTTGTTTCTGGACTTATGAATTACATGTCTTTATTTCCTTTGCTGAACAACTTGCGTATTAACTAGATTTATCTTCAAAACTGTTCTGTATCAAAGTGTACTATATTTCATGTTATATGTAATATAGCGATGTTGTAAGTTTGAAGAATATTTGTATGTGAGATATTATTATAATCAGTTTTTCATATGGAATTGTAGTAGTTGAATTGTATATTAGCGACTAAGTATGAACTTAACGGGTAGGTAGTACTCGAATTTAAACTTATAAAACGCTAATATGAAGAAAAAGCTTTTATAAATGAGTTCATATTATGCTATGAAATACTATTGATTACTCTTAATATTCTGTATGATTAACTCGATTCAGTTGGCTATTTTGAAGGAAATGGCACCGACTACTCGACACACCATGAATATGAGCGAAGAGGAATTTCGTACCTTTCTTGCTGCAAACATAGCCGTAGTACAGGCTGCGCTACATACCAACAATAACTCTGAATCTAGCAATGCAGCTAACGGCGCAAGAAATCGTGTAGGATGCTCCTACAAAGAATTCACGGCCTGCAAACCTTTGGAATTTGATGGAACCGAAGGACCAATTGGATTGAAACGGTGGACCGAGAAAGTCGAATCGGTGTTTGCCATAAGTAAGTGTACTGAAGAGGACAAAGTTAAGTACGCTACGCATACCTTCACAGGTACTGCGTTAACGTGGTGGAACACCTATCTTGAACAGGTAGGACAAAATGCTGCTTACGCACTACCGTGGTTGGCATTCAAGCAATTGATGAACGAGCAGTACCGTCCTAGAAACGAAGTCAATAAGCTCAAGGTAGAGCTTAGAGAGTTACGAACACAGGGGTTCCACATTACCACGTATGAACGACGATTCACAGAGTTGTGCCTATTGTGTCCGGGAGCGTTTGAAGATGAAGAAGAGAAGATCGACGCGTTTGTAAAAGGGTTACCAGTAAGGATTCAATAAGATGTGAGTTCGCACGAGCCCACTTCCATACAAAAGGCAAGTCGAATGGCTCATAAACTCATAAATCAGATTGAGGGAAGAATTAAAGAGCAGGCGGCCGAAGAAGCCAACACAAAACAACTCAAGAGGAAGTGGGAGGAAAACGGTGATAAGAGTCACCAGTACAACAACAATAACAATTACAACCACAATAGCAACAACTATCCCAACAACCGCAACAACAATCGCAACAATAACCGCAATCCTAACAATAACTACAACAAACATCCCAACAACAACAACAACTACAACAACCGTTTTAAAAACAATAACAATCCCAACAACAACCTCAATAACAACAACGACAACAAAAACCAAAAACAGCCATGTCATAGGTGTGAAGAAAATCATCAGGGGTTTTGCACAACATTTTGCAATAGGTGTAAAAGAAATGGTCATAGCACGACAAAGTGTGAGGTCTACGGACCAAAGTTTAACAGAACTAAAGGAACAAATAGTGTCGGAACAAGTAATGCGGAACGAATAGTGCCGGAGCAAGTAATACCAACGCTGTTTGTTATAAATGTGGAAAACCAGGCCACATTATTAGAAATTGCCCGAATCAGGGGAATACTAATGGGCAGGGCCGTGGAAGAGTTTTCAATATTAATGCGACAGAAGCACAGGAAGACCCGGAGCTTGTTACGGGTACGTTTCTTATTGACGATAAATCTGCTTATGTTTTATTTGATTCGGGTACGGATAAAAGCTATATGAGTAGAGAATTTTGTGCTAAATTAAGTTGCCCATTGACGCCTTTGGATAGTAAATTTTTACTCGAATTAGCAAACGGTAAATTAATTTCACCAGATAATATATGTCGAGAGAGAGAAATTAAACCGGGGGATGAAACGTTTAAAATTGATTTAATACCAGTCGAGTTAGGGAGTTTTGATGTAATAATTGGCATGGACTGGTTGAAGAAGGTAAGAGCAGAGGTCATTTGTTACAAAAATGCGATTCGCATTATGCGTGAAAAAGGAAAACCTTTAATGGTGTACGGAGAAAAGAGCAACGCGAAGTTAAATCTTATTAGTAGTTTAAAGGCGCACAAACTAATAAGAAACGGTTGTTACGTCATTCTAGCACACATCGAGGAAGTTAAACCTGAAGAAAAGAACATCAGTGATGTTCCCGTCGCAAAAGAATTTCCCGATGTATTTCTGAAAGAATTACCGGGATTACCTCCGCACCGATCTGTTGAATTTCAAATAGACCTTGTACCAGGAGCTGCACCAATAGCTCGTGCTCCATACAGACTCTCACCCAGCGAAATGAAAGAATTACAAAGTCAGTTACAGGAACTTTTAGAGCGTGGTTTCATTCGACCAAGTACATCACCATGGGGAGGTCCTGTTCTATTTGTCAAGAAGAAAGATGGTACATTCAGGTTATGTATCGACTACCGAGAGTTGAAAAAACTTACCATCAAGAACCGTTATCCATTACCAAGAATCGACGACTTATTTGATCAACTACAAGGCTCGTCAGTTTATTCGAAGATCGATTTACGTTCTGGATATCACCAAATGCGGGTGAAAGAGGATGACCTTCCGAAGACTGCTTTTAGGACGCGTTACGGTCATTACGAGTTTATGGTTATGCCGTTTGGATTGACTAACGCACCAGCTGTGTTCATGGACCTCATGAACTGAGTGTGTGGGCCATATCTTGACAAGTTTGTCATTGTTTTCATCGATGACATACTTATTTACTCGAAGAATGATCAAGAGCACGAAGAACATTTGAGAAAAGTGCTAGAGTTGCTGAGAAAAGAAAAAATGTACGCTAAGTTTTCAAAGTGTGCATTTTGGTTGGAAAAAGTTCAATTCCACGGTCATATAGTGAACAAAGAAGGTATTCAGGTGGATCCAGCAAAGATTGAAAACGTTGAAAAGTAGGAAACCCCGAAAACTCCGAAACA
The DNA here is from genome assembly GCF_046630445.1 of Rutidosis leptorrhynchoides. Classification (NCBI taxonomy): domain Eukaryota; kingdom Viridiplantae; phylum Streptophyta; class Magnoliopsida; order Asterales; family Asteraceae; genus Rutidosis; species Rutidosis leptorrhynchoides. The sequence continues at coordinate 38,125,466 of NC_092334.1, forward strand.
TATACGCCAGTTTTTAGGGCTAGCTGGTTATTACAGTAGATTCATCCAAGATTTTTTCAAAATAGCAAAAACCTTGATTGCATTAACGCATAAAGGGAGGAAATTTGAATGGAAGGATGAACAAGAAAAAGCGTTTCAATTTTTGAAGAAAAAGTTAACTACGGCACCTATATTGTCATTACCTGAAGGGAATGATGATTTTGTGATATATTGTGATGCCTCAAAGCAAGGTCTCGGTTGTGTATTAATGCAACGAACGAAAGTAATTGCTTATGCGTCTAGACAATTGAAGATTCACGAGCAGAATTATACGACGCATGATTTGGAATTAGGCGCGGTTGTTTTTGCATTAAAGACTTGGAGGCACTACTTATATGGGGTCAAAAGTATTATATATAACGACCACAAAAGTCTTCAAAACATATTTAATCAGAAACAACTGAACATGAGGCAGCGCAGATGAATTGAATTGTTGAATGATTACGACTTTGAGATTCGTTATCACCCGGGGAAGGCAAATGTGGTAGCCGATGCCTTGAGCAGAAAGGACAGAGAACACATTCGAGTAAAAGCTATGAATATAATGATTCACACTAACCTTACTACTCAAATAAAGGAGACGCAACAAGGAGTTTTAAAAGAGGGAAATTTAAAGGATGAAATACCCAAATGATCGGAGAAGCATCTTAATATTCGGGAAGACGGAACCCGGTATAAGGCTGAAAGGATTTGGGTACCAAAATTTAGAGATACGAGAGAAATGGTACTTAAAGAAGCTCATAAAACCAGATACTCAATACATCCTGGAATGGGGAAGATGTACAAGGATTTCAAGAAACATTTTTAGTGGCCAGGTATGAAAGCCGATGTTACTAAATACGTAGGAGAATGTTTGACGTGTTCTAAGGTCAAAGCTGAGCATCAGAAACCATTAGGTCTACTTCAACAACCCGAAATTCCGGAATGGAAATGGGAAAACATTACCATGGATTTCATCACTAAATTGCCAAGGACTGCAAGTGGTTTTGATACTATTTGAGTAATAGTTGATCGTCTCACCAAATCAGCACACTTCCTGCCAATAAGAGAAGATGACAAGATGGAAAAGTTAGCACGACTGTATTTGAAGGAAGTCGTCTCCAGACATGGAATACCAATCTCTATTTTCTCTGATAGGGATAGCAGGTTTATTTCAAGATTCTGGCAGACATTACCGCCCAAAGTCGACAAAAGAGCGACGCCGACATTAAAAAAAAAAGATATAGAATTTGAAATTGGAGAGATGGTGATGCTTAAGGTTGCACCTTGGAAAGGCGTTGTTCGATTTGGTAAACGAGGGAAATTAAATCCAAGGTATATAGGACCATTCAAGATTATTGATCGTGTCGGACCAGTAGCTTACCGACTTGAATTACCACAACAACTCGCGGCTGTACATAACACTTTTCACGTCTCAAATTTTAAGAAATGTTTTGCTAAAGAAGATCTCACAATTCCGTTAGACGAAATCCAAATCAACGAAAAACTTCAATTCGTCGAAGAACCCGTCGAAATAATGGATCGTGAGGTTAAAAAACTTAAGCAAAACAAGATACCAATTGTTAAAGTTCGATGGAATGCTCGTAGAGGACCCGAGTTCACCTGGAAACGAGAAGATCAGATGAAGAAGAAATACCCGCACTTATTTCCAGAAGATACGTCAACACCTCCAACTGCTTAAAATTTCGGGTCGAAATTTATTTAACGGGTAGGTACTGTAGTGACCCGAACTTTTCCATGTTTATATATATATTAAATGAAATTGTTATTTACATGATTAAGTGTTTCCAACATGTTAAGAAATCAAACTTGTTAAGACTTGATTAATTGAAATAGGTTTCATATAGACAATTGACCACCCAAGTTGACCGGCGATTCACGAACGTTAAAACTTGTAAAAACTATATGATGACATATATATGATTATATATATATAGTTAACATGATATTATGATAAGTAAGTATCTCATTAGGTATTTTAACAATGAGTTATATACATAAAAACAAGACTACTAGCTTAAGGATTTCGAAACGAGACATATATGTAACGATTATCGTTGTAACGACATTTAAATGTATGTATATCATATTAAGATATATTAATATATTATAATATCATGATAAGATAATAATTTAACATCTCATTAGATATAATAAACAATGGGTTAGCAACATTAAATGAGATTGTTAACTTAAATGTTTCAAAACAACACATACATGTAACGACTAACGATGACTTAACGACTCAGTTAAAATGTATATACATGTAGTGTATTTAGATGTATTAATATACTTTTGGAAGACTTCAAGACATATATCAAAACACTAATACTTAACGAAAATGGGTACAGTTACATTCCCATTCTTTTTTCATCAAGAATTCTAGTCGTATTCATGCTCGTATTATACACAGCTTCTAGACGTACTTACTGTGGGTATATACCAATAGGAACTAGCATGGGATTCCACTCTTGATTATGTCATGTATGACTAATCAATTTTAAATTCTACCATGAACTAGTAAACTAACTAGAAATCCTTTTAACCCCACTCACCACTCACCACTTACCACTCATCATTCACTCCATTTCACTTCCAATTCTCTTTCTAATTCTCTCTCAACACACACACACACTTATGAATAAATTTTTCCAGTAGCTAATTATCATCTTCATCAAAAATTACTTCAAGAATCAAGCTATAATCATCTTAGGAAGAACACTTCAAGAACACTTCAAAAATCCTTTCAAGTTTACTAGTTTACATCCAAGCTTTCTAATCCATTCCAAGTAATAATCTAAGATCAAGAAACCTTTGTTATTTACAGTATGTTATCTTTCTTATTCAAGGTAATAATCATATTCAAACTTTGATTCAATTTCAATAACTATAAACTATCTTAATTCGAGTAAAAATCTTACTTGAACTTGTTTCTGTGTCATGATTCTACATCAAGAACTTTCAAGCCATCCAAGATCCTTTGAAGCTAGATCATTTCTTGTCACTTCTAGTAGGTTTACCTACTAAACTTAAGGTAGTAATGATGTTCATAACATCATTCGATTCATACATATAAAACTATCTTATTCGAAGATTTAAACTTGTAATCACTAGAACATAGTTTAGTTAATTCTAAACTTGTTCGCAAATAAAGTTAATCCTTCTAAATTAACTTTTAAAATCAACTAAACACATGTTCTATATCTATATGATATGCTAACTTAATGATTTAAAACCTGGAAACACGAAAAACACCGTAAAACCGGACATACGCCGTCGTAGTAACACCGCGGGCTGTTTTGGGTTTGATAATTAAAAACTATGATAAACTTTGATTTAAAAGTTGTTCTTCTGGGAAAATGATTTTTCTTATGAACATGAAATTATATCCAAAAATCATGGCTAAACTCAAAGTGAAAGTATGTTTTTCAAAATGGTCATCAAAACGTCGTTCTTTCAACTGAAATGACTACCTCTTACAAAAACGACTTGTAACTGATATTTCCGACTATAAACCTATACTTTTTATGTATTGATTCATAAAATAGAGTTCAATATGAAACCATAGCAATTTGATTCACTCAAAACGGATTTAAAACGAAGAAGTTATGGGTAAAACAAGATTGGATATTTTTTGATTGTTGTAGCTACGGGAAATATTGTAACAATTCTATACAAATCAAAACTTAACAAACTTATATTATATTATTCATGTATTCTAATATATATTATGTAATCTTGGAATACCACTGACACGTATACAATGTTTTGACATATCATATCGACCCATCTATATAATATATTTTGGAACAACCATAGACACTCTATATGCAGTAATGTTGGAGTTAGCTATACAGGGTTGAGTTTGATTCCAAAATAATATATATAGTTTGAGTTGTGATCTAGCCTGAGGCTTGTATACACTGGGTCGTGGATTGATCCAAGATAATTTATATTTATTTCTGTACATCTAACTATGGACAACTAGTTGTAGGTTATTAACGAGGACAGCTGACTTAATAAGCTTAAAACATTATAACGTATTAAAAAAATGTTGTAAATATATTTTGAGCATACTTTGATATATATGTATATATTTGTATAGGTTCGTGAATAGACCAGTGGCCAAGTCTTACTTCCCGACGAAGTAAAAATCTGTGAAAGTGAGTTATAGTCCCACTTTAAAAATCTAATATTTTAGGATGAGAATACATGCAGTTTTATAAATGTTTTACGAAATAGACACAAGTAATTGAAACTACATTATATGGGTGAATGATCGAAGCTGAATATGCCCCTTTTGCTTGGTAACCTAAGAATTAGTAAACCGATCTACTAATTGACGCGAATCCTAAAGATAGATCTATTGGGCCTAACGAACCCCATCCAAAGTACCGGATGCTTTAGTTCTTCGAATTCGTTTATATCATGTCCGAAGGATTTCCCGAAATGATAGGGGATATTCTTATATGCATCTTGTTAATGTCGGTTACCAGGTGTTCACCATATGAATGATTTTTATATCTATGTATGGGATGTATATTGAAATATGAAATCTTGTGGTCTATTATTGCGATTTGATAAATATATAGGTTAAACCTATAACTCACCAACATTTTTGTTGATGTTTTAAGCATGTTTATTCTCAGGTGATTATTAAGAGCTTCCGCTGTTGCATACTAAAATAAGGACAAGATTTGGAGTCCATGCTTGTATGATATTGTGTAAAAACTGCATTCAAGAAACTTATTTTTGATGTAATATATTCTTATTGTAAACCATTATGTAATGGTCGTGTATAAACAGCATATTTTAGATTATCATTATTTGATAATCTACGTAATGCTTTTTAAACCTTTATCGATAAAATAAAGGTTATGCTTGTTTTAAAAAATGAATGCAGTCTTTGAAAAACGTCTCATATAGAGGTCAAAATCTCGCGACGAAATCAATTAATATAGAACGTTTATAATCAATATGAACGGGACATTTCATCCTCGTTCAGTTTCATCAACAATTCTACTCGTATGCACCCGTATTCGTACTCGTACAATACACAGATTTAAGATGTATATACTATTGGTATACACACTCCAATGATCAGCTCTTAGCAGCCCATGTGAGTCACCTAACACATGTGGGAACCATCATTTGGCAACTAGCATGAAATATCTCATAAAATTACAAAAATATTAGTAATCATTCATGACTTATTTACATGTAAACAAAATTACACATCCTTTATATCTAATCCATATACCAACGACCAAAAACACCTACAAACACTTTCATTCTTCAATTTTCTTCATCTAATTGATCTCTCTCAAGTTCTATCTTCAAGTTCTAAGTGTTCTTCATAAATTCTATAAGTTCTAGTTTCATAAAATCAATAATACTTCCAAGTTTGCTAGCTTACTTCCAATTTTGTAAAGTGATCATTCAACCTCAAGAAATTTTTCTTATTTACAGTAAGATATCTTTCTAATACAAGGTAATACTCATATTCAAACTTTGATTCAATTTCTATAACTATAACAATCTTATTTCGAGTGGAAATCTTACTTGAACTTGTTTTCGTGTCATGATTCTACTTCAAGAACTTTCAAGCCATCCAAGGATCCTTTGAAGCTAGATCTATTTTTCTAATTTAGAGTAGGTTTATCCACAAAACCTGAGGTAGTAATGATGTTCATAACATCATTCGATTCATATATATAAAACTACCTTATTCGAAGGTTTAAACTTGAAATCACTAGAACATAGTTTAGTTAATTCTAAACTTGTTCGCAAACAATAGTTAATCCTTCTAACTTGACTTTTAAAATCAACTAAACACATGTTCTATATCTATATGATATGCTAACTTAATGATTTAAAACCTGGAAACACGAAAAACACCGTAAAACCGGACATACGCCGTCGTAGTAACACCGCGGGCTGTTTTGGGTTTGATAATTAAAAACTATGATAAACTTTGATTTAAAAGTTGTTCTTCTGGGAAAATGATTTTTCTTATGAACATGAAACTATATCCAAAAATCATGGTTAAACTCAAAGTGGAAGTATGTTTTTCAAAATGGTCATCAAGACGTCGTTCTTTCGACTGAAATGACTACCTCTTACAAAAATGACTTGTAACTTATATTTCCAACTATAAACCTATAATTTTTCTGTTTAGATTCATAAAATAGAGTTCAATATGAAACCATAGCAATTTTATTCACTCAAAACGGATTTAAAATGAAGAATTTATGGGTAAAACAAGATTGGATATTTTTTGATTGTTGTAGCTACGGGAAATATTGTAACAATTCTATACAAATCATATCCTAGCTAACTTATATTGTATTATACACGTATTCTAATATATTATGTAATCTTGGGATACCATAGACACGTATGCAAATGTTTTGACATATCATATCGACCCATCTATATATATTATTTGGAATAACCATAGACACTCTATATGCAGTAATGTTGGAGTTAGCTATACAGGGTTGAGGTTGATTCCAAAAATATATATACTTTGAGTTATGATCTAGCCTGAGACGTGTATACACTGGGACGTGGATTGATTCGAGATAATATATATCAATTTATTTATGTACATCTAACTATGGACAACTAGTTGTAGGTTACTAACGAGGACAGCTGACTTAATAAACTTAAAACATCAAAATGTATTAAAAATGTTGTAAATATATTTTGAACATACTTTGATATATATATATATATATATATATATATATTTGTTATAGGTTCGTGAATCAACCAGTGGCCAAGTCTTACTCCCGACGAAGTAAAAATCTGTGAAAGTGAGTTATAGCCCCACTTTTAAAATCTAATATTTTGGGATGAGAATACATGCAGTTTTATAAATGTTTTATGAAATAGACACAAGTAAATGAAACTACATTATATGGGTGAATGATCGAAGCCGAATATGCCCCTTTTGCTTGGTAGCCTAAGAATTAGTAAACCGATCTACTAATTGACGCGAATCCTAATGATAGATCTATTGGGCCTAACGAACTCCATCCAAAGTACCGGATGCTTTAGTACTTCGAATTCGTTTTTATCATGTCCGAAGGATTTTCCGGAATGATAGGGGATATTATTATATGCATCTTGTTAATGTCGGTTACCAAGTGTTCACCATATGAACGATTTTTATTTCTATGTATGGGATGTATATTGAAATATGAAATCTTGTGGTCTATTATTATGATTTGATAATATATAGGTTAAACCTATAACTTACCAACATTTTTGTTGACATTTTAAGCATGTTTATTCTCGGGTGATTATTAAGAGCTTCCGCTGTTGCATACTAAAATAAGGACAAGATTTGGAGTCCATGCTTGTATGATATTATGTAAAAACTTCATTCAAGAAACTTATTTTTGATGTAATATATTCTTATTGTAAACCATTATGTAATGGTCGTGTGTAAACGGTATATTTTAGATTATCATTATTTGATAATCTACGTAATGCTTTTTAAACCTTTATAGATAAAATAAAGGTTATGGTTGTTTTAAAAATGAATGCAGTCTTTGAAAAACGTCTCATATAGAGGTCAAAACCTCGCGACGAAATCAATTAATATGGAACGTTTATAATCAATATGAACGGGACATTTCATTATGGACAGGAAATTAAATTGTTGTTGTGGGATGATGTTTGATGTTTAGGTTGTTTGTTGATTACATTTCTTGACAAGTTGAGGTGCTCTTTATCGAAAGCTGCTAGCTTGATGGTTAGAGTGTGCGTGTCTCAAGAAGCTTTCTTGGCGGTATAGACGGGTACGTTCGAGAGTCGAAGTGTTGATCGTGTATGGGTTGATAAAATGGGCTATGTTTAGATCATCCTTCAAGTGGGAGATTGTTAGATATGTGGAGGATATCAAAAACAAAGAAAAATTTCGCAGCAGCTTTAAGCCGCGGCCCGACTCCTTTAGCCGCGACGCGGCTTAACACTTAGATTGAGGTTCGAAGGCTGAATGCTGGCGGTTTCAAAATCATTCTTTAAGCCGCGGCACGGCTCCTCCAGCCGCAACGCGATTTAAGCCTGTCCGGGAGCCTGACGAGAAAAAACGCATTTTGTTGTTCCCTAAGTTGTTTCCTTTTTATGTTATGCCTATTTAAGGACCCTTATGTAACCCTAAACTGTACCTACGAAATTACTAATAAAATTCTCTCTGTTTGGCCGTGGATTAAACCAATTCGTTTGAATTAAACGATTGGACATAACCACGTTAATTCCTTGTTCTTTACGTTTGTTGTTCTTATCTTTATATGTGTTGGTGATTATTTGTTTATTGCACGGTGGATTGATAACTAGGATTATCAAGTTTTTGTTAGGGCTCACCTAAATTTCCTAACATATAATTACACACAATCAAAATCATTTTTACCGCTAATATATGTAGACCGATAACAACTGAATTCTCATTTATTCCAATTCTACACAAATTATTATAATACTCGTACTAATTACCATTAAAAGGATATGTATGTACTCATTAAACTCTACACTATCTCATGTTCATTGTTCATTATATTATGTGTTAGATGAAAAGTTGGTTATGTATGTTGTTATAAAAAAGAACAAATATTAACAAGATTTTCTGTTCATTTAGTTAAATCAACAAACATGAACATATATGTTGTTCGTTTGTGAACGTTGTCGAATTTCATTGTTTATAATTAAATATATACATTACAAGATATATAAATTATATAAGTTCTAAACATGAGTTAAACTTACAGATAAGTCATATATACTTTCATTTTTGTTCTGATGCAGACTATATATTCAAAAAACCAGTATAGGCTATGAATTATCAACATATATAAAGTTTTGACGTGATAACTAAAACATTTATTAACCATCGAACTATTGGTTGAGTGGTAAAAAGTCTCAGTTGGTTATGGACATGTATCTTTAAAAAAATAGGTGCAGGTTCAAGTCCTGGGGGGAGAGTTTTCTCCAAGGTTGTGCCTTTGGTATCTTTCACTCTGTGCGGGCAAGACATTTAACCTAAAGCATTTTGGGTACGCTTTGAGCGATGGATGCGAGGAGTTTCTTCCAAACGAGTGTGTGGGTGGCAAATGAGAGGATTCGATGCCAAAATTACCGTTCTAAAAAAATAAAGTATTTATTAAACATGCTAACGTCGTCGTTTTTTTCCATTAAAGCAGAGACATGCGCACAGCTAAAACTTCAACGTCTGTCAACATCCGTCTCGACCTCGTCTTGACCATTGCGTTGATCCAAGGTCCAGACCGTCTCAACCCCGTCTCGCGTTTTTTTCAACCACGGACTTAACAGACTTTTTTAAGGTCTACTAGCTTCAGGGATTGCACACGCAAAACGAGCAAACCACAGGGGTTGTACTTGTAATTTTTTAGTTCAAAAAATGACACATAATTAGTGTTAGCGGTCTAGCAAGTAACATGTCACATTTTGTTTACATTAACACAAATTGTTATAGTTTATGACCTACAATTAGGGATGGCACCCGCATGTAACGGACACGGATCCTTAATATCCACGACCCGCCCGTCAAGATTTTTTCATTACTCGCGGGTAACCGTTTAACCGTCACGAGTAAAATTTTTTGCCCGTACCCGCAACCTACGAGGTACTTGCGATCCGCAGGTTTACAAAATGTGCACTTGAACTAGTTTTTAAACACGGATACCCACTACCCGCGGGTAAACCAGCGAATAATTATGAAGATACTTAAAAAAAATAAACTATATATTATATAATTAAGTATATGTATGTGGGTAAACGGGTATACCAGCTGGTAGCTCAAACGGGCATTACAGATTGACAGGTCGGGTTTTACCTGCGACGGGTATGAGATACCCGCCATCCGCCAATGGGTACAAAATTTTACCCGACCCTTGCCCGCGGGTACAATTATTAATAAATACCTGTCCGTCACGGGTACAGGTTTTTTTTTTAGCAATTGTCAATTTGTCATCCCTACCTACAATAGATTTTTTGGGGTATATAGTATACATTGAAACAAAGCTGAAAGTATATGTTCTATTTGTAGCTTTAACCATTTAAACATATAAGATTTGTACCTATATATATATATATATATATATATATATATATATATATATATATATATATATATATATATATATATATATATATATATATAGTATTGCAAAAATCGGAAAACTTGGCCGATTTCTCGGGGAGAAATCGGTTTGACCTCCCTGCCGAGAACTCGTTTTGGAATCGGCCAAAAAATCGGTCAACGACCAAAAATTGGTCAAATCTCGAAAAAATTGGTCAAATCTCGAAAAAATCGGTCAAATTTCCCAAAAATCGGCCAAATCTCGGAAAAATCAGTCAAATCTCGAAAAAATCGGCCAAATCTCGGAAAAAACTCGGTAAAATCTCAAAAGTCAACCGCCGATAACTCCCTGAGTTCTCCGAGTTCTCGTTTTGGAGACCCTGCCGAGAACTCCCCGAGAACCGATTTCTGCAACCTTGTATATATATACAACAACAGCAACAACAACAACAACAACAACAATACCCAATCCCACACATGTAGGGTATGGGGGAGGTGAGACTTAGACAATCCTTCCTCTACCCTAGGACAAAGAGAGGTCATTTCACCACCCCGAGTGAAACACTAACAAGGGTAGAGAAAGTCCTCCCTCTCTATGTTCGACGGATAAAGAGATTGCTTCTAACGGACCTCCGGCCATAAAGATGAAAAAAAATAAAATTGATAAATAAATAAATAACTCGTAAAAAGGAAAAGTCGACGCCATGAAAATGGTGGAACAAATTTCCATGGGCTTTAAGTGTTGCCTGGGATTCAATTTAGGCTCTAAGCTACAGTCAAGTCGCCAATAAGTAGACGCTTCCTGATGGCTCCCAAAACAGAGCCGTATAAAAAAAAAGTACCTTAGAGTGTTCTTCGGAGCACAAGGCGTATAAAGTAAAGCTGCCCTAAAGGGGCAAAAACCTTATATATATATATATATATATATATATATATATATATATATATATATATATATATATATATATATATATATATATTATAAAATATTAAGCTTCCGTAGAAGCATTAATGTATACCTCATGTGTGTTCGTAAGATTCATGAGTAAATATTTCTTAAAACGAATAAATATAAACAAGAATGTATATTCGTTTAACCACTTACTTTTGTTTATATATTCAACCATATATAAGGAAAATAGGTTTTATTAAATTTTTTATTGAAATTGGTTAATATAAGAGTTTCACTATTTAGATTATATTTGATATTATGGCACTTAAAAGATATATCTGATGAGTTTATATGTTTAAGATGAGCATATATGATATAACTCTCTGTAACTGAGTAAATACGTGTGATTTTAAAGGTTAATATGGGCCATATGTGATATTATTATATTTAAGTGGATAAATATGTAATTTTAGAGGTTAACAAGGACATATATAATAAAAGCTCCAAACATAATATGAAAAAATTAAATATAGGCTCCAGCAGTTGAATTTTAAAATATATATATATATATATATGTATATATATATATATATAAAATTAATAATAATACAACAACTTCACAAAATTATCTATATATACACATACATATTCACCATTTTTTAGCACACGTTCACCAACTTCTCTATACTTTCAACCATTTAACTAATGAATTCGATTGTTGTTTCAATACATTACAGGGGTGAATTTGGGCATGACTTTAAGTCGTACGCAAATGGGATGAGAAAATTATCTAATGATATCGATGTTTCGTAAGTTTGATATATCGAAGTTGTTTGAGTTTTTTAAAGAAGAAATATCTTTCGTCCACACATATATTTTAAATTCGAAGAAGAGAGGAAACAATTTGAGTTTCTTATGTATAATAAAAAAACGGGATGATATAATCAAGGTTGTAAAAGTCACGAGTCGGGGACACATCGGTCTAGACCTAAAAAGGACGCGTCGGTCGAGTCGGTGACGCGTCAGTGACGCATCGGTCGTTGACCAACGTTGACTTTATTAATAATTTCTTAAATATATATTTATATACATATAAAATAGTTGATTATGTACCATAAATTTCTTAAATAAGAACTTGAATTTATAAACAATCGAACTTTAAACTTAATTAATGTTATCGAGTACATAATCAGTAAGGACACAGAGAAAAGAGTGGCCCAAAAAATCAAAACAAAACCTAATTTTTAAAAACATATCAGATCTTGACGAAAATTTGACTGATTTTGACAGTTTTTGACCAACTTTGACCGTCTTTGACAGACTTTGACCAAATTTTTAGCTTTGACAGTCTTTTGAGTCGTTTTTAGAAAAAAAGGGGACGGAGAACCCAAAAAAATGACGCATCACTCGTCGGTCAAGTCGGACGACTTTTACAACACTGGATATAATACAACGAGCTAAGATACGCTCTCAAAGAATTGAGTTGTGTCTATTATATATAGATGAAAGTCCAGAACGTGATTACGATAGTAATGAGCTTTTAGAATTGGGCCAATATTCGTTTTATTAATTATTCGGACACGATTTTTCTAGTTTTTAATATATGTTGTTTTTAGGACTTTTTTTTATATATTGTCTATTTATTTTACATTTTTAAGACTTTTAATAAAGTGTACTTGTTTCTTAATTTTTAATTAAGTTTTATTTTTTATATTTATTTTGCTATAAAAATTACATAAATTTAATTTTAACTAAATTAACAAAATAAAAAATAAATTAAATTATACTCAAAGAAAACTAAAAAAAGAAAATTAAAAAATCTACCTTAGCCACACGACGTCACCCACTACTTCTCATTTATGAATACGGTCACGTCCAACTACCCAAGCCATCCCAAAAGGCCAAAAACTCAAACACCACTACAAGTTGTAGTGATCTTAGTAGATCATTTATAAAAATTTATTCATTAAAACATGTCTATATAGTATTTTTTTATTTTTTATTTTTTGAACGCAAGCATTGTATAAATAGAAAACCGCGAGTACAAGTGTGAAAGAAAACGCCTAACGAAAACTATACAAGAGTACACCGATATCTATGCTTTACACTAAATATGTACAATCGGAGTAAATGAGACTAGAGTAAGGAAAGCATTCATTAGCCTATTCCGGTTCGATTGTTGAAATTAGCCACATAGAAGCTAGGATTGATTAGCCATTGATGCCATTCAAGATTAATGTTCTTGAACCGCCTAGAAATCCATTCAAAGCTTAGGCATTGAACATCGGATAGGATGTTCAAAGGAACCCACGACTTGTTTTTGAAAACTTTGTTGTTTCGAGCCTTCCAAATGCAATAAGAGCAAACCCATTTAACCGCTTCACATATTGATTTACCACACTTCGCAAAATTTGAGAAAATCAAATCGACATTTATAGGGTCAAGAGAGTTCAGTTTGTCCTCCGAAATATTCCACCACTTTAGGAAAATATCCCAAACTTCCGCCACTTTTTATATTATAGTATACCTTTTATATAGTATAGGTTTTCGCCTTCTTAATGAGATAAAGTTTCTCATACGTGTAGAATTAAAGAATGTACATCGTAGTTATCATGATAGCTTTTGGTACGTTTAAATATGTAAATATAAAACAATTATTTGTGTGGTACGTTTAAATGTGTAAATATAAAACAATTATTTGTGTGGTATGTTACATGTCAAAATAGAGTTATCACGTGTTTAAATGTTAATGTGTAGTTACGTGAAAGATTTCGACCAGAATGTGCAGGGCAGCTGTTTAAATGCTCGTATCGTATTATTATTCTTATTTAAATTTAGATTTAAATTTAGCGTTAATGATTAAATATGTCTAATTAAGTAATTTATTATTTCTAACTTTTTGTTTATTTAGTTAATGTTCCATTATATTATAATTATATAGAAAATGCTAAAGACAACCCTTTGGGGGTGTTTGGTTGGTGGGATTTGATGGAATTTTATGGGATTTGAATTTGAAATCCCACCAAATGACATGTTTGGTTGGAGCTTTGTTGGAGGGATTTGGAATTAAAATGCAGCGAACAAGGGATTTTAAAAACCTTCCTTGGAGTGAGGGATTTAAAATCCTGAAAGGCACGGAAGTTTCATTGTACTCAAATAGACAAAAATGCCCTTTTTTAATTAAATAGAAGGAAATTATATCCCCTCATTTTCTTTTGGACACCTGCACTCTTCTCTTCCATATATATATATATATATATATATATATATATATATATATATATATATATATATATATATATATATATATATATATATCGATCTAATAATATCTTATACGTAGTATATATGGAATTATTTATAATCGATGCTTGATTTTGTTTTCATTCGAATTCAGTTCTTTTAACAACTAACGAAACCAACAGCTATTATAATCTCTGCTGCTCTTCACTTTTGAACCCTAAAAATTATTGTAATTTTTATCATCAAGATCTTGAGTAACTGAAACATATTAGTTGCAGTCTGACGGAAATCCATGTTTGAATTAAACATATTTGTAGATGCTTAAGAGATGTTATTTGCAATAACAAGTTTCGGTTATCGGAGTCATATCGTACATAGATGATGTTACTGAATGGATGTATATTGTTTACAACTTGCTTTTACAGTTGGATTTGCAGGTAACTTGACACAAATTCCGACTAAATTATACCATATTACCATAGTTAACGGAGTAATTAATCAAGGATATAAATTAATTTGTGGATATTGTTGTACACCAACAATTTTGTTTCCAAAGATTTGTTCTTGGTTCTCAAAATATAAATTAATTTGTAGGAGTAAATGCTGATGAAGAAAGAAGATGAGGGTACTTTAGACACTTTACTAAAATTCTCTGAATAAAAAACGTGAACCAAACGCTGGATAGAATTTCAAACACTGGCATTTTAAATCCTATGGGATTTGAAATCCTAGGATTTTAAAATCTCAAACCAAACGGCACCTTAGGATTGTTATTAAGAAATTTGTTGATGCAAAAATAGTTATACACCTATAAGTTTGTGGGCAGTTTTTTTCATGAAAATAGGTAGTTATTTAGATTGTACAATCAAAATATACATGTAAAAGTTCCTTAATGACCACCCTTAAGATTGTCATTAACATTTTTCTAATTATATTTGCATAATAAACTAACTCCCTACAAAACTAGGGTGACAACCATCATCTACAATTGGGCTTTTGGGTTAACTTGTGATGTGTGGAATTTTATAGGGGTGAGCATGGTAAGGGTTGAGGCGGTTTTAGGAAAAAACCACACTCATAACTATTATTGCGGTTAACTAATTTTCTTAACCATTGAGTACGGTTAAAAGCGGTTTGGTTAATATAGTTAAATTGGTTAACAATTAATTATAAAACGGTTAATTTGGTTAACCATTTACGAAAAAAAATAAATTAAATTAAAAAGTTTGTTTCTGTACTACATAAATAACATTTTAATATGAGAATAGATTATTGTCTCAAAATTCTAATAGAAAATAGAAGTAGATCAATGTTGTTTTTACACTCGAAATTGATGCAAAAGATCATAAATTAGACAAAACATAAATTATCATATAGTTCTTAATAAATAAACTTTCCTTCAAACTTTATTCTCCCTTCATCCGAGAATCATAGATAAAAGTGTCTTTCATTGGTGTGTTCCTTTGGTATAACTAATATATATGCTTAATTTTTCCAACATAAAAGTCAAAATAATGTTACGCATTGATATTCAAGGTTTAATATTCCAACATGTTGACCATCTTCGGTTTAATATTCCAACATGTTGACCATCTTTCATAAAAATGATGATATATAAAATACTAAATGGTGCGGTTGTGGTTAATTCGGTGCGGGTACTTATTATTTCCATAACCGACACACAAAGTGCGGTTAATTCAAAAGTGTTAACCAAACCTGCTGTTATCCATTTGGTATGGTTAATTTGGTGCGGTTGTATCGATTAATATGGTTACGGTTCAGTTAATGCGGTTTTTTGCTCACCCCTAGAATTTTAGGTTTAGTAAGTAAGTAAGATATTTTGGGCTAGTACTAAAAGAGTAACAACAATACAAGAGCATTTGAGCAGAAGTTGTGATGTGGTCCAGCGGTTGGTGGTCTGCCTCCTTTAAGGGAGGTCAGGAGTTCGACCCCCGTTGGCTACATATTAAAAACACAATTTCATCCCTGCCATGAAGTATCCACCCATGTCACCTTTCCCATATCGTTTGGGGGTAAAGGGGAGGGGGGTTTTACTTGGCCTCGCCCTTGGATCGGTTTCAAGGTTTCCTTCCGGGCAGCGATGGGGGCAGGGTTATTATCGCTGCATCAGCATAGTCGAAATGGGAGATGATCGCGACGAGTGGTTTAGTCCCCCTCGGGTGATCCCAATTGATAATGCTAAAAACGAACATATATTTCATAGCATTATTCCTCAAGAAAGACAAGCTTTTAGTTGCAATTGTTCTATTTACAAGTGATATTCGTTTAAATAATAAAAGGTGAAGACAAAAGACAGATTCGACGAATTGAAGACGCAAACGACCAAAAAGCTCAAAAGTACAAAAGACAATCAAAAAGGTTCCAATTATTGATAAGAATCGTCTCGAAATTACAAGAGTACAAGATTCAAAACGCAAAGTACAAGATATTAAATTGTACGCAAGGACGTTCGAAAATCCGGAACCGGGACCAGAGTCAACTCTTAACGCTCGACGCAACGGACTAAAAATTACAAGTTAATTAGGTATATAAATATAATATAATATATAATTAATTATATTAATTATATATATATTATATTTATAAATAAAAACCGTCGGCAGAGAAAGACTCCAAGATATGAGCTGGAATTTCAAACTCCGCGACTTGCGGAGTTTGAAGGCAAAATTCACCGCGAGTCGCGGAGCACCAAAAATCGAAAATCCCTATAAAGCAAACCGAATTCTGATCATTTTTCATATTCTATTTCTCTCTTCTCTCATATATAAGTAAAATATATATATATAATTTATATTTTAATTTTAATTTTAATTATAATTCTAATAATAAGGGTATGTTAGCGAAAATTGTAAGGGTGTAAGTCGAAATTCTGTCCGTGTAACGCTACGCTATTTTTAATCATTGTAAGTTATGTTCAACCTTTTTATATTAATGTCTCGTAGCTAAGTTATTATTATGCTTATTTAAAACGAAGTAATCATGATGTTGGGCTAATTACTAAAATTGGGTAATTGGGCTTTGTACCATAATTGGGGTTTGGACAAAAGAACGACACTTGTGGAAATTAGACTATGGGCTATTAATGGGCTTTATATTTGTTTAACCAAATGAAAGTTTGTTAATGTTAATATAAAGATTTACAATTGGGCGTCCCTATAAATTACCATATACACTCGATCGGACACGATGGGCGGGGTATTTATATGTACGAATAATCGTTCATTTAACCGGACACGGGAATGGATTAATAGCCACTAGAATAATTAAAACAGGGGTGAAATTACATTCAAGGGTAATTGGTGTAATTGTAAACAAAGTAGTAAAACCTTGGTTTACACGCAGTCGATAACCTGGTGTATTCATTAAACAAAGTATTAAAACCTTGTTACAATTCGAATCCCCAATTAGTTGGAATATTTAACTTCGGGTATAATAATAATTTGACGAGGACACTCGCACTTTATATTTATGACTGATGGACTGTTATGGACAAAAACCAGACGGACATATTAAATAATCCAGGACAAAGGACAATTAACCCATGGGCATAAAACTAAAATCAACACGTCAAACATCATGATTACGGAAGTTTAAATAAGCATAATTCTTTTATTTCATATTTAATTTCCTTTATTTTATATTTAATTGCACTTCTAATTATCGCACTTTTATTTATTGTTATTTAATCGCACTTTTAATTATCGTACTTTTTAATTATCGCAATTTTATTTTATCGCACTTTTATTATTCGCAATTTCATTATCGTTATTTACTTTACGCTTTAATTTAAGTCTTGTATTTATTTTATATTTTACATTAGGTTTTAACTGCGACTAAAGTCTTAAAATCGACAAACCGGTCATTAAACGGTAAAAACCCCCCTTTATAATAATAATATTACTTATATATATATTTGTATTTTTATAAAAGTAAACTAATATAGCGTTGAGCTTTGTTTAAAGATTTCCCTGTGGAACGAACCGGACTTACTAAAAACTACACTACTGTACGATTAGGTACACTGCCTATAAGTGTTGTAGCAAGGTTTAAGTATATCCATTCTATAAATAAATAAATATCTTGTGTAAAATTGTATCGTATTTAATAGCTTTTTCTGCAAAAATTTAATAGTATTTTATACCCCTCTGCTTTGACATCAAGTATTTTTGGCGCCGCTGCCGGGGAAATATCTTAAAAGCCGGAAGCACAACGCTAATATAAAAAAAAAAAAAGATTTTTAGTTAACTTTTATTAAAATTCGTTTTTGTAAAAATACGTTTTAATTATTCAAAAATATAAAAAGAAAAACAAAAATATAAGCATTTTTAAGATTTTGTTAAATATTTAAGTTTTATAAGCTTCTTTATTTTTATTTTAGTTTATAAAAATATAAGTTTTATTTAAATATCTTTTATTTATATAAAAATAGAAAACAGAAAATAAAAATAAATAAATAAAGAAAAAACGCGTCGAAGATTAAATCTGTCAACTGAATTTCTGAACCCCGCGAGTCGCGGGGTTTTCTTCATTATATACCGCAAGTCGCGGAGACTTTCTGACACACGGACAAAAAAACCCTAATCGAGCATTAATTACGGTAATTATTAATTAATTATTATTAAACCCTAATTATGTATTATTATTATAATTAGTTTTATTTTTACTTTTACTTTTTATTTAATTTATGTATTTAGTATTAATTAGTTTAATTAAATTGTAAAATTAGTAGTTTTATTAAATAAATAATATAAAAATAATATTTTTATAAAAATTGTACTTTTTACAACTTTTTGTATATTTTTATATTTTGTCCCTTTTTAATCGTTGTAGCATAATATTTGTATTTTTCTCTCATAATTAATTTTAAACTTAGTTTTTGCCATAGTCATTTTTACTCCTATATTTTTAGGCTTTGCCGTAGAATTCCTTAAGTGCTTTTTCTTTAGACTAAGATTTAGGTACTTTAGAATTTTGCGACGCCTTTTTAAGTTTTAGTTTCTTTTTAAGTTATTTTCATTTGGGATTTAGTTTTTCCTGTAAGCTTTAATATTTTTAGACAACTTTTACTATGTATCAATTATCATTCTAATTAGTAATTTCAATTTGCGATTATAATTTTAAGTTAGTTGTAGTAATAAGGTTAGGTTAGTCAAGTATTTTTAAGTTTTTATAAGTTTCTTTTATTTTTCCGTCACCTTTTATTTTTCAACCATTTTTTTTTCGACCTTTTTCGACGAACTCTTTTTCTTTCTCATTTCTCGCCATTCTAGTTTTTAGGACATAGATTTTTATTCTACTTCTTATCTAAATTTCTTAAAATTACGAAAATTTATTTTAAGTGGTTAAATTAATAGACATCAAAATTTTCTGGTTCGTAGTAATAGTTGGATTTGTACGTGGACCGGGTTATTGGAGCCAAACAGTCCTCAATTATATTGAGACCAAACGAATCCTGCCCCTCTGCTGCATCTTTTGGCTATTCGAAACGTGGGCAAAATCAGAAAAGTCTATTGGTTGGATAACTTATTATAATTTTTCTTTCCTTTTTAAAAACTAATAGGATATTCAGTGAATGCACCGAGCAAGACGTTCATCACCTTTTGTACGTTCACCACCTGTAACTAGATCAAGACATTTAGCAAATATAACCGCCGTTGATTTTTCTTTAGAATCGTCATCCAGTCAACCAAGTACTTCAGTTCAAATTTCCGATAATCCATTTTTTGAACCCGACCTCACAATTGAGAATCCGGAAAATATTCAGGAACGGTTCGTAGATCCTGAACCACTAAACTTTCCTCCGGAACCACCAATCATTCAAACAGAGATTGTTGAGGAACGAACCATTAAATCAGAATCATCTAGTGATACCGATTCAACAAATTCAATTATGGAGAATCTGGAACCTTTAAGTATGGAAGACCGAATGAGAGCTAAACGCACTGGCCAAGGTCACGTAATTACTCATCCAGACATTAATGCGCCAGATTATGAAATCAAAGGACAAATTTTACACATGGTGACTAATCAATGCCAATTTAGTGGTGCGCCGAAGGAAGATCCAAATGAACATCTACGTACCTTTAATAGGATCTGCACACTATTTAAAATCCGAGAAGTGGAGGATGAACAAATATATCTCATGTTATTTCCCTGGACTTTAAAGGGAGAAGCCAAAGATTGGTTGGAATCATTACCTGAAGGGGCGATTGATACATGGGACGTTTTAGTTGACAAATTTCTTAAACAATTCTTTCCTGCATCTAAAGCCGTAAGACTTCAAGCAGAAATTGTTACGTTCACACAGAAACCAAATGAAACTCTATATGAGGCGTGGACAAGATATGGAAAGTTATTAAGAGGATGTCCGCAACATGGTTTAGACACCTGTCAAATAGTACAAATATTCTACCAAGGATGCGACATCACTACAAGAAAAGACATAGATATAGCAGCTGGTGGTTCTATTATGAAGAAAACCGAAACTGATGCTTACAAAATTATTGATAACACTGCTTCCCACTCACATGAGTGGCACCAAGAAAAAGATATCATTAGATCATCTAAAGCAGCTAGAGCCGATTCTAGCCATGACTTAGATTCCATTTCCGCAAAGATAGATGCTGTGGAGAGACGAATGGAAAAGATGACTAAAGATATTCACTCAATACGAATTAGTTGTGAGCAGTGTGGAGGACCACATTTGACAAAAGATTGTCTCAGTATTGAATTAACAATGGAACAAAGAGAGAATATTTCATACATAAACCTAAGGCCTGGAAATAATTACCAGAATAATTATCAACCGCCAAGACCGATTTACAATCAAAACCAGAATTATAACCGAAATATTCCATACAACAACCAACAAGGTCCTAGCAATCAACAAGTATCCAATAATACTTACAATCAGCAAAGACCTAATTTTCAAAACAAACCACAACAACAAACCGATGATAAGAAGCCGAATTTAGAAGATATGATGACGAAGCTAGTTGAAACTCAAACGCAGTTTTTCACATCTCAAAAACAAACTAATGAACAAAATGCTCAAGCATTTAGAAATCAACAAGCTTCTATTCAAAATCTGGAACAAGAAGTAAGTAACCTAGCAAGGTTAATAGGTGAAAGAAAACCGGGAAGTCTACCTAGTAATACAAATGCTAACCCCAGGAATGAAACAGCTAAAGCCATTACCACAAGAAGTGGTACAACACTTAAACCACCTGAAATACCTGTAACTTCTGATGAAACCATTCCTACTCCACAAGAACCACAACCTGATCAAGATAAGGAAAAAGAACCGGTAGTTGAAAAGATTAATGAAGATAACACAGTTAAGGATAAACCTTATGTTAAACCATACCAACCTACACTTCCTTACCCGAGTAAAATGAAGAAAGAGAAACTTGAAGCCGAGCAATCCAAATTTTTGGATATGTTTAAACAGATAAATGTAAATCTTCCTTTCATTGAGGTGATTTCAGGAATGCCAAGATATGCTAAATTCTTGAAAGATCTAATCTCAAATAGAAAGAAAATGGAAGAACTCTCGGCTGTTACTATGAATGCTAATTGTTCAGCAGTGCTGTTGAATAAGATACCAGAAAAATTATCTGATCCAGGAAGTTTCACAATTCCATGTTTTCTGGGTAGTCTTAGTTCAATAGAAGCATTGGCAGACTTAGGTGCTAGTATAAATCTAATGCCGTATTCACTATACGCTAAACTAGACCTTGGAGAATTGAAACCAACCAGAATAAGCATACAACTAGCCGATAGATCAATAAAATATCCTAGAGGGATAATGGAGAACATGCTAGTTAAAGTTGGTACTTTAGTATTTCCAGTAGATTTTGTTGTTTTGGACATGGAAGAAGATTCTCAAGTTCCTCTCATATTAGGAAGACCATTCTTAAACACGGCTAAAGCAATGATAGACGTGTTCGGTAAGAAATTGACCCTAAGTATAGAGGATGAGAGTGTTACCTTTTCAGTTGATAGAGCAATGCAACAACCACAATCTGCAGATGATACATGTTATTATATTCAAACTATAGATGCACATGCAGAATTATTAGAAGAATTTCCAGAATTACAAGGAACAGGAGAATGTTCTTTAGGAGAAGGTAATGAACCAATTGATGAAGCTGAAATGTTAGCTACACTTATAGCTAATGGATATGAACCAACAACAGAAGAAATTCAAATGCTAAAAGAAGAAGACAGATATCGATATAAATCATCGATAGAAGAACCTCCGAAATTAGAGTTAAAGCCACTTCCAAAGCATTTGGAATACGCTTATTTACATGGTGAATCTGAATTACCTGTAATAATATCGTCTTCTCTTACTGAAAATGAGAAATCACAACTCATTTATGTGTTGAAAGCTCATAAACCAGCCATTGCATGGAAGATTCATGATATTAAAGGAATAAGTCCTTCGTATTGCACACATAAAATCCTTATGGAAGAAGGTCATAAAACGTATGTGCAACGCCAACGAAGACTAAATCCTAATATGCAAGATGTAGTTAAGAAAGAGATTATTAAACTGCTAGATGCAGGTTTAATATATCCAATTTCTGATAGCCCATGGGTAAGCCCAGTTCAATGCGTGCCTAAGAAAGGTGGCATGACTGTCATTACAAATGAGAAAAATGAGCTTATTCCTACTAGGACTGTAACAGGATGGCGTGTATGTATTGATTATAGAAAATTAAATGACGCCACCAGAAAAGATCACTTTCCCTTACCTTTCATAGATCAAATGTTGGAAAGATTAGCCGGAAATAGTTACTATTGTTTTCTAGATGGATTTTCCGGATATTTTTAAATTCCAATAGCACCCGAAGATCAAGAGAAAACCACATTCACGTGCCCTTATGGTACTTTTTCTTACAAACGCATGCCATTTGGACTTTGTAACGCCCCTGCAACCTTTCAAAGGTGTATGATGGCGATTTTTCACGACATGATAGAAGAATGCATGGAAGTATTCATGGATGACTTTTCAGTCTTCGGTGATACATTTAAATCATGTCTAGTTAATCTGGAACGAATGCTAATTAGATGCGAAAAATCAAATCTAGTACTTAATTGGGAGAAATGCCATTTCATGGTTAAAGAAGGCATCGTTCTTGGACATAAAATTTCAAAAGAAGGAATTGAAGTGGATAGAGCTAAAGTAGATGTAATTGCTAAACTTCCACATCCCACCAATGTTAGAGGAGTTAGGAGTTTTCTAGGGCATGCCGGTTTTTACCGACGTTTCATAAAAGATTTTTCTAAAATTGCCACTCCTATGAATAAACTCCTAGAAAAGGATGCGCCATTCATCTTTTCAGATGAATGTATCAAATCTTTTAATATTCTTAAAGAAAAACTCACTAATGCGCCGATCATGATAACACCAAATTGGAATCTACCATTTGAACTAATGTGCGATGCAAGTGATTTTGCAATGGGAGCCGTTTTAGGACAAAGGATTGAAAAACGATTTCAACCTATATATTATGCTAGTAAGACATTACAAGGAGCACAAACAAACTATACAACTACTGAAAAAGAACTCCTTGCTATTGTCTTTGCTTTTGACAAATTTCGATCATATCTCGTTCTAGCAAAAACGGTGGTCTATACCGACCATTCTGCTCTTAGATACCTATTTTCAAAACAAGATGCTAAACCAAGATTAATCCGTTGGATCTTACTCTTACAAGAGTTTGATATTGCAATCCGAGATAAAAGAGGAGCAGAAAATCTCGCCGCTGATCATCTTTCTCGTCTTGAAAATCCCGAATTAGAAGTTCTAAATGAATCAGCCATACAAAACAACTTTCCTGATGAATATCTATTGAAGATAGATTATAAAGAAATCCCATGGTTTGCAGACTATGCAAACTACTTAGTTTGTGGATTCCTTGAAAAAGGATTATCGTACCAAAGACGAAAGAAATTCTTCAGTGATATAAAACACTATTTTTGGGAAGATCCACATCTGTTTAAAAGTTGTCCCGATGGAATAATACGACGATGTGTATTTGGAGATGAAGCTAGTAAAATATTAAACCATTGTCACACAGGACCAACAGGAGGGCATTATGGGCCTCAACTAACAGCAAGAAAAGTTTATGAAGCTGGATTCTATTGGCCTACAATTTACAAAGACGCACACCTTCTTTGCAAATCCTGTGATGCATGTCAAAGAGCCGGAAAAATAAGTCAACGTGATGAAATGCCACAAAATGTCATCCAAGTATGTGAAGTATTTGACATTTGGGGTATTGACTTTATGGGTCCATTTCCAAAATCTCATAATAATCTATATATACTCGTAGCCATTGATTATGTATCTAAATGGGCGGAAGCACAAGCTCTCCCAACTAACGATGCACGAGTTGTAGTCAACTTTTTAAAACGTCTTTTTGCAAAGTTTGGAACACCGAAAGCTTTAATAAGTGATCGGGGTACTCATTTCTGTAATAATCAACTTGAGAAAGTTCTTAAAAGATATGGAGTAACTCATAAAATCTCCACCGCATATCATCCACAAACAAGTGGACAAGTTGAAAATACAAACCGAGCTTTAAAACGTATTCTAGAGAAAACCGTAGGATCAAATCCGAAGGAATGGTCCATTAAATTGGAGGATGCACTCTGGGCTTTTAGAACAGCCTACAAAACTCCAATTGGAACCACACCTTTTAGACTTGTTTATGGAAAAGCATGTCATCTTCCAGTAGAAATTGAACACAAAGCATTTTGGGCTTTGAAGACATGTAATCTTGATTTACATGAAGCCGGACGTCTACGATTAAGTCAACTAAATGAATTAGAAGAATTAAGACATGAAGCATACGAAAATTCGTTAATCTATAAAGAAAGAACGAAGAAATGGCATGATAAAAGAATCAGAAGTTCAAAGGAATTTAAAGAAGGAGACAGAATTCTTCTTTTCAATTCACGATTCAAGCTATTTCCTGGAAAATTGAAATCAAGATGGTCTGGACCATTCATAGTCAAAAGAGTTTTCCCATACGGAACGATAGAATTAATAAATTCAAATGGGATTGAATTTAAAGTTAATGGTCACAGAGTTAAACATTACATACATGGTCCGATGGAAGTCGACAACGAAGTTTATCACAATTTCGACATCACAGCTAACTAAGTGTGGGGAGAATCAAGTCTTTAAAGGATAATATGTATTTCTGTTAGAGTTAGATTGTCTGTTTTCGTGTAGTTCTCGAAAATGGAACCCGAATGGTCTTTCCCTAGCAGACCCTAAAGAACTAGTCTTCTCCCCCCATTTTGAATTTTTATTTTTTTTTAGGTTTTTACGAAATGAAGACTGCCTGTGAACTAAACCATGGTCTAATGCTACATGCTTTGATCACTAAAAGAAATAATGACATACTACCGAGTGAAATAGTATCAGTAATCAGAGAAAGAATGGACGGAGTTAGAAAAGAATCCAGATGCGAAGATAATAAGTTACAATTTGGTAAAGGAAAATCAAAATCCGCAGCGAAAAGAAGAGCACGACACCTAGAACGATGTCACAAATGCGGAAAATGGTCACATGGAGGTAAATGTTCAAATAATCAAACCTATTCAAATACCGAATTTGTTACTTTATGCAGAGACGGACCGTTCATATGTTTAGAAGAAAAGATACTGAATGCTCGAGGTTACGCCTATGTAGCCATGGAAAATCAATTAAACCGACTATCTTATGAATGGGATAGATCATATAACTAAGAAATCTATTCCACAGGTATGTCTGTACAGTTTTTATTTTTATTTTTTTTTATTTTTAACCTTTTGATAATAAACGCTAATTTGTTCGCTAAAAAGTATTAAATTGGTATTAAATAAAATTAGGTTTGGCGACCGAAATTATTGATATCATTCAAAAATTTATTACATCACTGCGAAATTTAACGTTTATTCTTAAGGTATAAATATCTTTAATCAATCAACCCAAAATATTTCAAAAATTCGTCATGAGTTAAATTAGGTCTTGGAACCGAAATTACTTTACCGAAAAGAGGGGCGCATATTTTTGATAATATTTGATTGATTAAAGTGGGATAAAAAGACAAAAAGATTTTTAATTTTATTTTTACCATATTTTTAAAATTAATATTTAAATCTTAAATTAATATTGTAAACTTTGTAAAAACAATATATTTAAAATTGTAAATATTTGAAAAATTAATATAAGTTTGATATGAATTTATAAATTTTTAAATTAAGTTTGGTGTAAATTTTTAATTTTTAAAATATTAATTTTTAATTTTATGCATTTCAAATTTTAAGTTTGGTGTGAATTTTTAATATTAATTTTGAATTTTATATTTAAGTTGTGTGAAGTAAAAAAAAAATAAAAATTTACTTTATCTCATTAAGTTAAGAATATGATTTTTAAAATTCGTCGTAAGTTGAAGACTAGGTCTTTGAACCGAAATTGCTTTACCCGAGGGAGGGACGAGAACTTTTATTATCATTATTTTTAATCTTATTGAATTAAAGTATGCCAAAAACATTGAAAAAACCCAAAAATCTTAGCTTTTAAAACAATCGCTACAAAAAGACAAATTTTAAAATTTTGTCGAGAGACGGACTAGGACATCGATCCGAAACGACCTCGTCCTAAATAACAAGGGAAACAAAATTTTAAAATTAATTACTTAATTGTTTTAATAAGTTAATGATTATAAAAAAAAAAAAAAAACTCCGCGAGTCGCGGAGTTTGAAGTGCAAAACCTCCGCGAGTCGCGGAGAGGTCGGATTAC
The DNA here is from genome assembly GCF_046630445.1 of Rutidosis leptorrhynchoides. Classification (NCBI taxonomy): domain Eukaryota; kingdom Viridiplantae; phylum Streptophyta; class Magnoliopsida; order Asterales; family Asteraceae; genus Rutidosis; species Rutidosis leptorrhynchoides. Next base: position 38,152,569 of record NC_092334.1, read on the forward strand.
AGAAAAAAAATAAAGAGCTACAACAGCTCAGTTTCATACTCCTCAACTCAAACAACCTGCGAAAACTGCACCCGAAAAACCCGAGAAAAAACCCCAAAAATCCCAATTTTTAACCGTTAATCACCAAATCTTTTGCTAAAATCATGTTGAGAAGGATGCTATCTAAGAATTACTCAAGAAAAACGGTAAATTTCTACACCTAAACACCATTTAATCCGAAATTTGGTGTTCTTGAGCTATTTTTTTCCCAATTTGATTTTGATGCTTTTTAGTGTAATTAGGCTTAAATTGTTTATGTATTATGCTTGTATAACCTAGATTGATGCTGTTTAACATGATTAGAAGCCTTAAACTTCAAATTTTGAGTAATCTAGGGTTTGTGTTCTTGAGCAAATTTGGGGCTTTTTGATATAAATAGGTTATGGCCGATTTTTGTCATGAATTGTTGCTAAATTAAGTAGTGTAACATGTCTAGGTAGTTAAATGATCCAAACTTTGAGCCTAAACATGATTTTGAGAATTAAAGTGGACTTTTTCAAGTCTAAAATTCATGAACTTGATTTTTGAAAGATAATGCCATTTGAGACTTGTTTAATTGCTAGTAATGATTATTTTGACATGTTATTTGAGTTGAATGCTTATGAACTTGGCGAACATTTTCGTATATGCTTATTTGAAAAAGTATAGATTTGATAAAAATGTGAAAATGAGCTTAAGTTTGATATAAATTGATAATGTCATTGTAATTATTTTGATTGATGATTTTGCTGACACTAATGCATATTTGGATGCACAAAAATTGTGTTTGATGTGTTTTGCAGAATGAAAGGGGTGAATCCTCATCCCAAGCCCGCAATGCTCCTGCTGAGAATTTGGAACAACAGGAGGTGGATAACTACTACAAGCAGGATATACCTCATCCAGTCATGACCTTTTCCGATATGCATTTGGAAGAGTTGCACCCGAACCTGAGATTTGACAGACTTTGGATAGATTATCCAAAATATCAACGGGGTTTGCATACTCTTCATTCTAAGGTTGTTGAGGTACCGAGGGTCATAGAATGAGGACCCCTAGAAGCTGTAGAATTGGCCGGGCCAATTAGGGAATTACTTGTACAGAGGTATGGTAATTCTTCTTTTAATGACTGGATATGTTTATTCACCATACGCAGACCTGTATATAAAGTATGGTGTGAAGAATTGTTATGTAGTATAGAGTTGAATGATCGGGTAGCTAGTTTAACCGATCGTTCTTTTATTAGATTTTTGTTAGGCGGTTCGATGCGCCACATGTCTTTACTGGACATGGCTCAGGCTTTACGTATATATACGCCTGAGGAGTTAGCGTCTGCCGATTGTAGAGGATTGATACTAAACGGTAGAAAGATAGATGAAAATTTTGATACACACGGTGTGTGGAGTCAAATGACAAGCCATCACCGTTTCAAAGGGGGAAATTACTCTTATTTGGATATAGATAGAGCCGAATTAAGAGTGATACATAGGTTTTTAGCTAATTCGATTACACAAAGGGGTAAGAACAAAGAAAAAGTAAATGAACAAGATTTGTTTTACCATATGTGTATTCGAGACCCACAAAGCGCTGTAAGTATACCATATTGTGTGGGTTATTATTTATCAGCTATGGTTCGGGGGATGCGACCACATAGCATAATAGGAGGTGGTATTTTTATTACTTTGATTGGTGAATATCTCGGTGTGGATATAAGTCGGGGGGGATTATTACTAGAAGAGCCGGAACCCCGCGATACTATAGGTTTAAATGTATACCATGGTGCAAAAGTTTTGAAGAGGCGAAATAACGCCGCAGTACGATACCATGGTAGACATCCACAGGTGGAGAGAAACCAGCAACAAGGTAATGTAGGAGGGGGGAATGAGATGCAAGAAATGCATAGGTTTATAGCTTCTCAGGAATACGAAAATGCTAGACAGAGAGCATTTGAAGATTGGCAAGTTCATCAGAACCAGATCATAGCTCATTGCCAACATATAGGTAGAAACTATATTCCTACACCGAAACCCATCTTCCCTCCTTGGTCTATAGAGATTCAGCCACCATATCCTACGTATGACCCTGCCGAAGCATTCTATAGCACTTATGGTTATGCCTGGAACCCCTATTGGTACCAATATCATCCTTAGTTTACTTATTATTTTTTTTATTTTGTAATTTGTAATTATTGATACATTTAATATTTTTGTTAATATTGTAATCATTTTTATAATTATCTAACTTTTATTCTTAGATTTTAATAATTTTTGAATGTGGGGTAATATACCAAACTTCAAAAATATGTATATATGTTTGCAGTTTATCTTATGTACACAACAGGGTAAAACAACGCATTTTCAAAGACTGGCATTAAGTTCAGCAAAAGCAACTAATTTTGACGACAAGATGCAAAATATATGTGAAATAACAACAAGACGGAATGAACAAATGATGTGCACCATTTATCATTCAGCAAACAAACGCCAATATATTTGGAAACTTTGGTAAAATTTAATCATTTTCACACAAATCACCCTCAATAATTTAAATTGTTACTGATTTCTTGCAAATGAGGGCATTGCAAGATCTTAAGTGTGGGAAGGGGTTAAATTCTTTCGGATTTTAAAATTTTTACTTTATACACTTGGTTACCATTAAAAATACTAGTAAAGCAGTAGTTGTATTAGAATCTAGTGCTCTCTGATAAAAAATGAACAGCCCTAGTCTTATATACTGACTACCCAATTCTAGTAAAATTTTTCAAAATTTTCAATTAAATGAATTCAAAATCATGTTTATACATATTTATGAACGATAAAACTAGGTTTTAACACCGAAATTATTGTTACCTCGGAAAGGACATAAATTAAGAAACAAACTAAAATGTTAAAATTCATTTAAAATGGAATAGAGGACGATAAAAAGGAAAATAAAAGCCAAGTGTGGGAAAATTTACCAAGTTATCTTAAACATATGTCACATATATCTGTAACAAATAACTGAAAATACTTTTGCTTTGGACTAAACTAAACTGTTTTTACCCGATGAAAGAAAAGAAGAGATGGATCTACACGATGAATCAATTCCATCATTAAAAGGAAGTAAAGTCTTCCGAAAAAGACACGCGCTTCTTGATTTAGGTCATGAAGTTGTCGTCCAGACCAGCTGTAGGTTGACGAAAAATCTAGAAAAGTCATCACTAAAATCAGCAGGAAATCCACGGACCTCAGCATTAAACAGGGTCGCCAAGTGGTCAGATTTATCCTAACCATGAGAAGGATTTATCTTGTACAATGGGGGGGCACCATGCAAATTAGCTTGATAAGACTAATGAATCAGATCCCCAGAAAGGATAATCTCCTTAAAGATTAAAAATCAGCTTTTAAGACTGATATTACTCAATCCTAGAGATTGACCTTAAAGATTGAGAATTACAAACTCATGGAATTCGATGATATCTAAACTCGAGCTTAAACGAGAAAATATTTTGATCAAAATTACAAACCGATTTGTTTTCTGAAAACCCTATTTTCAATGCGTTCATTACCATTGAACGTAAAATCCTAGGAATTCACCTGGAATTCATTAGGTCACCTGAACTAAATCGGGTGTCAACCGTAAGAACGGTGGTTGCATAGTGGTCAAAGACAGGACCTTGTGCCAGACCGAAAAATTATAAGGGTGAGCTTTACTATTGCTCCTACCAAGGATATTAATTGCGTCCGACACGTTATAGACCATAATCAAAAGCATGTCAGGGGACATTGCCTTAACAGTTGCTTGTTCAACGCTTTCCTTTACAACCGGACGGTAGTTTACCGAAAGGTAATATACGGGACAAGTAAACTGGACGTGTTGCTTTCCAAATACAAGGTTAGCAAGTGGGTGACACAAAACAGCAAGTTTTGAGCTAAAATTTTCAATTCTGAACCCCACCAAACCCACAAAAATATTTTGCAAACACCGGTAAAGGGTTATCCCGGAAAACTTATCTAGGGTAAAAACTAGATTTAATTTTCAAAAGATCAAATGTTTTCATAAAGATCCAATTTCCTTAATGGATCTAAATTTTTATAGTCATGTGGGACTGTAAACCATATCGTTACTACCATTGTTTATACCGCCGTATAGAAATCACTGATGTACAAAGTGTGAAGAATAAAAAAGTGATTCTAGTATTTCAAGACGATATTGCTTGAGGACAAGCAACGCTCAAGTGTGGGAATATTTGATAATGCTAAAAACGAACATATATTTCATAGCATTATTCCTCAAGAAAGACAAGCTTTTAGTTGCAATTGTTCTATTTACAAGTGATATTCGTTTAAATAATAAAAGGTGAAGACAAAAGACAGATTCGACGAATTGAAGACGCAAACGACCAAAAAGCTCAAAAGTACAAAAGACAATAAAAAAGGTTCCAATTATTGATAAAAAACGTCTCGAAATTACAAGAGTACAAGATTCAAAACGCAAAGTACAAGATATTAAATTGTACGCAAGGACGTTCGAAAATCCGGAACCGGGACCAGAGTCAACTCTTAACGCTCGACGCAACGGACTAAAAATTACAAGTTAATTAGGTATATAAATATAATATAATATATAATTAATTATATTAATTATATATATATATATATTATATTTATAAATAAAAACCGTCGGCAGAGAAAGACTCCAAGATATGAGCTGGAATTTCAAACTCCGCGACTTGCGGAGTTTGAAGGCAAAATTCACCGCGAGTCGCGGAGCACCAAAAATCGAAAATCCCTATAAAGCAAACCGAATTCTGATCATTTTTCATATTCTATTTCTCTCTTCTCTCATATATACGTAAAATATATATATATAATTTATATTTTAATTTTAATTTTAATTATAATTCTAATAATAAGGGTATGTTAGCGAAAATTGTAAGGGTGTAAGTCGAAATTCTGTCCGTGTAACGCTACGCTATTTTTAATCATTGTAAGTTATGTTCAACCTTTTTATATTAATGTCTCGTAGCTAAGTTATTATTATGCTTATTTAAAACGAAGTAATCATGATGTTGGGCTAATTACTAAAATTGGGTAATTGGGCTTTGTACCATAATTGGGGTTTGGACAAAAGAACGACACTTGTGGAAATTAGACTATGGGCTATTAATGGGCTTTATATTTGTTTAACTAAATGAAAGTTTGTTAATGTTAATATAAAGATTTACAATTGGGCGTCCCTATAAATTACCATATACACTCGATCGGACACGATGGGCGGGGTATTTATATGTACGAATAATCGTTCATTTAACCGGACACGGGAATGGATTAATAGCCACTAGAATAATTAAAACAGGGGTGAAATTACATTCAAGGGTAATTGGTGTAATTGTAAACAAAGTAGTAAAACCTTGGTTTACACGCAGTCGATAACCTGGTGTATTCATTAAACAAAGTATTAAAACCTTGTTACAATTCGAATCCCCAATTAGTTGGAATATTTAACTTCGGGTATAATAATAATTTGACGAGGACACTCGCACTTTATATTTATGACTGATGGACTGTTATGGACAAAAACCAGACGGACATATTAAATAATCCAGGACAAAGGACAATTAACCCATGGGCATAAAACTAAAATCAACACGTCAAACATCATGATTACGGAAGTTTAAATAAGCATAATTCTTTTATTTCATATTTAATTTCCTTTATTTTATATTTAATTGCACTTCTAATTATCGCACTTTTATTTATTGTTATTTAATCGCACTTTTAATTATCGTACTTTTTAATTATCGCAATTTTATTTTATCGCACTTTTATTATTCGCAATTTCATTATCGTTATTTACTTTACGCTTTAATTTAAGTCTTGTATTTATTTTATATTTTACATTAGGTTTTAACTGCGACTAAAGTCTTAAAATCGACAAACCGGTCATTAAACGGTAAAAACCCCCCTTTATAATAATAATATTACTTATATATATATTTGTATTTTTATAAAAGTAAACTAATATAGCGTTGAGCTTTGTTTAAAGATTTCCCTGTGGAACGAACCGGACTTACTAAAAACTACACTACTGTACGATTAGGTACACTGCCTATAAGTGTTGTAGCAAGGTTTAAGTATATCCATTCTATAAATAAATAAATATCTTGTGTAAAATTGTATCGTATTTAATAGCTTTTCCTGCAAAAATTTAATAGTATTTTATACCCCTCTGCTTTGACATCACCAATCGTTGTTTAAAAAAAAAAAAAAGTATTTGAGCAAGCTTTTGGGCCTGTAGCCATGTAGTAACAACTGCCAAACTAGTAGCCCAATATAAGTAATCCGTGTATAGTATTTGGTCCAATATTATGTAAAAACTAGAAAATGGCCAGACCCATGGCCATGTAATTCGGCCAGGAAAGAATGGGCCACATAGTCGAGCCAGGAGAGAAATTTTATTTAAAAAAATATATTAAAAAGACGAAATAGCTGACGTCATGCTAGCGTTGGCATATGACATCATCAATAGGTTACTATTATTATTGGGCGTTTTGGTAATTATACAACAACAACAATACCCAATACCACATGAGTGGTGTATGAGGGAGGTAATATGTAGACAATCCTTCCCCTATCCGAGAATAAGATAAGTCATTTTTCCACCCAGAGTGAAACACTCTCAAGAATAGAGGAAGTCATCACTCTCTTTATTCGACGGATAAAGAGATTGCTTCCGAGAGGACCTCCGGCCTTTAAGTAGAAAAAAGGTTTTATTTTTAAAAAATAATAATAATAATAATAGACGCCATGAAAATGGTAGAATCAAATTTCCATGTGTTTTAAATCCTACCTGGAATTTAATTTAGGCTCTAAGAATCAGTCAAGTCGCCATCAAATCGACGATTGCAGTCGACTCAATAGAGCCATAGTTTTGGTAATTATACATTTTCCACTAATATTATTGTATATAACGTATTGTAGACTTGAAATACTCTCACACGATTTGATAGAGTCAATAATCGACCCGTGAGAATCAAAATCACTTGAAGTATCAAAGTTCAAGTCTTATTTTCTATATTTTCTAATCGACGTGTAAGAGTCGACTCGTGACTTGAAAAATGAGTAACAGGTATGAAGTCAATAACAAACATTTCACAATTGATGTGAAAAATAAAATTTAAAATAAATAATTAAAACATGTGTAATTGTATCATGATTGGATGTATACTAATCACCATGTTTAATACAGTTAAACCAAAATTACAATACAAACCTTATATATAAAAATTGTGTTAACAACTGGTATCTAGGTGTTGTAACGTTGATGACACATTACTGACATACTTATTTATTACTCTGTAATTGACTATTCTTTTCCCTTAAAAACAAGGATTATACAAATAGGAGTCGGAGTCATTATATCGATGAATGATTCATGGTTACAATTTACAAAGATACACACCTTAACAAATGATCGAAGCCCTCTATTAACAGTAACACAAACAAATTATTATTATTTATTATAGGGCTTTAAAACAAAGGTGATAACGCCAAAATCATACATGTTTATTGTCGTTATTTCGATCTAATTCTGTATCTATTTGTATGTATTTGTTGTACTTAAGCATTGTAATTCATGTACATTTGTAAAAGTCCATTGTAATTGAACAAATGAAGACCAACAGCGAAAACAAAGTTAAAACGAAGATTGAACGCTTAAAACAACCCGAAATCACTGAAACAGGTCCAAATGCGGCGCATCTCTCTTAGATGCGGCACATCTCTGCACCAAATAACTCCCGACAGTTTCAGATGCGGAGCATAAAGATTTCTGGACCAAAACTACACCAGATGCGGCGCATCTGAGAGGGATGCGACGCATCCAAGCCAGATGCGGCGCATTTGTCCCAGATGCGGCGCATCTGATCCCCCGCCGACAGTCCTGAGTGCAGAACCTAGCTGGAATCTACTGAACATAAAGAGATGCGGCGCATCCCAAAGAGATGCGGCGCATCTGGTCACTTTCTGGCCAAAATACCTAACTTTTGAGCCTATTTAATGGAGCATTTGGTTACATACTTCACACACCTTCACTATTACGTTCTCCATCAGTTCTAGTACGATTTTCAAGGCTCAAGGAAGGCTACAAGGCAATCTCCACTCTTTCAACATCAAGATTAAGCTAGGATCATTCATCACTATTGGTATTATTGTTCTATATCTTTTAAACATGAATTCAACTAGTATTTACTGTTCCATTAGTTCTATTATGATTATGTTAGGCTAAAAGCCTTGTGTGTTTGCTTCAATGTAAGATTTATGGCTTGAGATTGTTCTATACTTTGATGTTATGCTAGTTATATATATGTTTGATTGATTAAATCATCTAGTCCAACTACAAGAACCATAGTTATGATTGTTTAGTTCATCACTTCAATTACATAAATTGCAAACCTATTAATGTGAGTTAACTCGGTGAACAATTTATGCTTCAATACAACTAGTAATCTAGACGGTAAGATACATAAGCTTAAGTAATTTTGTTATGTGTTTAATCCGGTAATTGAAGGAGTTCCAAAATAACATAGTCATGAAATTACCTCAAGTAATTGTTGTAGTTTAGGTTTTACGTGAGTTTAACCGGGTTGGGTCTAGTTAGTTAAATCAATCTAAATCACCATGTTCTTTCGAGAAATCCATTGTTGTAACCATCTTTATATCCTAGTTCAATTATACGAGTTGTGACTTGATTTATGTGAGTTTATCATTGGTTATAACTTGTACTTCAACACCTAGTGATTTAGACATCTACATGTGAGTATAGGATGGTAATTGAATGATATTTAGGTTTTACAATCGTGTAGTTTACTTAGAGTGATCTTAGTAAACTAGGTTTTATGTGAATTTAACCAAAGAAGAATCCTGTTGATTAAACATAGTTCTTAAGTTTATAGAAATTGTGAAATTGATATAAACTGCTCTATTGTAACTATCACATAACGGTTTTAATTATAAAAGAACAATCCTTGTCATTTATCAAGCATAGAAGTAAACACCACATTCTCATTCTTGTTATTCATTATATTTATTTACTGTTTCGTTAAATGAAAATACAACTTCAAACACAAACCCCCCTTTATAATAATTAATCGTTGTAAAATCCTTAAAACAAACTTCTCCCTGTGGATCGAACTGGTCAATTTACTTGCTAGTTACTACATGATCGGGTTTTAGTTGCCTGTATTATGTGTTAATTATTAAGCATATTGTCTACATTTTAAAGGTTACGTCTTAACACATCAACTTTTTGGCGCCGCTGCCGGGGATGCGGTTTTGTTACAAGATTTTAATAAACTTTGAATTATTCGATCCTTTTGTAGGAATTCAATTCCTAGAAAAGTTACTTTTTATTGTAAGCTTGTGTTTTTGCAATTGGTTTGTTTATGGTGTTGTGATTGCAGGATAGGTATTGATGCATGAATCTACGTTCTTCCAACTCTAATTTAATTCCTTCATATATCCTGAATCTGAAAGAGAGCTTCACGAACGCTTAAGAGCTCAAGAAGTAGAATCTCTTGCTCAGGGTTTAGAATCACTTTCATTGGATTCTAACTCTGAACCAGTTATTCAACCAATCATAGAGCCAGTTATTAAAGAAGAGGAAGAGATGGCTGCTACAAATCAAACGATGGATGCATTAATGAAGGCAACAAGAACAGGTCAAGGCCACACAATTATTCAACCTACGATGTGTCACGATCCTACTTTTTTCGTTATCTTTTTCGTTAATTATTTAATGACCGTTAACTGTTATTCGTGCTATGTCATTTCTATGGCCTATATTATTATATTAATAATCATATATTAATTATTAAGTGTTATGTGAATATTTGTTTTCGTATTTTAAATTATACGTTTCTACGTGTCGCGGATTTCTGTTCGGCGAATCTTTTCGGTTTTCAAACCAACGGTCGTGTTTTTGGGATATTTAAATCCTAATTATTTTAAATATGATATTTTAAGATCATATTATTATATAGGGTGCTTATATTTATTTTTCGTCGCGCGTTTGTTTTCTTTCCGGATTTTTAATCGCGTAAGTGCGTTTTCGCGTTTCGAGACTCGTTCAGGCTTTCGGGCCATCAGGAAATAATCTTTTAGCAAGTTGGCACACCATGGGCCCCACCCCATCCATATTCGTCCGAATGGGGGGAGGGAGGGAGTATTACTCCCTTGATTTCTATTTTTGATGTTTTATTTTTCCATTCCACAAAATCCCTTAACCTAATATTATTTTTGGTGCTCACTCCTCTCTCCCTCTTCTCTTTGCCGTCGCCAACCATCACCATATCATCATCATCATCAACCAAAAATATTGCTTGGATCAAGGATCAATTAACACCAACGCATTCCTCGTTCCGTTCTCTACGCGATCATACCAATTGTTTCTTGATTAGGGTATAAACCCTAACCCTAGAACTTTTAATTTTTATTTATTTTTCTGTATTTTATGTTTATATTATTAGTATGATGATTATTAGTTGTTGTAATGTTGATTGTATGCTTAGAATTGCTCGATTGCATATTTTTCGGTTTGATAAAATTGGGACAGCAGCTTTTTCGTGTGTTTCTGATATTGTAACTGATGTTGATCATAAAATAAAGTATATAAATGAGTTCCTCTCATCAAGACATTAATTTTAGACTTCGGATTCATGTCGTTTCGATTTCCAGAGCCCTAGATATGATCAAAGTGGTATTTTGTTAAGATTGAAATGTGATTTTGGTATGAACCAGGTTTGGTCCAACTTTGTGACCATATTTGGTGACTTTAGGGTGTTTTAGTGTGTTAGGACTGATGGTGGGGCGAACTTTCATGTTCGGGTCATCTCAATCCGAGCCACGAATCACCCGTTACGTCTAAAACACGTTTTTGATTGAATTGAAGTTGCAAGTAGTGTATTGGCTATATATCACGACTTGTGGGCTGTTCATGGTGTGTTCTTGAGTGTACCAAAGTGTCGGGTGGTTTACTTAGGCGGAGATATATGTAAGGCTCGCCGAAAACCGACACCCGGGGCTCAGGATACGACCCGATGAACTTTTGATTTAAAACTTTTGACTAATTATTAAACTTATGATATAAATAATGGATTTCATTATCATTTAATTACTTATGATAAAAAAAGTAATTATTATTAAATACAACTTATGATATATTTATTATATCATTTAATTAATACTTATGATTTAATTAACATTTTAATTAAACATATGATTAATAATACTTTTATTATTAATGGAAAATACTTATGATAAGTATTAAACTTATATTATGAGATTATTATAATAAGACTTATAATAAGGATTAATTAATTATTTAATTATTATAAGGCTTAGTTATTATTTAATTATAATTTAATTATTAAATACTTATGATTTAATAATTATAATTAGAAACTTATGATATGATTTAAAATTTATTATTAATTAATAATACTTACATTATGACTAATATGTAATTAATTAATTAAATACTTATGTTATATTAATTACATCATTTAAACTTATATTAACTTTAATAATTCATTTTAATTTAATTAAACTTATGTTATGACATAATTAGACATATTTAACTTTAATAAACATTATAACTTACATTATTATTATAACTTACATTTTTAAAATTAACGTTGCCTAGGTTTGACCAAGGTTGACTTTTGAGTTGACTTTCGGTTGACTTTGACTTTCAGTTGACTTTTGTTGACTTTCTAATTAAGGAAGCTTTCCTAACTTATAAACTTTCCTAAAATAGCAACTTTCTAAATTTGGAAACTTTCCAAAAATAGAAACTTTCCAAAAATAGAAACTTTCCAAAAATGGAAACCTGCTAAAAATAGAAACTTTCTAAAAATAGAAAGTGTGTGTCCGTAAGCTGTTCCGATCAAACCAATGCATATTAAGTATTGTTCTAAGTCTACTTGCAACATGTACAATAGCTATCATACTAAGACTTGACCTAAGTTAGTTATTTATATCGACCTGCTTTATTTATAGGTCGGCATTGTGATCATTCCTGATCACTGTACTCATTTGCTGTTCGCTAAATTGTGTTGGTTACTTCGTTAGTATTAAGGTGAGTTATAGTCCCGTTTTAAATACTTTTCAAAGTATATTTTTGGAATGTGATTACATGCATTTTATTTCACGTTTAGACACAAGTGACAATTAAATTTAAATTATTCATTGTGAGTTGGACAAAAATATTCACTAGTCTGGTAACTGTAATCATTGGTTTCTACCGGTGAACGCGAATCTTACGGATTGATCTATCAGGTTTGACAACCCCATTTCGAGCTAGTCGCGCTAGCAATTTATAATCGGAATGTTTAGTACTTCGTATTTTTTTGTAGATACACTATCCAGTGTATATTTTTTTATTGTGTTTGGCAAGGGTAAATAAAGGGTTAAGTGGTTATCAGGTGGCTCATTGATAATGGAATAATGTTTAATGTTTTCTAACATTTTTAAATCTTGTGGTCTAAAGTTTATTTAATTATTTAAACCTATAATTCACTCAACCTTTGTGTTGACAGTTTACTCGCATGTTTTCACAGGTACTTGAGTTTATGTGATGCTTCCGCTGTGTTTAGAAGAGTCTGCATGCATTTGGGAAGATCTTAATGAAACAATTTATGAAACTTAAGCTTGCATTCTATTTTTGGATACTTTAATTTGTGGGTTTGTTGACAGTGTTTTGTGTCAACTTTGGTTAATTAATATGTTGGGTTACTTTTAAACTACATATTTTGGTATGCTTTCCTTTTTGGGAAACTTTTGAAATAAAAGAATGCAATGTCATTTGTTAAATTCATTTAAGTTCGATCAAGCTGTGGGACCAAGTGACGGAGCCGTTAAGTGTTTTGACGGGGCCATCACAGTTGGTATCAGAGCCAGGTTGTAGGGAACTAGGCGGTCTTAATATGGTCAACCCTTGGTTCTTAGGGTACATTAGAGTCTAGTCTACAGCCCGACCCTTTTGCTATAGCATTATTATGCATTTCATTCCGTATGAGTTATATCATTAGCATTTATATCTTTTGGTATGTGGTTTGCGGTTTTACTGTTTGCAGATGTCGACTTCGAGCGATAACTCTGTTGCTGCTCCTGCTCCTCCGGCTGCTGCCAGACGCCGTGCTGGTCAACCAGTGATCGATGATCCTGTTCACTACTACTTTTCCACTCTTACTCATATGAACAGGGCTTACAATGAAATGACGCGTATTAATGCTCTTAGTGATTGTATGCGTACTTTGCCACACAACGAGATGATGGACCAGATTCGAGCTAGTATGGATTCATTTGTTAGCTTCAAGAACAATGTTGGGTTCGAGAATTGTAAGCGTAACCGTGAAGTTGACGCTAGGTTCGAGGCTCTAGAGAGCACAGTTCATGGTTTGAAGGAAGAGTTGGAAGAAGTGAAAGGAAAGTTGCGGAAGTATGAGCCTTCTGCTGAGACTCATGCTGGCCCAGCTTATCACACCCGCTCTAAGCAGATGTGATATGATGATTCATGATTGATTACTTATTTCATAAGACTTAATGTCCTTTCATACATACATTTTTGGGTTTTGTACGGCGTTTTGCCGAGGATTTTATTAAGATTTTGTTATGGGATGTTTTTCATTATGTATGGATGGTTATTTTTATGACATCTATTATCATTATCACATTTTATTTCTGATGTTGTGACTCTTGGCATGTTATATTATGCGTAATGTAGATCATGTATGTTAGGTGCTATGTATGTTGTATGATGTTATCATAAAATATGTATGCATGTGGTGGTTATTTCTATAACAATCATAACTGTCATGTTATTACTCATAGTGGTTGCTGACTATTATTTTAATGGTTAATCTTTTCGTGTTCGATCTATTCCTTTATAACACTGGTATTATTCTTAGTACTAACGGTTGTGTTATTCTGTTTTGAAGATCATGCCTCCTAGAGAGTCCAACGAAGCCCGTATCCAACATCTTGCTACCGAAGGGATAGCTGCTGCTATGGCAGCGAATGCTAATGCTAATGCGAACAATAATCAGGTGGGATGCTCCCACAAAACGTTCATGGCAAGTCGCCCACAGAAATTCAGTGGTACAGAAGGACCCATAGGACTTACCCGCTGGTTCAAGAAAATCGAGTCTATTTTCAGGGTTAGTCGAGTCCGAGAGGAAGACAAGGTTAGTTTTGCTAGCTGCACTTTGAAGGATAGTGCATTGACCTGGTGGAACAACTTGGTTAACAGTTTGGGAAATGATGTGGCTTATGGTTTAACTTGGAATAATTTCAAGGAAAGAATGATCACCCGCTACCGACCTAGGGGTGAGTTTAAGAAGTTAGAGGTTGAACTTAAAAACTTAAAAATGAAGGGCACCGAATTATATGCCTACGAGCAGAGATTCTTTGAGTTGACTTTGTTGTGCCCTAATGTTTATGCCGATGAGAATCTTAAGATTGAAGCTTACATTGATGGGTTGTCCGAGAAAATTGAACATGGAGTTGAATCTAGTGAGCCCCAGACTATTGAGGCCGCGATGTCAATGGCTCATAAGTTGAATGATAAGATCTTGAGAAGAAGCAAGGCTGCTGTAACCGAACCCAGTGAAGAGACTGTTAAGAAAGCTGATAATGGGAAGAGAAAGTGGGATAATAACCGCAATCAAAACCAGAGTCAGCAGAAAAAGCAGGATACTTCTGGTTCGAATAACCGCAGTCAGCGTGTGTGTCCTCGTTGTTACAAGGCTCATGATGGTTTCTGTACCGTGACTTGCAAGAGGTGTTCTAAACAGGGACACATTGCTAAGGATTATACGGTGCTTTTGCCGGGTTCTACTGCTCCTGCTGCAGGTGATAATAATGGTAATAATGCTGGTAATAGAGGTGGTAATGGTAATGGTAATGGAAAGTCGAATAATGGTGGTAATCCGAGGGTTTGTTACGAGTGTGGGAAGCCGGGGCATTTCCGTGATGCCTGTCCCAACAAGAAGACTGCAGAGACTGCGCGTGGTAGAGCGTTCAACATTAATGCTAGGGATGCTGAGGAAGATCCTAAACTTGTTACTGGTACATTCTCGGTCAATGATTTATCAGTTTATGTACTATTTGATTCAGGGGCTGATTTGAGTTTTGTGTCGAGTAAATTGAGTCCAAAAATCAAAACACCGTTAACTCCTTTAGACAATACGTATGTTGTTGAAATAGCTAATGGTAAGGTACTCACTGCTAAGACTGTGCATCGTAAGTGTAACATTAGTTTAGCTGGTAGAGATTTTGAGATAGATTTGGTACCGATTGAACTTGGTAGTTTTGACATTGTTATTAGGATGGATTGGTTATCTGCGAATCGTGCTGAGATTGTGTGTTATGATAAAGCTATTCATATTACTAATGTAGTTGGAGAGCCGCTGATGGTTTTTGGAGATAAGAGGTGCCGACAGTTAAATCTTATTAGCTGTTTGAAAGTTCTTAAACATCTTCGCAAAGGCTGTCATGCTATTCTAGCCCCTGTTATTGATTCCGATAGAGAAACGAAGAGTGTTGGTGATGTTCACATTGTTAGAGATTTTCCTGAGGTATTTCCCGAAGATTTACGTGGTCTTCCGCTGCAACGCGCGGTAGAATTTCAAATTGATCTTGTTCCCGGTGCTGCTCCCGTAGCACGTGCTCCTTATCGTCTTGCGCCTTCTGAACTTCAAGAATTGTCAAGTCAACTTCGTGAGTTGTTAGACAAAGGTTTTATTCGTCCTAGTTCGTCCCCTTGGGGAGCTCTTGTTCTGTTTGTTAAGAAGAAGGATGGTTCTTTTCGTTTGTGCATTGATTATCGTGAGTTGAACAAGCTTACTATTAAAAACCGTTATCCCCTTCCGAGAATTGATGATCTGTTCGATCAGCTTCAGGGTTCATCTGTTTATTCAAAAATCGATCTTTGTTCCGGCTATCATCAGTTGCGTGTTAAAGAATCTGATGTTTCAAAAACTGCTTTTCGCACCCGTTACGGTCACTTTGAGTTTCTTGTTATGCTGTTCGGATTGACAAATGCACCTGCTGTGTTCATGGACCTCATGAACCGTGTGTGTAGACCCTATCTGGACAAGTTCGTTATTGTGTTCATCGACGACATCCTTATTTATTCGAAGAGTGATGAAGAGCACGAGGAACATTTGAGGTTAGTGCTTGATCTGTTGAGAAAAGAAGAGTTGTACGCTAAGTTCTCTAAGTGTGCATTCTGATTACGAGAAGTTCAATTCCTTGGACACATTGTTAGTAAACAAGGGATACAAGTTGATCCAGCTAAGATTGAGGCGATTGAAAGGTGGGAAACTCCGAAAACTCCTACCCAGATTCGTCAGTTCCTAGGATTGGCAGGTTACTATCGAAGGTTCATTCAAGATTTCTCTCGTATCGCGAAACCTCTGACTGCTTTAACGCATAAAGGGAAGAAGTACGAGTGGAAGTATGAACAAGAGACTGCTTTTCAGATTTTAAAGAAGAAGTTGACTACCGCTCCGATATTGTCACTACCTGAGGGTAATGATGATTTTGTTGTTTATTGTGATGCTTCGCGTCAGGGCTTTGGCTGTGTTTTGATGCAGCGAAAGAAAGTCATTGCGTATGCGTCACGCCAGTTGAAGATTCACGAGCAGAACTATACAACTCATGATTTAGAGTTGGGGGCCGTTGTTTTTGTACTTAAGATTTGGAGACATTATTTGTATGGGGTCAAGAGTACTATGTACACAGATCACAAAAGTCTTCAACATATCCTCGATCAAAAACAGTTGAACATGAGATAACGAAGATGGATTGAGACGTTGAATGATTACGATTGTGAACTTTTGTATCATCTGGGTAAGGCTAATGTTGTGGCGGATGCGTTGAGTCGTAAAGAAAGGGCTGAACCTCGCAGGTTTAGGGCCTTGAATATGACAATTAGAACAAACCTCGCAAGACAGATTCTTGAGGCACAACAAGAAGCCTTAAAGGAAGAGAATTTTGTGAAAGAGAACGTAAGAGGTATGGCTAAGAAATTTGAGATTTGAGCAGATGGTACTAGGTACTTTGCAGGACGTCTTTAGGTTCCGAAGTTTGGTGAACTGTGACAACTTGTTTTGGATGAGGCTCATAAGTCTAGGTACTCTATTCATCCTGGTTCAGGAAAGATGTATCATGATCTTAAGAAGCTGTATTGGTGGCCAAATTTGAAAGGTGATGTGGCTACGTATGTGGCTAAGTGTTTGACCTGTGCTAAGGTTAAAGCTGAACATCAAAAACCGTCTGGACTGCTGATATAACCCGAGATTCCCGAGTGGAAGTGGGAAGGAATTACAATGGATTTTATTACTAAGTTACCGAGAGTTGCGGGTGGCTATGACACTATTTGAGTGATTGTAGATCGACTCACTAAGTCGGCTCACTTTTTGCCGATTAGGGAAACAGATTCAATGGAGAAACTCACTCGTTTATACTTGAAGGAGATTGTTTCTAGGCATGGTGTTCCTGTATCCATTATTTCGGACCGAGACAGTCGATTTGTATCGAGGTTTTGGCGATCTTTACAGGAAGCCTTGGGAACTAGATTAGATATGAGCACCGCTTATCATCCTCAAACAGATGGTCAGAGTGAAAGGACCATTCAGACGTTGGAAGATATGTTACGAGCATGTGTTATCGATTTTGGTAATGGGTGGGATAAATATTTGCCGCTAGCTGAGTTTTCTTATAACAACAGTTATCACGCAAGTATTCAAGCCGCACCGTTTGAAGCTCTGTACGGTAGAAAGTGTAGGTCTCCTGTCTGTTGGAATGAGGTTGGGGATGCTCAACTCACAGGTCCAGAAATTATTCACGAGACTACCGAGAAGATTGTACAGATTAAGGACAGGTTGAGAACCGCTAGAAGTCGGCAAAAGAGTTATGCCGATAGGGGAAGGAAAGATGTGGAATTTCAAGTTGGTGATCGTGTTATGTTAAAGGTTTCACCTTGGAAGGGTGTGATCCTTTTTGGTAAAAGGGGAAAGCTAAGTCCTCATTTTGTTGGACCGTTTGAGATTGTTGAGAGAGTTGGACCGGCGGCTTATCATTTGAAGTTGCCACAAGAACTCAGTGCTGTTCAAGATGTTTTTCATGTATCGAATTTAAAGAAGTGTTTGGCCAAGGCCGATAAGACTATTCCTCTGGAAGAACTTCATGTTGATAAGCAACTACACTTTATTGAGGAACCTATTGAAATTATGGATCGAGAAGTTAAGACTCTTAAGCAGAGCCGAATTCCTATTGTCCGGGTTAGATGGAACGCCAGACGCGGTCCCGAGTACACATGGGAGCATGAAGATCAGATGAAGCAGAAGTATCCGCATTTGTTCCCAGATGCTGAGTCAACCCCTGCACCTGCTTAAATTTCGGGACGAAATTTCCGTAACGGGAAGGTACTGTCACGACCCTACTTTTTCCGTTATCTTTTTCGTTAATTATTTAATGACCGTTAACTGTTATTCGTGCTATGTCATTTCTATGGCCTATATTATTATATTAATAATAATATATTAATTATTAAGTGTTATGTGAATATTTGTATTCGTATTTTAAATTATACGTTTCTACGTGTCGCGAATTTCTGCCCGGCGAATCTTTTCGGTTTTCAAACCAACGGTCGCGTTTTTGGGATATTTAAATCCTAATTATTTTAAATATGATATTTTAAGATCATATTATTATATAGGGTATTTATATTTATTTTTCGTCGCGCGTTTGTTATCTTTCCGGATTTTTAATCGCGTAAGTGCGTTTTCGCGTTTAGGGACTCGTTCGGGCTTTCGGGCCATCAGGAAATAATCTTTTAGCAAGTTATCCCACCATGGGGCCCACCCCATCCATATTCGGCCGAATGGGGGGAGGGAGGGAGTATTACTCCCTTGATTTCTATTTTTGATGTTTTATTTTTCCATTCCACAAAATCCCTTAACCTAATATTATTTTTGGTGCTCTCTCCTCTCTCCCTCTTCTCTTTGCCATTGCCAACCATCACCATATCATCATCATCAACCAAAAATATTGCTTGGATCAAGGATCAATTAACACCAACGCATTCCCCGTTCCGTTCTCTACGCGATCATACCAATTGTTTCTTGATTAGGGTATAAACCCTAACCCTAGAACTTTTAATTTTTATTTATTTTTCTGTATTTTATGTTTATATTATTAGTATGATGATTATTAGTTGTTGTAATATTGATTGTATGCGTAGAATTGCTCGATTGCATATTTTTCGGTTTGATAAAATTGGGACAGCAGCTTTTTTGTGTGTTTCTGATATTGTAACTGATGTTGATCATAAAATAAAGTATATAAATGAGTTCTTCTCATCAAGACATTAATTTTAGACTCCAGATTCATGTCGTTTTGATTTCCGGAGCCCTAGATATGATCAAAGTGGTATTTTGTTAAGATTGAAATGTGATTTTGGTATGAACCATGTTTGGTCCGACTTTCCATATTTGGTGACTTTAGGGTGTGTTAGTGTGTTAGGACTAATTGTGGGGCGAACTTTCATGTTCGGGTCATCTCAATCCGAGCCACGAATCACCCGTTACGTCTAAAACACGTTTTTGATTGAATTGAAGTTGCAAGTAGTGTATTGGCTGTATATCACGACTTGTGGGCTGGTCATGATGTGTTCTTGAGTGTACCAAGGTGTCGGGTGGTTTACTTAGGCAGAGATATATGTAAGGCTCGCCGAAAACCGACACCCGGGGCTCAGGATGCTGTAGTGACCCGAACTTTTCCATGTTTATATATATTAATTGAGATTGATATTTACATGATTAAATGTTTCCAACATGTTAAGCAATCAAACTTGTTAAGGCTTGATTAATTGAAATATGTTTCATATAGACAATTGACCACCCAAGTTGACCGGCGATTCACGAACGTTAAAACTTGTAAAAACGACATGACGATATATATATGGATATACATATGGTTAACATGAGATTATGATAAGTAAGTATCTCCATAAGTATATTAACAATGAGTTATATACATATAAACAAGACTACTAACTTAAGGATTTCGAAACGAGACATATATGTAACGATTATCGTTGTAACGACATTTAAATGTATATATATCATATTAAGATATATTAATATATCATAATATCATGATAATATAATAATTTAACATCTCATTAGATATAATAAACAATGGGTTAACAACATTAATTGAGATCGTTAACTTAAAGGTTTCAAAACAACACTTACATGTAACGACTAACGATGACTTAACGACTCAGTTAAAATGTATATACATGTAGTGTATTTAGATGTATTAAAATACTTTTGGAAGACTTCAAGACATATATCAAAACAATCATACTTAACGAAAATGGTTACAGTTACTTTCCCATTCTTTTCTTTCATCAAGAATTCTAGTCGTATTCTTACCCGTATTATACACAGCTTCAAAACGTACTTACTATGGGTATATACCAATAGGAACTAGCATGGGATTCCACTCTTGATTATGTCATGTATGACTAATCAATTTTAACTTCTACCATGAGCTAGTCAACTAACTAGAACTCCTTTTAACCCCACTCACCACTCACCAATTACCACTCATCATTCACTCCATTTCACTTCCAATTCTCTTTCTAATTCTCTCTCAACACACACACACTATTATGAACGTATTTTTCCAGTAGTTAATCATCATCTTCATCAAAAATCACTTCAAGAATCAAGCTATAATCATCATAGGAAGAACACTTCAAGAACACTTCAAAAATCCCTTCAAGTTTACTAATTTACTTCCAAGCTTTCTAATCCATTCCAAGTAATCATCTAAGATCAAGAAACCTTTGTTATATACAGCAGGTTATCTTTCTTATTCAAGGTAATATTCATATTCAAACTTTGATTCAATTTCTATAACTATAAACTATCTTAATTCGAGTAAAAATCTTACTTGAACTTGTTTTTGTGTCATGATCCTACTTCAAGAACTTTCAAGCCATCCAAGATCCTTTGAAGCTAGATCATTTCTTGTCACTTCCAGTAGGTTTACCTACTAAACTTAAGGTATTAATGATGTTCATAACATCATTCGATTCATATATATATAACTATCTTATTCGAAGGTTTAAACTCGCAATCACTAGAACATAGTTTAGTTAATTCTAAACTTGTTCGCAAACAAAAGTTAATCCTTCTAACTTGACTTTTAAAATTAACTAAACACATGTTCTATATCTATATGATATGCTAACTTAATGATTTAAAACCTGGAAACACGAAAAACACCGTAAAACCGAATTTACGCCGTCGTAGTAACACCGCGGGCTGTTTTGGGTTAGTTAATTAAAAACTATGATAAACTTTGATTTAAAAGTTGTTATTCTGAGAAAATGATTTTTATTATGAACATGAAACTATATACAAAAATTATGGTTAAACTCAAAGTGGAAGTATGTTTTCTAAAATGGTCATCTAGCGTTCTTTCGACTGAAATGACTACCTTTACAAAAACGACTTGTAACTTATTTTTCCGACTATAAACCTATACTTTTTCTGTTTAGATTCATAAAATAGAGTTCAATATGAAACCATAGCAATTTGATTCACTCAAAACGGATTTAAAATGAAGAAGTTATGGGTAAAACAAGATTGGATAATTTTTCTCATTTTAGCTACGTGAAAATTGGTAACAAATCTATTCCAACCATAACTTAATCAACTTGTATTGTATATTATGTAATCTTGAGATACCATAGACACGTATACAATGTTTTGACCTATCATGTCGACACATCTATATATATTTCGGAACAACCATAGACACTCTATATGTGAATGTTGGAGTTAGCTATACAGGGTTGAGGTTGATTCCAAAATATATATAGTTTGAGTTGTGATCAATACTGAGATACGTATACCCTGGGTCGTGGATTGATTCAAGATAATATTTATCGATTTATTTCTGTACATCTAACTGTGGACAACTAGTTGTAGGTTACTAACGAGGACAGATGACTTAATAAACTTAAAACATCAAAATATATTAAAAGTGTCGTAAATATATTTTGAACATACTTTAATATATATGTATATATTGTTATAGGTTCGTGAATCAACAGTGGCCAAGTCTTACTTCTCGACGAAGTAAAAATCTGTGAAAGTGAGTTATAGTCCCACTTTTAAAATTTAATATTTTTGGGATGAGAATATATGCAGGTTTATTAAATGATTTACAAAATAGACACAAGTACGTGAAACTACATTCTATGGTTGAATTATCGAAATCGAATATGCCCCTTTTTATTAAGTCTGGTAATCTAAGAATTAGGGAACAGACACCCTAATTGACGCGAATCCTAAAGATAGATCTATCGGGCCCAACAAGCCCCATCCAAAGTACCGGATGCTTTAGTACTTCGAAATTTATATCATATCCGAAGGGTGTCCCGGAATGATGGGGATATTCTTATATATGCATCTTGTTAATGTCGGTTACCAGGTGTTCACCATATGAATGATTTTTATCTCTATGTATGGGATGTGTATTGAAATATGAAATCTTGTGGTCTATTATTATGATTTGATATATATAGGTTAAACCTATAACTTACCAACATTTTTGTTGACGTTTTAAGCATGTTTATTCTCAGGTGATTATTAAGAGCTTCCGCTGTCGCATACTTAAATAAGGACGAGATTTGGAGTCCATGCTTGTATGATATTGTGTAAAAACTGCATTCAAGAAACTTATTTTGTTGTAACATATTTGTATTGTAAACCATTATGTAATGGTCGTGTGTAAACAGGATATTTTAGATTATCATTATTTGATAATCTACGTAAAGCTTTTTAAACCTTTATTGATGAAATAAAGGTTATGGTTTGTTTTAAAATGAATGCAGTCTTTGAAAAACGTCTCATATAGAGGTCAAAACCTCGCAACGAAATCAATTAATATGGAACGTTTTTTAATCAATAAGAACGGGAAATTTCAGTTGGTATCCGAGCGTTGGTCTTAGAGAACCAGAATTTTGCATTAGTGTGTCTTATCGAGTTTGTTAGGATGCATTAGTGAGTCTGGACTTCGACCGTGTTTACTTGAAAAATGATTGCTTAACAAATTTTGTTGGAAACTATATATTTTTAACATGTGAATATTATGTGATATATTAATCTCTTAACGCGTTTGATATTATGTGATAGATGTCTACCTCTAGAACAAGTCCCATTGACTCACCTAATAATAATGAAGAGTCAAATGTAAATTGGAATGATTCGTGGACTGATTCACAAGTTCCCGAAGAGGAACCGGAAGAAGAGTCGGAACCGGAAGAAGAATCGGAACCGGAAGAAGAATCGGTGGGGGAAATAATAAAATGGTTAAGTAAAAGAAAATCCTCAACCAACCGACCAAGGTTAATTATGGTCAATGGTGTTTCTGCTAAGGAAGCAAAATATTGGGAGGATTACCAATTCTCCGATGAATCGGATTCTGACGAGAATTCCGATGATGTTATAGAAATTACCCCAACTGAATTTAAAAAGGCAAAAGAAAATAATAAGGGAAAGGGCATAAAAATAGAGAAATCTAATTCCAACCCCGATGAACTTTATATGTATCGTCAACCCTCGAAGTCCTTAAGTTGTAACAATGACCCGGGAACCTCTAAACCACCAGGTTTTTCTAAACCAATGTGGAAAACGACGGCTCGTATTAGGGGAACATCATATATCCCTAGAAACTTGGCAAAACGAACCAAAATCGAAGAAGAAGAAACAAGCTAGTCGGAATAAGATAGTTGTATTCGTGTGGTGTAATATATGTAATATAGTGTGCTTATGCTTTATGATATATGTAAAAATTGCTTGTATTAATAAGTATTTTTTTTTTTATGAATCTAACTCTTGTCTATTTTACAGTATAAAAACACAAAATGGATAGACAACCCAATATTTTAAGAGACCTACCCGGAGACATGATTGATGAAATCTTGTCTAGAGTCGGTCAGAATTCTTCGGCACAACTATTTAAGGCGAGATCAGTTTGTAAGACATTCGAAGAACGTTCCAAGAATGCCTTGGTTTATAAAAGGCTTTCGTTCGAAAGATGGGGGATATCACATTGGGAAATCCATAAGTTACGATGTGTTTACTTTGACGCATATATTGCGGGGAACCCAAATGCTATTTGAAAGGATCCGAAACTAATCATCCGGACATCGTCCATATAGATTAAAAACGAATTACAATAGTTGATAACATCGCGAGGTACTTGACCTCTATATGATACATTTTACAAACGTTGCATTTATTTCTTAAAGGCAATCTATTATTACATCGAGAGTTGACATATTAGCCTAACATTTTATAACAACCAAATGATCTAATCTGCCATTTTCATAACAATAGTCTTTAATGAACTTCAATGACTCGAATGCAACGTCCTTGTATCATAGCTTAAATGGTCCCAAGTAGTATCCTTAACATGAGCTAATGCACAGCGGAAGACTTAATTCGTACCTGAGAATAACATGCTTTAAAACGTCAACATAAAGTTGGTGAGATATATAGGTTTGATGCTAGCAGCGTTATAACAATGGACCACAAGATTTCGTATATAATCATTTCAATAAAAATATTCTAAGTGGTTGAGCACTTGGTAACCATACTTAACATTTAATCACGTCGCATATTCCCTTTAATATGAAATCTTACTACACCGTACCAAGGTGTAGTCGCAAAACGAAGTACTGTGCAACCGTTGAATACTGGTCGTCCAGTCCGGTTGGGGTTGTCAGGCCCGATAGATCTATCAACAGGATTCGCGTTTACAATACCGCTGTAAATAACAGTTACC